>NC_139319.1:8100905-9300905 GCF_056507025.1 Lutjanus erythropterus
TAAATTTTAGAATTAAAATATTCTTATTGAACCATGAAGCCACCTGTAAACAAACCTAAATAAATATCTTTTTTTGAATATCGTTATATTTTAAATGAATGAGTTTGAAAACTTTTCACAGACTCCCTGGCAACAGTGCCACAGGCCCAATTTCAGAACCACAGCTGTAGATACTGTCATGAGAGTAAATATAATCCGTAGTTGCAGCTCTATACTGAATCTCTGTTTCTTTGTACCCGTCAATAGTTATCTTGTTTTATACATTTAATGATAGTTATAATGAGAACATGGGCTGGTCACACTCCCTGCACAGCATACATCAGTACACACCTTAAGTCGATGAAGCAAAGTTGATGTCATTGATCTTCTCCCTTCTCTCTCTAGTTGATTCACGGTGAAATGAAATGCCACGGTGTTTGGAATGAAAATGGATTTGGCTTCTGGTGCATAATTGAGAGTTGTCGATGATGGGATGGCCATGTCGTGCAGCACTGTGCCTTCTTTACCACACAGGGGCGCTGAAGATCCACCAGGCTGAGCAGAGCACAGTAAGTGAAAGCACAGATATTTTAAGGACAGTTTACCTTGAATTCACTATGAACTCGTCATCTCACATGTACACTATACCCTGTATTTTGTTTGGATACAAAAATCTCAGAAAATTGTAAATCTTACAGTAAAGATGGCACCATCACTGACAGCAGCTTTATTACAGATTTTCTTCAACATGATTAAACTTACTCAGTGTTTTCAGCTAATTAACATGATGAAATCACTGCAGGCCTCAGTATTTTTTTTAGTACTTGCATAATTTTACCTTAATTGGATAAAAAAACTACTTTTACCAGATGCTGAAATGCTTGATCAACATCTTATCATTTCATAACAGATACAATTGAAACTTAAAGCCATAATATGCACCATTTTCCAAAAGGCAATAACAATATATAGGCTCATATAAATATAATACCTCTCAATCATCACTTATGATCCACTTGAAGTGTGTGGTGGTGTGTGTATCTGCAGAGATCCTGGTCCTCTGCCTCCTTATTTTCTCCTTATTTTTCTGAATTCTGGACCCTTTACCAACCAAAAATGTCTGAACTTGACATCCTGGGACTGAAACTCAACAATCAACTATCTCTCTGGTGCATTTACAAGCAGCTCCGACAAATTCTACTGATTCTACCTTCAGTACATATATATGAGTAATAGATAAATAAACAACCTTCAAGTCAAGGCCAGCCTTCACTTCCAACAACTCCTCTGAGGTGATGACCTGACAACTGTGTTTTGACAGTTTGAAAGACTAGACTGAAACCAAGGGTCAAAAAGACAACCACCAAATCTAAGTGGTGTGTGTGTAAATCCTTCTCTTTTTCATGCAGCCTGCACTCAGCCTGCAGAGAATTGACTTTGACAATTACAATAACGGGATAATTGCAATCTGTCACTATACATTCCGTGTTAGCATATCACAAAATAACCAATCCGAGCCATTCACTCCACACACACATGTCCCTGATCTGCATAACACACACAGAACCCCGCTTTGTAATTATAAATGAATTTCACGGTGCGAGGCTTTTAATGCAAATAGGCCTAATATGGATCTTTTTTTTTTCCTCCCCTCTCTGACCAACACGACTGAGTGTGTGTGTGTGTGTGCATGTGTGTGTGTGTGTGTGAGGATCAGATTGCGGCCAAGCTTTGTTTGACTAGCCTCCCCTCTCAAACGAGTTAATGGGATGGAAGTTATTTGCCACCCTGAGCTGACGATGCGAGGTCGAACAGAAGCGTTGAATTAAAAAAAAGGCGTCAATAAATGTGCTGCTGGAGACAAAGAACTAAAATACACCCGAGCAGGACAAAGACAGACAGATGGAGACTGCAGGGGTAGCCTCGGTCCCTCTGTGTGTGTGTGTGTGTGTGTGTGTGTGTGTGTGTGTGTGTGTGTGTGTCGTGGTCTGGTTGCTGACAGGGACCCCATCAGTGCAGGATCAGAGTGGGGAAATTGGAGGACAATGTTGGGAGAGGGGTGTGGGGGATAATTTAAAGCGATCGGGGAGGCGGTGTCCCAGAGGTGCATAATTCACTCATTCATTAACTAGACCAAACAAGAGCCAATATTAATTAACTCATTCCTCGTGCCGGGGCCTCCCCGAGAAGCGTGCTTTGTTGTCAATTGGCCACAACAGTGGTCGGAAGTGAAGGCTTTAACAGCAGAGCTGACAGGCCACAGGGTGAAGGAGTGTGTTAAACCTGCAGCCGTTGTGTGTCTGAGTGCACATTTTTACGATTATAAAATATTACATTTAATAATAATCATTGATAGAAAGTAACCTTTTACTCAAGTACTGCACTTAAGTACAATTTTGAGGTCCTTTATTTGATTATTACCATTTTCTACTGCATTATACTTTTACTCCATTTCATAGGGAAATTTATTAAGAATTTATGTGGCAGCTAAATTTACATGTTACTTTAAAAATTAAGATATTGCATATAATGTAAGTGATTATCTTTTAAGACATGATGCTTTTGTATGGATTACACCAACTTGGGGGTCCCAGCCCCTAACAGGGGTCGCCAAAGCTTCACAGTGGGGTCACAAGGCCTACTTGATTTTAAAGGAGTGCAAGAAAACTCATATTTAAAAATAAATAGTTGGCTGATATATCAGTATTTCATTCATTTCTGTGAGGAAAACTAAATGTAATTGTTAGCATTGAGGGTAAGATATAAACTTATCTAACAGGATTAGGGCACAGGGAAGACCTGAACACAAGCTGTATTCACAGAGAGCTAACTCTTTGCTAAACAGCAAAAGTACGCAGTTAAAAAGATCAAAGAGCTAATCAGTCCCCCTGGGAAGTTTTTTGTTTGTTTTGTTTTGTTTTTATTTGCGCTCAGTTTCTTAGCAAAAAACGCCTAAAAACATTGTAACATGCTTCACAATTTTTTAGAAAAGCTGCCATGAAATCAGGCATTTTAGGCTGCAAGAATCCCCCAAATAAGCCTGTGAAATCCTGGAGGGACTGGCTAATAGAAAAATGGTCAAGTGTCAAAGAGAAGAAAACACTGCATTTGTCTAAAAAGACACCTCTTAAATATGTATGATTTAAAAAAAAAATACTAAAAAATAAAAACATAATACGGAGAGAAGACTCCTTTCACACAACTTCCTGCAGTTGTTGTGTCACTATTTGGTTAATTTGTACAGTTTATCAGTTGTTTTGTACCTTTAATTATCCCTAAAATATATCACTTAGTCAGGGGTTATCAGTTTACTTAATGGTAGAAAATGAGTCCTTTAAAGAAAAGATTTGGGAACTCGATTAAACTGCTCAATGGGATAGAAATTAGCAAAAAATGAATTACAATAGTCCCACCTTGCTGCTAATAATAATACTCAGAAAGGCAACAATCTGCATAAAGTATATGAGTACTTCTTATACAGTTACTACTAGTTGTAGCACTACTACTATAACAATCATATTAATCATTAGGGATGGTACCATTTGCTGACTGGTCAGTATAAAAATATCAATAAGCTCTTGGACAGATGATACTGCTCTCTGTATTTATGTAACGTTAAATAAACAGCTGACAGGGCTCAGCTAAATGCAATAACTAAGGAAGCAATTTACTTTAACTAATTATTTCTGCAATGTAATAATAATAAAATAACTATTTTAACTATTTTTAGATGACTTTATGTCATGGTTCTATATTTTGCACCAAATTATGGTGAGTAGTATCAATAAGAGTATCAATAAGTATTGATATCAATAAGCATAATCACCATCATCAGTGGAGAGTAAGTCAGTATATTTACTCAAGTGCTGCTCTTCACTATAATTTTTAAGATACTTGTACTCAGGGCTGGATTACCAACCAGACAAAGGGGACAATAGGGACAACTGCCCCGGGTTCTCAGACCTCAAGGGGCCCCCATTCTTTTGGCAGTTGATTTTTTTTTTTTTTTGGAAATCTTATTAGGGTAGAGTTAATCCAAAAAAAAGACCCAGAACTTTGGGTGTTGGTATGTTTTTTTTTTTTTATCTTACCAGAAGTTTAGGCTTGTGACAACATCAATCCCTGGCACACCTGGTGTTTACCTGCTTTACCTTTACCTGCTCCTGGTGAAACTGCAACACCACCTGTGACCTTTTGTGGAGCGACTCTACTCTTATATCATTTAAATATCCCAGATCATTTTGTGAATAATGTAATGCAAAATATAGAAATTAAAATGCCATTCATCCTTACTCATTCTTAGAATACTGCAAAATAAAATGAATAAATAAATGAATGAATAAAACTATCCGTGAATTCTCCTTCCGCTCTCCTCCACTGGGGGGCGCTCCTCCACTGAGCCTTCCTCTGCTGTCAGGCCCTGCTAACTTTGATTAAGGTTTAAATTGGCTGAATTTAATGAACGTTGCCTAATTAGGCAGGATAACAGCTTTAATTGATAAGTAATTATCTGCCACAAATTGTTATTAATTCTCCAGCTCTGTCTTATAGTGTACAGAGTCTCCTCCGCTCCCCCCGTCTCCCCTCTCTCTCCCCTCCTCCCCTGCAACATTTTGTATTTATGTAAACAAGCAGTAGTAAACAATTAGACATATGTTAGGATGGGATATTCCGCAGGGTATCATCAGGCTGTGCTTGGACTGGCAGTTTATCTGGAATTATTTCACTCACTGACTGATATCTTTGAGCATTAATTGCTTAAACTGTTCTGTCATTTTGGCTGCATGCCATCGACTGCATGCTGTCATGACTTGTGCAAAAAAAAGGCTGCGAGAAAAATAGCTTGAAAAGTGGTTATTTGAATAATAAAGAGGACTATAATACAGAGAAAGTACTTTTAGTGCTTTAATATCAGGATAATTGTGTTAATTTTTCACCCAATAATCTTACAACCACAATATTGATTATTAAGTTATAACTTAAATGATTATCTAGTTTCATTAAGTAATTTTTAGTCTGTGTCTTTAAATCAAACTTATAGATTGTGCAGTGACAATAATGTTATGATGTTTTCACATATACTTGAGTGTTACTCTGTTGATGGAGAGGAAAATGTAAAGTACTGACAACATTTTTAACAACATCAGTCAATTCTTAAAGGAAATGTGAGCAACTGCATCAACCAGGTTTAATCTCGGATGAAAAATATAAAAATTTTAAGGAATCTTGTAGCATCATAGTTCTTGAAAAAGAAGTTTTAAGAAGATCCTTCTGGCTTTGAATCACCTGAGGATCTAAATAGAATATTTAAAGTACCAAGAAATGAAGGATAAAAAGAAAACCGAACCCTATCAAGGTATCGTGACAACAATAAATTTAGCAGATAGCAGATTTAGCAGAAAAAAACTTACAAAATCTGTCAGGAATCTGGTTCAGGTTGGGCCTGAAGCCTACATTAATGTAGGCAAACCGTTTGCCTCAAACAACCTCCATGAATCAAAAGAAGACACTGCATGACAAGAGTCGGTGCAACACGTATTTAATCTATCATACTTGCTTTCATCTTTATTTATCTTTGTTTATCTTTATTTATATTTTTGTGAAAACCTACATGCCAATAAACAAACACAAGTTAACAAGTAATTATGTCTGTCAGGAAACCATTTACAGAGTTAGTATTACATGTAAGCAGTTGATTGGGATTTGCAGTTGCCTAATTGTTACAGGCATATACTTTTTGGCATAATCACATTGATCAGCTCAGTAAATTATGGAGAAATTGATTTAAACTGCTGCCATCACAGTGTTAAGATGGCCAAGATCACCACAGTCACCTCAGTGCTTGCTCTTGGTGGGAACAGCTGGGTTTATAAGGAGTAGGGTCTACGACTGCTGTGTACCTGAGATAACTCTGTTATGATTTGGCGCTATACAAATAACACTGACTTGACTAACCAGAGTCATCCCTCACTATGTGCAGTGCCTGAACTGACGAATTATCTGTCAGACGATAGAGCATGTAAAAGTCTTAAAGATGTAAAGATGTATTTGCACATCTCTTTCAGGAATAAGATGAATCAACAGAGCACCTCTTAGAGAATTTACAATAAATAGGATAACTGTACCTGAATCTACTAGTGTTTTCTTTTAATACCTGTGATCACAGGTGTAGATTTTAAGAGGGGATCAAGAGGACAGGCTCCTCTCAGTGTGCATTTGTCCCTCCCAGTAAATCTTGCATCTTGTTATTATTAGTGCAGATATATAGCTTGTATTATCAGTTAGTGCACATGCACATATATGTTTCTTTTATAAAAAGATGACTAATGTATTTCAAGTTATGAAGGAAAATGTAAAAAACATTAGAATTTCCCCCGTCTCCCCTGCTGTGTTGGGTGTTCAGGATCCTTGTGTAATCCAAATGTTAGATGGACACACTTTGAACACTTAACAGGCAGTACAAACAACTGTATTTATATTAGATTAAACATATTTAAGTAAACTGAAATGGTGTTTATACTGTAAATTGAAATTATAAAGGTTAGGAGATACGAGCACCCCGGTGAGTTAAGAAAACAAAACATGAACCAAAGAAAACACCTTTGTTTCAAACAGCATCAGTCCTTTCATTTCAGTGCACACGGGCCACTCTGACTAAGCTGTTCATTAAAGTGATTTAAATGAGATGCGCGTGAACTTGCCTCCTAATTAAAACATCTTTCCTCGTTTACAGAGCGGCTTTAAAGCTGAGCTCTTTGTGGGGGGAGGAGGGGAGGAGGAGGGAGGGAGGAGGTGACTTTCTCCTCCTTCCTTCCACCCCTCCACCGTTTCTCTCCCGGCAGATGGTTTTGTTGGGCTCCAGTAGCCAAGCCAGTGGCCGAATAGGCTGATCCATTCTTCCTCTGTGCACTGTAAAAAAAAAAAAAAGAAAAAGAAAAAAGAAAAGAAAAGAAAATCATGCTGGAATTCAGTGGAATCAACTAATCTTTTCTTTTCAACTTAATGTAAATATAAATAAATAAATAAGTTTTGTTTCTCTAACTTCAAGTCTCTTAATTTGAAATGATGAGTTGAATGAACATACTGTACAAAGTTCAGTCAACTTCAAATAGTAAATTGGAGCCATAGACGGTATATTAAATAGGCTGAATCTCTATTTAATGCAGGTTGCAGGGACACTAAACAGGAATGCAGGATGAGTGTAACATTACATTTAGACAATGAAAAGTAATGAGGAATCCTGCACTGTAAGTTGATCAGCTGTTTGTAGCCCTGTCAGTTGTCTGTCGATGTAAAGTTAAGCCTGTTATCCTGAAAACAAAAGCTCACTGCTCTAAAAATACACACTGGAGTTGGAGTTTACTGACCGCTTATCTTACTTCCTGCCAGGCCAGACTCCATTAACAAATTGCTCACTTTAATCATTTCAGACATCTACTCCTTCCAAAAGATTTTGAATGATTTCTTCTGACTCATAGACAGACACATTTGCGAACATTTGGCATTAATTTGAACTCTAATTAATGTGAAACGTTCAAACTAAAACAGTTGTTTTGGACTGGAGTGGAAATTTCAATGGAGAACATGCTGGCTGTATGCATGACATATCATTACAATA
Organism: Lutjanus erythropterus; assembly: GCF_056507025.1. Lineage (NCBI taxonomy): Eukaryota > Metazoa > Chordata > Actinopteri > Lutjaniformes > Lutjanidae > Lutjanus > Lutjanus erythropterus. The sequence continues at coordinate 8,108,503 of NC_139319.1, forward strand.
AATATATTACATATTTCTCCTTTAAATGTCTTAAGAAATATGATTGTCATATTGCCAGACATCCCAGCATGCATTGTTTAAGAGTTAAAACTCTCCTGAGACCCTTCTTTTTTACAATGAGAATTAGAGGTGCAACGATTAATTGGTTAATTGATTATTAATAGATTATGAATAATCACCAACTACTTTGGTAATCAATTGCTTTGAGTATGTTTTTAAGGAAAAAAAAAAGTCAAAATTCTTTGATTTCAGCTTCTTAAAAGTGAATATTTTCTGGTTTGTTTACTCAGTAAACTGAGTATCTTTGAGTTGTTCACAAAAACAAGACATTTGAAGACGTCATCTTTGGTTTTAGGAAACACTGATTGACATTTTTCACCATTTTCTGATATTTTGTGGACCAGAAAATGAATCAGTTAATCGAGAAAATAATCGGCAGACTAACTAAAAACTGACGAAAAGAATCAAATTTGTTTGTAATGTTTGTCAGTGTGACTGAGGAGTTGTGGGTTCAACTTCATATCTTAAGCTTATTGAACATGTTTTCTCAAGTACAAGTGAATTCATATCAAGACTTTATTTATTTTGAATCGTTACAAAATTACCTCAATTTGTCTTTTCAAATTCAGCCAACTCAATTTTAAGGCAGAAGTTTTTTTTAAGTTGAAACAAATTGTTTATTTTTTACAGTGTGCCCTTCAGATCTGAGCATTTGTTTTAACACCCCCCACCTCCCTTCCACACACGCGCACTCACACACACACTCACACACACGCATGCTTGCTCCAGATGATCAAGAGATGAGAAGAAAGGTATTGATTGGGCTGCTTAAATGTATATGCAAATACACCTCGAGCCAGTGCGTGAAAAATTGGCGTCACCATTCCTCAAATTATATCATTACTATATTTTGAAAATGTTAATTTGCATAGCGGATTTCCCTGTGGGGTATGGGGGTTAATTAGGTCTATTTCCGTGCGGCTTGTGCCAAGACAGCCAAGGAAAAAGGGGGGTGGGGGGAGGGCAGAAGAAAGAGGGAGAGACGGGGGGAGATCCGACTCTCTGATAACAATTAAAATGGCATTTTGGACTCTTTCAAGCATTGAAAATTTTTGGCATATTAAGCACGTTTTAGGAAAAGGTGATAAGTCACTTTTAATTGAAATGGAATTATTGCTCCAGGGGAAGTTTGGCTTTTGTTACACTCATTTTAAACAGCCCACAGTATGTTGACGGACTTAAAGGCATCACGTTTAATCTATCAAACAAGAGGTGAATTAAAGAACTTTAAATCAATCACAATTTGCATTTCCCCCCGATATTCTGTCAGATGCACAATTAGGCCTACGCTCATAATTAGATGGAGGAAAACTTTCTAATTGCATCGAGAGAAGGAGCTAAAACGCACTCGCCTGGAAATGGGTTTTTTCCTTCTCTAAATTATCAAAGCTTCCATTATGTGTCAGGATTTGTGGGGCGAAAAAAAACAAAACATCAATACATTAAATCCCTTTACTTTTAATTGGAATCGCATCCTTTCCTGGTTTTAGGCTGCACAAAGCAGCAGTGCAGGATCAAACACCGCCTCCCCAACAATTAATTCAGATTAGACTCTTAATTATCAACCAATCGCCTAAATAATGACTGACTTCATTTCAGATAGTTAAAAATTAACTTGTACCAGTAATTGAGTAATTAACTCTCCACTGCTTCACCTTAGTTTGCTAATTAAAAAATAAATATGACTTGATTCCTCCTCTCAAGAGGCATATTGAGGGTTTTGCGGCTCAAAAGAGATTCTTATTGTTATGTGCAGTATAACCTCCATGGTCAGGGTTTTATTTTTTCTCTATGAGCCATGCTTGAAAGAAAAACCAAAGACTTTTCTTGAGCACCAGGGGAGTTTCTTCTGAATGTTCAGGTTTGGTGTTTTCATGTTCGTATGAATGTAAGTGGGTCTACATTTGATTGTGGAGGGCATGTATCCCCACAGGACAGGTGACCTCAGGTGAAGTGCAGGCTGTGATTATCTTGGCTACCTTGTTTCTGGACAAATACAGACAGTTTTGCTAAAGAGCACACATGAAATGTCTGAAGTTATCTTAAAAATAAATGCCATGATCAAATATATTCTAACCTAAACATTACATAGGCCTACCCCCAAGCTTGTCTTATATTAACTTTGGCTAAAAATTGGATGAATAGTGGGAGTTTAGTTTTATTTTGGGACCTTATTTGCTAATGAGTGGTCACAGTAGCTTTGATTCTTTGATTCTGGAGTCTGGTGGCCGTGGTGGTTTATAAATATGAGGAGGGTGGGGTTGTGACTGGAATGTTTCTAGACTGGCAGGAAAAAGAGGAAATAAACAACTAAAACTCATTCCTCCCCCAGTAGCCAAGGTTTAGATGCTTTTTTAGCAAAGATTAAAACCCTGAACGCCCCATGTGCAGCTGCTCAGTGGCCAACAGTGTGAGACTGGAGTTGTACTGTTGAGCTCGTAACAGGTGCTAACAGTGGTGTGGACAATACCTGGTAAATGACTGATAGTGAGGGTTGGGAGGATTACTTTACAAACATACTTGTTAAAAAGTGTGGTCAGTAACTTAATCTAAATATCACAATATTAAAGAAATGTAACTTAATTATTTTCTGTTACTTTTGGATTACCTTTAACGTTTGTTGTGTGTAGCTATCAGCTGTTCTGTGTAACTAATGTTAGCAGTTTGTCTGTGTAGCTAATGTTAGCAGTTGTTCTGTGTAGCTAGCGTCAGCATTTGGTCTGTGCATTGTTTGTCCGTGTGGCTAACACTAATGGTTGGTCTGTGTAGCTATTGGTTTGTAGCGAATGTTAGCTTTAGGTCTGTGATGCTAAAGTTAACAATTGGTCTCTGTACATAATTTTAGCAGTTATTTTGTGTAGCTATTGGTTTGTCTGTGTAGCTAACATTAGCATTTGGTCTGTGTAGCTAACTTAATAGTTGTTTGCTAACATTGTTCTATGTAAGGTGCATGACTAGTTGGCTTGTGTAGCTATCCATTTGTCTATGTCACTACCATTATCAGTTGGTCTGTCTAGCTAATGCTAACAGTTGTTCTATGTAGCTAACATCAGTGGTTGGTCTCTGTAGTTAAAGTTAGTGTTTGTTCTGTGTAGCTAACATTAGCAGTTGTTCTGTGTAGCTATCTGTTTGTTTGTGTAGCTAACATTAGTGGTTGATCAGTGTAGCTAAAGTTAGGGTTTGGTCTATGTAACTAACATTAACGTTTGGAAACTGATTATTAATCAACTATTAAATTAATCATCTACTACCTTTATAATCAGCAAATTGTTCTGAGTCATATTTTCATTAGGAATCTTTGGGTTGTGGACAAAACCAGACATTTGAGAATGTTAGATGTACAGTTCCAGGTGGTTGTGTTTTTTTAACTCTTTAGCAGATTAGCATGTCTACAATTATTGTGATAAACTGGAGCAAAGTCAGCACATCCAAATGCAATTTTTCACTGGAGCGCCCCCTTGAGGATAATTTAATCATGGCTAAATTGTATATTTAACCCCAGCAGGGCCATATTATGGCAGGGTTTATTGCATTAGTCATAGCTGGGACAGACATTAAAGGACCAGTATGCAGAATTTAATGGTATAACTGTGAGTTTGCTCATTGAACACATTGTCTCACTCTCTACTTCCATGCATGTAGGAGAAACTAAGCTGGCTGCAAAACTCACAAAAAACAAAAAAGGCCGTATCTAGATCCAGTGTTAGGTTTGTTTGTTCTGGGCTGCTGTAGAAACATGGTGGCCTCCATGGAAGAGGACCCACACCCTCTGTACTGTAAATATAAACAGCTCAGTGGTTATACACCATAAATGTTTGTATTAAAACATACTTATGAATATTACAGTCCATTTCCACTGTTTTCTGCCAGTAAATCCCAGTGAATCTCATGTAGGGGACCTTTAAAATATGCTCACACAAATTTAATACAGTCTGCACATGTTAGGATAAATATGTTAAGGATTGTTCTTTTGGATTCATGTCTTAAGTTGATGTAAACAGGTCTCTCTTGAAGGTGAACACTTTATTGAGACCAGATGTTTATAGTAGTTAGTTCAACACAAGCGGTACTGAAGAGATACCAGCGGGATGTTATTATGTTTTTTACAAGAATGACATAAACACTGGTCTAATTATAGATCCAGAAAATACCTGATTTCATTCAGTTATCAACTCAGAAAAGTAAGAGTTGACTTTAAAATTGGTCTTAAGTTGGGGATTCCCTGTAACTCCGCAGTGCTTTTGACATTTTGACCAAATTAAAAATATTAGTGAAGAAAACAGATTTAGAAGCTATCACCTCAATGGTGACCAGTGTTTTGTCTTGTTTTTTTTTGTATTTTTTTCCCTTAAGTGTAGGACTGATTGTGTTGCCTGCACAGAGAGATGAGAGCGGAGGAAGGCTGGAGGCGAGGCGAGCCAAACGCTGGCCTGTATGTGAGTCGCCCATCTTATTATCAAATTAATTAAAGCTAGCATCTGACAATGTCACTCGTGCCCAGCAAAAAAGGAGGAGGAAGGAAGAAAAGCGAATTTAAAATGCTGCGGTCTCTTAGGACCTCATGTCAAGGGCTGCTTTTCATCGAGCGCTGCATGTGTTTGGCTCGCACAGCCACTGCGAAAGTGGAGGGAAGGAAAGGGGGGGGGTTGCTTTTTTAAAAAAGAGCTTTTATAAGCAAATGACAAGAAGGCGTCGGGTTTTGATGTTCAAAAATGGCAGCAGAAAAATAAATACACATCAGAAAGAGCAGCAAAGAAATAAAAAGGGGATAGAGAGAGCAGAAGAGAGAGATAGAGACGGGGTGACATCAAAAGCGCCTCTCAAGCCGTTCAAAGTTGCACTAAGATTGGGGGGGGAAAGGGGGTTTATAACAGCCCGACGACCAGCCAACATTAAAGAGTCCATTTAAAAACTAGACATTGAAATGCAGAAAGCCTGCTCGTGTGTGGACTCGGGGTCAAGTAACTGAGGGATTATATGGTTCTTCATAATAATATTAATTAAACAATTTACATGCTAATAAGGTAACAATTATCGGAGCTTCTGGTGAAAGATTCAGGTTATTACAACATGCCAATCCCAGGGCTACGGGTCACAGGCAGAACAGCAGAGAGAAATCTCAACTCAAATTAACATTCTGTCAGCTCCAGAAATTGGATAAATAAAGTCGAATTAATTCACAGTAATGGAAGAGGGAGGGGGAGGCACTTATTCAAGCAGCTCTGATTACCATTCAGTATTCACCAGCACGCGGGTGGCTTTCTGTCAAGAAATTTAACACAAAATGAAGCAGTCACCGCCTCGGGCAAGATTTGGCCCCTGCGACACCGTTTACAATTTATATGTATAATCTTTCTCCCCCCCTCCTCCCTCCGTCGCTTCGGCAGAGATGTCCACCTGGACGCGCAGTTGCTCCTGGCCTGCACCATGATTGTAAATTTCACAACTGTTCATTCTCCGATGCACTCTTCAGTTCGAGCACCATTTCCCCTGCATTAGACAAGACCCTTAACTCGATAGGATAACTTCAAATTTTAATTGCTGTTATCTTCTCTTTTTTTTTAAATCTCCACCAGACAGACACCACATAAATTTCTGCATGTTGTATTCAGTTTCGCTAAAATGGCTTTAATGGTCTTTGGAAAAAAAAAAAAAAAATCTTTTTATGGCATTATTAATCTTGCCTGGATTAGCACAAACATAACTGTCTCTACAGACATTCATGCTCTCCAGAGGATATATTCTAATGATGTCTAATGACTGGTGATTCCTGTGTTTCCTTTGGTACCATTATGAGGTTAACATTTGTGGTAATGTCTTGACAACTAGGATGGATTACCGTGAAATTCATTCCCCTCACCAACCTTTCCTCATGTCCAGAAAAACTGCGGTATAGGTTGTCAGTGCAAGCAGACCCATAATTAAGTTTATTGTTAAGTGGCGACCACTAGAGGCTGTAGTAATTATGACATGAGCAAAGGAGGAAGTCAGGTGAGTTGGTATAAAGAGCAGCCCATCAATTTATTTTATTATTGTCCCCACTCTTGTATTTTTCTTTTCTTCTTCTTTACATACTCTGCTTCCAAAACAAATCAATTCATATCATCAGTTTGATCCTGTTACTTGTGAAATCACATATCCATAAATGATAAATTGAAAATGAAGTCAAACAATACATTAATTCAATCTTAAATTTTAAAAACAAGAAAGCCATAAAAATATTAATTTATTTTTTTTTTATGTTCTGATCCGCTGGAATTATTTGTCATCATTTTTTTGTGTGTTGATGTTGCTGTTTGTCAGTAAAATGTAAAAGAAAAAAAAAAGAGCAGCCCATCCTCACCAGAAAAGTGAGCCTCTAGGGCATCTGTGCAAGCAGTTTATTTTTTATATTTATTCATGTTTATTTAGTATAAAGAGCTAAAAAGTCTACATATGGAGGAAGTTGGGTGGACAGATGCATCAAATGAACAGACAAGCAGACAAGGGTTCATGTCCCATGTGAAACCAACCAAATGAGCATTAACTTTATTAAAACTTTATTTACTGAAGTTATTTTACATACATATGGTACATAAGTTACTTTGCTCATGTGATATAATGCAAAATACTTATTTTAGCTTAAACAATAATATTTTCCTAAACCTAGCCAAGTAGTTTTGTTTCCTAAACCAAACTAAGATATGACCATTTCACAACCACATATTTTACATCACATGACTTGCTTAATGTACTTAAGTTCCGATAGTAAGTCACTGCTGGTACTTTCCAACAGTCTGATATGTCATTTTGTGAGTCATTGCAGTTAAACTATTCTGTTATTTAGGTATGAGGACGTGTTTCCCCCACAGGAAGAACTGTGGTGATCCCTCAACTTTTCATTTAGCACCATCAACTGGTCAAGCTTTTATTTTCCCCAGTACTTAAGTTTATCACCAAGTACTCGAAAAAGTTTAACATTACTCAGTTGCGCTTTGTGTTTAGTACTAATTAGCAAACACACTAAACAAACATGTAAACATACCAGGCATGTAGCATGAAATGTTTAGCATTTAGCTCAACAGTACAACCTCACAGAGTAGCCAGGGTCGCTCTGGACTCTTATGGGGAATTCTGCTTCTTGCATGAAAACATCACTCCTGACCTACAGAGACAAGAGTGCCATGGGTAACCAGAAGGTGATTTTAGGGGTAATGAGGGAGGGTGCCACCACCCCAAGTAAGCAAAATGACCAAAATGCATCCCACCTGTTAACCTGTCATCACCCCTCTCTGTCCCCTGGAAGCAAAGAGGGCTCAGGGAGTGAGGAGTTGTTTAGTTGAACATGTTAGTCCAGTCTGACTGACACATTGATCCTGAAGTTAGAATTCATGGACACGACCATAGCTCTGAAATATAGTAGACTAACTGTGCTGTGTATTGATAAACCTATGGCGCTGTCCATGGTGCTGAAGTAGCAGATGGATTTGTAATTGACCCCCTGCAAACAGCAACTGTCCAATCATAGCTTATCTACATGTTGAAGCTGCATTTACAGGGCTCTAAGAAGAGCCATACTCAGTGTTTCACGTGTTTAGGTGGTGACGTCTTTTTTATAGTCTCTCAAAAATATCAAATGTGAGAGCACACACGTGGGGTGTGGATAACACTTAAAAGTAAACTACAAGCGTTAGCATGTCTGGCTAACTAACACTAGCTTACTAGTTGCAGTAACGTTACCTCCAGCCAGTCTTGTGTTAGATACATCTGCATTTGCCAAACTAAAGGCTTATTCCCAGAGGTTACACTGGGATTTATTATGTGAGGTTTAGAGGAGGAGGGTGTGGGCTGATGCAGAATCAGTGTGGGCTGACAAGGAGGCATCTCTCTCTGCCTTGCTCTCTGAGGTCTAAGTTGGTTTAGATATCATGCCGACATATCTGTCCATATTTGCACACTCAGTTTCTCTCTCTGCTGCGACTGAATGTCACTCTTGTTTACATTCCTTAATTGCAAACTGATCAGTTCAGTTCACCGTTCACAAAAACTAGGAGCATGTTCAATGAACACCACTGTTTTAGCACAGCGCTCATGCACAACACTGCATACACACTTGTGGGAAGGGTGAGGCAAGGGGTTTGTAATCTGTACTTCACTGTTAGATGCCACTAAATCCTACACACTGGTCCTTCAATACCACCAGGGCCCACTAAGTCCATATTGCTTGTGTTTTTCTGTTGCTATTCGTTCGCCACTGACTCTTCATGCCTTTTAAGCCTCGTGTCCATTTGACTTAAAGGAGATCATCATTCAGAGAGGAGGCACAACACTTAGCAAACACAAGCCTGAGTTCAAGTGTTGTTAACCTCAAGTGCCACTAATGAAGGTGGAGCAAACTGAGAGAAGGCTCAGCTAACCACATCCAGAATCTACACCGGATACACAACAGAAAAGCCTAGTGGAAGCTGTTTCTACTGTACACTTGCAGGTCCATTCTTGTATTAAAAGTCATTTCAGTCAAGTGCAACAGCTCGTGACTAAAACAGTCAGTTTAAAATAGAAATAGGAAGTTTTCTTGTTTGAAAACCTGTGTGATATAACTCTGAATTGTTTGGCTTCAAGCCCAAGCTGGGTGTAGACGTAGGTGTTGAATGAATATGTTGTTACAGGTAGTTTGTGAATAAGCATCTAAATATGTTATGTAAATTTATACATAAAGCCTTAATCTATGATACTTCCAGTCATGGCAGAATTATAGCAAATGTAAAACAATTGTCTGTGGGTTTTTTTTTTTTTTTTTTGCATTATAGAGATCAAACACTGAGGTCAGTGTTGTACATGCAGGCTTTGTTCTTTGGGTTTTCTATTTCACACTTTTTAGATCTCTACAATAATTATGTAAATTCTTACTATGTTGTTGTTCTTTTACTTGTCGGTCTTTTATTTGTTCCTTAATTCAGAAAGTACTCAGAAGAGACCACCCGTATGAAAAATGCACATATGAAGATCATTTCACATTTAAGCTGAAAGTGATGTGTATCTTAAAATTCCCATGTGAACAGAGACAACATTTTTTTATCTTTAAATGTGATTATATACCTAAACATGTGAAAAAGTTAATTTCTCATGTAAATAGAAACATTTCACATGTGAGGTTGTGATTTTCATATGTGAAACCAAATTTTGCACAAGGAAATGAATCTTATAATTCATGCGATAAAGGACAACTTGATTACATTTTTCCTGTGAAATGTAAACCTTAACGTGAAAAACATAATGTCACATCGTCTCAAAGTAAAATTAGCACAGAACTGTTAATGAAGCAGATTGTAGGCTGAATCACGTTTGTATCATTATGGGCTGCACAGAAAAACATTTATTCATCAGTCGTAATACATTTACATACTGCAAAAATAGATTATTTTTATGTCAATTTGCATTGCTGTTGGTAGCCTTGTTTTCTGAAATACCTTCTGAAATTCACCTGGTGTCCATTTGTATTTGGTCTCTGTGAGTTAATAGCTGTGTTTTAAAGTTAATTCTTGACCTTATGTGCAATGGATGACAAAATCTCACCTCAAGATCCACAGTTGTTGTTGCTGTGGAGCTTTCAATCATATCACATGGTCTTCATCAGCAGGTGAAATACGCTTAGTTGTCATGTGACATGAATGAAAGCTCCAGAACAGCTAGTAAGTGGACCATTCATTACAGTGAACTAAGAGACCTCTTGTGACCAGCGAGCACTTTAAAAAGTAATAACATTTACATGTAAAATAATACAAATAGTTCCACTGTTACAACCTGACCCCACTACTGGGGTTAGTTCTAACACTAGCTAGTGATAGATTTGCTGAATTAAGATCCAAACTATCCAGTTTATGCAAGAACTTTATTAATTTATCAGTTTATTCATTTTAATGAACTGTTACAACTATCATGACCCCCAGCAGCCATTACATAGCTAACCGTTAAAGCATGTGGGCTTCAAGGTTCCATGAATGCAAACCATTAAATTGAGTTACAGAAACTGCTCCTTTAGGTTATTGTATGTCAAATCATTGTACCTATATTACAGTAAACACAAGGCAAAAACAATTGTGATAAAAACTTTTTCTTTCTTACTTGAAACTACGTTTTTGGTCATAAAATCCACAATGTTGCACAGAGAAAAATGACACTTCTCCTGTGAGCCCAAAAAGGAAATGGGAGTGTATGATATTGATGACATCACCACTGCAGTTTTCTGATTGGTCGAACTGATAGTGTTACAACTAACCCAGTGTTTCAGCACTCCCCAGTTCCCCGGAAGGGGAGCTGCAATTATATGTTTACAAGCTGTTGAGTTTATTGTTGTTTTTCTTTTGTGTGTGTTTTTTAAAAGGTGCTCTATTAATATGAGGCAAATTAAAACTTAAGAAGCATTTCAACACCTCAGGTTGCTTTTGTTTTATTATTTTTCTACATAAACTTGCATGAGGGATCAAGCTAAAGGGATTCCTGCAAAAATAATCAACTCGAGGGGAAAAAAACCTCACGGTTAAACTCAAGAAAAAAGCCACCCAGAATCGTCCTATAACGCCTGGTTTTAGGCTGAATGGCGCCTGAATGTGCGAGTATTGAATTTCTTGGAAGCGTCACATCATGTAGGAACCCACTCCGGTCGTCATTTACAACTAAACATCGGTGTAAGCTGTTCAGGTGAAACATCGAGATAATGATGCGGAGTTTGGCTTTGGTAAGACGCCTCACACATTGGATATGGTGTGTGGAGGCGGCGGCGGTGGGGGTGCCTGAGAGATGGAGAGAGGCTTGTAGTTTAAAATGCGATGTGACAGCTCAGGAAAAAGGGGGGATGATAAAGGCGTTGTTATTGGATCAATCTGGCCCTGAATGCCCCTGTAAAACACTTACACACGCGGAGCGAGAGCGCGCATATGAGCGAGAAGAGGAGACAGAGGAAGAAAGGAAAGAGTGGTTCCTTATTAAAGCTACTGCAAGGAGTTTTGAACTGGTTATGAAACAGTCTCAGTTTATTACTGATGCCTCGATATCACCTACAAATGCAAATAAGACCATCAACGAGAATATCGGCTATTTCTATGAAGTTATTCTTGATGTTTGCCACTGGGTCGGAGTCTCAGTGAAATCACATGTAACAAGCCTGTGTTGACATTTTCCCAGGTTAAGTTACAGTGAGTAGTACGTTAGCTGCTTAAAAGGAAGTAGGAGATTTACACAATATATTTGACCTTCTATTTTGTTGTTGTGATGGTGGAAACACTACTGGGGCCTCCAAAATCAACACATCATGACAGTTCCTTGTTGTAAGCAGAGATAGGAAGTAATGTGGTAGTCTATAAAATATTTAGTGTACTTTAGTAGATTTTTCAGGTATCTGTACTTTACTTGAGTAATTATATTTGGTGCAGATGACAGATGTAAAAGACACGACAAAAATTATGTAAACATGGGACAATACAAAAACAACATAAAAGATGTATCAAGACATAACAAAATGAAAACGATATAAGACAAAACTACGCAAAAGATGTAAAAAGGCGTAAACTATGAAAAAGATGTAACGAGACAAAAATGACGTAAAAGACAAAACAAAATGAAAACGGCGTAAAAGATGTGACGATACGAAAACAACACACAAGATCTGACGATACCAAAATGGCGTAAAAGATGTAACATGACATATCAAGACAAAACTATGTTTAAAAAAAAGTAACAGGACAAAAAATTATGTAAAAGATGTAACAAGAATGATGTGAAAGACATAACAAGATGAAAACAACGTAAAAGATGTAAAAAAAAAAAAAATGATACAAAACAAAAATGGCATAACAAGACAAAACTAAGTAAAATAGGTAACGTAACAACAAAAACAACGTGAAAGATGTAACGATAAAAACAACGTAAGATATCAAGACAAGAATGACGTAAATGATTTTACAACATGAAAATGACGTAAAAGACGTAACAAGACATAAGATAAAACTGACATAAGACAAGATGAAAATTACATAAAATACGCAACGACAAAAATGACGTAAAAGTGACAATACAAAAATGACCTAAAAGACATAACAAGATGGAAATGACATAAGACAAAACTGTAAAAGCTGTAACAAGACAAAAACTGAAAAACACAACGAGATGGAAACCATGTAAAAGACTTCACAACACAAATAGAACATGCAACAAGACAAAATGACAAGCGAGGGAGACTGCCACAAGAAAGGGTGAGGTTTAGTTAGCTATGTATTGAAAACAGTCTGCAGAAATGCCCTTAAAAACAACTTTTTCAATTTTACTTTAAGCAAAAAAAGTTGAATCACAATTTTTACATAAGTGTCTGTATTTCTGCTTAACTAAAGAATGTGTGTGCTTTTGCAATCTCTGGTGGTGAGCTTTAAAGTTTGAAGAAAACGTGTTTCCTCATAAAAAAAACGTATAAAACATGCAGGTTATGTTCCCCAGTATTTAATGGAGTCGGCCTATCAATCACTTGGCTGTTTGCAGGCGCTGGTTGAGCCTCGTCCTCATTGTTTTGACAGGGCTGAATTAAAGGACCACGCCAGGTGTAATTAGCGATCGATCCTGAAAGAGAGAGGGAAAAAAAACACGTCCTCTCCCTCTCTTTCTCTCTCGTTTTTTCCCCCCCTCGTGCTCTGCCTTCCGTTACTCCATTAACCGCGTCTCTGACGTCACAGGGCGATTAACGTTTCTTATTGGTCCCGCGAGCAGATGGAGGAGTCCTAATGAGCTGGCTCTCGGAGAGAAAGAGCAGGGTTGACATCTCGGCTGGACCGTAAACGTGAAATACCTCGTAGAGCCTCCGCCGCCTCACTACAGACCGTACCGGGAGACAGCCGTCCGCCTGGGTTCGCCTTCACCTCCGCCTCCTCTTCCTCCTCACAGCTTCTTCCTCCTCTCCCTTGACTTTTTGTTGTTTTTGGTTTTTTTTCGACTGCATGTTCAGCCACACTGCCTCCCTCTGCATCTTTACTTCGGCCCCGCCGCAGCCCGGGCGAGCATGGACAGTCGGGTACTCGAGCATCCTCACGCCCAGTTCGGAGGCTCCTTGGGCGGGCTGGTGGGCTTCCCGTACCCGCTCGGTCCCCATCATCACCACCACCACCATCACCAGCACGTCTACGAGCTCGCCGGCGGGCACCAGCTGCAGTCCGCGGCCGCCGTGCCCTTCTCTATAGACGGATTACTTAACGGCTCCTGCTCGGCCTCGGTGGTCAGCTCCAACCCGCTGCTGTCGTCCGACAGCCAGCAGTTCAAACTCTCAGGTAGGCCTGGCTCTTTTTGTCTCATTAATACACCTGTGCGGAAACAGTGCACTGTAACAGGAAAAGTGTAGGCTAACGAATGGAAGTGGCTTGTTGTAGGGCCAAAAAAAGCTATTTTTACTTGACTTTGAGGCTGAATTAAACACCCTTTTGCCTCTTGAGGACATGCTTTGAACAAGAAAGTCACTTTGCAGAGAAAAAAACGCTCCGTTTAAAAGTTTTGGAGCTTGTTGAATTAAAAAAATAAATTGAAAAAAGTTTAGTGCAGGCTCATTATTAATAAACGTACTGCAAAAACTGTACTGCATGTTAAAAGTAGGAACATGACATTAATGTCGTTTACATTGATACTGCTGATTCTCGGGTCAAAACTGAATTTAGCAGTTATTGGGGATGCTTTTAAATATCACAACACGGGATTATTTTAGGGTTTGATGTTGTGACAGGAGTTCACGAGCAACAACATATTAAAAAAAAACGAAAGGTCAGTTTCACACTAAGCTGATGCTTTACAAGCAAATTCTGCCATGACAGTCTCTCCTCTCTCTCACTCACACACACACACACACACATAAACACACACACATACATACAAACACACACACACACACGCACACACAGATTCTGGGGACCCGGATAAGGACAGTCCCGGTTGTAAACGGAGACGCACGCGGACGAACTTCACCGGGTGGCAGCTGGAGGAGCTCGAGAAGGCTTTCAACGAGAGTCACTATCCAGATGTGTTCATGCGGGAGGCGCTCGCGCTCAGGCTCGACCTCGTGGAGTCCAGGGTTCAGGTAAAGACACGAAGACACGAGTTCAGTATTTTCAGATGCATGCACTCATTTATGTACTTACTGGTGGGGGAGGAATTTCAAAGATAGTTTTGATTTATTATGATTTTGCCAATAAATTAAAATCTTACTTCAATGTCAAAATCTGGAAAGCATAAAGAAAACATCAGAGGGGCGTTTGTTTCGTGATGCTCACAAAGGCCCTCCCCACAGCGAGACGGCTATTTGTCAATTATCAAAGTATCAATAAAGGGTCTCTTTTGAATTATGCATGGAAGCAACCTATTGATTTATGGGTTAATAAAAACAAGGCTATTTACTGAGCAAACCAAGGGGTAAAAATGGCAACTAGTATTTTAGTATTTTTCCTTTACCTTCAGGTTTTACACAGATTTTTTATTATTAGACAGTTATATATGTATATATATATATATATATGTATATACACATATATATATATACACATATGTGTATATGTATATATATATATACTGTGGTAGTTCAATTTAAGATCTAAGATAATCTGTCATCATCCTATTGTTAATCATTTTATGACATTATTATTGTTGTTGTTGTGTTGTTGTTTTAAAGAAGTAGCGAGTCAAGTAGCCTAGTAAAAGTGCGAGGTTTTTTGCTGCTGTTTTGTAGTGTTAAAATATTAACCACACTATTTACATAATTAACTGATCTTGCCACAACAACAACAATAATAATAAAATACTACTACTACTACTACTACTACTACTACTACTACTAATAATAATAATAATAATAATAATAACAATAATAATAATAATAATAATAATGATAACAACAACAATAATAATAACAATATGCAAGAGCTGGAGATGATATCTTTTTGAGCAGTTAAATTTAAAGGAACGAAATCATTTTTACGATTAGAGTTTTATTTAATTTTATAATAATACCCCAATAATAATAATGAAATAATAATAATAATAATAATAATAATAATAATAATAATAATAATAATAATAATACGAATCATAATAATAATAATAATAGATATTAGTATGTATTATTTACTCAGAATGTAAAATCTGTGTATCCATTTATGATGTTCTGTGTGATTTAACGTATATTCATGTATTTCTACATGAGCTACATATAATTCTCATGCATGGCTGGATCGAGTAAAAGCGGGACAGAAGCGGAGCTCGTCGCCGTCGCTGCTGTATGTTGTTTGGGGATTTTCGCTCCTAAACCTCAGATTATTGTTCCCTCAAGCTGCTTAACGCTCCTTTATCACCAGGTTTGCGGGGGAAAGATATAACCAACATTAACAATTCATAAGAAGCGCCATTGTCGCACATGATGTTGGTGTCCCGTCCTTATTATGCAACGTTCGCCGATCCGACTTCTTTGCATGCTAAAACTCCTGCCGTTATCAGCGCCGAACACGCGGCCCTGAGCGCGCCCAGAGGCCGGCAACTGAGAGCTCTCAGGCGGAGGAAGCTGCCTCTCTTGGCTCGGTGCGGAGGGAGGAGAGCCGGGGATTGCCGTGCGAGTGTTAAGCCCCATATGAGCGGAGTGCTGGCTGGCTGGCTGTGAAAGAATATACCAACAGAGACGAGGGGATATGGCTGCTTTAGCTACGGTACAATTAAATGTAATTGGCGGAGTTGCCCATTACACAGACTCATTGGTAGGCTAATTAACAGCGGCACATGTGTGCATCTGCTGGTCCACCTCTGTGACCCATTAACCTAATGTACTCTTTAGATGTTTAAAGCTGCAGTAAACAAAGACACAGACAGACAGAGAGGCGGGGGACAAAGGTTTCAACGTTTCAAGGCTTTGTGGAATTTGTTTGGATTTGTAGGCAATATGGTTTTGTCCTTAACATCTGATAACCACCCTGACGCTGATTTATTATCGTGGCAGGTGTGAGGTCTGTTGTCTGGGGTTGTTTAAACACACGCCAGAAGTGACATCTTGTCCAGCCTACTTCAGTGTTTTCATCTCCTTGAGGATAAATTATTATGAACACCACAATCCAAGAAAATTACCCAAAACACACAGACTCATCCTTAAAAATTAACACAGATTTTAATCACATCATCTCAGATTAGGGCTGCACAATTAATTGAAATATTGAAATAGTCCAATAGCCAAATCACAAAGGCTGCAGTTCTTTTGAAAAATAAATATATGTATGTATATTTTTATTCTACTTTAGTTTTATTTAACTAGGCAAGTCGTTAAGAACAAATTGTTATTTACAGTTGCAGCCTGGCAAAAGACAAAAACCTCCTGAGGAAAAGGGGTAGGGGCTGAAAAGGGAAAATGAGGGAGAAAACAGCATTATAATGAATTACTGTAGTGCTGCAGAGATGCTCTGGCCTACAAATCTTGTTCCCCAGATGTAAGAAAACCTGTTTGTTTGGTACAGACCCAAACAAATGTCACATTATCATGATCTTAACAGTTTTTTGTTTTTTTTTGTGTGTGTGGGGGGGGGGGGGTTGAGTAAAAAAAATGAAAATTGTGATGCAAAAAATGATAATTCCCACTAATCATGAATCACATCCCAATTGTTATATCAATCACAATTTTTTCCCCATATCGTGCAGCTTTATCTGCGATACAGTTGTCAAAGAGTGAACGTAAAGGGAGGGTTTATTGGATTGGATTGCACCAGATTGTGGAGGTGTTCATGTTAATGGTCCCAGTCCCATGACTCCAAATGAAGACCTTGTTTTATAAAACTTGCAGCATTGTCCCAACTGATGCTGCAACTAACAATTATGTTAATTGACAACTAATTGATCTATTGTTTTTATGATTATTTACTGTGTAAAATAACTGAAAATAGTGAAATATGCTCATCAGAATTCTCCAGAGTCCAAGTTGACGTCTTGAATTTGCTTTTTTTTTTGTCTAACCAACAGTCCAAAAGATGAAGACATTTGATTTATAATGATACAAATCATAAAAAGCAGATAATAATCATTTTAGGAAATCTGAAACCAGCAAATCCCTGGTATTTCTCAAATGACTTAAATGACTAATTGATGGAATATTGTTGATTAATGATCAATTGTCCAATCCATTAATCAACTGATTTCAGCCTGAATCCCAACAAGATCTGGCTTATAGATAATATCTTGATATTTTTAGGTTTTTTCATGATCTACAACATTTATCTGGAGACACATTTTTTCTAAAATAACATTACTTCTCAAATAGAGCAAAGATATGATTATTTTATAGAAGATGATACACTGTTGTTGATTAAACTTTAGTGCTGGATGATATGGACAAAATCAAATATGACAATATTATTGACTAAACACCTTAATGTCATTATTGCAACAATATTCAAAGGATGGCTGTTGGTGCTTTAACAAAATATTAACAGAAAGATTTTTGATAAATAATCACCAGTAATGTGGAAATATTGATTAAGTGGATGAATAATACATCGGTCTGATAAGTTAAGAAAATTACCTCATTTTACTGTAATGCAAACAAAGAAAATACAACATTTATGCCATATCACAATATAAGAATATCTAAGATGATATCTAGTGTCATATCACATTGTGATATTGATATATTGCACAGCCCTAACTGGTAATCAACCAATCAGTTAATCAACTGATGAACTAAGGGCTGCGATATACCGGTGTTGATGATGACCGTGATATTTAAAAAATGAAATACTGATATCATGTTAAAAATACACATATGGTAATACTGTGCAATTAATGCAACACCTCTTAAACCTAAAGAATGCTCTTAAATTCTTTGTTTTTTCCTTTTCTTTTGTTTATCAGTTTATCTTGTTGCCTTTTCACTCTCCATTAAGTGAAATTGCAGGTTTTTTTTTGTTTTTTTTTTGCTCTTGTACAGTTGTGGTTACAGACTCTTGTCGTATTTTGAATGTAATTTATTTACCAAAGTAGACACAAAAGGCACAATAAACAAAGTTAAGAGGGATTTGACTGATAGCATTATTATCTTTTCAATTCTTCTATAAACATCACAATAATATCATTATCATCAATTATTTTGGCCATGATAATCTGATATCAGGACAGCTCTACACTGAATGAATATATGATCTTACTGATTTGATTGATTTGATAGATGTTGACATTGAAAGAAACTCAAAACAAAAATGATCTCCTTTGTCACTTTTCCACCTGTGTATGCGTATATTTCATGTGTGTGTGTTTGCATAGGTTTGGTTCCAAAACCGACGAGCTAAATGGAGAAAAAAGGAGAACACAAAGAAGGGGCCGGGGCGGCCAGCTCACAACTCCCACCCGACCACGTGCAGCGGCGAGCCCATGGACCCCGAGGAGATCGCGCGCAGGGAGCAGGAGCGGGCCGAGAAGAAGAAACGGAAACAGGAGAGGAAGCTGCTGAAGTCGCAGAACAAACTCCTCGCAGGTGACAGCTTCCACACACCTGGAGGCTCAGAGAGCGATAGCGGGGTCTCCCAGTTCACCGACAGCGAGCAGCAGTCTTCAAGCGTTAACGGGACTATTCACATCGAACTGCCAGCAACGAAGGGCGCCGGAGGACACCAAACTGAATCCAGCTGTGACCAAACTCGACATGACTTCAGCCAACTACAAAACCACCAAAACCAAAGAACCACGGGAGAAGTGGAGCAGGTTTCTCCAGGCAGCACGCACAGCTCGAGTCCTGGAGGCCCACGGTCCTCTGCCCTGCAGAAACGCAACCCTTTCAGCGTGGAGAGCCTCCTCTCCGACGCCACGCCGCGGCGGAAAGCTCAGCTGGACTTCCCCTCATTGCCTGGTCAGAGGACACTGGTGGGGAAAGGTCACTTCTTGCTTTACCCCATTACCCATCAGCCCCTAGGCTTTCTAGTGCCCCAAACAGCTCTGAAGGCCTCACCGTGTCAGGACAGCAGCATTAACAGGCTCAGCCTGGGACAGAGGTGTGTGCCCAGTGAGGGCAGCCCGGCTCCCCCTGACCTCTCCAGCTTTGTCTCTAAGCCTCTGCACTCGGATCATATGGAGCACAGCACGCAGCATCACCACAATCACATTAGCAATAGAGCGGAGGGGGCGGACGTGGACGAGTGTGGTGGTGGTGACTGCAGCGGTGGAAGATTTCCCGTTTCTCCTCCACCAAACAGTGCGGCTCAGACGGCTCTGGCCAGGCTGAGCTCCTCACAGTCCAGTGACAGTGGCGAGGAGACGAGGAGTTTGAAAGTTCGAACGGAGGCAGCGACCAACGGCTGCCAAGTCGCTGAGCTGTGTGTAAAAGAGAAGGGTGCAAGAGAAGAGCGAGCGTCTCCAGACCTCTCCGAGCGTCTCAAGGCAAACACAGACTGTCAAGAAACACCCGGAACAGATGGAGAGGATGTCGATATGGACTAACACTTGCAAGGAGCAAACATAAACAAAGGACCAGGAACACCGCTCAGACTATTCAAACATTCCCAAAGCTCTGCTGAGACACTCTAAAAACATATCAGGAATCAGGAGACTTAATTCTCATCTATTTTTTAATCATGATGTGTGATCAATCCAGATGGCCCTCCACAAAAAGCTGTGGCTGTCATCTCATATTCAGGCTTTAGGCCTAAAACACCTTTAGAAGCAGGTTCTTTCTCTCTTTTTTGGTGACCAACTTGTAACAAAAACTAGGCTACAATAAACATCTTACACACAACGAAAATCCTCAGATATTGTAAAAAAAAACGAGAAAATGATATTTATATGTAAACATTTTGATAAATAAAGTTATTGTTTAAATTGAATCACTGTCTTTCAAGAGCAAAGGCGCTTCAGCACTGACCATCAAACACTTCATTTCCTGCATTCTGGTGATTTTTATGCACCAATTTGTGCCTTTTCTGCATCAATATATAGAGGGAACGTCTTATTTATGTAAAGGAAAACACAATTCAGGCGTGACGTGACGAGTCAAAGTTAATGGAATATAATGCAGGTTTGTCAAAATAAAAGTCCTCTGCTACTTTAATGTTTTTATTGGGTGGGACAAATGCATGTGTTCTAAATACTGAGGGGAACCTGTCCCCTCCATCCCCTTCAAAGTCTATACCTCTGGTAATTAAAGCATTCTCAACCACTGGTCTGCGGCCCACTGGTGGGCCTCAGATGGCCATCTATGGGTCTCGGCGGCAGTGGTATTGCCAAATGGTTAGATCTGAGTTAAAAATTTTCGATGGTAATTTACAAAGCTCGAAAATTCTCCTGTGTTTTGCCACTGTTAGCTAGTTAGCATGTCTTTGTAACATAAATAAGTGATGTGAGAGATCATCCCATCAAGCTCCAAAGTGTGCTGTGAGGAAATATGACTCTGAATGCTTTAAATTTGGGCAGAAAGTGCTGAATGTGGTAAAATCCTTTATCAGCCCAGTTTATTTTTTCTCTTTTTTTGTCATTTGTTGTCTTTTCTCTGTTTTTGCTCATTTATTTTGGATGAATCAAAAGTAGGCCTCAAAGTGAGAATGAATAGGATTCGTCCGAGCTGTCGTTCGTACACCAGAAGGACAGTTTATTGTTTTGTCACATTCCCAGGACATAAAATAGTTTCATTTTGGGTAGGTGAAGCTTCAACAAAAACAACAAAATAATGAGAAAATAAGGAAATACAGGCAGGGGATAGTAGATAAGCAGATACAGACACCACCACACACTATTAGTGTGTCATAAGTGATGACTGGGATTATGTTTTTTGGGGGAAATGTTGCATATTATGCCTTTAAATTTGGATTCACAGTGGCAGACAGTGACAGTGTGAATGTGGTGAAAATCCTGTCATATTACAGCTATTTATTTTCTATTTTTTTGTCATGTTTTTGTCTCATTTATTTGGGATGGTCGTCCTCATAAATTTTTGAACAATCGGAAGTTAGAAAAGGTTTAGAACCCTGTTCTAGGGCCATGTTGAGGGGGGAAAGGGTTGCTGCTGTGTGGCAGAACCTTGGATCATGGCGGCTGGAGTTTTTTGTCGTGTTACAGCAGATAAATCCCCCTTTTTCCTCTGTGTAGTGAGCCGGAGCTGGGGCTCAAGTCCGTCTGGCTGTTTGTATTTATTGCTTTAACAAATTTATTCATTTGAAAGGCCGAGCTGGAATGAGGTTAGTGGCCGCGGGCTATAGGACCCTGCGCCTCCTGCTGAGTTTTGATATGAAAGTAATTATTTTCCCACTGGCTGCCGCGGGTCTCCAGGCAGTTTTTTCCCCCTCTCCTTTCAGCCCAAAGGGTTATTAGACATTACCGATTTCTAGTGATATGGAATCACATAAACTTCCTACAATAATAGAATTAGCATGAAAGGCAGGGGTGTCAAATTGAAATGGGAAAATAATAGCCGCGCCAGCTGCAGCGTGTGTGTGTGCGTGAGTGTGCGTGAGTGCGCATAGTCTATTGAGCGCGGGGAGGAGGAGGAGGAGGAGGAGATGGTGGTAGATTCGTGGGGCGGAATTTTCATGAGCTGCCGCGGTTGTCAGACGGCCCTTGTAGTCGGCTATATTAAGATAGATGTTCGATGATATCCCTCATTGTTCTGTCGCTTATATTGATGTTGCTGCGTTATCGCCCTATTGATCATGTGTCGCACATAATAGGACAGGCGCGCGCCCGCCTGCCTGCGCCTTTTTACAAAAGCGCCCGGGCCCCTCGTCATTTGTTCTAATAGGACTGTGAGTCCCCCGGGGGGAGACAGATAAAGATATAGGAGGGAGGAAGAGGGAGAGGAGGAAGAGGCGAGTGATGTGCCAGGCGCGCATTAATATTTTCTTCTTCTTCTTTTTTTTTTTTTTGACCAATTGTTGGCTGAGCTCAAAGGAAAGGAAAGTGAGGTACGAGTCAGGGTGAGCAGACACCCTGAAAAATTCAGGACAGTCCCGAATTACAAGCAGTTGTCCCAAATCTTGTCCTTTTTGTCCCCAAAATTGGGGCTGCAACTGCAAATATATATATATATATATTAAAGCCCAAGATGACATCACCAAATGTCTTGTTGTGTCCACAATTCAAAAAAATTTCGGTTTACTGTCCTTGAGGACAAAAGAAACCAAAAATGTTCATATATAAAAAGCTGGAATCAGAAAATTTGAACAATTTTTCTCAAAAAATTACTCAAACTGGTGAATCGATTATTAAAATAGTTGAAAATTAATTTAATAATCAATTAATTGTTGCAACTCTACCAAAAATTAAAGCTACTACAAGGAACTTTAATATTTTGTTGTTTTTTGGAGGCTCCAGTTGGCATAAGCAGCCTCTGCCATAACCACATAATGTAACGTAAAATATAAAATTATCTAAATAAAAATATCCACCTGCTTCCTTTTCATTGGTTAATACACTATTCACTCTAACTTTGGCTGAAAAAAAATGTAAACACAAGTGTTTAATCTGATTTCCAAACCAGTGGCAGGCATTAAGAATAACCATATTGAAATAGCCAGTCCTCTGGATGATGGTCTTTTTTGAAGAAGTATGTCATATTGAAGCATCAGAATTAAATTGAGACTGGTTTAAAATCAATTAAAAACTCCTTGTAGTAGCTTTAACTGTTATAGTAATAGATAGTATAAATAAATATGGAAATATTCTGATCAAATCACTTATGCAGGCCTTAATTCTTGCTTTTGGCCATTCAAAATGTCCTGTTTGTTTTTGTAAAATATTGTTAATGTGTTTTCACTGATTAGGTGATTAGGTGTTGGTGTCATTCCACCTGTTTTAAAGATGACAGAGTGCAGGTGCCACTGCGGGAAGAATTTGCTTTAAAAATATATCTAAAAATGTGTTTGTAAACTCCTACAGCTTAATAACAGCCAGGACACCGTGCTTCACACCTCAGAATCTGATTGATCTCCATAATATTAATAAGAAATTATCAGAGTTACAGTCTGATGTTACTCTAAATTATTCCGCCTCTCAATCCTTCCTGACATCTCCTTTGCCTCGAATTGCATCCGTTCTGTGGTGGGAGACAGTGAAAAATGGCTGAATTAGAGACGTTTAGGGACAGAAAAAGACAAGAAGGTGTGTGCCCACGTTAAGGAAAGAGTGTGTTTAGCTTATGAAGTGTAAACGCCACCAATTCCCTGGAAACTGAAATCCCAATTATTAAAACCATTAATTCTGGCGAGCCGGCGCACGGAGGAGCCGTGTTGACAGCCCGGCTAAATATCCCTGATCCCTCCCGGTCACCTCGCCTTTATTTGCAAATAAATTGAGGGGGATCCGAGGGACAGAGCTTTACTTTGCTTTGCGCCGACCTAAAATGAATTTCCGTGCCTGAGTCCCTTTAATAATATTTACATAATTTTCGCTCGGTGACTCTGCTATTTGCGCTGTAGGAAGCGGGGGGCTTATAGGAAAATAATTAGACAAGAGGACGAGCAGGGAGCGAGAGTGTAAAACAGCAGGAGCAGGAGGAGGTGGAAGAGAGGAGGAGGAGGAGGAGGAGGATGGGTTAAGACCGGAGCTGAACACTAAATTCCCAGACAGCTAAAATCAATGAAAGTAATAACCCTATTATTTAATTCATAAGGACATTATTTTCCCATAAGGCCTCGGGAAACGTCCCCTTCGACCGAAACAATCACATTAAATCGTTCATTCCGCGCGCGCTCTGTGAAATTTCTACTTTTATTCTCCTTTTTTTGGAGGTGGAAACGCTTTATTATAATCGGTTAGTTTCAAGAGTGCGATTAATTAGGAAATATAGGTTTGAGCTCCCTTCAGCAAGGCCTTTATAGTATGTGTGTGGAGTGAGAGTGCATGTGTTGAGCCTATAAAATGCGCCTTTATATATGTTATTTGCTATTTTTTTCATGAGAAATAAACTGAAAAACAGGGCTACCGTTTTACTGTCAAAAAGTTTGGACATAATAGGCCTCTATGTTATCAGAGGAAACATATCTGAGCATTCACAAGCCGTTTTAGAGCCAAAATGCGAATGCAAATGGTCATTAAGTATCTACAGTATGTTTATTTTCACCTATCGCCTTATTAAAGGTGTTATAATCAGAAAACCATATGTCTGCAGCTTTAATTAATTTGGAAATATAATGATGGACCCAAATTATACCCTTGAGATAGTAATTTAACTAATTAAAATTGTAGCCTATAATGTAAATCAGCTCTATAAACAGCCTTTTTTCAAGCAGTCATATGAATTTAGTTACTTTTGTACATTGTTTACCTGTTTCACTTTCATATTGACTTTCAACAGGATAAAAAATGTCTTTGAGTTGCAGTTAAATGTAAAAACAAGAGAAAATCTTTGGGTTCTCTGTAGATTTTTTGGAAGAATAGGCCTCCAGAGGCAACAACCAAACAACCCAAAAAACCTGATCCCAGTATTTACTGATTGTATGTTTTATTTGACCTGTCGCTTTATAATTAGGGAAATGTAGCCTATATGTCTGTAAATTTAATTAATTTTGAAATAGGCTAATGATGACATCATTACCCAAACTGTATAGCTTTTACAGTTAGAAATTCAACAGATTATTGTATAGTGCTTAGAAATAGGCATTTTAAACAACATATGATTTCAGTTCCTTTTGTATATTGTTTTGGTAATTAAGTTAACTTTCAAAATGATAGGACATGTAATTCAGAACAGTAGAAAATAGGCCCAATTAGGCTGCTTTGGGAAGAAAAGGCTTGTATGTCCATCTTTTAAAATACACAATTGTCATTTATAGGCTATATCCATCTAGTTAAGGGGCTCCAACATGAAAATAGGGGAGACCAGGGACAATTGTAACACACACAGTTACTCCAGTCAGAAACAAGCTAGAGTGATGACACTTATACCGCACATGCTCAGTATGGTTTCTCTGTCTACCTCCGGAAAAAAGATCATTTCACCTCAGCACAAGTTTTCAACAAAAAACTGATTTTGAGCCATTAAAAGTTACTTTTTGGATTTTTCTTCTGCTGTCTAAGATGTAGATGATTGTGCATTTAAACCTACATCAGTTTCACTCCCAGGTTATTGGCTAAAAATTAACATGAACAATTTGTGCTAACATAAGTGTTGCTAGCTAGAATTTGAGATTTTCATGGCTACAAAATCCTTGATTAAAAATGTCAGTGTTTGTCTGTGTTGACATACTTTAGTTTTAGAATATGAACATATTTCATATATTATAAATGTAAAATTACTTTTAACTTAATTCAAATAATTAAAATCTAGTAACCACTAGAACACCTACCCAATCTTCTGCAAAAATAAAAATAGATGTTTCCTTCAAATGCATACTGAACCTGACATTTAGAAGAATTCAAAGTAACAAAGTAATATGTAAGTAATAGTATAAATAATATGCCATTTTCTCCAGGTGATTTTCAAATCACTGTGGGTTAGGAAAAGCCCTGAAGTATCAAGGTGATATAATGTTTTAAACATATTTTTGCAGCTGTTAAAGAGTCCCCAGGAGCCCACATAGAACATGAGGATTAAAAGTAACAGGCTAATACAGTATATAACTAATAATTCTCTAATATATTTAATTACATTTACCTGTTATCAAGTTGCAAAGTGTGACACAGACTTCTTGCATTAAATTTAATAATATTAGTGAAAAATATCAGTGTATTATTAATTAGTGCACACATATGCATATGTTTCTTATATCAAAAGAGGAGTTATGAAAGAAAATGTTAAAAAAAAAAAAAAAATGGTACAATTGCCCCAGATCTCCCCTACTGACTTTAAAAAGGGTGAAACATGTCACTGAGCCGCAGTGTGGGTGTTAAAACAGGCGAAATGTTACGTTTTTTGTAGAATTTGGGAAAAAGAAGGCCTTTACGTTCGTTTTTAAATACAAAATATCATTATCTTTCTCGTTTAGGGGCCCCAACATGTGTGTGTGAGGGTGAGTCAGAGGGTGAGACACAGACAGAGACACACACACAGAGAGAGAGAGAGAGAGAGAGAGAGAGAGAGAGAGAGAGAGAGAGAGAGAGAGAGAGAGAGAGAGAGAGAGAGAGGTTTTTCTTTTTCTTTTTGGTGGCACCAACACAAACGACCAATCGATCACAGTGAGCCTGGACCGGGCCGGGCCTCCCGCTGTGTCCGTGCCGCTCATGCATCACACTTTATGAATTCAATTTCAACCGGGAGAAATTTTCAATTTGAGCGCGCGATCATTACGGCGTGGGGGGATAGCGTAAATTGTTTTTGCTCTATTATGCATTCGGACGCCATCATTTTTCTTTCTAATTACCGAGGTGTCAGTGCGGCCTGTCACCCGGGCGCTGATTTTCAATTTAACTGATCATCATACATTCATTTTCCCATTTGATAAATCTGCTATCTAGACGCGGCCGCCATGCCCGGAATATTAAGCGGCGCCGGGGCGCAGTAATAGGGGGATGTGTATGCGGCAATGAGCGCGGATCAGCCAGCTAATTTAGCACCTTCCACATTCCCCGTCTCCATCCCCCATTTCCAATTCTCAAGAGGAGAGGAAAAAAAAACAGGAGAGGAGGAGTGGAGGAGAGGAGTCCAATGGCTGCCTCTAACCTCCTCCAAGAGTGAAGAAGAAGAAAAAAAACAGCCGGAGGTTAGAAAGAATCAGAGAAGAAGAGAAAGTCCTCCAATCAACGTTGTTTTTTTTCTGACGAAGCAGGATTAATTAACGCTAATTGAGTTCTTCAATACGTGTTATTCTTATTTAATAGAAACAAATTTGCACAATTAATTATCAACGTAATTTCAAGAACCTATTACAACCCCTCCGCCCTCCACCTCCACCCCTCTCTGACTCACCCCATCACCTCCCTTCCTCCTCCTCCTCCTCCGCTGCGGAGTAAATTAGCAGCTTTTGTCAGGAGGTTTAAAAGTCTTTGATCCGGACTGGACGGGCCCTCAGCCAAAATCAGATACCATGAATCCTGTTAGACCTGCTCCATCCAGAAATCCAGATATCTATACTCGGCCTAAACCCCTGTAACAGACAACACTGTGGGACCTTTGAGAAAATAGTCTGTAAGGTGATTTTATAGTCATTTCTAAGGTCTACAGGCCTAAAGGTGTATTCCATCTTATTCAGTGTCACAGATTTATTCTAAATCACTTCTGTTATTCAAGGATGTCACTGCTAATAAAGATTTATAGACTTTATACAAGGTGGATTGACAAAAAACTAGCACAGATTTCACTATAATGCAATTTGTAAGTTTGAAATATGCTAGGGTTATTATTACACTGTAAAAAATGTTTTACCTTTAAAAAGTTAGGGTCTGGGCTGCCTTAAAATTTCAAGTTGACTGAATTTGAAAAGACAAGTTGAGGTAATTTTGTAATGATTCAACACAAGAAAACTTTGCAAGTCCAATAAACTTGATAATAATTCAGTTGTACTTGAAAAAACATTTTTACAGTGTTTTCATTATTATGAAAACAAATAACTATGATTTACCCTAAAGTGTATTAGAGACAAACAGTAAGTTTTTCGCTGTATGTTTTCTTCAAACTATAAAAACAAAGGGTCTCGGGAGAATTTTAACTCTGACACAATGCATGCTGGGAAGTCTGCTAACATACTGAT
Source organism: Lutjanus erythropterus (assembly GCF_056507025.1). Classification (NCBI taxonomy): domain Eukaryota; kingdom Metazoa; phylum Chordata; class Actinopteri; order Lutjaniformes; family Lutjanidae; genus Lutjanus; species Lutjanus erythropterus. The sequence goes on from NC_139319.1 coordinate 8,136,198, forward strand.
CGTGTTTCTTTAGAGACTTAATTTAATGAGTTGATTGAACTCTGTACAGTACGTTCATTCATCTCATTGTTTCAAGTCAGAAGACTTGAATTTAGAAGAAATCATGTTTATAAACTCTGACGTGTTCAGAAAATTAAAAAATAGAAAGTCCATGTGAAAAGATTATTTGATTCCACTTCATTCCTGTATGATTTTTTTTTTTTACAGTGTATGTTATTTAGTGTCAAAGGTTTATATTCTAAATCACTTTTGTTGTTCAAACATGTCAGTGTCTTACATTTATAGACCACAGTTTTCACTATGACACAGTTCTAACTTTGAAAAGTCCTAGACCTATTATTACACTGTAAAAAATAAGCAATTTGTTTTAACTTTTAAAAGTTAGTGTCTGGACTCCCTTAAAATTTTCAAGTTGACTAAGGTAGCAGAGGTAATTTTATAGTGATTCAACACAAATAAACTTTTCTAGTCAATTAAATTTGGTATTAAATCAAATCATCAAGATGAATCTGGTAAAATTAGAAGTATTGATTCTTCTTTACTCAAGTAAAAGTGAAAAAGTACAGGCTCTGAAATGTACTCAGAGTATTAAAGTAAAGTGTCATCTTCTGAAGAACATTTCGTCCAGACGTTTCTGTGCAAAGCTAACTGAACCTCACCTTTTCTCCACAGTTGAGTCTATCTCTCGTCTGTTTTGTGTTTTACGTAATTTTCGTCTTTTTACATCTGTTATGCATGATATGCACTGATAGATAAACCAAGGAATCATCTTTTCTGTGTGTTATTGTCTCATTCATTTAAGTTGAAATCAGTCTTGATGTGCGGCACACAATGATGTAAAATAAAATAATAATTCCCCTCAAATGCTTTAAAACTAAAGTAACAAGCCTGTTTTGAAAATTTAAGGAGTCCAAATTACAAATATTTGACTTAGAATGTAGGGAGTAAAAGGTTGTCAGAAAAATAAATACTCAAGTACAATACAGATACTTTAAAACTCTGCTTATGTACAATAACAAAGTATTTGTACTTAGTTACTTCCCACCTCTGGTTGTAGTTGAGAAAACATGTTTGCAGTGTTTTTACTATTGTGAAAACAAGCGACCATGACTGATCTCAACTGTATTAGAGACACACAGCAAGTTTTCATCATATATGTTTTCTTCAAACTATAAAAAAAGAAGTGTCTTAAGAGTTTAAACTCACAAAAAGAAATGCATGCTGGGAAGTCTACTAATATACTGTTTTTTTTTAGAAACTTAATATAAGTTGGTTGAAGCCTGTACAGTGCATCAGTTCAACTCATCTTTTCAAGTCAAAATTCTTCAAGTTAGAAGAACTTATGAAGTTCGGACATGTTCTGAAAATACATAATTAAAAAACTTGAATAAACAAAACAGGATAATTTCACTAATTTAATGAATAAAGATTAGTTGATTCTACTAAATTCCTGTATGATTTTTACAGTGCATCATAATCAATGACAAAGATTTACTCTCAATCACTTTTGTTGTTCAAACATATCAGTGCTAGTAAAGATTTATAGAAGGTGGATTGACAAAACAAACTAGCCCGGTTTTCATTCTAACACAATTTGAAACTTTAAAACTGTAAAAAAAAATATATTTTTTTTTCTTTCTTTAAGATGTCCAGGATGCCCTAAAATTTTAAGTCCAGTGAATTTAAAAAGACAAGTTGAGGTTATTTTGTAATGATTCAAAACAAACAGTCTTTTCCAGTCAAATAAACTTAATATTAATATAGTTGTACTCGAGAAAACATCTTTGCAATGTTTTCATTATTGTGAAAACAAGCAACCTCACGGCACGTTTCCATCATATTTTTTCTTCAAATTATGAAAACAAGGGTCTTGGGGGGGGGGTTAACTCCCCAAAAATGCATGCTGGGAAGTTTGCTAACATGCTGATGGTTCTTTAAAAACTTAACTTCATGAGTCGGTTGAACTCAGTACAATACGTTCATTCAGTTCACCATTTCAAGTGAGAAGAACTCAGGTTGATAAGTTCTGAAAGTAAATACTAGAAACTTTAAATTTGATCAACTTGAATGAATACATATTTACGTCCAGTTAATGAGAAAAGATTAGTTGAGTCCACTAAATTCCTTTATGATTCAGTGAACCAATGAAAGCCAAGCGATATGGACAAGGGCTCTGGAAAAGTGGACCTGAAGTTTTGTTTTGTTTTTTTGTTTTGTTTGTTTGTTTTGGTCAAACTTATGTTTCTGAGGTGAACTTTCATGTTTTTTTTTTTAAATAAGGTAACAAACATGACAGATTTAACAAATACTAAAGTTAGAGCTCAGGCCTCAGTTAAATGTGTTTAACAGACCAGAAGAACCTGATCACTATTTTTTTTGTTTTTTTTCCAAATCAATTTATACTTCCTACACACTGGAGAGAATCTTAATTTTGTGAAAACTAATTAGAAACCTAATTAAAGATAAAGCTAATTAAAAGTATTAGACAAACTATAAGTTAAATACTTTATTAGCGCGTTAGCCAAACTTCAGAACTCTGTGGTTTATTTTTAATCCTATAATGTTGAGTGTCGGCTCCTGGAGACTCTAACAGCTCTAAACACATACTTACGTTTTATACCTTAATACCTCATGACTTTTCTTAATTTGATGAGAATTGCTTATAAACATGATTTTAACCTGTGTTGTTTTGGAAGTCACCTGGAGAAAATTTTGTTTGGAGTAGCTACCAGAGACCAAGATTGTGCAGAACATAAATTCCTCAATAATGACCAGCTAACGGTACATTATCCCTTATTTAAATGCACAGTATGTAAATTCTGCTGCTAGGGGAGTCTCACATCAAAGTAATAACAAAAGTCGCAGTTTGATGACATCATAAAGTGACTTTTGAACTCATCTCTGACGTATCCGACACATCCCATGCTTTCCTGGAGGTTGTAGCAGCTAGGTAACAATGGTTAGCAGGAAACATACCATTATCTTGATTAAATTACAGATTTCTCTGTGTTTGAACATTGTTGGAAACATTTGGGATAATGTAACTACACAAATCAACAAAATTGACTATATAATGTATCTGTGGTATTTTCAGATATTTTAATGCAGAATTGTTGCGTATATCTTCTTTGAATGTCGGGAACTCAAGGGTTAATCTGCACCTAAAAGTTTATTGTTTTTTGTTTAATAGTCTTTGGTGTTTGTTTTCTAGATGCTGACTGAGACACACAACATCCCAATAAGCCCACCTTGTTTAAATGCCAATAAGTACAGTCAGAAGCAGTGTGTGTGTGTTTATGTGTGTGTGTGTGTTGTAGTTTAATGAACGTTTATGGGCACAAAGCAGCTTTGGTTTTGTCGTGTTCTTTGTTTCATTAGCCCAGTGGTTGTAATAAATGCCAACGAGCCAACGGGATAGATTTTAATTAAGTCAGTGAGAGATGAGTGGAGTGACACAGAAAGCGGGGCAGGGGCGGGGAGGAGACGGAGGTGGAGGGGGACAGCTTTTCAATAAATCGGTTCGCTCAGGGGTTAGTCGGTGATTTCCTCGGCAAAGTGTTGGGGCCGAGCAGGACTCGCAGTAATTTGGTTGATAAATCAGCGGCGTTAGGGGCATGAAGCTTGCCGCTCGACCGGTTGGTTCTGCGTGTGATTTATGTGTTACCCGGGGGTCGTACACAAGCCCCTGACAGTCCAGGATGAATTAACCAGGAGCCGGCGAGCTCCTAATGAGCGGGTATTATTTCGCACACACCTCTCCTTTAAAAAAAAAAAAAAAAAGTGTGAAGAACGAGCCTGGCATACGACCCTCCCCTCCCCTACCTCACCCCTCCTCCCCCACCTCCACTGTGCCATCCCTGAGGTGTCGCATTGATTCACCATCAGAGAGTTAAACACACACACACATACACACACTCACACATAGAGAGAGATAGTGTGTGTTATTTATCTACAGTGTACGAGACAAATTGTTCAATAGAGGTCTGGCACCAGCTGATTGGGGTTAACTGAAGCATAGAAGTGACAGACACACATCCTGACAAAACATTCAAACACACAAAACTATTTCAGCACATATTGATCATCAATAACCGACCCGTTATTATTCTTTGACTGTTTGACTGTTTAGCCTTAACATTAGACCTACAGTACAGTGATGGAGGCGCTAAATCGATCTTTTTCTTCAGTAAAGGAGCGAGAACACTGACGAAAAACTCTGGTACAAGTTAAACCCCTGTATTGAAAATGTTATTAACAATATCAAAATACTCGGTGCAGAAAAATGGTCCTGACTGTCAGAGGTGGGGGAAGCAGATTTTTTACTCATGTGCAGGATTAACGCCAAGGGCCTTATCTAAAGCCTGCTGGCTACTGTGGAAATATGGTGAAGCAACACTGCACCCATTGTTGTTATAACTGTTTATATCAAAAGATGACTAGTGTATTATAGTCTGTGTTATGAAGGAAAATGTAAACAATGTTACAATTGTCCCTGGTCTCCCCTACTCTACTGCAAATAAAAATCGTACATGATTTAAAGTGCAAAAGTAAAAGTACTCATGGATGGGCAAGTTCAGAATAATATATATTCTAATACTGGATTATAGTTATTGATGCATTTATGCATTTGTCACAAACTTTAATTACTTTGAATTACTTTATATACCTGCTGCTGCTATCTTAATCTGCATTAATGCATAATATTAAATTTCATGTCACATTATTATCATATTTTGAGTTAGTATTTTAACAGTAACTAGTTTCTAACATTGTCAAATAAAAGTAGTGGGAGTAGAAAGTAGCATAAAATAGAAATACTCAATTGTATGCAAAATCTTAATTTGTAAAATAAATATAGCTGCCAAAATGTGGCACATTCAAATGTTGGCTAGTATTTTTCTCTCAGTGGTGTAAAAGTGTATAGATTAATATGAAATACTTAAGTAAAGTACCTCACATTTCTATTAAGGGGCAGTACTCGTGAGTAAATGTGTGCAGCTCTGACTCTGAGCTGAATGTTACAAGTGAAAGTATTGACTTATTTCCTCCACCTTAATTTGCTCTAGTCAGCACTGGGGCAACACAGAGGTCAAATGCACAATTGGTTAGTAACATGTCCACAGTTGGCAAAGAGGAAGAACATCTAGTGAATCAAAACCCAGCAGCCAGTCGATCAGTGCCGCTGACTCAGCTATTTTTTAGCCCATATGCTTATGAACCTGCAGCTGAATGGCCTCCTCACCTGGAAACTGGATTAATAGTGATTGGATTTAATAATTCATGACCAGATACAATTTTAAAACATGAAAATGTACGGTGGACGCAGCAGGCATACAGTGACAGGTCAGTGCCTTCTGTACAGCAGTTAAAGAAGTATTTTACTGTTAACGGCTTTAAGGACATGAACCTTAATTAGCCCAGAAGAGAAGCGTGGTGTTAAAAAAGCTGCACACAGGCAACTGCTGGATTCATGAAGACGTTTATCATGATAGAGATTTTTAGAGATGCATGCATGGTGCACCATTACTATGAATGCCTATGACACTAACTTTGACCCCACATTTGGCCAAATAACGGTAAATCACTGTCTCATCCGACAGTGATGTCAGCTAACAGCTAGCTAAAATGAATGACATAATAGAAAAATTAGCCAGTGTTGAATACCAAGTTGTGGGCAAAACATCGCTGACTGCCAAGAGAATTTAGTGTGATCAGAGCTGCTTGTAAAAAGTGCCAAAAAGCAGTTGCCTTAGATAGCTGCAAGGTAACCACATTGTCACTGAGGAAACTCATCAACAGCTGTAGGAGCTCAGGTGCGGCACCAACTGATAGATACTTTTCCAAGAACGCAAGTGAGTGACTGTGTATGTGTTCACGGTTCGGGTCATTGAACTTATAGCCTTTTCCTGTTCTGGGTGGGTCAGTTCTGGTACTCTGGCTTTGAGGGTGCAGGTGGGTGGTTTGTGCTGGAGTGGTGAAATCGCTTCAGGCCACATTCAGACAGAAACAGGAACTGCAATGAAAATGCAGGTCTTCTCTTTCACTTTTAGGCCTTTTCCTCCAGCGCTTTTGGCCGTGCTGAGCCAAACCATGCCACGCCAAATTACATTTCTATTAACATATTCGCGTACTCTGGAATGGAGCAAAACTGAGCCCGACCCGCCTCCAAGCAGGCTGCAGTGATGTCTTGCTGGCCACAGCCAACCCGTGACGAGCCTCCTTTTCTCCCCCCTTCGTACAAGCGAGTGTTGTGACACTCGTGTATGTAGGATGGCAGAGGAAAACATTTCTTAAAGTCTCTTTATGTTCAGCTCTGAGTATTTTTGTAGCTTCTAACAGAATCTTTATGTTTTGAAATGTAGTTTCTCGCCTCTGACATGGTTTGTTCTTTCAGGTATCTGCTTAATTTTACCGTTTAATATTCACTTTCCGCTGCATCACAGCCATGTTAAGTTCCTGCTGATGAAACCCCCTTGAATGAAAACATTTCTCGTTTGTGCTGCTTCATTATAAAAGCATTCAATTAACGGGACTTTTATTGTGAAGAATTTAAGGAAACTGTGTCTTTATCCCAGAGATGTATATGAACGGTTAATCCACTGCTTTATAGCTGCTCACCTTGAGCTTCTTCAAGCTCGTCTTCAGCTAAGCTGCAGCAAACAGTGAGTCTATATATGTATAAATGGGCATGTGAGCATTGTTTTAACAGACTTGAAAAATGTGTACCTATCTTTTAACTGTAAGATGACTTGTGGTTCACACCTCTCTCAAAGTGTCAAATCAGCAAGCACAAACACTTGTGTCTGTGAATATAAGGAGGAACAAAAAAACAGACACAAACAAAAAAGAGAAACCGCTACAGTAAAACTAAAACAAGCAGAGATCTGATCGGCCCTCCTGTAAACTTGAGAAATTGATCTTAAAGCATGTCGCACCTTCTGCTCACACAGGAAACGTCTCTCCTGTGGAGCATCACGCTTCCTTTGGAATTGTGAAACAGCAGCATAAAGGCTGAGAAGATGTGAATTTGTGGGTCCGTGTTGTTTAAAGGGTCACAGGACGCACTCAGCCCGACACATTATACGCTGCATTTTCCCTGAAGGACTGGAGAGACTCATTTTTTGTATGTCACCCGTTGTTCTTGTTTTGCAGGTTACAGAATATGTATGAATGATGTTTTCATGTGACCTTCTGCTGCTGTTGTAGACCCTCACATCATAGAGACTCACGTTTTTCATTGTCCTCTCTCTGTTTCCTCCCAGAATCACAATATTCCTGTACTTCTCCCAATTTATGACTAACTTTCACGTTTTCGTCCTTTCCACTATCACAACATGTTTCTGGCACTGTGCAGTATGTATAAACTCTGCAACTCCAAAAATCTACTGTTGCCACCCAGAAAGCAGATACACCAAACCAGACCAAGAAGGATTACAGAGAGATTAAAGAGATAGTTCCCCAAAAATGAAAATTCAGTCATCATCCAGTCACCCTCATGCCGACTGAAGGTTGGGTTTAATTTTTAAGTCCACAAAACACTGCTGGAGTTTCACAGGAAAACAGTGTTGCAGAATCTCACAAACAGTTCAGGGTTTTAGGAGACTTGGATCACACCAGTCGAGTAGTATGGTGGCATTTTATTTATTTATTTATTTATTTATTTATATATATTGTTCCGTTTGAAAACTGGTCACCATTCACTTACACTGTTTGGAAGATTCTGCAGAAACTCCAGCAGTGTTTTATGAACTAAAAAAACTAAACCCAACCTTCAATCGGCACGACGGTGAGTAGATAATGACTGAACTTTCTTTGTGGGTGAACTATTCCTTTAAGGAAAGATAAGGGGCATGCATTTTGTAAAATCTGCCACATCAATTTTCTCTTAAGAGCACTGCAAAAATAAATGAAGGAAAGAAAACCGGTGAATATTTGTTTATCCCACAGAGTTACACAAGTTCACACCACAGAGGCAACTTATTCTGTACTCTTTCCTGAGAATTAAAAGTAAACTAAAATGTGCAACATAAAAATGCTGTTCCAGTGTACTTATTTTGATATTTTCATTTTTTAAAAGTCAAGGAAATGCAGGACCAAAAAGTCTCTGAAACTCTTTTGTCTGTATGAAAAGCCTCACTATTTATGAGGTCACAACGTTGACAAGTATGCCTTACAGCTCCCGAAAGGTTTCCTCCAAAGCATTAATATCCAGATGAAACAGTATTTTGCAAATATCTTTTCTGAGTTAAATACGATTGACAGTTGGGAAATAATGTTGGGAGGAATTTGATTTGAATGCTGAAAAGAGGGTGTGTCATAACCCGAGGTACCATGCTGTTGCTAGTTAGCGAAATAAGGAATTTTACCTCTTTGATGACAAAAGTTGAAGGCTGATTGATCGGTGGATGTCGTGATATTATTGGTTGAAACTGGTTGGTTCAAGGTTACGTAAGCACCAGTCATATTTTGCTTTACAGGAAGTGTATATTGTTAAATGGGTGTACAGTATGATCAGGGGTGTGATCTAAAAGGGTTAAAAAGTTATTTCTCAGTTCACTTTAATGCCATAAGTTCATGACTCCTCAAACTCCCGCAGCACAGTGCACCAACAGCTCTTTTTGCTCTGTAATTAAACATCTGTGGTGACATCGGCTATTTATGATCTGCACACCAGCTTTCCCCTCTTCAGCCCTAAATGTCTGCTTTGGGACTGTGGATGAAAATCTGTGTCATCCCCAGTTCCTCTCCTTCTTTCCTGACTCGACTCCCACATCATTTATCCCTGTGAAACTTGAACAGGTCGCTCAGTGCCCCCGCTGCTCTCAGAAATGGAGGAAGAAGAAGCTCGTCCCCGAACATGTCTGATCTAAACTGGAGCAATTTGATTTCCGTTTTTTATCAGTTGATTCTTGTTTATGGTTATTTGCACCAAGAAAAAAGGTCTGCACATTATACGTAATGTCAGGGTGTATTTAAATACATGTAGTAAATTTGCTAGTTTAACTACAGTCTGTGGTAGTTTGGTTGTATTTTAACTGCATTAAAATCTCAGTAGCTTTTTTAGTAGTTAACTACTTTTAATCATGTAATTTAGGTAGTTAATTACAAACTACATGTTCTTATGTTCTCATGACAGGTTTTTGTCATCGGCCAATGAACTCTGAGACAGGTTTCATTTAAATACAGTCACTTGCTGTTTGGTTAAAATCACCTGTGATTTGTGATTTTCCTGATTTCACGTCAACATTTTCTTCCTATCGTCTCCTTAAAACACATCCTCTTATTGCTTGTGAGGATTGGCCTGCCCCGGTCCCTAAATCAATCACACCCAAACAGTCAAACCGTTCTCATCCTAACTCGTCAGACACCGATGTTTTGTCGCCGTCCCTCAGCATGAGACGCTGCTAGAAAGTAGGTTTAGGCAAGAAAACTAACGGTTAGATTTAGCTGGTAGATTCTACAGCAGCAAGAAATTCTTCCTACATGAAACTGCAGGTCTGCAGATTATTTTGAGTAACCTGTCTGTCTGTCTTCTGTTGGAGAGAAGGCAGACATCTCTGCGGCCGATAACTTGTTTTCACACTGGACGCCCAGTTGAAAGTCCAGTGGTGACAGATGGTGATAATTTCCTGTGATGTAGTTTGGATGTAGCCAAACTTTAAGAGAGTAGTTTTAGTTGGACTAATTTTTGTTAAGAGTAGTTTCATTGTGAAGAGTATATGCTCTATTTTCGGTGTGTTAGGACACATAAAACAGCACAAAATTGCACTGATGATATTTGGATACTGATAAGGGACCAAATGTGCAAACACCCGCGCAAAATATTCAGCTGTAAGACAAAAATATCTGACAGCAGGATGGATTTTTGGTCACTGGACATTGGAGTAGTTTCAACATTAACATGAATTATCAGAAACATGCGTTGAAAAAATGTGATTCATCGATAAAAAGTCAAAAAAAGTGCAAGAGTGGGCCTACATAAAAACTTTAGGAAGTGCCGATGAGCATTAAATCACAAAACTAGTAAAAATTCTGTAGCCCACGCTGCTATAATTGTGGGTTGAGAACTCAATAATTCAACAATTTAAATCAGTTCACTTGAACCTGCAGCTGAACTCGGCACCGCAGTGAGAGAGAGAGAGAGAGAGAGAGGCCTCTGTGCTGCTGGAAAACCACAGGCTGGAAAACTTAGACATGGCGCCTTATTTGAGCTTTAAAATGTCCCTGTATGCTGCATTTAAATACAATATTTTCTTCAGTAAAACAAATGTGTAAATAAGGACCAAGTCATTGTGCAGCTTGCAAAGAAAAATCACAACAAACAGCAAAGCTTCTTGCCAGAATGGATAATCTGACTTGTTTCATTGCGTGTTTCTTTTGTGTCACGATGGCTTTTGATTGAATCAGTTATGGGAAAAAATATGTTATTGGACCACCCGAATATCAGCTTGATTTGTTACGTATCCCTGCGCCTGTCAGATCGTGCAGATTACAGTCGATAAGATAGAGTTAATTCTTTTCATGTCAGTAATGGGGTTAGGCTGGGTGATTTATTATCTACATTCTTCTTTAACCTGTATAGTGGATAACTTGTCCAGACACAGATTCTACATGTTTTTCATCATGTTATGATGAATCTTTTTATGTATGCAGATGGTTTGGTTATATTTTCTCCCTGCAGTGTTGCTGGTCTGTAACAGCGGCTGAGTATAAACCCTCAATATGCAGCTGATTTCACAGCAGATTTATTCACAAAAATACAAATATAATGATATATATGGTGTAAAACAGTGTTTCCTGAGTTCTGCTTGAGTGAAGATGCTCTTAAAGTAAATTATGAGGTTCAATATCATATTTTAGAGTTTGGGATCTTCAAGGTTTTAACATTTAGGTCTCTTTATTGAGGGTTTACTAGAAGAAGTCATCAAATCCTAAATAAAAGTAGTAATACCACAGTACAGAAATACTCTGCTACAAATAATAAGAGTAATGGCCAGTGTGAAGGATTTAATAGCATCTATTGCTGAGCTTGCAGATTGCAAACACTTCATCTTACTCTCCCTTTCCAGGTGTTCAGGAGAAACTACAGTGGGCACGAAGCTTCCAAAAGACAATGTTTTTGTGTTCAGGAACAATAAAGTTATGACTAAAAGTCAATAGTCAGATGCAAAAACAATGGCAGAACATCAATTCACCCAAATTATTGTGAATTACTGTTTCTCAGTGCTGCTGTTTTTCAGTTCAGTTACCTGAGGAACAAATGACATAACATGTTCCTCACACGTTTTGCCAGCAGTTTAACAGCACACCGACCGTAAAGCTTTGAGGCGGTTTGTTCCTGCCTGATTCATTCAGGAGACTTGAAGTATCTCTTTACATTTAGTGGCGGCTGCAGTCTAACCTGCACTCCACAACAGTGGAGGAGCTAATTTTCAGCTGAAAGCCATCATGAAGCTAATTGGCGAGATGATAAGTGGGCTTTCATTCGCCGGCTTGTGGAAAAAACAACATGCACGTCCCGCTGGTTATCACTAAACTGTATTTACACTATTCTTTAACAGTACAGCCACTTGTTTTATATTTGTTATTTTATATTTTGTCTATTGGTGTTTTTTAAGAATATGTTTGTGTTTTTTTTAAAATGAACTTCTTGCATTTTCTATAAAGAACTGGTTATGAAAATGATCCGGCTAATATTTGATGTAGCAGCCCTCCTGAACAATTCTCAGTATCCCATCTATATAATGAAATTTTATTTCACGTCTTGTTCTCAATGGATGAATCCAGTAAACTCACCACACCTTGTTTTTAGCCTTTTGTTGGTTGTGCAGCTGTAAAAGTCTAGTGAACTTCATTAGCTTTTACCTTCACTCCAGCAGTTCAGTCCTCATAAAATCACACTTTTTTTTCTGCTCTGACATTTGTTGAGAACAGTGTACAAACATTTCCACCCACATCTGCCCTACATTACTGCAAATGCCATCCATTGTTATTTGACTCGGTGAACAAGCGCATGTGTGAATTTATCGCATATGATACAGATTTCTCTTGTCTTTCGTTTGTGCTAAACATGTCACATGTGAGAAATTCACATAGAGTCACTGTAGCTTTGGCACATGACATAAGCACATGTGATTTCCATATTTAAAAAATGTAAGTGAAGTAAGTGAAGATGACCCTTGGCTAAGCCCCACCCTTCTTAGTTACTGTTGCTAAGATTGCCAAACTTTCCATTCTCGCACCGCATTTATGCAGTTTACAGTGATAACAGTGGCAGATATAACATCCAAATTTGGAGTAATTGTTTAAACACTTTGATTCCTTAGAGATGTAAACAAAAGCCGCTTCTCGTTTCCAGCTGACACGACGAGCTGGACCGCAATCACGGAAGATAGCCAGGAAAGGAGCTAAGCTAACTCGGCTTAGACACGAGAAAGCGAGCGAGCAAGCAAGCGATTCTGCATCAGCCCACATCCTCCTCCTCAAACCCCCACAGAACAAATGCAGATGCAGTGTGATCTAACAAGTTTGTCTGGAGGTAAAGTTACTGCCGCTAGTAAGCTAGTGTGAGTTAGCCAGACATGCTAACATTCGCAGCTTATGTTAGAGCAGATGAAGATGGAGTTTAATCCATTCACCACACATGTGCTCTTGTGTTTCATGTTTTTGAGAGACTACAGAAAATAATATTTGACTTGGTCACATGTGAAACAGCATTTCAGTTGGAGTAAAGAGTGTTTTTCAGACACTTCACATATGAAACATATTTCTTGGGCGAAATATCACGTAATTTTAGTATATTTTGTAAGTTTACTTTCATACTAAAGTTAAAATAAGTAAACATTGACTTTTGTTTTTACACAAGAGATGAACTTGACCTGCTAATCCATCTGGCCTCGTCCCTATGTGAACTTTGTCGCTCTTTAGGCTACGTCACCTTTCTCAATGACGTTTGTGCGTGAAATGACACGCTGTCTTGGCATAATTCTGTACAAGCTATATGCAAAATCACACAAAATTACAACAGTAGCATGTTATTCATACACCAATTGGTGAAACCAGACTATTGAGGTGCATACCTCATAACTGTGCCCAATTTCAGAATCCAGCCAGAGACATTTGTCTGGACATCTCCCTCTCTCATTTCGTGTCAAATAATTGGCAAAAAATAAAAAATATGTAAAACTAATTCCCTGCCAGAATATGTCTCATTCAATCACAAAAACATGAATTATCAATATTTTGTAGCTCCTCATTCAAACTGTCTAATAATAATTAACTAATAACTAACTAATTTTATTTTAAAGCTACTATAAGGACCTTTCATATTTTGTTGCCTTTGGAGGCTACTGTGAGCAAAAACACCAGTATTTCCACAGCTATAATCACAAAATGTACCATCAAAAATAAAATTATCTGAATGAAAATCTCCTCTTGCTTTTAATTGGCTAATATACTATTCACTGTAACTTTGGCTGGAAAAATGTAAACACAGGCTCATTTAATTTAATTTCAAGGAGAATCCAACCCAGTGGCAGCCATTAAGAATAACTACATAACTAGAAAGCCTTCTCACAGATAATCTATGTCAAATCAAGGCATCAGATTTAAATTGCAAAGATTTCATAATCAATTAAAAGCTCCTTGTTGTAGCTTTAAATATGATATATTTAAACTCAGTGTCTCTCATGTGTTCATGTGTTTTCCTGGCGGAATAAAAGTGCGGTGCATGAAAAGCTGCTGTTATAGTGTTCTTTGTTTAATTTTCTCTTTTTCCATGATGCTCAAAATAATTTCTCCAGAGAAATATTATTTCTGTCATCGCTGTGTGAAACCAGTAAGGCACGAGGTATGGATAGTCATGTACCAAAATCCCAGAGGGCGGTAATCCTTGAATTTTAAAAGAGTTTTGAACAGGCAGCTAAAGCCACCCTTAAGTAGAGTCTCCAGATGCTACTATTTGTAAATCTGCCAGTTGGAAAACATTATGGATGTCTATAGAAATTACAGAAGACTCAGAATCTCATCAACAGAGAGAGCAGGACAAACAGAGAGATTTGCTTACACCATGTGGAAAAGAGGCAAGGGCATTTCCATATTTCCAAAAAGGCGGAAAAATCTATTAAAGCAAAGAATTAAATACTTCATCTGCCAGATGCCAGCGTGCACATGCCAGGAGTTTGTATTATAAACGCACCGGTAGTTGAAACTTTTGTTTTACTCATGTGCGCTAATCTCCAGCCTATCCAGCTCCTACTATAATTTTGTCAGACTTTTTCATATTTATTTAATAAACGCCCACAGTGCAAATTGTAACTTTGTGTGTCGAGAATTAATGGGAAAAGCCCCAACTGTTAAATCGTAAAATTTGAATGAGAAAGTTCCCATGTAATGCATATCAAACATTTATTAAAGCCACGCAGAATAATTGAATTGTTCTGCTGGTCTAGGTCTGATTTGTTTAACTAAATTCTTTGGCTGTCGAAGTGTGATACAAGATTTCCTGCAAATTCCATTAAAGACACAGGTATCTTTTGTGTGTTTGTGCGTCTGCGATACATATAGGAAATATTTCATCTTTCCTTTTTCCTCTCCTCCGCCTATCTGAGCCCCGGCTCTGTCACTGCTTATCCACATCTTCACTGCTTATCTGCATCGAGCCCCTCAGTGAGATTTCAACCACTGTGACACGCAGAGAAAGCAGAGGCTGTCAGTCAGCTGTGCCGAGGAGATTGAAATCAGAGACGGGAAAGGGAAGAACAAACCAAAGGCAGAGGGGGGAAAAGGCAAAGTTAATATAATTTCATTTTTGACCCCCTGAGACAGAAAGTGGCCGTGATATACAGTAAGCGTATAGAAAATGACGGCATTAAATCAGCTTCTTCAGCTCATGTAAATGTCAGCTGCTAAAGAAAAAATACAAACACAACTGGGAAAAGAGCTGCTCCAACTTATTGGGCTGATTATTAAGCAAAGTGTATAATGTCAGCCTCCTGTATACACACTATAGAAGCCAGAGGTTAGAAGTATCTAAGTATAAATACTTTTTTATTGTACTAAACTTTTCAGGTATCTGAACTTTACTTTTCTGACAACATTATATTTTTACTCCCTACATTTTAACACAAATATCTGTACTTTCTACACTTTACATTTCAAAACAGGCTTGTTCCTTTAGTTTTAAAGCATTTTACGGGAAAAACTGATGATTGATCATTGCCCGCCGCCTTCCCAACATAAAGATCAATTTCAACCTTAATGGATGGAACATTGACGACTGCTTGGCGTCTTCATCAGACTGAAAGACCCAACGAGACGAAAATGACGTAACAAGATATAATATGATGAAAATGACAAAACCAAAACAATGTAACAACATGTAACACGATGAAAACAATGTAACGAGACATAACAACACAAAAATAATGTAACAAGACATAACAGGATGAAAAGAAAGTAATAAGACGAAATGTAAAGATGTAACAGGATGAAAACAACATAACATAAAAACGCCGTAAAAACATACCAAGGCTAGAGCAACATGATAATAAAAATGACATAACAAGACGTAACAAAACAAAGACGCCGTACAAGACATAACATGACAAAAACAACAAAACAAGACATAACAAAATGAAAACGATTTTTAAAGACATAACGAGACAGAAACAACATAAAAGACATAACAGGACGTAACAAAACAAAAATGACGTAACAAGACGAAAACGTTGAAATAGACCACAAGGCAAAAACAACATAACAGATGAAACGACATAACAAAACAAAAACACTGTAAAAGACATAACAAGACGTAACCAAACAAAAACAACATCAAGGACATAAAAGGGCGAAACACAGAGGGAGACTGAGACATGGGTTCAGTTAGCTTTGCGCAGAAACGTTCAGTAGAAATGTCCTTCAGAGGGCGAGTTTTTACTTTCATACTTTAAATACATTTCGGTGTCTGTACTTTTTCACTTTCACTTCAGTAAAGAAATCGAATCAGCAGTTCTACTTTTATCAGATATTTATCTACTTCTAATTGTACTTCTACTTGAGTAAAGAATATGTGTACTTTTGCCACCTCTGATGAAAGCGTGTCTCCCAAATACACACACGCACACACACACACACACACACACACACACACACACACACACACACACACACACGGAGTAGCCTGGGAGGAACTTTGTGTTTTAGTAAGCTAAGTTTCACACATTGACTGGAGGTGTCCTTGCTTTCTACTGGTGTAATTATCACTCCGGGAAAAGTGTTTCATTAGGAAAGCTCCTCTTTCAGACACATTACTCACAGAGGGCTGGACACAGACACCCTGGACAGCACACAGACACACACACACACACACACACACACACACACACACACACATCCACAATCCAGTTTTTAATTCATCACCCCTCATTCTTGTCCTCAGTCCGATCTGGGGTTTTTTTTTGGACTTCTTCACACCTCTTCCTGTTCGTCTTTCATGTTCTTTAATGGTAACTCCTCTGACTCAAAGATCCTTCTTTAAACTGCCAGTGTTTTAAACAGCCACCAACCAATTAGATCCAACTATGATATATTTAACTGGTCTGGTGAATCGAGCTGATTTCGGTGTCTGGCTGGGATGCATCAATAAGGATTAATTTTTAAACCGGATTAAATCAAAGCTGACCTTTAAATTATGTTCCAGCAAACTTTAAAGCTTGGAATATTTTTTTTTAAAAAAAGATTACATTTAAGCCTCCCTTTAAACCTCTAAACCTAGATTAAATTTAATTTAATCTCTGTCACACCTAAACTTTAAAGCTATAATATGTAACCCTTCTGCACTAAAATGTCTAAAAATACTGGACATATATTGTATATTTTGTTGCGCTGTGTACTTAGGCTCTCCCAAATCTTTCCAGCAATGTTAAAACGCAGAGAAATCCATAATTTATTCATGGGAATGGTGTGTTTCATGCTAGCCATTGCTAGCTAGTTGCTATAGCTTTGATGTCGGATACATCAGAAAGTGAGGGAAGAAACAGGTTTTTTTTCCTCAAAGGAAGAGAAATTAGAGCTTCTCTGCTGAGCCATCATGAGTAGGCTAACTAGGCTAGCTAACTTTTTAGCTAGCTATCATCAATGTGAGGTTTTGTCAACTTTGTAGCTAGCTAGCTAACAATGTTCCAATTTGTTAAGGAATACAGAGCATCTGAAAGTTAATGGTTTGGGGAGATTTAACTTTTAAAATAGCTTCACTTTTGAGTTGGATTGAGCAAAATAATCAAGTTTTTTGAGGAAAGTTAACAGACAAACTCAGCCAAATGAGGTTTATGATGCATGTCTTCTGTCTTTCACTGTAGTTGATAATTTGGCCGACAAGTTTTTTCTCAAAGGAGGAGAAATTAGAGCGTCTCTGCTGAGTCATCATGAATAGGCTAACTAGGCTAACTAAATTTTTAGCTAGCTAGCAGTAACGTAAGGTTTTGTTAACTTTGTAGCTAGCTAGCAAAAATTGCAACATTTTGTTTACTTTTTAGCTAGCAAGCTAACAATGTAACATTTTGCTAAGGAATACGAAATGTCTGAAAGTTAACAGTTTGAAAATTAGGTAACTGTTTAAAAATGGCTGCCTTTTTGAGATGGATTGAGGAAAGTAAATGGACAGACTAAACCCAACTGAGTTTATGATGTCTCTCTTCTTTCTTTCACTCCAGTTTATAATTTGGCCATCAAGTTATATCTCAAAAGAGGAGAAATTAGAGCTTCTCTGCTGAGCCATTGTGAGAAAGATAACCAGGCTAAATAACTTTTTAGCTAACAATTAACAAGAAATACAGAACAGCTGAAAGTTAACGGTTTCCCCCTTTCTGCAATACACACTCAGTCCCAACAGCAGTCAAATTTACAATTTAGAATACTCCATTTAATTTCATTTTACATCAATAAACTTAGATTTGCTAAGCAGAGATTAGTTTTTAATTGTGCAACAGAGCTCTAAATCTGGATCCTTTTAAACCTAG
Source organism: Lutjanus erythropterus (assembly GCF_056507025.1). NCBI lineage: Eukaryota > Metazoa > Chordata > Actinopteri > Lutjaniformes > Lutjanidae > Lutjanus > Lutjanus erythropterus. Next base: position 8,154,215 of record NC_139319.1, read on the forward strand.
TTTTGCTGAACTCTGATTAAAACTAATTTAAGATTAAATGAATCTTTTTTTGATGCAACACAGTCTAAATATGCCAATTTAACTTTTGCTTTAGCTCAGCTTAAGAGCTCAATTCTCCTTGGTTTAAAAACTATCCTTCAAGCCTTCATCATCTCCCTCTCCCTCCTGTATCCAACCCATCACCCCACTATCTCTCCTTCCTCCTCCTCCTCCTCCTCCACTCACTTCCCCCGCTGCCCTCTCTCTTGCTTGGGAGGCCTGCAGGTCTGCAGGTTAATGAGTCGTGAAGTGTGAAAACTTCCTGAGACTCAACCGGAGCTAAATGCTGTTTCCAGATGTGAGTCTACAAATGTCTGGATGTCCGCTTGAAGTGAGTTAGAGAGGTGTGGGTGGGGCAGATTGAGGGGAGGGTGGAGGTGAAAAAAAGAGCAGAGTGGCACAGAGGGGTAGTGCATCAGACAGAAGAAAGGATTAGAAAATGATCTGACACTGGAAAAATGGAAAGAAAAGAGGGCTTGTGAAAGAAAAAAAGAGACCATGGGACTGTTGAACATCATATCATGTTCGTCACAACCTCTGCAAGTGACTAATAAAAAGTGTGTTCAGTGTGCTGAGTGATGTCTTTAGCAAAATGATTAAAATGTCTTTTTTTTCCTTTGTCAGATTTCCAGTATATGACACCTTGTCACCAACCAATAACTTTTTTTTAAAAAAAAATAATGACCAAATATTAAAAATATATTCACACCACATAAGACTTTTGAAACAATCATGTCAGAGCTTCAGGCGACCTACAGCATCCATGAGATGATTAACAGCCGGTCCCAAGACAGCAACATTAGAAGGGCAACTCAGGGCTAAGCTGATGCTAATCTGCATGTTTTCATATAAACAGGACCAACACCTCGTTTACACCTGGTATTAAAATGTAGCCAGACTCATTATCAGGATAATAAACGATACAACCTTGGCTTTGTATCTACATCTGGTATTTTCAGTGTGCTCTTGTTATCCTCGGTGAGATCGGATCTCTGTCCTCTGTGGTGAGTAATTTGAATTTTGTCAGTTGTTGCGTTTGGTGAAACTTTATAAACTTTGTGAAACACTGTCTACGACATATTCTCAATTATTTGTGACCTGCCATGCCCTTAGAAACAGTTTGGAAAAGGGCAGGCACTTTCAAATAACACTTGGCAGGTGATTGGATGAATCAACTGTCTATCACGTCTAACTCAGGCTGACTTCAACCAATCAGATCAACAATATGAAGAAACAGGAGAGCGCAGAGGAGGAAACACAATAACAGCTGCCTTGCAAGGTAGGATATCTGTCCTTTTTAAATTCAGCAAATTATAATACATTAAATGATCCCTTTCTTTGTATAAAAGATACTGTCAGTTTGTCCTGGTTTGTAGATTATTCTGTGTCTAGATAAATTATGTCTCGTTAACAGCAGATCAGCTGCACAGATAAGTGCAGTCCACGCTGTTGCACACAGTTACTGTATTATCATTAATTTCCCAACAATAATACTTTCATTTTTCACACAGTTCTGTTGAATAACAGCATCATTTGGTGTTTTCATGGCACAGAATAGACATATAAGCTTGTCTATTTTAGTCTTGTTTGCTTGCTCTCTACATTTGATTTTACTTTTAATTATCAGGAAAGAATAAAGAATTATTCGTCCTTCTATCATAAATCATAAATCTCTGGAATAAAATCATACTCATTAATTTATTTTTTGTCTAAAAGGCTAAACTGACTGCCTAAAAGCAGACTGGCAGATCTTACAAAATGCATGCCCCTTTCCTTTAAAACATTCCTTAAGAAAACTTCTTAGGAAGAAAAGAGAAATTGGAGGAAATATAGAGAGGGCAATGAAAAATGTGAGTCTCTTGGGAAAACTGGGAGGTTGACAAGTATGATGTAAATGGGCTATAAGAGTCTACAGTGAGGCTAGCAGCTCTGTGTTTAGCCACAGCAGTGCTTCGAGCTAAATGCTAACATCAGGATGCTTATAGGCTCTCAATGTCAGTGCTAACATGCTGATGTTTGGATTTAATGTTTATCATATTTATCATCTTAATGACCTGTTAGCATGCTAATGTCTGCTTTGTTCTTATGACGATGTAGTTAGTGAAGGTCAAGTGACTGCCAAAGTTATAATAAATAACCTTGAAGGGGACATGAATGTCTGTACCAAATGTCATTACAATAGTTGTCGAGACATTTCACCAAAAAACAAAAGTCAACCTCGTGGTGGTGAAACAGGAAAAGTCAGAGGATCACCAGAGTCAGCGGGATTCGTCCTCTGTGGACCATAAATGTAGAAAGTCTCATGGCAATCTATCCATAATTTGTTGAGATATTTTAGTCTGAACAGTGACAGCAACAGACAGACAGAGCCACCCCTATTGCCACGCCGCTGATGTCACTAAAAATGGAGGAAAAACAAAGAACAAATGGGTGAAAATAGGAAGTGGACTCATAAATCTGATGCACCTAAAGACACCCGCTAAATGAAAACTCGATCATCACCCGCTGCACATCTGCAAGCATGCGCGTGTGAATATGTATATCCACGCATGTGTGAGTCAATGTGTGCATGTGCCCATAATCTGGCGTAAATAATGACATCTCTGTCCCCCGTCTTCTCCGGTGCCAACTCCACTAATTATTTATTCTTGGACGCTGCGAGGGTGTCAAAGCTCACACTCCTGCCTCTAAAAAACAGCGTTCCCCTCTGCCTCACTGGCAACGAGGAGCAGTATCGTCTGTGTGTTTGTGTATGTGTAACTCTATCAAATTTAATTAGAAAGTATCATTACTCATCATCTTTGATTTTCATGCCAGACAGACTGTTTCGGCTTTTATCTGCAGAGATTTTGAGATATCCATCCCTGAGATTAATGCTCCAATACAGCGAATTAAAAAAAAAAAAAAAAAAAAAACATTAAACAAAAATGTGTCTGTCCAGAAACATGTCCCCGTTTCTTATTTTTCATAGGGACTATTCCTTTGGTAGACATTTCTTTGGTACGTTTGCGTGTAAAAACATGAACTTGAACATGAAATACCATTTCTCTCCATTGTCTCGGAGACAGATATCTCAAAATCTCTGCAGATGAATCCAAAACTTCATACTTGTGGACTTACAGCCTCCAACATGACTCGAGTGTAGTTACATGACATTATTTTAGTATGCCATATTTCCATTGATACACATTCATATCTATCAAAATGAATTCTCAAAGATTGATTGATCAGTCGTGTCACCAGACAAAACATTGTACAAAATTCTTTATCACATTTGATGCCAACACTTTAAATTATTGCTTTCTACCAAAGATGGAAGTAACAGTACAGTTACTTAAAGAGATAAGTACAAATACTTTGTTACTGTACTTAAGTAGATTTCAGGTATTTTTCTTAAAACTTTTAACCTTCACTCCCCACATTTGAATGCAAGTTTCTACCTCTTTCATTTTCAAAACAGGCAAATTACCAGATGTCAAAAGACGTAACATGACAAAAACAACATACGAGGTGTAACAAGACAAACACGGTGCAAAACTGAAAACGACAGAAAAGGTGCAACAAGGTGAAAACGACATGAAAGACCAAACTATACATACGCCAAAAATGATGTAAAAGCTTTTTGTTCTAACAGAACGATGTAGAAGACGTAACAAGACGAAAAAACCTTCTCACTTTTATTTGAGTAAAGAAGTTTAATCAGTACTTCTGCTTTTACCAAAGTCTTTTTTCTACGCAAGCATGTGTATTTTTACTTGAGTGAAGAATGTTTGTACTTTTGCCACCTCTGCTTTCTACAATATCTGCACCCGGTAACTACAGTATGGTCAAGATAAACTCTGGTTTAAAGCTCTGCAGGCAGAGAGCCACTGTCGTTCCAGAAGCGGCGCGGAGCAAATGGGCAGAATGAACAGGCTCAGCCTCTGTGGAGGCAGAGACCAAAGAGGACATTGACGAGGGAAGAATCAGTGTGTTGGACAAGAGTAAATGTCGGACTGGCTTTTAGTTGCTGGCAAGAGAGAGAGAGCATGACATAAAAACCTGCAAGGCAGATGCTAGGCTGGTCTGCTTACTGTTGGTATAATAGGTGGTTTGACACAGATGTGCTGAAATTATCTTCCATTTCAGCCTATTCTCATGCGAGGTCATCAAATAGCAACACTTTTCCCAGCGTCTCATACAGATGCAGAGGACATCCTTGAGCATCTGTATGACACACACCAAACTTTCAAATAACTTCAATGTAAATGTGATATAAAGAGCAAGAAATTACTTATTCGACCAATCTACAATATGTATTTTTTTTGTATACAACATGTTATTTTGAATAGCAAAAAGGAAACGTAAAGTACTTAATCTCGTACAGCCCAGTCTAATAAAGTGATAAATCAATCTATGTTGTACCTTGAATAGTAGCGATCTGCAGTGAACACACACTGAACAGCAGTCGAACCTTTCAGCTGATACAAACATGACTGGAGCGGGAGAAAATCAAGCAGCTCAAACTTAAACCAATTAAATCCGGTCGACACTGGCACCGATCGACTGGAAACAAAGACAATACACAGTCTCAGCAAGAGTGGCTTTAAAAGTAAATAATTCAAGTCATCAGTGGAAATTTTCCATCATCTATTTTTCATTTGGGTCAACAAATGGCATTTAGAACAGCGCTTTGTCTCTCTGCTGGTGTGTTTGCACTTATGAATAAATGTTTGTGTTTGCATGTGGGTGTGATTTAAGAGACTCTCCACGCTCGTCAGTGAGTGTGATTGAGCTCTGAGGGGTTATGAGGGAAAATAAGTTGAAAACAGGACAGAATCAATACCGTTTACCCAATAGCCTCGTAGCCTGTGTGTGTGTGTGTGTGTGTGTGCGCGCGTGTGTGTTTCTGAGCGTGTCTGTGTGTGTTTACCTGAAGTGTGACTGCATTTAACGTGTCAAGTTGAGGAAAAACAACCAATTGCCTCTCAGCACACGCTTTATTGACCAGTGGAACACACACACACACACACACACACACACACACTGCAGGCGTATTGACTGGTTGAAGGGAGAAACAGGTTTAAGGCAATTAGAGTAGTGTACTTTCCGCCAGAAACCCACTATGATCCTTTTCACTGCAGTTAGCCAACTACCCCTAAAGTGTGACTAATATTACATCAATGGAGGAAAGTAAAACAAGCCACTTTGTTGAACACGGCCGCTGTCATAATCACGACCGCAACGTACCAGAAAATCTAACGTTTACAGCCTCCTCTTAGAGATTGTGCGATGTTAAAAATGAGTGCATGTACAAGCACGCGCTAATTTAATCTAAAATTGTTTTCCTACACCGGGAACAGTGTGTGTTAAGTGTGCTGTGTACTACTCCAGTCTAAATTACTTGGTGGTTGTGAAGGCACAGGGTTGGGCTTTTGGGAGTTCATCTAGTGTTTTTTCAGAGCCGAAGATTATTGTTTTTTAAGTGCAAATTCACTTGCAAGTTAAGCCACTTTACGGCGAGACCAATTAGTTGTGTGCAAACGTTATTTATATTAAGACAAGGTTGCATCACGTTACATAAAAGACTGAAGTGGTGGAATGTAACTAATTACATTTACTCAAGTACTGTATAAAACAGGGTTGGGGATGAGGAACTGAGCAGGCTGCTGTGGGTCAGCCACAAATCTCTAATAATGGAAAAGTCCACAAAGGACACTTCTACCGCTGGATGCCCCGTCTGAATCATCATGTGATGAATTGTGGACTAATATTTTGTTGGCAAAGTCCAAAACTTCATGTTTTACAGTCCGCCATGTATGCTGCATACAGGTTCCAACGATAGTTGCAGCAAAAGTAGAAGAACTTCATAAACAGCATGGATGTGCAGCAGTGAGTGAATAAAGTCACAGTTTAATATTAAAGATACAGTTTATTTATTTACCTTTCAAAATAAAGGTTTGATAGTGGTTTAATGGGAAGCAAAATGCTGTTGACTGTCTTTTCTAGATTTTTAACTTTTGGTACTTCCATGATGGCCTTGCGGGCCACATGAAGCCTATCAGTGGGCTGCATTCGGGCCCCAGGCCACATTTTGCCCGCATCTGGTATAAAAGTATAATTTTGAGGTGCTTGCATTTGACTTTTTTTTTCTTTTTTTAAAATGTTGAAGTCTATTCCACTACATTTTGGGGGCAACTATGGTAAGTTTTTACTCCACTGCAGTTGTAAGTTACTAGTAGATGCAGATTTAAAATCGAATAAAACTTTATTCATCCTGGTGGCAAATTCATAAGCTACACAGCAGTATATAAAGTAGACAGAATTAGCTCCACATTTACCAGCTGCACTTTTTACATGGGTGCCCCAGTTAGTGTTGATGATAAATGTAAGTCAAGTGAAGCAATAAATTCCTCAGTGTGTTATATTGACCAAGAAAACTGAATTCTCCTGCTGCAAAATTCTTCTTCTTGCATCCAGTGAAGCCACATTGATGTAGTTGTTGTCAAGGAAGAACTACAGGCTAACACTGCTTCCTAACTGGAACGGCAAACAAGCAAACATCAATTTTTCCCAGTGAGGATGTCCTGATCTGCTCTGTGCATCAGCGAACAGGCTCAGCGATGTGTCATTAGTTTGAAAAAAACGCTCGCCCTGGATCTATTTTAGTGAGGTTTTGCGCACTTGCGTCACCTCCAACCGATTTCCTTTGGTCAAAAATCAATGCTGACGTCCTTGAAGTTTCTGTTTTCCCTCATTAAAACAATCAACAGGGAGGACAAGAGACTAATTAATGAGATTGACAAGCGGCACCTTTTATATGATCCACAGCATCCTCAAAAAGGATGAGGTTTGGAGGCGCCCTGGTAGCTGAGTTGGAAGAGTGTAAGCCATGAACCTCATGTACCGAAGCTGTGCATCCTCTGCAGTGGCCACAGGCTCAACTCCTGCCTGCGGCCCGTTGCTGCATACCATTTCCCACTCTCTCTCCACCCTTTCCTGTCCTCACATCAGCTATCCTATCAGTTAAAAGCATAAAAGCCCCAAAAAAATGATTTTAAAAAGGTTGAGGGTCTGAAAATGGGGAGCTGTTGGGAGTTGCACATGTAGGCACTGCCGCCACGGTTCTGCTTCATTTGACTACATTTACCATAAACACTGACTGGACATCCACATGAAAAGTACCAGATTTTCCCTTCAAATAAAAACTCATGATGACTGGGCGAGTTTGGGTGTTTTAGTGTCATTAAAATCTGGCAACACTGCATCAGAATCATTTCAACTGAATCACAATTAAAAGGGTTGTTTTTAACATATTTCATTGTATTTGCTAAGGCTGCAACTAAAGATTATTTTCATCATCGATTAATCTGTTTATTATTTTTTTTTTGATTAATCGATTTTTAGTTGGTCTATAAAATGTCGGAAACCGGTGTAAAGTCACAATAAGTGTTTCTCAAAACCCAAGATGACGTCTTCAAATGTCTTGTTTTGCCCACGTCCCAAAAATATTCAGTTTTCTATCATACTGGAGTAAAGAAACCAGAAAATATTCACATTTAATGAGCTGGAATCAGAGAATTTTGACCATTTTGTCTTTAAAAAATTACTAAAACCGATTAAACGATAAGCAAAATAGTTATTATTAAAAATGGATTATCAATCATCTGACTAAATGTTGCAGCTCTAGTATTAGCTTTCAGTTTCTATGATGTTCAAGATGAAGAATACATTAATTTGCAGTGAAAATTGTTCACTTTTCTGTAATATTGTTTATGAATAAGTTTGGGGGCAAGAACAGGAAACGTATCACAAGGCTACAACTTAATTCAAGTTATATATACAAATAAAAAGTAAATAAAGAAAATAACTCAATAGGACAGTAATGTAGCCTTCGCTCTACAGTAACACGTACTGTATGACATTTAAATAGCAAAATAAACAACAAGAAGCATTGTGGATTATCCACTGGGAGTGTGTCCGGTCACTACAGTTGAAGCTTTTTAATCAGATTTCAATTTATTGCAGCGGTCCTCTATCTGTGGTCTACAGGGTTGCTTAGAAAAATAAAAGGATGCTTGAACTTCACAGCTTAAGGGAGTCACTTTATTTCTCATCCCTCCCTCCGTGATAGCAGTGTATAATTATAAAACTCTGTGTCAAGCCAACAACAAAAAAAGCCTCCTCCGATTCGGTCCCTGGCCTCATGTTAACATTGTAAACAACACAATCAACAAGTCACTACAAGTCCATTAATTTCCGATTGAGCTGAGCGACTGATGCGTGGAAGGTCAGGAGGTTAACAAGCTTGTCGGCGGAGAAAAGTTTGCAGACAAGTTGGCTGAACATTTTGCAGTCGCTGCGGCATCAGCAGCCAATCAGACTTTCACGCTTCCTTGTTCCTGTGATTATGTTTTATGACACAACAGTCCTGCTCAGTTACATTTAAAGAATTTTATTTCTCTGATTTGAGCCTACAGAAAAAAAAATATTGAGGAACAGATGCATGACTGGAGAGAAATTAAAGAGATTAGGTTCTGGATATAGATGGTCACAGCTGGTTAAAAGGGTGTATTGTATGGAATCAATAATCGGTAACCTTAATTTAAAGGGACAGTTCACCCCAAAATCAAAATAATTTGATCTTGCATCCAGTGCCCAGTATTTTTGCACACACAAGTACTACATCCTGCTCCTGTAACTATGGTGAAAACAAAAAAGCAAATTTTCAGAAATATGCTGCTTTTTCGCAGCACTTGAACGTAGAAGTGCCTCCTACGAGACGACAATACCATTAGTGGCCCCAAGCCAATCTGAGTTTCAGATCTCTGCTCTAATGCCTTATATTTACCAAATTAATTTGTCTTTCTTGTTAATATTTAGAGGCGGACTGAATGAATAAAATGTAAACGATGGATCAAATTGTATTTATTCTAGTCTAGCTCTTTTTCTCAAATCTTTTGTCAGCTTCACTCGATCTATTTGTTGTTGTTTGCAGAATATTTTTCTTTTCTTTTCTTTCTGTGTTTTCATTATGCATTGGAAAAAGGAATAGATATATTATAGAATGCTATTTTATTATATTTTGTTTAATTAGAGCATGTTAAAGCAGACTAAGTCACTGCATAAGGCTGTAAAAACACTGAACTGCACTCAACCAGCACGCTGTTTAAAACCAGAGCCTCTCAGGCCGGCTACACCTGGTCAGAACAGAGCAACCCATCCATCACCAGGTTGCTGACATCATGAATGCGGGGTAAGGGCCCAAACTTATCAAAAAGGGGTCCACGATCAAATACAGAACTATTTGGGGTGCTTGACATAAATCGGTCTGGGGGGCTCTTCACGTGGAGTGCCGCGAGTGGTACACAATCATTTCTCCTCCTCTTTCATTTTCATCTCTCCATCTGACAGCACGTTCAAGTAGCTTTATATTACTCTGTTGGAAAAACACACACACACACACACACACACACACACACACAGGAGAGGGAGGGAGGGAAAAGGGAGAGGGAGAGCGGGACAGCCATAGACAGCTACAGACAAATACAAGCGCTTACTGCTGTAATCCTATCAGACGGGGCTTGCTGTCTGCACGCGGCCTGTGAGAGGTCAACATAAACTGTGTCGACATGAAACGGGGAGAGGAGACACAAAAATGTGTATTTGCATACGAAAACCAACTCTGGCTCCTAGAAATTACCTAAAATGTTTTTCCTAATTATGTTGTGGTGACAAACATAATTATTTTGTTCAGATGCAGCGGTTTTTGAACGCTACATTTATGTACCAAGTCGCAGTTTAGGCAACAGTGGTTGACTTTTTCTGTGTTAAACCAAAACCCCGATCTTCCTCAAACCTTAACCATCAAAAAAAAAAAAGTTTAATGAGGCTGTTGTGTGTAGCAAGGTTGTATATTTTAGTAGAAAACAAATTAAATATGTTGTCATTAAATATTTTTCTGACACATTGAGTATCAACATGTTTAAGACCTGTCACATAAGTTAATTAACAACATTTCATCATTATGTTAAAAGAACATGTTCGCTGTTGCAAATTAGTCGTACATAAACACCCACAAACATAAACAGACCTTCTTAACGCATCAGTGTCTTAACTCATACAGCTGAGTTAGAAATTAGCCTAAATAAAATAGTCTAAATTCGGCAAACAATGTCAGATTTCCTGAGAAAATTAGGATTCCAAGAAGAAGTCAACAAGTTCAGACTGAAATTACTCTGTGAAAAGAGATGCAACAGTAACACCACTGCACTAACACTGCTGAGAGCCCCCCCCCCCTTTCCAGACTGTAAACAGATGTGCAGTGTTTTGTTGTATCTTTGCATTCATCAATTACTAAAACTAGCCACATTTTAGTAACACACCCACATTAAAGCAGCCCCTTGCTGGTAAGGTGCTTTAAAAGTTTTCATTCAAATATAGATTTTGTTTGGTAGCCAAAAAGGTTAAGTTTTCAGTCCTAAAATGGATACATTTCTGTCATATAATATTACTATTTTTATGTAGCTCATCAAACAGAACATTATGCTCGGGGCTCATTTATGCTCCCTTTATGTAGAAAAGTTATGAGTCAAAAATTACTCCAAAGAAGAGTCAAAAGTTTCTGACAACAACAAACATGGCGGCGCTGGAGGAGGTTGTATCAGTGTACCTGTTGAGAAGGTAAAAGCGGATGCAGCGTTGTAGATGGCTGATCTGTGCTGATTAAAAACCTCACGTTATCTGGACAGAGAATTCTTTTAGTAATTAACTGACGATGAACATAATTTCAGATCCTTTCGGATTTTTTAAATGTCTTTGTTGTGTAACATGACTGTGTTTCGCTTGAACTACTGACTACACTGCTGCATAAATGTCGTAAATGAACTTTTACTCAACTCTGTAGAGCTGCTAGTCAGCAGCTCGGAGTCATTGCTATTTTCTTTTTCACCGTGGTGGAAAAAAAGTGCGATCACCTCATCTGATCCCTGCAGCTTCCAGCTCCAGAGATCCAAAACATATTTGGAGGACCTCTGGTTTTTGTCTGTTTTAATTGTCTTTAGCCTGACATGTAGATACTCACTAATTAGTTTTTCACAATCTAGACCAGCTCTGATGTGAGGCGTACATGATGGCACAGCGGTAACATTACAGGGACCTTTTATTTCTTTCCTGCGGCAGCAAACACAACACAAACGGTTGATACAAACAAACACATACAGGGGTTGGAGCGACACATGATGCCATCTGGACGACGTCTAGCAGGGACATCCCTGCTTATTTCAGCAAGACACATTCTGCACGTGTTACAGCAGCGTGGCTTCGTAGTAAAATAGTTCAGGTGCTAGACTGACCTGCCTGCAGTCCAGACCTGTCTCACACTGAAGATGTGTGGTGCATTATGAAGAGCAAAGTCTGACAGCAGAGACTGCAGACAAGAATGGCGAAAAAAAAAAATCACTTTCAAAACTTCAACAATTACTGTCCTCACTTCCCAAATGCTTGCTGAGGGTTGTTAAAAGAAACTTTGATGTATCATTTGCAACTTGGCTGAGAAACCTTAATGTCAGGCCCTGCATACACAGCTATGGTTGCATGGATCCATTCACTCAATAACTAATTTTAAAAACTAGTAAAATAGCATCCCTCAGAATGTCACTTCCCTTCACTCTGTCTTTTCTTTCCTCTCCGCTCGTCTCCTTCTGCGTACAACGTGTGTACCAGTGGGAGTTCTTGGTTCAGTTTGTGTTTTATAAACATTTGAGAACGCCCACAGCTCCCATGTGTAGGCAGATCCCCGTGCCCTCACCGTGACTCTGTAGACGTCTCCATATCAACACAGTGCAAACAAAACACGCGCACGCACACACACCGGGATACATGCCTGTCAGCCCCATCGGAAACTGTGCACGCATGCTAGCATAAACACGTTGTTGTCACACACACACACGCGCACACACACACACACACACACACACTAACCTGTCAGTCGTCAGGAGGAAAGAACAGCCAACTGAGACGTGGAAGTGCAGAAAACATTTCATCCTTATTACCCTGTTATTCTCTCCCTCACACACACTCTGTATTTCTGTATTTAGGCATTATCATTCTCACCTTTTCTCATATTTCTTTCTCACGAGGGGCCTCTTCGCCTCCCTCCTCCTCCTCCCTCCACCTCCCTCCACCTCCTCAACTTAATCTCTCTCCCTTTTCTCTTCCTCAGTCTTTTCCCCCCTCAAGGTGTCTAAGCTGTGAGACATTTAATCGCCGCGGTAACGGTTTCATATCTGGAACAGAAATCAAATAATGCCAGATGATTTACTCCCCCTAGCAACCAGGGAGCACAGCCCTAGCAACCGACCCAGCCAGCAGGCCAGACCTAATCAGGTTGAAAATATTTCAATTATTGTGTTGATTCTAGGAGGTGTGTGTATGTGTGTGGGCAAGTGTGTGTGTGTCTGTGTGAAAAGATCGGCCTGCTGCATTTTAATGATGTCAGCCGCTATTGATCTGAATAGCGGAGGAGAACAGGGAGGATGTTAGAGAAGAAAAGAAGCCATGTTGAGTCATAGAAGTGATCAAGTGCTATTAGAAGCGCCGCTGTTATGATGGAGACATTAGAAGGATACAACAACACATGGTCATCCTGGCTTGGATAGTGTAACAGTTGGCATGCTCTGTGTGTGTGTGTGTGTGTGTGTGTGTGTGTGTGTGTGTGTGTGTGTGTGTGTAAGAAGGAGAACGACAGAGTTGGCACGGCAGGAATGACAGAGGATAGCCAAAGAGCGGGGACAGGATCCAAACTCCAGGGTGCCAAAGGACCAAATCGAGCTTTACTCCTCACTCGATCAGTCGCACTCCGCTTGTTTGTGGTTGTGTTGGAGCTTAGAAAGTGTAAGTGTGTTTGTGTGTGTGTGTGTGTGTGTGTGTGTGTGTGGGCTGGTGTTTATGCAGTGTACGTGTCTGTGTGTCTGCTGGAGAAGACGGCTGCAGAGGAAGAAGCTTTATTGAAGGTTTGCCCAGTCAATCAATAAGTGTGTGTGTGTGTGTGTGTGTGTGTGTGTGTGTGTGTGTGTGCATGTGTAAGTGTCTATACTTAGACTATAAACACTCAGTTAGTAGTTTATTAGGACCACCTAGCTAAAACTAATGCAGTTGAAAGCTGCTTTCACACACAGCTCCTGGTAAATTACTGGGATAACCTTTCAGGCACCGCTGGTGATTTTCACTATTCACACCTGCACTCACATTCAGGAACACATCTGATTTAACGCAAGATGAAAACAACGTAAAAAGACGTAACAAGATGAAAGTGATTTAACAAAGTGAAAATAACATAACAACACATACCAAGATGGAAATGACAAAAAAAATGTGACAAGACAAAAAACAATGTAACGAGGAAAATGGCATAAAAGACATAAACAAGACCAAAACAACAAAAGACAAAAAGACTACAAGACGTAACAAGACAAATACAATGTAACAAGGGGAAAGTTATGTAAAAATCGAACAGACTAAAAAAGGTAACGATATAATGGGTGTAACAAGAAAAATATGATGTAGCAAAACGTAACAAGATGAAACGGACTCGACCGTAGAAAAAGCATGTTATTCAGTGAGCTTTGCACAGAAACAGCTGGTAGAAATGTCTTTCAGAGGCTGATTTTCACCTCCTCAGAAATGCACCTACACATCGCAGCGATGCAGATCACAGCTACCGTGATCGGTCTGCGTCCTCGTCAATGTCTCTTAGTGCCTGGACAATCACAGAAAATTCACCCTCCCTCTGCCTCAATCAGTTCAGAGGTCGTACACAGATGTTTTCTTTCTTTTCTTCTTTGCAGTAATTTCAGCAAAAGTAACTAATGTTCAACATTTATTCGCACCAACTCCAGCATGATCCGCTCAGTCTCAGTCACCATAGTTTGAAACACACAATGAAACTCAACAGAGTTGCAAAGAAACGTCACCGTCAGCCAGAGTTTTTGTGGTGTAAATACAGAGCGACGCAGACAAACCAGCGCACAAGTACAAGTAAAAATGCTCAGCGCAGGATGTACGTACAGCCTACAACTATAAACCAGCCCTTAGTTGCACAAAAAATATGTTTAAAGATGTGACCTTGAGCTCTTAGAAACTGTTAAGAGGCATTTTTCACTATTTTATAATATTTTTACACTATAAACCACTAATAGTAAAAATAATAGACAAATTAATCGATGATAAAAGTAATCATTAGTTGCAGGCCTAATCAAAGTATTATTTTTCTAGTCTCCTTTTTCCACATTGTTTTTCTACGTTCTTTAATTTTCTGTCTTTCTTCTTTAATTCTATAATAATGAGAAAAATAAAGAGTGCAGGGGAACAATGCAAAAAGAAGAGGAGGGTGGAAAAAATGAAACGCGCTCTAATCTAATCTGCTGTTTCAACCTCTAATTCTCTGATGGTAATTATGCCTGACAATTGGCCTTTAGGGACGAGACAAGTCTCCGTCACCGGCGTTCGCTGTTTGGATGGCGGCGGCAGAGGGGAGAGGGTGACAGAGCAGAAAGACAGACGTACAAACCTCGAGACAGAGGCAGAGAAAGACGGGAAGAAGCTCGACAGAAGGAGAGAATGAAGACTGTTTGAATGACAGAGAGAAATGGATGTAAAAATGGGCTTTTGAGAGATTATGAATTTACATATCTTAATAGAGAAATGCATGCTACGGCTCTCTACCGAAAAAAAAAAAAAGCTGCACAACTCATCTTCAGAATTACAGAATGTATGTGACCTGATTGTGTGTGTCTCTTTGTGTGTGTGTGTGTGTGTGTGTTTGAGAGACAGTTTGGCTGGTTTGCATGAACCATAACAGACCTGTATTTTAAGGGTTGCTCTCCTCTCAGAGGAGTTGTCATGTATGATCAAAATAGTTTGAGTGATTTTCTCACTAAATGTCATTTTTTTTGAAGAGCTTTTCACTCAAAACTCACAGAGGCCCGAACGGAGGTGGGAAACCAGTTTAGTGCCAACCCAGCTTGTTTTCACCAAACTGAAGAGTTTTGTTCTGAATTATTCACAATTAGCATTTAAAAAGGTGACACCCAGATTTTAAAAAGTTAAAAATGCTTTTGGAGACCTCTACATCGCCCACGTGTTTCAGAAAGGTTTGTTTGTTGATCTGATGAATGGCGTGTTGGAGAAAGAACCAGTATAACCAAAATAATAATCCGGACCAGCCTGGTTACAGATTTCCAGATTTGTTTAGCAATCAAAATAGGATGTTGTATTCATTACTAGATGTTTACTCTGCTGTAACAACAAAGTCCATTAGAGAAAGAGTAAAAATCTGTACTCAAGTACATGTACTGTTACACTGCTAAAATATTACTCAATTACAAGTAAAAGTACTGGTGTTAGAAATATACCTAAGTAAAAGTACAAAGTGTTCATCTCAAAAACTACTCAGAGTATTCGTTACTTTTAACTGTTTATGTCACACGTCAACTCTCCAAACTAGAGCTGCATAGTTGAAAATACTAACAACTGTAAATTGATTAATAATTTATAAGATATAAAGCAAATTATTTTCCTCATTTTAAATTTTGTTGTAATTTTTTCCTCATTTTAAGTCCAGGTTTAATTTTCTTATTCAACAAACGGCTCCACCAGACAAAACAATGTCAAAATATAATATAAATATCCATGAATACTTTTTTAATTGTTTAAATTCTTAACAAAAATTAATTGATTAATGATTGATCACGAACATCCTTACTCCAACTGTTTGTTGCCACAGCGTTTTATTTTGTTCTTCAGTTGTATGTCCTGGTTTTCATCGGACCGTTTGCAATCAGATCACCTGATTGGCTACTAAACTGCACATGAAAGTTTTGAATATTAATTCAAATTGTACTCAGTACCCAACTATGATTTTAAAAGTAACTAAGTAGATTACATCTTGTAATGCATACTTGAGTACGAGTGAAAGTACAGACTTGAAAATCTACTCATGAAAGTATCAAAAAAACTACTTAATTACAGTAATTTGAGTATTTGTTATTAGTTACTTCCACCCCTGTGTTCGAGTCACATGACTTGGACTCGACTCAGACTCAGGTCACAAATTTGATTACTTTAGGTTTGACTTGAAAAAAGATTTGCAAGACTTGCAACTCCACTTGGATTAGCACCAATGACTCGTGACTTGGACTTGAGCCATTTGAAAATACTTGATACATCCCAAAGCCCAAAAATTAAAAGGTACATTATCTAAAATAATTTCCTGAATCAAACAACATTAACATTTTTAATTCTCATTTTTAATTCCCTCCGGATCAACTTTGTTTGAACCAATCTGACAGCTTGAACACAAGATCCATAAAGAACTAAAGTTACATTATTGTGCTACTTGGTTTGTGTACAGAAACCACAAGTTGGTCAACAAGAAAAATAATAAATTGCAGTATAAAAAACTTGCAGGTTGAAAATTACGGATGAAGACACAATAACTTCCATCTTTGTACAACTTTATTATGCAGAATTTAAAGACAGGCAAGGAAACCAAAGCTATGTTGCCTCTCAACCAATTGCTAGCAAGCTATGTTAGCTAGCATCTTAGCTGGTGTTATAATCTTGTCCCGACTGATGTATTTTTTGTCAAGTTATCATAATAAATCTCTAGTTAAGTCTTTTTCTCGGCAAAGAATCTTTTCATTACGACACCTAATAATAAAACATTTAACCTGACAGTTTTCTTTGCCATTCTTGTGCCAAAGGCTAAAAGCTAAAAGCTAGCTAATACAGTCTCACTGATTACTAAAAATGACATCAGATCGCTCTGATATGATATATTTCTCAGGAGAAAATTAAATCTGTTCCCCACAAACACCTACAGTATCAAGAAGGCAAAGTCAGACAAAACAAGTTAAATCAATACAATCAATAAAGTCAATAAAATGTCCAAAACTGCATAAAATGCTGTCATAAGATGTCTAAAAAAGCAAAACACTACAATGGACAAGATCTTACTTCCTGATTTTGTGGGATGCCCTACAAATAGTACGCTACTTTTAAGGTAATTTCACATTTTAAGCTTTTTACTAGTCTTTACGTTGTTACAGGTGCAGCACGTTTGGTGTTTTAGACCTGTGGATGAAGTCAAGTGACCTTCATTATAAGTCAGATGACCTTCATCGTAATGATAACAATAATAAACATGTGGTTAAAGTTGTGAAACAGTTGCAGTTTGGTTTGGTTTAGGCACCAAAACGACCTAGTTAGGTTTAGGAAAAGATCTCATTGCATACTTTACCAGGTAAAATGTTACATGAATTAACTTGCATATGTAACTTCAAGTAAACTTTGACCTGTGAACAGCAGACTCCTGAGTGAAAGTAAAAGTAAAATGACACATCGTCTTTGCACAGTATTAGTCAGTAGAGACTGGCATGAAATGGCACGTGAAAAACAAAAACTGCACGATGATAACAAACAAAATGAGTTAAGATGCTGGCATGTTATTCATATGCCATTTGGTGAGGCCGGGCTGGATCTTGTGCATTTTGTAAATATTTAAACCACCTTCAGCAACTTCCCTCTATTCCTCCGCCGCACTTTGTCTTCCCTCTATTAATTTGGCAAATGGCGCGATCAGCGGAGAAAAAAAATATTGGACGAAGGCGTGTAGAAGAAAGAGATGGAGGCGCACGAGGAGAAAGAGTTTCATGTCGGCAGGTTTTCGCCGGATAATGGAGAGGTCAAAAGGAGAATAAAGTGTTGATGAGAAGACAGAAAAGTCTGGGGAAAGACTCTTCTGCCAATCAGTGCCATAATCACACTTTTCCAATTTCCTCTTTACGTTACAAAGACTACCACCCACCTATAGGTAAGACTGCCTCAGTATTTAAGTGTGTGTGTGTGAGTGAGAGAGCACGTGTGTGTGTGTGTCAGTTGGAAGGGCAGCTAGGCGTAAAATTGAGTCCAGATTCATTAGGTTCTGTGAGCTGAGCTGCAGTTGGTTTAAGTGATACATTTCCTCTGGAAGTGGAGGTGTGGAGGTGTGTGGGTGGATGGGTGTTGTGAGGGGGGTCAGTCGTACGTTACGGGTCTCTCTCTCTGTCTCACACCTGTGCACACACACAGACACACACACACACACGAGTATCAGACAATTTAGAGGCCTTTATTCTATTTTCTCCCTCCTCTGTCTCAGTGCTGAGTGACACTGTAAATCTGAGCCAATTTCCTCCTCTAATCATCATTAAAAAGCGCAAATTACTCCACTCTCCATTAAACACTCCCACATGCCTGCTGCTATTACTTGCTCTGCAGCCTTTTCCATACACACCAGACTGAGGCCAGCCCTCTTCTGTACAGCTTTATTCTAACCTCGCTTTATTCACGAGATAAGCACAGGCGCCGGCATATGTCAACAAACGGAAAACAACACGCCACACCGTGTTGCACCGAACAGCAGGACTGAACATTTCAATCTCACGTGCTTCAGAGCAAAAGTATTTATGAATGAGGATTGTTGTTCCTCTTATAATGCAAAATACTCGCCGGCAGCAGATGTAAAATTCGCCTGAGAAGCCTGAAAAGATGAATAAAGTTGTTCTAGGAACAAGATACACATGTATCAGATGATGCTGTGAAGAAACTACACACTACACCTAATCAATCAAAATGATCAAAATTACCTTTCAGTTTCAACTATAGAAATCAAAGGCAGAATTGACGATCCTCCTCCTAGCACTTCTCTTTCCTCTTTGCTGCTGCCTACTTGCAGCATTCAGTGTGTCTAAAGAAACAAAACGACACTTCAAGAGTGCAGCTTACCAGCTGTTAGATGAAATGACAAAAATAAGTTAGCAGTACTGTTCCCACAATTTTCTTGTGTTAGTAAACTCAAAAGTTGGAGGTTATCAGAGATTAAATATTTGGAGTTAGAGTGACATATACTCTTTGATTACAGTTAAATTAAACAAATATTTCAGTAAATGCAACTCAGGATTTATTCACCCCTCTCGTTGCAATAAGTTAAGAAAACTGTTTTGCACAGTATTCATGACAGATTTTTTCATTCATGCTGCTTCATTTCTGACGATGCTGCTATTTTTGCACAGTCTACATCAGTTACTTATTTACGTTCTTTCTCTTATCTCTCCTGATATCTTTACCTTTATTATGTCCCTTGCATTTCTATATTTTGTATAGGTATTTTCACTTTTTTTTAAAACTTAATTTCTTCACTTTTATACGTGTTTCATTGTTCAACAGCATTCAGAGTGGACAGCAAAGGAAGAATTTCATTGTACAGGGAAACTTGCTTTTAACTGTGCATATGACAGTAAAGGCTTTGACTTGACTTGATTAGTATATGGTCTCAGTATAAGAGCGGGGTTGTATGAGGTACTTAAACAGTCAGTGTATTACCTAGTAGTGGTGGTGTAGGAAGCTAAACAACGTCCTGCTGTGGACAGAGTCAGCAGCAAAACTTTAAAAATTCAATACCAGTTTAAATGTATGCTATATTTAGTATATTGTCACTGCTTTACTTTGTTGTCAGACAGTATTTTCTGAGAGGAATTTATTCTGTCCACAGCCGACAGACTCCTTCGACAAATTTTACCTCACAGAACACAGGAGCCGCTGGTCACCGATCAGTTAGTTTGTGTTGTTGTGTGACGTCGGTGAATCCGAACTGTCCCGTCAAAACACCAGAGTCACACAATAACACAAACAGACTACAAAATTATGGCAGCAATCTTGTAGCAACTCCCATGTTCTGCAAGGTGAAATGACGTTACGTGATTTAGAGATAATATTTGATAAATCTGCATCATTTGACATCCAGCAGTCCAGAATGCTGCTGCAAGACGACTCCCTTGGTCAAACAGACGGCGTCACAAAACAGCCATACTAGATCTCTTCACTGGCTCCGTGTTGCATATAGAATCCAATTTAAAATTCTCACTCTCACTTACAGAGCGTTGCACGGTCAGGCTCCTACATATGTTGCTGAGCTACTCCATCAGCTCATGCTTTTTGATCTAGTAAACTACATTTACTGTCTTCCCACTGTGGTGACCGAGCTTTTGAGGCCGCGGCGCCTAAACTATGAAACACTCTGCCTGCAGTCTTGCGTTCTGCCGATGCCGTGGACTCGAACGGCAGCTTCTTGTGGCTTTATAGAGAGCGATATTTGACTTCCACTATAACGACTGACACCAAAGTAAAGCAGTGAAAATATTCTAAGTATAGCACACACTTAAACTGATATATATTTTTCCAGGTGGACCTTTTTTTAAGTGGCTAAATACATTTTGCTGCTGATTGTGTCCACAGCAGAACATTGCTTAGCTTCCTACACTGTTACTCCTGCTGCTTCTCCTGCTGCTTAGATCTTGCTTCAGATTAATTAGAATACGTCTTCGATCTTTATTCCTGTTTTAAACTGGTGTTTGGCCTCATAATCCTTGAAAAAGACTCAGTGAAACTATCCTGCCATGAACGGTAACTCTGTTATAACACAAATACCAAAAGTGCTACTTTAACAGCATACAATAAACTCATAAAAATTTTGTGCAAAGTATAAATATGGTACAGTCTGACCTCACCAAATAAGAATTGAAAGACTTCACCTGCCTGCAAATAATTTCTTCAACTTCAGGAAGTGTCAGCGGCTGACTGGCATAGTTTTAGGCCTGGCCTGCAGTGGAAGATGATGGGATTTCGTTATTGAATATCGTACGTGTGACAGTCTCATTTCTTGCCCCTGGCTGACTCTGAGTACAGTGCAGCAATATTCTTACCCACAAAATTCATTTCAGGCTGACTTTTCAGCCCCAAATATAGCCCCAGTATTTTATTGGTGATCCCAGACTGAAATATTAACGTCCTGCAGGGCTGGAGGAGTGTTTTTCAACCATTAATAGAGAAAACACTGGCACATCAGCTCTCTGTTTTACACAACTTTGTCCTAATCAACCCCTCCTCTCTCCGGCTTCTGAGCTGAAGGTTCAGTGTGTTGCTGCAAATGGTTTCTTTGGTCATGCTCTTGTGCAACTGAGAGTCTGAATATTTACAGTTTTCAGTGTGTCGTTCGCTGCAGAGTTCTGTGGAAATAACTTTCATGCATTTTCTTTTTGCCTTAAAAATATGATCAGAAAAAACAAACATCAAGCAAACATCAAAAATAGAAATTCTTTGATAAGTAGGCTAAATTATACTTGATTCTGCTAAATGCACACTGAGCTTTCTGCAAACAGGTGACAACTGCACACTTTGCTTGGTGTGTTTTTCCTTCTTTTAGTGCAGGTTTAAGTGTCCTTCTGCAGAACAGATGGAGAATTGACTCAGACTTGTGCCGTATTGAGTGCCGAGGTGTTAACTCTCTTTCACTCTCGCTGCCTGACACTTTAACTCCTTAAGGGAAAGTCATAAAGAAGCTTTTCACTAATGGAGAGAACCCTGGTGAGCGGAGCCCAGCTGTCCCGTCATTAGCCGGCGTTTGTTTTCACAGTTTGTTTGTTTGTTTATCGGTGTGTTTTTGCACCTGCAGTGCAGACATGTTGGGTCGTGAGAAAGGCTCAAGAAGAGGATACGGTCATGTTAACAAACTCTCCAGGGAACAGAGACGCTCAAGGGCCTGCAAAGACCTGCAAGGCAAGGGTCACATGATCGAGGACTGTGCTAGCACTACCACTAGCAAGCTAATAAGCTATCATGTTCACTGCTGGCTGTTCATTATTGCCTTTTCAATCTATTATAACAATGTTTTCTTTTAAACCACAGTATTGATTTGTTTTTTATTAAAAGATGTTACAATGCATCTAGGAATCAAAAATTATGTTTGTTGTTTATTTACAAGTGGCACTGAGCTGTTCCCTCTGCATTATCTAATATTTCTGCAGACATTCTGATCAGAGTTTGTGGAGGACTTGGTGGTTAACAGACGCACACATTAAAGAATTTAAAAAATTCTGCAATAGCAGACCTGTAATACAACACAATTAAGACTCTACAGCCAAGCTAGCAGCTTGGTGAGGCTGCACTTAGTGGAACGCAAAATCAAAGTGCTAACGTGCTCACAATAAAGCCTGGGTTATACTCCTAAACAGACACATATGGGCTCTGTTTATACTACTTTCTGGAGTATGTTTGGAGGATGTGTTGTTGTAGTGGTCACAGCAAATCGGATGTCTGCACAAAGCCCATGTGTACTCCATCTGATGAAAAAATGTCTGTCTCGCGGACCCTCACAGATGCGCAAACTATAATCCTGTCTTAACACTGCTAATATGCTGATGTTTAGCAGGTGTAATGTTTACAAAGTAGCATCTTAGTTTAGTATGTAAGCACACCTTGCTTATTAACAATCAGCACAAAATACAGCTCGAGATGATGGGAATGTCAAAAGTATTAGACAAAATTTTGACCCAATGAAAAGTCAAGGGAGAGCCAAAGTTTTTCAGAATTCATCCTGAGAGGAACATGAATGTCTGAGACAAAGTGCATGGCAACTCATGCAATAGCTGCTGAGGCATTTCACTAAAAACATCACAAACATCAACCTCATGCTGGTGCTGAGAAGTCAGGAGGTTGCTAACGTCATTATTATGTACAGATTTTGAGGGCAATCCATCCAATAGTTGTTTAGATGTCAGTGCAGACTAAAGGGCTGGACAGATCAATATTGCGATCCCTAGAACGACGCTGTTCACATGTTTAAGAATTTGAAAGTAATTTATACTCAAGGGATTTTTGATAGCAGGGAGGCTGGTTTGTCTAAACCTTGTTGTTTTAGTAAACACAATGCTGCATTTAAAATCTTTTTTCATTCAGTGAAATTAACAGGTTAATCAACTTACTAATAAAATTATAAATTTTAATAAACAATGTAATCACCTATAAACTCAGAGTGTTTGCAGGTTATTGAAATAAAGTCATGATGATTTACTGTTTTTCATATATATAAACGATTAAAGGGCCAGACAGGGGTCGGTACAGGGCCGGATCTGGCCCGTAGTTTGCCAGTCAGACAGGTCTGACGTACAGCGATGGAGAAATATAAAATAGTGGTTCATCAGTGGCCATTCTGTGAGCTGGAGGGGAAGCTTTGGCCGGACCCATGGGGCCTAAAGGCAGTAAGTTATTGATCCTACAGAGAGTTTTACACATATTAAAGGCCAGTTGTGACATGCACTTCTTCACTGGTCATATTTTTGGTGACACTAGCTAGCGAGGCGAGCAGCCTGACACCTTCCGCCTGTCCGTGTGTCGCAGGTTGTGACGGTCCCTTAAGAGTCTCCTGTTAGGAAACACCTCAGTGTGTTTGAGTGTGTGTTTGTGCAACACAAGTAGGAACGAGAGAAGATTAAGAAATTCTAATCTCCTCCGGGTTGGTGGCAAGGCCCAGTGTGTGTGTGTGTGTGTGTGTGTGTGTGTGTGTGTGTGTGTGTGCACCCTCAGTGCAATGATAACAGCTACTACTAGATAAGCTGTAGCTGGTCCCTCTGGTACAGTATGTTTAGATGGGCTGTGTTAAAACACTGTTGTGGCTCACTTCAGTGTGTGTGTGTGTGTGTGTGTGTGTGTGTGTGTGTGTGTGTGTGTGTGTGTGTGTATGCATGAGCACTACAGCAAACAGGAGTCACAACAGTCAGAGTTCAACATCTGAAGCTTCATACCGCAGGCTGACGATGTGACAGAGAAGCAACACGACTCACACACAACAATAAGTGATGGGAGATGAATGACTTGTTTCTTCCCCCTCGTCCTCCCCGTCTCTGCCTCCGTCTTACTCCTCATATCCCCTCCCTCTCCGTCCTGTAATCACTCCCCTCTGAATCCTCCGTATATAATTCAGTAGCAATTCTGTTCCTCTATTCCCTCCGTCGCCCCTCCTCACGGGGAGACACAATGAGATATGACATTTCATTTGAGTTTCTCGCCACCCGGCGCCCTCGCTCCGAGAAATAAATAAATATTTCATTAGCGGGCTGAGAGGGAGGCGAAATAAAGATGCATGCGCGCACACACTTGCGCTACACAGGAACACACAAACACGCATGCTTCAAAGACAGAGGGAGAAGCAATATAAATGCATTTATACATTCATGCTCACATACAGGCCTAAGTCATTAAACAAGCAGCCCTTGACACCTATCCTACACACACACACTTATTTCCTTCACTTCAGAGGACATTACGTTGACTTACAGTCATTTCCTAGAGACCTACCGATAATCACTTCTTGCCTAATCCTTTTCACACCAGACATGTTTTGTTTTCATGTGATTAATCTGCGCCTAAGTAATATTCTTCACACCTTTATACAGTCAATCCAAACCTTCACATCAGCAACAGAATTTTGCTGAGCGACTTTTCCACTTTTGTCGATTTTGACGATTTTTCTGTAGTTTACTTCCGACACAAACACATCTGGCCAATCAAACTGCATGTTGTCGACATTGTCATGTTCAAAACATTCAACATGGTGGACCGCACGTTTCACAGAACTCTGTTTTATGAGATAAAAGGGGGGAAGGAACTACAAATCACAGAGATTTCAAAGTGCGGAGAGGAATAAACAATGAGCTTCAGGATGATGATGGATGATGAAGCTTCAACAGTCTACAGAAACATCTTTGTTTAAACCTCTAGCGGGACGACCACCTTCCTGTCAGCATTTGAATGAAGCAAAAGTGAACTGCACACAGCTGGAACTGTTTACAAATCATATAATATATCCTTCCTATTGATAGCTGCTGCTCCGGATCAATCGGCTCTCTAAAATCACCCCTCTGCTTCCTCTAACTTGGTGCCATCCTGAAATACGTCATGAGGCAGCTGTGATACAGTTTCAGCTCCTGAACTAAGCAGTGAAACTCACCAAGTTCTCCTCTTTCTCTATGTTGTACCCAGGTATGCAATTTTTTTCCCCCTTTTATTGAGTATTTTTATTATGTAAAAGGAGCCCCGGGTCACGTTCACTTGATGTTGATTACACGTTTTTACCGAAGTTCACTTTTAGAAGCTTATTCATTTATTCACGAAACTGTGTCGCACTTGATGTGAAAAGTCAGATGGATAGTTGGTGTGTAAAGACCTTAACCCTTACCTCAGCCATTCCCGAACTTAAGAATGCCACGTCCCAATTTGAAATCTGAAAATTTTCTGCCTCCATCCAGACCTTTCATCAACAACTGTGGTCAACACATGAGAGTAAGACCCTTTATTGCCCTATGTACGTCTTATTTCATAAGAAGAAGAATTCTATGTTAATGTAGGTGTATAGTAATGCAGTGCAAACCGATTATCTGTCCACACACACATAACAATTTGTGAACCTGGCATACCTTTCCATTTTTACTCTTGTCCCGCCAATAGAGAGGCAAAGTCACACCCCTTCCAGTTTGCACCGTGGGACCAGAACGGTAGTCAGTGGTGAGAGACGAATTATTCTTTGATCCCATTTGAATTGTGCGATAAATTACAAATATGTTGTTTGTCAATTTAAAACATAATTTTACAAAGGTAGGTCCCATGGTGGTCCAGTGGAAGGGGCGTGACTTCACCTCTCTATTTCATCGAATATGTAAAATATTTAATTAGAAAGGTCATTTTAAGCTTATTTATAAAATTCGAAATTTTTAAATTTTTGATGGCATCTTGAGGCCCACCTTTATGGCCCACCAGGGGGCCTTGGCCCGCATTTGGGAATCTCTGCCTTACCCGAACCTTAAACCTAAACCTAACCTTACCCTAACCCAAGTCTTCACCCTCACATTTAATACTTTACAAAATGGTGACTTGCGTTTTGTCCCCATAAGGAAGGCAAGTCCCCATAGTGTGAGTGTGTAAACAGATTTATGTCCCCACAACATGAGTAATACATGTCCTCACACACACATTTCAGAAGGAGGACCGATGCAAACATACTTACATATATAGAGAGTGATAATGCAATCTCATGCCTAGAAACAGACAAGATAGATAAGTAATGAAGATAATATATCTCCCTCTGTAACTCCTATCATCCCGCCTCTCTCGTTAGACCACTTTATCATCTCCCTCCCTTCCTCACCCACTCTCTCCCTCTTCCTCCCTCAATCTCTCTCAGGTCTTACCTAGAGACTCCCGGCTTTATTGTCTTAATTAAAACAGAGCCTGTTTAATTATTTTAATCCACACTACTGCACAACAGGGACTCCTGAGGAGAGGGAGTGCGGCAGGGAAAAGTGGGGGAGGAGGTGGGAGGATGATGTGGGGGGGGAGGGGGGGGGTATAGCCCTGACATTTCAAATTAAGCTCTTCAAGTTCAAAAGCAAGAGTTCTTATCGCTTTTCCTCTCATTCATTTTCCAATTTCTGCCCTTCTCTCCCTCCATCTCTCCGCGACTGTGGCCTCCTTCTCACTGATCTTCCCCCCATACGTCCACCGCCACCGCTCTCCATCCTCCTCCTCCTCTCTTTCTCCATTTCCTTCCTCATTACTCGTTCCTTTCTTCCTCCTGCCTCTCCTCCTCTTCACTACCTTTGAGAGATTAGCAGTTTGGAGAACAGCCCTGTCGAGAGCCTTTTTCAAGTCCGGGACATCAAAAGAATCAGTGATTATTACAATACCACGTACAGTCATGTGTGCATGAGAGAAAAAAGGCTTTTCTTATCTTAATACACACCCACATGCATACAGATACCTACACATACCAAACCATAATTCATACTTGAGGGTGCAATCACACCGAGCTTGTTTTGAGTGTTTTATTTGAGCTCTGGAGTGTTTATGTGTCTAGTTGAGCCTGTTTAGGCTGGTGAGAACAATGCAGCTTGAGCACAAGGTCAGAAAGTGACGGCACTGAGGTCAGGTCCTGTTTGCACCCTGTCTGCTTCAAACAGGCATTTTCCTTGACCAAAAAAATGGTGCTCATTGAAACTAGTGGGGTTTTCCATTGGCACTGAGCAGCGCTGACCTGCGCTCGAGATGGACCTACGCTGGAGCGGACTGGCCCGCCTCCAAGTCTCACTGACTGTGGCCGACCCGTGATGACCCTCCTCTCTCCTCCTCGACCAAAGCGAGTGTTATGATACTCGGCTTACATGTGTGCAGGAGAGCAGAGAGAAAGACGTTTCTAAAAGTCTCTTTATGTTCTCAGTACACTTGTAGCTTCTAACTGAATCTCTGTACTTAGAAATTTAGTTTCTCCCCTGTATTGCTTTTTGTTTGTACTTTCAGGTATCTGCATTATTTTACTGTTTCATATTCACTTCAGAGTTACTGCTGATGAAACCCCGAATGAAAACATTTCCTGAATATTCATAATAACAAAACAACAAGGGACTTTTATTGTGAAGAATCGTTTATCCGAGGAAGTGTTTATCCTAGAGACATAAAGAAGCAGACGTAGCACTTTATCCATCGCTTTACACTTGAGCTTCCTCAAGCTCGTCTTCAGTTTGCCTCCTGATTGGGTCTTATCAGTCACAATTTGTCGTTCCCCGACGCACCCCTATATCATGCAACCCCTTCAGACGCTGTGAGGCTGGCTGTTGCTTGATCGCTTCAATTTTAATGCATTAGGTTTTAGTTTTAATGCTGTTTTAAAAGTTTATGTCTCCGGATGTCACGTTTGTGATTAATTTTCATCTGCATATTATTATGTTTCAATTATCCCATATTAGACTCTGCTGTCCGTCATGACAGCCAGTGAGTGCTGTAACTGCAGATGTTTTAGTAAGAAAATTCTGTAGTTCTGTGGTAAAGGTGAACAACTGCTCAACAGCTGATCTACAGTTCATCTGTAAATACTTGACTCATACTGTTTACAAGAAACTAAGTCTGATAGAGCACACACTGTAAATCATCAGCTGCTTCATCCATCACTGGTTCATTCATCAACTGTCAGCATCATCTGATCATATTCATACAAGTGTACTTTATAATTCTCATCCTACTATTACTGTAATGATACACTCCACCACCCCAAACTCCTCCTTCTGCACAATGTTTTTGGTATCATAAATTTCAAGTAATATATATGTTTATTATTGGAGGATTTGGTCTCCTTACACAATCTTTCCTGCTAATCAAATATTTTGACAGCTCCTGCATATGGTCATCTTGGTCGCATTTAATTTTACAGTGCACTAAAAAGACAGAACAAGCCACACTTTGTATCAAATTATACAAAAACTGTAAATATTTTTTTTTATTAGACACTAAACAAACAGATATGAACAAATAAGAGCTAAGCCATACTTTGTATCAAAGCACACAAAAATTATAAATTTTTATTACAGTAAACAAAAACTTTACCCAAATAAGAGCTAATAAGCTGTTCTTTATATGAAATTAGACAAAAAATATAAACAATATATTTTATTAGACACTAAAATAACACAACTTTACCCTAATTACCTTTTTCTGCTCATTTAACTCTGGAATTACTCACTTTATATGTTAATTTTAGAGTAAAGTTGGGGGTTGAGACTGAATTACTGTGTGGTTGTTGTTTATGAAATTTCTTATGAGCTAACTTGTATGTCTATCTGAAGTTGTCACCAACTGTTTGATGAGGTAATGCCACTTCAAGTGTTCAAATTTAAACTTATAATCAGCCTTTGCACATAAACACAACAACGCAAACTGTTTCCTTCTATCTGAGAACGAAAACAAATGTATATATGCACCGAAGCGGGTTCTGCAGAATATTGGCCTGTATGCTTTGAACAAATTGAGGATCCGCAGACATACAAACAAGTGTCATTCTACAGAGCAGACTTTGTCAGTCTCCATCAGGGGAGTGGGAGACGCTCTGAGGAGTTGTGCTCCCTGTGGGCCGCGGAGCGAGGGAGACGGAGGGAGGGGAGGAGGGCTGAGGCGGATAGGAAACGGCGAGGATGGAGGGGCACGAGCAGCAGAGAGGATACATTACATAATATGTGTTCCCTCTTCTGTCTTTCCTCCCATTCGCCGTCTGATTAGTCTGACCTTGATGCAGCCGCAGCTCAGCCCGCTCCCGTTGAACTCTGGGTAATGAAGCCGGCGTTTACAAATCGAGAAATAAACACCTGGCTCCCTGGGAATGGTAATAAGCTCCCTCTCTTCCTCTCTGTATCTTTATCTCTGCTCCATTCACATTTCCTCTGTCCTCCTCCTCCCTTTGTCATCCTCTATCTCGTTCACTCACTTACTCTTCTTCTCCCCTTTTCCCTCCTCCTCCGCCGCCCTCCTCCTCTCTATCTGTTTCAGCAGGGAGTCTAAACTCCCCAGATTTCCAGTTTACCTTCTGATTAAGGAGTGAGTTGAGCGTTTCTATTCCCTCTGTCTCCCTCCTCCGTTCCATCCCTCATTCATGTGCTGCCACGGTAACTAGCCTATTATCTGACAGTTCCACTCCACTGACCTGCCCAATAACAGCTTTCACATCCCTATAAATGCCCCGGAGAGGACGAGAGGGAGAGACACAGGAAAACGAAAAAAAAAAAAAAAGTGTGTGTGTGTGTGTATGACTGGACGTGCGCGTGTGCATGTGCATCAACGTATAAACCCTGGAGATTGCCCCGTGTTATAAACATTTACGCCGGGCTAACAGATCATCTCCGAGATCCGGGATTGGTCCGACTCCCCCTCTGTCCCCCCGGCGAATTGAAAGCCCAAGATTAGCGAGATGATAGCTTTTCAGATTGGCGAGGAAACACAGAAATGAGTTTCACCGGCTGAGTTTACGGAGGTTAGATTGGAGCAGTTAAACGGCGGATAAATTGATGGTTCTCTCATTGTCTCTCCACCGGTATAGCGGCTAAATCTATTAACCGTCAACGACCCGTTTCGGCTGCGATAGAAAGGAGAGACAACAGGGTGAGGATGAGGAGAGCAGGGGACGATGGGAGGAGAGCAGTTTGAGTAAAGTAGAAATATTTGAGGAGAGCTGAGGAAGGTGAGAGGAGGCCTCTGTTATTAAAAGAAACTCTGACTATTTACTGATAACCAGTTCATTATGCATTTTAAAAAGCACTTAAAGCACTTCTGCATTAAAAAGACTAAGTGGTTGATTCCACTAGGTGCAGCATGTCTGCACCACAGTTTTGATCTGTTGTCCACACATCTGCAGTCCTCACCAGCAGCGTTTCAGCAGCAGAGAATGTTACCTGTCTGATTATGTTTACTTGCTCTTTGCGCTTCTATCATGGATAAGTACACTACATAGTTGAATAGTTTCTTTTCTGTCCGTCTTTACGATCACGAGTCTGCACGGGGTCTTTTATTTTGAAAACTGACCGGATTCTCTCTACTTTTTCTGTGCTTGACTTCCTGCCCACTTGACCTGCCTTATGCTAATTGATGTGGCATCCGTCAAAAATAGACACAACGTGTGTTTGAAGCAGAGTGGAGAGGAAAGCTGCTTCTGGTGGAATCACAAGAATTGTGTCAGTCTTTTGT
Source organism: Lutjanus erythropterus (assembly GCF_056507025.1). NCBI lineage: Eukaryota > Metazoa > Chordata > Actinopteri > Lutjaniformes > Lutjanidae > Lutjanus > Lutjanus erythropterus. The sequence goes on from NC_139319.1 coordinate 8,184,665, forward strand.
CGCTGATGAAGATGCAGTGGGCGTTGAAATGTTTGTCTCTTCATTAAAACTTTTGTCATTTTAGTCCAAGTGTTCTGGTCTTTCCTGCAACAAGAGTATCAGGCCCTTGAGAGCAATGGAAGGCCTGCAGTTCTTGTGAACTACTTGAAGTGTATTTAACGTCTTTCCTGATCTAACAGCGCAACATTCCCACCTTGAACAGGATGTATAAAACTAGAGTTGTCATTCTTTGGAGAACAGTTTTTCTGGCAAACCACCTAATATTAACGGTGATATTTTAGTTAAGACCAAAGCAGTGGGTTGATCGAGCGGCTGCACAGACACTACCGTTCCTAGAGCCACGTCACAATCATAGCAAAACTCATCGATGTTTTTGATGTAACAAATAACTTTGAAGAACTTCGTCCAAACTGTCACCGACTTTGAGACAAGTTTGTTTTCATTTGATCATCAACAAAAAATGTACTGAAGACATATTTAAGTTTTCCAAAACATGGCATCCAAAAATACAACTGTAGCAAAGACTTGTGCTCTGTGATGTGTAACATTCAATTTATTAAAGGTTTAGGCAGAAAAAAAACATATTTCATAAATACGGTTACACGCCAAAGGAACACGGCCTTTTCACTACACCACATGAAACACAACAGCACACACACACACACATACACACCCGCAGACGCACACAACTAATCCTTCTTGGAGAATTAACTGCATCACAAGTCCTGGTCGCATTAGAAAGTTGATAAATTACATTTGATAAAAGTCTCTTCAATAGACTGGGTCAGAGCAGCGCGTCTGTGTATGTGAATGTGTGTTAGTGTGTGTGTGTGTGTGTGTGTGTGTGTGTGTGTGTGTGCAGAGCATCAAAGCCACGGAGTTGGAAGGGAAACACTTTAGAGGAGGAATTTAATGAGTCCATTTAGTGATGATTAAATAGAATGACAGTCAAATGATGTGGACTCAGTTTTAATAAGAGCTATCTTCATAATCCCTCAATCTGTAAATATCTGCTCCAGCAGCTTCCAAAGTCCACACAGGGCTGGATTTAAAGTTTCACAGTGATTCTGCAGTGACATGAAAGGAGGGAAAGGCCCTCTTCATTACTGCCCCCCACCACCCAAACTTATACAGAAGTACCAGAGAAATACTCGACCTGATCAGTCACATGGTACAGCACCATGTCCTGTAGATAAATGTGATTTAACATTTAGGCACCTACGATAAAACCAAACAAAATTTGGTTGAAAAGTTACTGTTTTTAGACTAACTTTTAGCTGTTTCAGTTCTAGAAACATCACAGATCGGACTAAAGCCTGGATTATACTCCCAAACAGATGCATACACAGACATTGCAAACGTCACAGATTTGTATATAACTTTGTTTATACTACTTTCTACTTGGAGGACACATTCCACACATGCAGTAGATCAGCGTCTGCAGGATCCACAGACAAGTCTGCACAATTACAACAAATTTGGACTATGCAAAATGTCTGTATTGAGCCTACGTGTACATCCTCTGATAATAAAAGTTAGTTTATGTGCACTCACAGATGCAGAAGGTATCATCCCAGATGTTTTGTACAGACCTCGAGCGTGCAATGAAATGCATGCATTATATTTTAATCATTCAATTTCAATTTTTTCACTTTTAATAGCCTACATTTAATACAACACTCAGCTAAAACTGCACCGGCCCTACCAAGCATCTGTCAAGTTAGCATTATTATGGATCCCGCTAGTTTTCTTGGCAAGACGCGCCCAACTGTACCTGTCAGGGGTTTTCCTGTGTGACCTTCATAGGCTGGTTCCCGAAATTGTCATTCAGTCATCAAAAATTTGAGAATCTCTTGTGTTTACTGCTACAACAGAGGAATAAATCTCATACATCTAACACGTAGGTTTTCTGACTGTGTTTAGCAGGCTTGCTAATGCTAACGCCAGCAGGAACTAAGTGTGAGAGGCACAAACTGAGGCCAACGACCTACGAATGTTCTGCTTTCCGTATTTAATGCCGCTGACATGCAAAATAGAGATCTGCCTGATTCTTCATGGTTAGGGTTAGGGAGGGGTGAGAAAGTTTGGCGGTTCCTCTTTAAGTTCATCTGTAATGTTTTTAGGTAACTTTTGATGTCTCACTCAAAGAGAACCGACAAACCATTTTGTCTGGTTTAACAAAAAGAAAACATATTTCACTTGACTGTTTCAGTCTTCAGTTTTTAATAAAGACCAAGGCAGTCTAAACACGCATGTGACATGGTAAAACTGAAGCTCCCTCCCTCGAACACTGACACCACTGTGGTATTTTCATCTGTGTCTCCTGTTGTTTCGGAGCTGAGAAAAGAAGAAAGGTTAGACTTGAAAGTGTGTGTGAAGACAGACTGAGAGAAGAGGAAGAGGAGGAGAGCAGAGAGCACGATGTCTGGGATGTTTTTGAGACGCTCAGAGATGAAAAAGGTGAGAAGGGCCACAGGAATGGTTTCCCATGATCCCGCTTGACCTGACCTGGGCCAGGCTAGACTCGGGTGGTGGTGGTGGTGGTGTGTGTGTGTGTGTGTGTGTGTGTGTGTGTGTGTGTGTGTGTGTGTGTGTGTCTGGGGTGTTTTTTGGTCTGGCTCTCTGCTGTAAACAGTGCTTCTTGTGTGCGGAGGTTAAAATCCACCTTAAAAATCTGGTGTCTTTCGTCACATCTGCAGACTTTATATGAGCTGTGACGCGTTGTTGGAATAAATCATGTTGTCAGATCCACAAACAGAAAAGCATCACCAGTTTAAGATTACCAAATCTAATCTGTGTGTGTGTGTGTGTGTGTGTGTGTGTGTGTGTGTGTGTGTGTGTGCATCTGAGTGTATTAAAGAGGCAACGATAGCTCAGTGAGCATAATAAACCCTGAACCAATCACATATCAGTTTCATCAGGGGAGTTTCCAACATCCTTCGCTCTAATTGGCTATCATGTAATCCGGTGTCCCTGAAGACTTTCTATCCATCCATTACTCTCACCATTTCTTCTTCTTCTGCTTCACTGTTGGTACAGGCCTCCCCTCACCCCTCCCTCCTCCTCCTCCACTCTCATTCCGTTTCCTCCTCCTTCATTTCAACTTGTTTTATTCATCTATCTGACTCGCTTCATCCCCTCTCCTCATCTTCTTCACCCCCATTTTTAAATCTACAGATTTGCAAATGAAAAACTTGACACCTCTTCCTCTTTTCTCCTCAGATATATCTCACACTTCACTTATGCATCGAGCCACTCCCACCCTCTTTACCTTCCTTTCTTTCTTTCTTTCTTTCTTTCTTTCTTTCTCCCCCATCTCTTCCCTCTATCCCTCTTCCCCACTTCTTTTTCACCCCGTCTTCTCCCCCTGTCCCCCTCTCCCTCTTCAGGGGGAGTCATTGAGTGTGTAATCGCTTGGTTACGGTGTGTCAGTCTGCGTCTGAACCCACCATCTGTCCTCTGGGCTTCCGTCTGGGACTGCAGACACACGCACACACACACACACACACACATACACACACACACACACGCACACACAGTGCAAATATACAGACTCACACAGTCGAGCCAAACTCATTCACACCACAATATGATGACAGCCGTATCACCCACCTATTGACATGAGCTGTCAGAGGGGCAGTGACTAACATAACACATTATGACATATCCCACACACCCAGGTGGTGACTGCACTGCACATACATTGTTATGAGTTATAATTGTTCCTCCATTACGGCCTAACTTCACTTTGGTAAATCGCAATACTTGAACAAAAGGTGAGGACTTGTTAAAACTCAAGGTTCAGTTACGACAGTGAGCAGGATTTGGAATGAAGTCCGTGTATTCATGAAGAAACTGGTGCTTCCACTGTTTTCACCAGTATGCTTTCACTTTCCTGACAAGGTTGCATGCAAGCAAACAGTCCGTTTGGAGAACAAAAAGAGGTGGAACACTTTGGCCAAGATGCAAACTCGCAACCCCTCGGCTAAGTTCTGACAACAATTTAACTTTTTATTAGCTTTGTAAAAAATTGTCTGCATGCTTATCCAACTCCATTCTTGCATCTCAAGTTGCTCATCAGACTATAAACAGTGAGCAGCACATAGAAAAGGAAACTACCTCTACTACTACCACTAATCATCCTCCATACTTCAGTTAGCTTTTTGGCTAACAGCTGACATGACCAGCTGCACGTACCAAGTCGTCATGAGATATAAAAAGTTACTCAGTAACTCAGAGTTACTTGGATTAGTAAGGATGTGTGCAACTAGTCGACTAGATTAAACATCGCCCTCGTTAGTCAGCACCAGAAATACTAATCAATGAATAAACTGGCACTGTTAACTGCTTTCTGAGTGTTTTCTTACTATTAGACTAGTCAGCTAGTCTAAATTTAAATTTGCATTCAACAGGGATCAATCAACAAGGTTTAAGTTTTCAGGATCATCCCTATTAGTAACTGTAATATAATTATTTTTTTGGGAATTGTAATCCCTTACACTACTCATGACTGAGTAATCCATTACTTTACCATTAATTTTTCTTTTTACGCAGAATGAGGACTCTGGATTTTAGCCTAAATATTACCAGACAAACAGGAAAATACTATCATTTGACTCATTTTATCGCTGCCATCTGAAAGCAAAGGTAAATGACTCATTTTTTTGTTCATGTGTGAAGAGTTCTGTCTACATCACCAGCTACACGTCTACACACATGTATGGTGTTTACGGTGGACTATAAGTGTGTTTAAATTTCACAAAAGGCAATAAAGATGCAGCAAAATGTGAGCATGTGTGTGTTCATGCTTGTGCAACAGTTTGTCAGCAGCAGGACTTGGCAGCCATGAAAGTCAGTTCAACACAAAGTATGACACATAAATGAGTATCTGGGTCAGAACTACAAGCTCCAGGTTCACCAGCTGTCTCATGTCTAATGACACACAATAAACTGCTACCAGCTTCTTAAAAAACATGTATCTGTGTATTGACTTACCTTTACCTCTGCTCATCACCTGTGTGCTGGTCTTCAGGTAAAAGAGTCTGCAGAGGATCACATGTCTGTTTATACTTCCTGGTTGTACCATGTCTGTGGAGCAGTGGGGGGAAGGGTGAGTCTGATGTGACTAAAGGTGATTTCCTGAAGCTGGAGGTTACAGTCAGATTTCATCTGTAATTTCTTACTAATTTACGCAATCGTATAAAATATAGTTTTTGGACCAAATTATGTGTTTGTTTGTATATATTTTATGTGGCTATATAGTGAATTCTCCTACTAGTGGTTTAGGCCACTATAAATAATTACCTGTAGAGTCCTTAAGAAGAAGTTTTGTCTCCACAAGCTACAATATCAGTCTGGTTCTGTCACACATGTCAGATTATCTTAGTTAAAAAGAATGTATATGTTTTCATCATATATAATATACTGTTATATTCTGTAATTTATTTTGAGAAAAACACACATAAACATTTGACTTATCTCACTGTGGTTGGACATGAGACATTTCTTTGGTACAGTAGAGTCTGTAAACCAAAACAAGAGTCAGTCAGATCAGTAGATGACAGATATTTGCTTTCCTTCCTTCAAAAAGAAAAAAAACATGACTTTTTCTACATCTGATTGGACAAATGTTCCACTCAATAAGCCGTCCTCAGGTTTCCTTCAAGCTGGATTAACATGATCGCCATTCTGACGGTGAAGCAGAGCTATTTTTGAGGGTTTTGAAGAAATGGAGTCTGTGACACTGCATCGACACGGTGCCTGTCTGGAAAAGACTTTTTTTTTTCCAAACCTCAAGTCAGGTCCATATGCATTCAAGACTCAAATCTTCATTTTTGTAACTCAAGTTGAGCTCAGGACCCAAATCTACTGCTCTTCTGTACCATCAAGGCTCATTTAAAGGGGCAGTTCACCTCCAAATCAAACATATTTTGTCATCTGACCTGCAATGGTATTTACCCATCTTGGTCATAGCAAGTGGAAAAATATAGCATAAGTAATGCTAGAGGCACTTATTATGCTATATTCATAAATATGTATTTATGATTTTGCAGTGAACTGTCCCTTTATGGTTGTTCAACATGTTCAGGAGGTTGGAGCCTGCAGGACTAACTTATGATCTAAAACCACTTCTGATTCTGAATCTGAATCAGAAACCTGAATCAGAAACGGGTTTATTGCCAAGTAGGTTTAATGAATTTGCCTTCATGTTGTGGTGCACAACAGTCAGTCAGTAAGTTCTAAGAAAGTAAGAAAAAAAGTAATGTGAAAGTCAAGAGTCATAAATATAAATTAGAAATTTATAACTAAATATGTAAAATATATTTATCATAAAATGAAGAGCTTTGCAGCAAGTAAAATGAAAAGGAAGGACTGTGCAAAATATTGCCGAAAGCGGTGGTTCCCAACCTTTAAGCTGAGCTCCTGCAGCCCACACACACACACACACACACACATACACATACACACACACAAACATATGCACACACACACACACACACACACACACACACACACACGCACGCACGCATGCATGCACGCACACACACACCAAGAGAATAAGTGATTCATTTCAAAGCTTTACTTTCAATTAATAAACATCAATTAAACTGTTTCCATTCTTAGAACCTTTACCTTTGGGTAAATGTCTCTTTTCATGTCTTAGATTAACATTTTTTCTTTTAACAAACCAACAGAGCAGCTGACACACACACACACACACACACACACACACACACACACACACACACACACACACACACACACACACACTCATCCTGAACAACAATGATTCATCATCACGGGGCCTGACAGGTCGCAGAGTCGTGGCTCATTATTCTCACTACTGTTTTTAATTGAGGACAAACAAATGTATCTTTTTAAACAGTTTTGTATAAAGGTTTTTGCATTAATTGTGATTTTAGTTCACACGTGTAAATCTGATTTTGATGACCTCACAGCAGACAAAGTCTTGGGGACCCCCTGTGATTTATGGCGGCCTGTTCAGGGGGGTGTTGCACCCTCAAAATAAACACGTCCATCTTCTTTTTTGCAACTTTTATTGACAAAAATCCCTGAGTTCAGTACAAGCACATTTTCCTTCAGCCTGCATATGACCCGTCTCTGTGACGCTCCCTCTTAAAGCGACAGCGCTCTCTTCTAAAGGACAAATACAACAGTTTTTGTCTTTCTGTTCACAGGAGGTAAGTAATGTTTTTAACCACTGTAATGACATGAATATATGAATTAACCAAAACACTTAGTTTAACTGGACACACTGATATAAAATCAGCAAGAAAAATTAAATAACTGAGACAATATGATTCAGGGCGCTACAGGGGTCCAGACCCCAGGTGTGTTCACAGTAGAGCCAGACCAATATATTGATCAGAAAATATTATCAACACAGCTATATTAGCCTATACTGGTATTGATGTATATGATGTGTGATATTTTTTATTACAGAATTGAGTCTTATTGTGTTTTATGTATATTTTTGCAAAAATATTTTATGTTCATTTGGTTTAATTATTCAAGTTGCTCAATTTTTTGTTTTTGTATTTATAGTTATTTATAATTATTAAAGAAATACAGTGAAATTCACTGTTTCAGTGCCTTGGTGTGATTTTGGATTTTACATACAGGTATATAAATAAAGAATATTAGCCAATACATGTCCAAAATGTTTTGACTCCCTAATATCAGTATCAGCATCGGCCCCAAAAATCCGGTATCAGTGGGGCCCATTATAAAGAAAAGAGAATACATAATGTTTGCAAAATAAAAACCTAGAGTTTTCCAAAAATGTGCATTAAAGTAATTCATCAAATTGGATGTGGAGACTTTACGTTAGTGTCCATGGAGTTATTAAGATGAGGAGGAAGAGGAAGAGGACGAGTTGGTTGGTAATAATAATAAAAAAAAAGTGGCAGAGACGTAAAAGTAGAAACATTTTGACACTGCAGGGAACAAGTCCAGCTGCTCGGTGAGGCTCAGCAGGACGTCTAAACATCCCTGAGAACCAGTCTGACACTGAGACGAGCTCAGAGAGGCTGAGGAAGTGAAGGTAAAAACCGCGTCCTACCGTAACGCACTAACTAAACTCTAAGTATTTCCATCCAGCTCCTGTCTACCTTTCAACCGAGTGAGAAATAACCAGCTGACTGATTCATCACATCACTGCTCGTGTGCATGTGTTGACTGTGTGTTTGAGATTAGAGGAGACAGCGGTTACACTTGAGTGGACAATCACCAGTGATCGTCACCACCGCAGCAACTATTAACCTTCAGTGTGTGTGTGTGTGTGTGTTTCTATCTGTGTGTGTTTGAAGATATAGAAAGAAGGAAGTAGGCCAACGCTTCTGTCTCAACAATAGTGAAAGTACAAAAGAGAAGAAAAGGCGACAGGAGAAAACACAATAAAATTCTGTTCACTGCACGGTGAAGGCAGCCGCAGAATATGTGCATAACAAACCAATTATACCTCATCACAGCTGCACGCGAGTAAAAAGGCATCAGTGCATGAAATAGTCTATTATGATAAGAATTAAAATAGTTTATCCAGATCAGATCTAGAATAGTGTGGCGCGATAAGAACTTAACAGTCAGAATGTGAATGTGCTACACGATCAGATGCTCCGATACGTCCCCCAGGTTTCACATCAGTGGAAACGCCCGCCAGCGAGGCCCATTTAAAACAGTTAAAACACAGCTTTGATCACATTAATGGAAAAGAAAGGCATAACTTACACTGTGACTTATTTTCACTACAGCAAAAAGAGGGAAAGAAACAGGAAAAAGTGGGACGACAATCTGAACAACAAGTCCTCGGAGCTACACTGATGTTGTACTGGAGGCTCTGAAAAGTTTGTAGTTTCCTCCATCGCCAAGAAGTGAAGAAGATGCAGAACCGACCTTTTCACACAGTCACTGCAACCCTGAACTGATCTAGACATCAGCAAGAGGGGCTGTAAGTGAGAATGCAAACATCTGAATCAGCTGGATCGGTAATTAAACGGTTTGTGTGGTGTCCATGTGTGATTAGAGCGCGTCCCGAACAATTCACAGCAAGTGTATGGATGTGTTGATGGCGTGTTGAGGGTCGACGGTGTGCAGCTGGCTTGTACTCTTTCTGCTTGCGTGTGTCCATTTGAAAACTGGTCACCTTTCACTCACACTGTTAGGGAGATTCTCCAATCCTGTGAAAAACTAAACCCGACCTTCAATCGGTGAGTAGATAATGACAGAATTTTCATTTTTGGGTGAACTATCCCTTGACAGAATTTGAAATCCTGGCCCACCAATAGGTTTCAGTTATGGCTCTACAAGGGACAAAGTTTGGGAACGTCTGGCAAAAACATAACATCATAATTAAGGATGAGTCGTAGCCTCGTTGTGTCCTGTCTCCTGCATGCTCCACCCCTCGCCTTGACAAGACGAGGGGTGGAGCATGAAGCGACAGAGTGTTTATTAATATAGCACCATTCAGATACAATCCAAAATGCTTTACAGGACTATAGAAATATATTAAAAATAAGACATTAAGAGAACATTAAAATTGGATTTAAAATGCACTGGGACACTGTCCAGAGTTCATATGAGAAAATGTCTAAACATTTGCAAAAGTTGGTCAAAGAAATACGCAAATTTAAAAGGTTTTATTTCTGTAAGTCAACTTACAAGAACCTTTGTCTGCTTCATTCACGCTTGTCACCATCTTGGTGACCTTTTTGACTCCGCCTACAAAGCTTTGATTTGCGCGCTCGTTCCTCCAATCAGGAAAAGAGTTCAGCTGGCGTAAAAGTAGCGCAAGACAAATCTGAGCTGCGATGTGAATCCCTGCACAAAATCAGTTACTTTGTTCGTTAAACCTCTTCCTGTTGCCGCACTGCAAGAACTGCTTCCGTCATCGGCGCCGCACATAAACACACAGAACAAACAGCTAATGGTGACATTTGTCTGCAGAGGACGGTCTCTAACAGAGGAGAGGTGTCGGATCGTTCATACTGACATCGTATCCCTGTTATACTGAAAATCTGTGTGAGAGACACACATTAGATATGTGTGTGTGAATGAGTGCCAGTGTGTGTGTGTGTGTGTGTGTGTGTGTGTGTGTGATAGATGGCCTCTCTAGCTCTGACAGATGCTGTAGAATCACTCAGCCACGCCAGCCCCGGCTGGTTACCGGGGGCAACCCTGTAAATCTGACATTATGGGCTGTTGACAGGAGAAACGGTTGTTATCATAACCCACAGTGAGTTACAGGAAACACACACACACATCTCTCAAGTTTTCAGTGTGACAGGAATATACCGTTTCACACACACACACACACACACACAGACTGAAATGAGGTATTTGGAGATAATTTGGATTTACAGCTCGGCAGCATATAAAGGAATGAGAAGTGTATGATGTAACGGTGTGTGTGTGTGTGTGTGTGTGTGTGTGTGTGTGTGTGTGTGTGTGTGTGTGTGTGTGTGTGTGTGTGTGTGTGTGTTTGGGGGTCAGATGGAACAATGTCTATATATTTTATATCTCAGGGAGAGAGATGTGATGGAGTGAAGTGATGAGTGTGGGAAACCTCGCGATGAGCAGGTCACAGGAAACAAGATATCTTACCTGGACCTCTCTAATCCTCACCATGAAATGATCCACACACACACACACACACACACATCTATGTGCCGCACACACACGCTGCTCAGCTTCCAGTTTCATGTCTCGATTATGCTTCATTTTAAACCAAAATATTCCCTCTCCTTCCCTTTCTTTCTCTTGGTCTTTTTCCCTCGTTCCTTCCTCCGTCTGTCGCTCTCCGTCTGGGTGTTCCAGTAGTAATGGTGTGTGCTGTGGGAGCAGCAGGAATGGCCATTACCATCCATGGATCACTGGCAGAGGCCTGCACACAGTGGACTCACATGAGAGAGGCAGAGGGAGGAGGAAGGAGCGAGGGGGAGGTCAAAAAGGTACCACGGAGAGGAAAGGGAACGAGGGGAAAAGATGGCAGAGGAGAGAGGAGGATATTATTTCATGCAGTTATTATAATGAAGTCGTTCCACGGCGTCTGTGATGATGGAGGATTCCTAAGTAGTAGCTACGTTAAACCGCTTGATGGATTCGATGCAAATATAATCACACACACGCTGGCTGCATTTTTTTTTTCTTTTATTTGTGACTGAACTTGGATGGAAACGTGTCCAAACATGCCTCAAACCCACAGAATTATGGGTACTAAAATAAGAAGAGATTCATGGATGTGGCTTCATTTCATTTGGGAATTCAACAGATTCTGACTGATGGGATGAAGGCGGACGGATGAAGGAAACATTTATAACAGCTGGCTCGATGTTTTATTGGAAGGAAAGTCATTAATAAAGGGTTATAAGTTTTTCACTTTATAATAAGCCAATAGATAATAGCAGTGAGGAATATTAGTGAATGATTGATAAAGGGTTCTTCCAACTCGGTATTCCATCAGGTTGGCTCATGCAAAGCTTGATAAATGGGTTTTGGTTTGGATGTTCTGCAGCTCTATTCCACAAAGTAATTGGACAGAAAACTTCTTCAACTGTCTCCAAAAGAATTTTGTTGTTATGTCCATATACAACAGAATATTAATTTTTTATTTAACTTTTATTTTAGCAAGAAGAAACCCATTGATTTTTTTAAGGGAGTCACGGCTAAGACAGGCAGCAGTACAAAGATAATTAAAAGCAGATACAAAATAAAACATCTCGAGGAATAAAAGTGCAGAACAGGCCATGTGTCCATTCAGCTTGGCATGTTCGGGTTTTGGGGAGACTTGGATTACACCAGATGAATTTTAAGGTTTTGTTTGGGCAACTCAAAGCCTTTGAGTGAGGTTAAGGACAGATTGTGTTTATGGGTAAATAAATGGTGAAAAAATTAACGTTGACTTCATTACGTGTGTCAAGTAAACTGGTAAAACAAAAGGCAGAGTGAAGCTGAGTGGACAGAGTTCGAAGTGATCTAATTACAAACAAAAAGTAAGTGAGGAACAGGCTTGCATGAATCAAATGCAGCAAATAAATGAGAGGGTTGCATTTCTTTTCATACAGCAGGGACGTTCAGACATAAAAAAACAATACTGATGCAGCCCATCAGTTCATTTCAATAAGACCACTATGAGGGATCTGGCAAAAAAAAAAGTTGCCTCAGACTTGGACGAAATGCAACATCATCCGGCAAAGGACTGTGGTGACCAAACTACTAAGATCAAGCTGGTAGATTTGTTTTAAATGTGAGCAGCATATTTTTACCGTTTACCTCTACATCTTCCCAGCAAAGGGTAAAATGATTGCGGCTGTAACTTTCCAGACTTTCAGACTTGTAAAATCCTGTTTCATAATAGTATAAACTCGTGTTTTGAAGGCTGATAAGTCTCACACTCATGAATTTATTAGAGAATCCATCTCCAGTCTAGATGCTTTCTGTGCTCCACCATCTGCATATTTATCAGCCCAAATGACTTTACAAACAACTTTTGAAGAAAAGGTTCCTGATGAATTGACAAGGTGTTTAGACAAACCAAGTTTTGTGGAGGAAGAGATTCATCTGCCCAGTGGATTTCTCACCACCACAGCTGGTTGCAGCTGACAAATATTAGCATGTCCAGCTAACTCACACTAGCTTACTAGCTGCATTAACTTTACCTCCAGCTAAATTTGTTAGATCTTACTACATCTGCATTTGTTCTGTTGGGGTTTGAGAAGGAGGATGTGGGCTGATGCAGAATCAAAGCGGGTTGATGACGATGCATCTCACTCTGGCTCGCTGTCTCAGGTCTAAGCCGAGTTAGCTTTAGCAAGTGCGCAGCTGTCAAGTAACTTGATATTTACACTTTCACAGGGTTCTTGACTTTTCAGCTGAGTCAAGGAGTTAACAGTAGCTTACATCAGCCAGCTACACTTATAAAATCTGATTGTGAGTTATAATTTTAGCGGACAAAATCCACCGTCGTCAGCTGCTTTTCTTTTAAGGATTCAAAGACCTTGTGTTTCAACAATTACCCCCATTTTCCATGTTTTATCTGCCTCCGGTATCACTGTGAACTGCAGTGTGAGAATGGAAAGTTTGGCAGGCTTAGCAACAGTAACTAAGGAGGGCGGGGCTTAGCAGAGGGTCAGCTGTGTCTCGGTTCGGGTCATTTAATCACTGTTCCTACGGTGGCAAGTTTAGACGCATTAGTCAATGGTAACTGAGCATACAATCAAGAATATTACATAGCGGTCAGTCCACATGAGCACTTCCTCTCTTTCTCTTTCTCTCTGCTGCAGCTGCGAGTCTGCATCACACTTTTCTCATCCAAAAAAACAAACAAAACAAAACAACAACTGGAACAAGATGCTTCTCACTGCAAAAACCGCACTGATTCTGACTGAGGCCATACGCTTTAGTGATTCGATGTTCATGCGCTTAAAAAAATAGATGTATACAACCTGTGAATATTCTATTTCCTCACTTGGAGGGCAAAAAGTGGCAGAGCATCACTCTGGTGAACTCCAGCAACACATATACTTGGTGCTATATAAATAAAACTGACTTAACTCACAATCCTTGTCCATATTATTTGCTTACTAGTAATCTCTAAAGCATTGATACTTTATTGATTAACCATTAAAATGAAGCCATTACTTACATCTTATAAATCCCATAATATCCTTATAATAAAGAAAGATGGAAAGAAAGAAAGAATTTATGCACAAAACAAAGACGAGAACGTGGCACGTACCACACCTCCTCCCACAGGCAGCGCTGTAATAAGAGGACTGTGCAGTTGTCGTCATTTGGGGGTCTTGTGCGAGTCGCGGCAGTGTGGCAGGTTGTACCGGCGCTGACCTTTCTGTTGTAACACCCCCAGTATAAAGGGAAGTGCCACACAAAGAGCTCTATTAACAGAGAAACCAGATATAATGGGGAAACAAGATGGGCCTTTAATGGGGACAGGCAGGGCTGTCAGCATGCATAATGTAACAGTCGTGTTAAAACAACACTGGGCTCTATGTGCTCCCCCTTCAAACACACACACACACACACGCACACACACACACACACACACACACACACACACACACACACACACACACACAGAAACAACCTTATATGAGAGACTCAAGTTATTAATTCACACACTGGTCTTCATCTATGAAATATTCTCCATGCACGGCGCACATTTCTCTTGCAAGGATGGGAATCATTGTTGTGTGTAATTATGAAGACAATGTTCGGAGGGATTATCAAAGAAGTAAGGGGGGAGATAAGAAAGCGGCAGATGAAGAGGGTGCGGGGACGAGAAGAAAGGGAAGTAGAGAGAGGGGGATAGAGAGAACGGAGGAGGTGGTGAGAATGAAGAGAGACGAGGACGGAGGGAGAGGAGGGGAGAGATTACTCCTTCTCTTCTCTGTTTGTCGAGCTATCGTTCCCTCCTCCTCCTCCTCCTCCTCCTCCTCCTCCTCCTCTCCTCGCCTCCTCCCTCCTCCCTCGTTCCTTCTTTCTCTGTATTAGCATGATAAAGACGTGGTGGAATAGGGCAGCCGGCAGGTCTTTGGACATGGAGACAATGCTATCGCCAGAACAGGCGTCTACAGCGAGGGAACAGCCACCAAGGGACTGTACACCAACAACACACACACACACACACACACACACAAAACGGGTGCATACATGAACACACACACACATGTAGCCCCTGATACAAACCCATGTAGACAGACAAACATGTAAACACACACAGAACTGTGGATTATAACACCCAGGAGGACTCAAACAATAAGAGGTAAGACAGCAGAGTCTCCAAACTACAAGACACAGAGACGAAGACAGACACAAACGGCAGGAATGTCCCTTTAATTGCTTCATTTGGTAGAGCTGTATGATGAAGTGGTTTAGGCCCTAATATCCCCCCAGATTTCTGTTTTTTTTAAATAGCAGATCTTTTCAGATGGCTTCCCTCCAGGTGGTGAGTGACAGAAAAGTCTCTCTGCCATGTGGCGAGTTTTTGGTGAGGTGTTTTATGGGTAATTTTACTGCTGTGCTTCAGTTTTAAAGAGCTTACTGAACAGAATAATGTACCTTCATACCAAAGAGAAAGCCTCATAACTATGAAGTGATTTTCTAAATATGTGCGCAACTAATCAGCAATGGAGAACTGCAGCAGACCACATTTTATTTAAACATGTCAATTTTCTGCTACTTTAATATAACTAAGAGGTAAATACTTTACTTTTTATTCATTTTCAGATTTTAACATATAACATAATAGTAGCTCCACCTCAATCAGCTGTTAACAGAACTTATAATTAATTCAATAAAAAACAAACAAAAAACTTTAGTATCACCTCGTCCATAAACATGACTTCTGTCAGAGTCGTGTCAGATAGTTTTAAAAATGAAAATAACAACTCCCATGATCCCGCACTACTTCATGATGTCATCAAATGCCTTTTTAAAAATTATTTTAATGTGCAAGAAACTATTGCATGTTAAAGTTTTAAAGGGCTTATTGAACTGAATGATGTAACTGAAAACCAAAGAGAAAGTCTGATGAAGTAATTTCCTAAAAACATGTTCAACCAATCAGCACACACCTCCATGAACATATCATGAACTTCTATACATTTTAATAGCAGACACTGAACCCACTAATTTATGTATGTATACATGAAAATGTACATCACTTTAACACTTTGGATGAAAGCAGCTGTCAGATTAATTGGATTTAACTTAATATGATGTTGAAGTGGGAGAATAATTGTCAGTTTCTAATCACCTTCTCGACAAGTTTATAAACAAAGAAAATGTGTAAATCTTATCAAGGCATGTAAACAAACACAGGTAACCTCTTCATGTCAGAAAAAAATGTAGACAAACTGTCTGTCTGGATGAAAAAGTATATTTTATTAGCATGATAACAATAATTTCCTACAAGAATAACACTGTTTCTGGGTCTGTTTGGTGGGTCAGCAGCTGGATTTATAATAACGTGCACTGTTGTAATAAAACTATGGAAGACGAGGCGCGCGGCAGCCTTTCAACAAGTCACTATGACAAGAGACGCAGTCAGTAAGTGTGCTGCAAAGCAAAGATAACTGAACATCAGACAAAAAACAAAAAACTGTATGATGGTACAGTATCTCCCTTTACATTTTTATGTGCATAATTTCTTTGTTTGTGTAATTTCAAGTGAAACTATATCAAGCGATCAGTGGCGATTCTTCTGGCGACTGACTTTGGAAGACTTTGAAAAATCTTTTTAAAACCTATATATAACCTACACCAACTGCTGACTCCTCTTAACTGACCATAAGGAGCTGCAAGTTATCAACAACTGCTAGGCTAAAAACAAGACTTAGCAAAGTTGAGAAGGAACTACAGTAGTTACATGCGATTATTAATTAATTGTAATAACGAAATACATGCACTGTAGTTCCCATTAAAAATGCTGGTGAGGGAGTTAGATTCAAATATTATTTTCAGGAGCTTAAGTATTTTAACAGTTGAGGACATTGTTGTCATCACCAACACTGTGGTGCTACTGAATCAAAGCCTGATGTAGCTCTACAAAGACTGGACTGCAGGATTTCAGGTCATTTTTACACGACCTGTGCTTGTTCATCTTCAAGACATGTGATGTTCTTACAGGTAAAACATTTTATTTATTGGCGTGTACACATTTCTCCGTACAGTAAAGAAAGATCTATGATGGGAACTTTTTTTTTCACTTCAATAAACAGAAATCTGTTGAGTTGAAAATGCACTTGGAGGTTTTTAATTACGAAACTGTGTGGTCAGTTAAAAACACAGTCTTTGTTTGTTGGTGTTACGGCCCAAAGAAATGTAAACAACAAAAAAATGTTGTTTGGCAATTAAAGACATATGCATGTCTGTGCTCTTTTTTTTCTCTTATTGTCATGAATCTCCCTCCTCCTCCTCCTTGCCTTCTTCCTCTTCTTCATCCGTCTGTGCCGTTCTGGGAACATCATTAACCAGTCCATCAATAAACAGCTAGTCAGGCCAATCAGTGGGATGCACACACACACACACACACACACACACACACACACACACACACACACACACACACACACACAAACCTTTCCTCAGCGGATGATGCATCTTCACAGACCTGGAACGTTCTGCAGGTCAGAGCCGGAGCCACCGGCCCTGCGGGAGGCCTGACCGACCCGACGGTGGAGCTCCAAACTGGGGCTCAACTCTCGGTTCACCTCCCCTGTTTTTCTGGAGGAAAAAAAAAACACACACACACACACATTATGGGTCATGTCGAATACACACACACAAATACTGTAGCATGTGTAAACATACTGTACGCACCAGCATGGATCACGGCCAGTTCATGAGCCTGTGACGGTCGTCCAACCATAACACACACACACACACACACATACACAGAAACACACACAGGCCACACGCGACACTCACGCGCACTTTCTGTAAAAACATACAGAACTGTACAAACACGGCGAACTCATGAGCGGGAACGAACGCACACGAGAAAATTCCATCTTATGGTTTCAAAGGCCCCATTCAGTGACAGTCAGCAGCGATTGAACCGTTCTGATGGCCAAATATTTGAGTCTGGGGAAACAGAAGCTGCAAAAAAATTAGAGAAAAATACCAAATACTTCAGATTAGTAACATTTCACGAATGACGACTGATATAAGCTGCTGCAGTATTTAAAAAAAAAAAAATTAGAGGAAAAACTCATATAAACAGATGACGCAGGCCTCCAGGTTTGTCCCAGAACTGCAGAATATTAATATTTCTCCATAATAACACATTCATTGTCAGCAGACCATAATAATCAAAAAGATAAGGCTTGCATGTCGTCTTACCTGTCCAACAACCACCCACAAATAATCTGCTGCATTTATTATCCTGATCATTTCTGCATATGCACAAATATCCTGTTTGGGCAGCCAATCAGCTCGCAGAAAATAATCCTGCAATCAAACCTGGAGCTGAAAAAAAAAAGTCACATCTGAGCAACGGAGCAGCTAATGGTAAATAACACGCTCTCATTTCCCAAATTCAGCGCTGAGAGAGATGAATGAGTCCTCTCTGGTTACACTGTGTGTTCACACGGCTCGAACAGATGGTGACAAAAACGAGCGAACCAGCACAAGTTAAGATGAGTTGTGTAAAAACTAAATTAAAAAGATAATTACAGAGAACAATTAGCAGCATCTGTTGAGTTACACCGAGAGAAATGAGTTTCAGGTTTCACAGCATCACAAGTAGTAAGTTTGTCTCCTGTTTTAGGGACAAAACATGGAAAGAATATAGAAAAATTGTTTGTTAACAGTGATTAAAAAAAAAAGTTTTTAAAAAAACTATTTCAAGAATTCTATGGCTTCTATAAAGTTTTTTAGTTAATTATTTTAGCTTTGTGATTAATTGCACTGAAACAAAGAATTATTTTCATTATCATTTAACCTGTCAATATTAGTTGTTTGGTCCATAAACAGGTCAAAAATGTTGATTGTTGTTTCCCAAATGTCCTTTTGAGAATCAGAATTCAGAGAATGTTTTTTCTTTACTTAATCAATTATCCTGCATTACAGCAGCTTCATTTGCAACATCACAGAAAAGACAAAAGTTAAGACAGTAAACAAAAATGCAAACAATTAACATAACATTACAACCACAGGAGACAATATTCAAGGGTTTTAATGGACCTTTAGTCCAGGATTAAACTCCATATTGAACTTTAGGACTGATAAAGTAGTTCTAACCCTGTATTTCTGGTTTGATGGTGATCATTTGTATTCCCTGGAGACAACTGTCGGCGTGCCTTAATAATTTATTCACAGAGTTTCTCCAGGGTTTCTTCTAAAAGCTTTGTGCAGATTTTCATTTAATTTTAAAGTAGCGTACAGACAAGTGTACCATGTAGTTCTTATTGAACAGAAACTGGTGCTGAGCGAACGCAAAGAGTGAAAACGTTGATAGTCCATTTTTAGCACAGTTTGGCAGTTAAATCTCCGGCTCCTGCACATATCAACGTGTCTTTTAGCGAGCACGGAAACTCCCAATTTATGTATTTAAGAAAACTTTACTTCACTTTGTCACTTTAGACAAAAGCAGCTGTCAAATTAATTAGATATAATTTAATGTGATGTTTAAAAAAATAACAAAGCGGAAGAATAACTGTCAGTTCTAATCAACCACTGTACAGGTATATAAACAAAGAAAATGTTTAAATCTTATCAAATCATGTAAACAAACAAAGGTAACCTCTTCACAGTAGCTGCCGCCATGAAAACTGTAAACATGTTTATACTGTACGTCTGAATAAAAATAATTTTAATTAATCTCATACTTTGACACTAACGTCCTTCAAGAATACTGCTGTTTTTTGTAATTGCTAATTTTTAAATCCATCAGTGTTTGTTTTTGGTTGTTTATGTTTAATCTGGTCGTGCAACAACATCTTTTAATAAAATACATTTTCCTTAATATGTTTAAGTACTGACATTATTAAATAATGCATCAAAACAAGATTTTCATCGGGTGCGAAATTGCTCTTTAAGTTCTCATCACACAAACATAATGTGCATCACTGTTCATCACTGGGCATATAAAATGCATTTCAGATTATTTTCTATCCGGTAATAAAGAACAAATTAATCACGATAAAGTAAATTTGCGCCGTATAATTGTATAAACAGCTGCTGCTCAGACGGGACAATAACGTGGGGTTAGATGGGTTAGAAAAATCAGAGCAACAGATCTAATCTAATGTGAAATTTATGGTTAGACATTTCACGAAGAACTCAAGTTTCCACTGCATTAAGAGGCCGTTAAACTGTCACACAAATTTGTTCTGTGTGTATAGTTTGACAGAGTTTGCTTTTTTTTTTTTTTTTTTTGGCACGTCCTCTCAAAATAGAACTGGTGGAAACTGGGAATAAAATCACTTCACGTCAGGACTTTTACATGGTAAAACTTCAAAGAACCAGCTCAGATTCAATCCTGAATTTGTGTTATTTTAGGGTTAAAGGAGTGTAGTTTAAATTTATAGCGTTGGAGCAAAACACTAAAAACACCTGATTTATTTTGGCTGCAGATGTTCATACTCTCTCTGTGTTTGATCTGATCACATCTGTCCAACTAACAAAGCTAACGCCTTCAAATTTAATCACTTTAGTAACATTTGGTGAACAGTGTTGTGGGTAACGAGTAACATTACTTTTAGCATTAAAAAAGTAATTGTGGTAGTGTGTGTGTGTGGTAGTAGTTTCAGGTGAGTTGCTGCTGGATTCCTGTTTACTTTACTGTTGTCTTATGCAGTAGTGTGTTTGCCCTCAGATGACTTCTGCTCCCACAACAAGACGAACTCTGCCTGGGTTTTTTGGTTACTTTTTGAGCTGAGCTGTGCTTGACATGTGCTGCAGGAGCCGGTCAGCCGCAGATACGTCTTAAATTGTTGAGTTATGTTGTAGTCTTGTGTGCGGGAGTCATATAATAAAGTATATTGTCTGAGAGATGTGTGTTTACCTCATGGAGGTAGCACGGCTACAGTAGCATAACACAGTGCTGAGGTTTTTCTGTGTCAAGTGTTGCAGTGGGCTTTGGTCGAGACGAACTGCCTCACCTGGAGAGCAGACGAGATCAGAAAAGTGTTTGAAAATACAGCAGAACTTGCACACTAACAAAAAGTTACATTTGCATTTTGGAACATCTGCAAACTCAGTTCAGCACAGGCATGATGGGATATGTGGGCCGTCATTACTTGCTACTACCTGCTACCTTTTATTGGGCGTCAACATTTATGTGGTTAATGACGAACAGATAGACTTTAAGTATAAAAAATGCCTTCTGTGGTTATTTTGGTGAAAACAATACAAAAGTGGTGTAACCCATCACTCTACAAAGGCAGTAAACTAATTTATTATTTTCAAATTTAAGTAACTAATAACATGTAATATATTATATTTTAACATTTTCTGGTCAGCTGATGATATTTTCACTGGAAAGCATCAAGAACAAAGTTCCACAATCTCTACTGCTGTTTGAATGTGCTGAAGGTTCAATTAAAAGTTTTAAATTTATGTGTTTAAATTCATGGCAATTCTTTAAAATGGACTTAACGTTAGATCAACAATAAAAGGTTGGTTCTATAGAGGAGAAATCAAACATGTGTGTGTGTGTGTGTGTGTGTGTGTGTGTGTGTGAGATGGCATGTGTTGAACACACACCTGTCCCACAGTCAGTCACAGCTGCAGATAAACACAGCTTTCCTAGAGGGCGGTGATGATGATGATTGACGGGCAGAGGATAGTGTCAGTCATCCCGCTCTGTCTCCGTTAGATGATGTCATTGTGCTGCCTGGAACCTCGCTGATGCAGCAGACACAGAGCGATCAAAGGCGGGAGAACGAAAGCATGAAAGGCCGGCTTCATAAGAGAGAAGGATGGAGGAAGACGGGAACACAGGAAGACTGAATGTTGATGATGAAACTGTCTTTGTTTGCACGTGTACAGGTCATGTGTTCATCTGTGAAAATGTTTACACGAAAGCTGAGATCTCTCTTTTCTCCTTTGGGTACAAAAGTGATACTAAAACGAGCAGGTAACGTATCCAGGCTCAGCAGCTTACAGACTTCCTGTCAGAGAGTCACAGATACAGAGGCCCAACAATTCCCACCATGAGCAAGCACTAAGGTGACGGTGGCGAGAAAAAACCTGCTTCTAAAAGGCAGAAAGCTCGAGCAGAACTGGGTTCTGGGTAAATCCACTGCAACTGAAATCGTACAAGCAAAAATACAATCAAAGGTGTCCTGAAATAAGAAAAATATATGAATCACGGAGGAGTTGAAGAACACCACAATCCAGTGTTTCCGCTTCCTTAACTGAGCTGCATCAAGTAAAACCTCTGTTACCATGGTTACCCACATCAATATATGTTACTCTTAATGTTTCATTTTTTGTCTGAGGTGTCATTTTATAAGATTTTAACAGAAATTCAGATGTGTGTTTGACATGCAAACCACTGTGATGTCTTCTTTTCTTTAAAGGGACAGTTCACCCCCAAATCAAAAACATATATTTTTCCTCTGCCTGTAGTGCTGGTTATCCCTTTGGCGTGAGCTGGCAAAATTTGGAAATACCAGCCTTCCTTTGAATATAATCGAACTAGATGGCACCTGGCTTTTGGTGTTCGAAGCGACACAAAATACAACACCGGTGTCTCTTTCTTTCTAGTAGAGAGAAAGTAGTTCCGGTTGATTCTACAGTAGAGAAAAAATAGGCCCTACATGAAACCGCTTGCAACAAGGTCTGTGGATTATCTTGAGGAGCCACGTCATGATCGCGTCAAGGGTATTTTTTCAGCACTCAAGCCGAGTGCCATCTCATCCCACTATATTTGAGAGAAGGAATCTCTGCAGCCCACATCTTCAAAATTATCTAGCTGGATAAACAGCTTTACAGGAGGAAAAATCAGTACGTTTGATATGGTGGGTGAACTGTCCCTTTAAGTATTTGGGACCAACCTTTATTTGTTTGACAAGAACATTATTTGAGAAGCTTTTATTTTGAAATCTGCAACGGTCCATTTATTGGCGTTCAGCCCTGATAAAAAACACAAATAGAAGAAACTCCCTGGTCTTCCTGTCTTTGTTGGACTTTTCTCTCTCACTACATTTTCACTTCCTCCTGTATCGCCGCTCCGCTCCGCACTGAGGTGTGTGTTTATGTGTGAACAGGAAAAAAGGTATTAAAGTGTGATAATTGGAGATCTCATCCCCAACACCTGTCATAGACTATTCATCACACAGTGTTCCCCCTGCACACACACACACACACGCACACACTCACACACACACACGTTAAAGATTATCCCTCTCTGATACGTTCCTGTGTTCACACAAAGAGCATTTAAAGCATGTCTATCCCAAGTGCATGTTTCAGGTACACAAACACACACATTCACACACATTCACACACACGCACAAACAGATACAAACATGCAACTGAAGTCCCAGAGCTGAGCAGATATCAGACAGGCATTACAGCTGTCATTATCACATGTAAAGGGGTTTGCACACACACACGTGCGCGCACACACACACACACACACGCACACACACAGATAAGTATGTTGGGTAAGAAGGCTTTTTCCTTCTGAGACATGAGGAATGGCAGGCTGCTGCAGGAAAAAACACTGTAACAAATAAAGTCGCACATCTCCCAGCTTACCGTTCGCCCTGAACACATGCACATTAAATACACACTTGCAGCATATATACAAACCGCTGCTGCCAATCTTAAACACAACCTTAATCCATCTTTTATCCTTCCACCCATCTCCCTCTTTTCCTCCAACCCCCATCCCTCTCTCTCTCTCTCTGTCTCCCTGCTCGTTTTGTGTTGACGTATCTATTTCACATGGCTTTTGGAAATGGGATTGTGTGTGTGTGAGCGTGTGTGAGGGGAGGCCACCTATTTCATCTGCAGCAGAGCGTTTTTAATGCAAAATCTTAAGCAGTGCAGGACGATCAGCAGGATGAATCATCCATGAGTGAAGCTTGTTGGTAATTTAAAATAAATGTGTTTACAGATGCTCTGTAAAGTCTAATTTCCAGTAAGTAAATTATATTATACTTACATGTCTAATAGCATAAAGCATACAAGCATACTTACAAAATACATTCTAAGGCAGCATTTTTCATTTATTACACATTTTCTAAGCTCAGAAATGTCCTAATAAAAACTACATTTAGCTGAAATTTTAACACTTCAAGTCCAGAATCCCAAGTTAGCTTTTTCACATTTGTGTATATATTTTTTAATTGTGCAAAAAAATCAAATAACAAAAGTTGGGGGAAAAAAATTATTTGTAGTAAGAAATGTGACTTTGGGTCAAAATTTGAGAGCTAAAAAAAAAGTGTTCCTCAGTCTCAGCTACTTAATGATCCTCAAATTCTTCAGTTCTACTCATGAGGACAGTTTAGTCCAATTATTTGTATTTTAATGAAGGTGATAAATAATGGAAATCAAACTTGCAAAGTTTCTTTGACAGTGATAGTTGCTAAGCAACCAAGGTGCATCTCAAATCACACAAAAAAGTAACAATGTAACACTGCAATTTTTGTGAGGTCAGTCTGACCGCCTATGGTCTGAATACATAAAAAAGGTTCAGTTTTCTTTCCCTTTTGCACAATTTCTATAAAAAACAAGGACAAAGTCACAATACCACAGATGTATATGCATGCATCCACAAGTTCATGCACACACACACACACACACACACACACACACACACACACACACACACACACATCCCTGTGCTCTATGGCTCAAGTATAAAGAGTGTGATTCAGTCGCGCCAATGGAAAATTCGTTATAGAAGGGGGCATATCCAAAGTACAGGGGGTGAGAAACACAAAATTAACTCTGCTTAGTCTAAAAAACGTAGAAACGTCCCACAAGCACCTCAAACAAACAGTTAATAGGTTTTGAAAGGGGGTGTGTGTCTGACTAAGCCTAATAGGTTGGGCGCTGGATCACAAAAACACCTCAACAGAGAAGTTCTGCACACCAGACATTTATTTGCGTGACGTTTCGAACTCCAGGCTCTTCAGGCTGAGGAAGAGCAAGGAGCTCGAAACTAACAAATGTCTTGAGCAGGAGTTTTTTGGTGTGGGGTTAACTCACACCACTGAAATGGGAACTCTACTGAGGCCAGTGATGCTCCTACAAGAGACAGCAAGAAACAGTTCATGAAATATGAAAGGGGCGTGGCTAAAGTTTAGGGGGGCTGGGTCATAACCTTCACACAACGCACACTTGACCTCCACGCCAAATGGTCACAGCTAAAAACATTTACACTTTTAGGAAAAGTCAGTCATTTAATTCAACAGAATTAATGCACGTATATCTAGTTTTGAATTCTCAGTCAGTCTCACATACAAATGTGATATTAAATTAAAACCGCAGGCTGCTTTTGAGTGACGACAATGAAGGAAAAAGAGGTAAAGAAGGCTTGTGCTCTCCAAGAAGCTAATTTCACATCCAGTTTCAAGTTTCTCATCTAATAACAATCGTTCTCCTCCTTCTCTCTCTCGTCTTTCTCCTGGGATGAGGCCCTCCAGACAACTATTTATCTGACCCCTGAACTTTGGGTTCCTGATTGTGAGACCATGAACAATCCTCCTGCAGCAGATGAACGCGCACAAACGCAGACACAACTGAAAGTGAGTAAGTTGAAGAAAGAGGTATATACAGTATATACACACAGAAAGAAAGACGGGGGGGTGAAAGACAGATTGGTTGGTGGTGGAAGTGAATGAAGAAAGAAAGAAACAGCTGTTCTTTAGTGTCCCTTTGAGGACATAATCAATTGTTTTCACCCGGGGAGCAATAAGTCAACGTCTCTCAGTAAAAGGCTGCCGAGCACATCAAACATAGATTTAAGGCCTGTTTCGTGTCCATACTGGTAAAAAGTATAGCATTAACTTTGAACTTATTACTTCTAAAAGTAGCCGTCTTTCTTGATGAGAGGAGAGGCCACATTAGCCCACACATGACATCACGACACACCAGCTAGGTTTACTCCAATAAATTATGACCGGGCTGATTTATCAATTTCTAAGACCTGTCAAAATCTTATTTAATGAATATTATGGCTTAAAATTCTCATATTATTCTGATTTAAGACTTTTTAAGGAAAAATGTTTCAGTTGTTCCAACATGAGATGATTAATGATTTAGGAACAAAGAAAAAACAAGATTCTGATACAAAAATATGGATTTATTTTTCAGTATTTCTCTAATCTTGTGAAATATTTGGATATTTTTAACTATTTTAGCCTCAGTGATTAAAAAGAAACAATGTGAGAAGTTTGAAGTAAGAATGTAAAAATATTCTCCTTTTCTCCAAAACTTTAAACTCTAAAACTCAAAAAATGTTGCTGCATTGCATTGCTCTGCGTTACGTTGCTCAGCGTTGTGTCACTCAGCATTGCGTTGCATTGCTCTGTGTTGCGTCGCTCTGTGTTACGTTGGTCTGCGTTGCGTTGCTCTGCGTTATGCTGCTCTGCGTTGTGTTGCTGTGCATTGTGTTGCTCTGCGTTGCCAAATGCTACATTAGCCTTCATAGCATGTTGCATTACCTTAAGTTAGGCTATGTTACAGTAGAAAAAGATACTATTGGTTATGACAGGATACAACAGAATTAAATTAGTTCAAAATAAAACAAACACTGACTGTCCAACTCACTGAAGATAAAAGTGTAAAGTGTCTGGAATGACCCGAGGCACTTTGATAATGAATTTAAAAATCCTTTATTCAATCACGACACGCCAACGCGTTTTGACACAACCGAGTTTCATCAGGACATAAAGATTAAATTTGTGTTGTCATGATACTGGACTTTCTCATTTTGATACAATAACTTAACAAAATATTGATATTCGATACCATCTTTGATACTTCTGGGAAAAAACGTTGAAGGCATAAGATTTTTATTATTAGATAAACACACTAGATAAATGACAACAGATATTCAAGAGGAGCGAATGAGACGGGGGATGAGAAGAAGACGGCGCTGTGAGTAAGTGAGAGGAGGCGGGACTATGTGGGCACAGCAGCGGTGTGTGTGTCAACCTGCTCTCAGAGACTGAGACTGAGAATATACAGCTGGAACCGGAGTATCGATACCGTGAAAAATTAGTACTAAAACCATTTCAAATGTTCAGTATCAATAGATATCTATATTTTTGACAACATTAAATAGAATATGATAATAGTATGAGTCAATACAGTACAAATTTGATACTATTCTACAGTTTGTGCAAAATTTTTGTATTAATAGAAAAAAATACTTCTTTAAAATAATCCTCATGACATTCACTTTATTTCAGTTCACACCAGTTCGTGCTGGATGCCACTGGAACCGCTTTCCAAACTTGAGCACCGACTGTAGTAACTCGGCCTAAAAGTGCTTTTCTTACATTCTGCACCGAGCTGCCGTGTCAGGGCAGCGGGGTCTCTCTATTGCCTCCCCCCTCTCTCCTCTGCTTCCCCTCGTCTCTCATCCTCACCGCTGGAGGTGAAAGGTCGCCGAGTCTTTCGGAAGCATCCTGTGTGGTGATGTTAGAGGGCAATGTTATGCTCCCCGACGGGACAACACCCGCACGTACACACACTCTCCAACCTGACTGGTCGGTCAGTCTGCTTGGGGGAACTAATTGTTTTTAGATGAGGCAACTTGAGGAGAGGCTCCGGAAGGGAGGACATGAGCAAAGGACTGAGGGAGAAGAGGAGGAAAGCAGAGGGCTATAAATTAACAATGTGCCGGATATTCAGTTTCCACATGGGTTTTGGTGAGAAAACTGCAGACACTTTATCTCTTTTTTTCTGTCTCTAGGTGCCCCTCAACTGGGCCACACACACACAGACACACACACACTTCAGCCTGAAATATATTGTGATGCATTTTCTAAAGTGTCCAGTTGTCCATCTAGTGAAATTTCAATGATACCCACCTCTAAGAGCCACTCTGCAAAACAAACCACTCAATAAGCTGGAGGTAATGGAGACTGCAGGTCAGGCTTTACAGCAATATCATTACCATACACACTCTCACACACGCGCGCACACAGCCCCATTGTCTGGGCAGTACTTATTAGTGCCCATGCTAACAGAGTTTGTCCATAAGTGACCTTAATTAAGTGGCTAGCACCATTAGCTGCGGAGCTAAGAGGCTAAGAGCCATCCATCTGCATGTGAATGTGTGTGTTTTTATGATAATGGCTTTGTTGAGGTGTGTACCGGAATACTAACGACGGGCTGCGCGCAACCCAAAATGGATAAATAGGCAGCTGAAGTTGAGCGTTGAAGAGGGGATGGTTTAGATAAGTTACTCATTGTGAGAAAGACAAAAACAGGGAGCAATGCCGAGGGCTGCTTTAAATGCAGGTTAGCCCCATTTACAAGCACAAATGCACTCGCGCACACAGCACTCAGCATTTTAAGCGCCTTTCAGTTTGCCCTATCATTTTTCATTAGTTACGAAAACAAGGAATCTAATCTCATCGGGTTTTCAGGTACAAAATAATTGTGTCATTGAAACAATAATGACAAAAAATAAAGATACTATATGTAACTTTACTGATGGAGCAAATCACTTACAGTCACTGTCAAATGTGGTTCAATCATTATATTTATTTTTATCCTTATATCACAATTAAAATTATAATAATGCAGCTGTTTCATAATTGTTCATTACCCATCCTTAAATGGAAGTATTGTGAAGTTACACTGCAAAAATAAGCTCTGCTGTTTTCACTTTGAAAAGTTAGCATCCAGACTGCCTTAAAAATTTAAGTTTGCTAAATTTGAAAGGCAAGTTGAGGTAATTTTATAATGATTCAAAACAAATCCTTCTTGTGAATTAAACTTAATATTAATTCAGTTGTATTTGAGAATTAACTTAAGATAATAAGTTGAACCAACGACTCTTCAGTCATTAGCAACTGTTTCATAAGTGTTACTTGTCTGTCCATATATGGAGTTATTATGAAGTTACAGACAATATTTTATTCAAATAGACACGTCACAACCACCAACCACTAACTGTAAAACAAAATGTTTTAACTTTAAAAAAGTTAAAAAGTTAACTGTATTTGAAAAGACAAGTTGAGGTACTTTTCTTGTGATTAAATACAAATAAACGTTTCTATTCAAATGACACTAATTCAGTTGTAGTTGAGGAAACATGTTCAACAAAGTTGAGATCTTAAGTTTGCAAACAACTCTACAGTCTCACAATAACATGTACACTGTCACCATTTAATAACTTTTTCATAATTTTTCATAACCTGCCGTGAAGTGAATTTAATATGAAGTTACACTGTAGAAATAAACAAATTGTTTTAACTTAAAAAAAAACAATGCATGCTGGGAAGTCTGCTAATATTCTGATCATGTTTCTTTAGAAACATAATTAAATAAGTTGTTTGAACTCTGTACAGTAGTTTCATTCAATTCATCATTTCAATTCAAAAGACAAAGTTGGAAGAACTCATGTTTGTAAATGTTCTGAAGTGTTCTAACTGAAGTATTCTGAAAATAAATAATGAAAATTTTAAGTTTAATTCACTTTAACAAATAAAACTTTTTTTATTTTTATTTTTTATGTTACGTTAACGAGAAAATATTAGTTGAAACCATTATATTCTTGTATGATTTTTTACAGTGTAATATTGTGGCTTTCTTCTCATTCTAAACCGGTTTCATCGCCGTCGTTGTCATTGTTGATGATGTTGCTGTAGCTAATGGATTCTCGCCCTGCTCGCTCGTAAACCTGCTAAACTGGGGTCACAGGGTCAAAGGTCACCGCTTCTCCTTTGATGTGACCCTGACATCCTGGGAGGAAGAGGAAATGGAGGAGGAAGAGGATTCTTCATGGATTAGTGGTAAAACACCTCACACGTTCACACACAAACACACACACTTGTATTTGTGGACGGACGTTTGAGTTGTTTACACACAGAGTTGTTGAGGCTCTCAATGTGTCTAAATAATCAATCACAACACTTTCCCTCGACACACACACAAGAGTTATGACTCACATACATACACACACACATACACACACAGATACTCTAAAAGTGGCCAGGCAAAAAGAATTAAATATTTTAGAATATATTATTTGGCATTTCAAAAAAAAGTCCAAACTTTTGACTCTAGTTGCAAAAATACTTTTTTTTTCTTTTCTAATACTAATAATAATTTTCTAATACTAATTTCTCAAATAAGATTTGTAAATTACTGATAAAACATATATGCATATAATTAAAGGGTACGCAGGGAATTAAATTGTCAAATAGTCTATATTTCCTGGTTAAATTTCAAATTTTTAAGTAAGCTGACGTAAAACACATCAAAATATCCACTACAGTTCTGTCTGTATACAAGAATGTTTACTTAAGGTTGAATTATACTCCTAAAACAACATGCAGAGTTTGTTATCTTTAGACAGAGGCAGAGGCTAAGCTAACTGAATGCTGACTGGAGCTTCATATTTAGTTTTACAGCTGACTTTAACTCTTGAAATGAAAACAACAAGTTTCTTCATCACATCATCATCTTATTTTAGCATGTTAGCATGCTAGCATTTGCTAATAAGTACTAAACACAGAGCATGGCTGAGGAGGTTACTGTTTGGTTTTTTTTTGTTTTTTTTACTTTTTTTTAATTTCACACAAAAATGCAACTGTAAAAAAGTGGGGAGTGGCTATACAACCAAGTAGACTGTTAGAGGTCTGCATTTAGTTTGATAATGATAATACTGACATCAAAACCAGAAATTTTAGGTTAAAAATGTGTAATCTGCTGTAAATAATGTTTATAAAATACATTTAAAACACTACTTAAAAAAAAAAAAATAAAATAAAATAAAAAAATAAAATAAAGCTTACTTTATGTAATGATAAATACATGTTTTTGTATGATGTTTACCATCTTAGTTTCCTGGTTAACATGCTAATATTTGCTAATTAGCACTAAACACACAAAGTGTGGGTACTAATGGCTACGAAACTACATTTGGTTGATTTGTTTTTTCTATTTTATATGAAAATACACGTGTGCGGTTAAAGTAAGGAGAGTAAAGTAGTTATTGCAAGGTCTACAGTAAGTTATTGATAAGGCTGAGAAGAAAAACGGATAACAATGTAAAGAGAAAACAAGCTCCCAAACTTTTATGTCTATACATTCACAGCAGAAAGTCAAGAGAGCGTGAACCTTCTCTCAGCAGAGGACGAAGGTGGAGAGGTCCAAAGGTGTCCAATGTGTTTTTCTCATCATGGAGCTCCTCTCAGCTGGAGCTTCTAAACATAGAAACACTGTTGCTTCGACTGCTTCACAGCACTTCACACACGTTCTCGTCTCACCTCTCACCTTCTTCTTAAAACTAATTCAACATATTTAAATTCATTAGTGGAGCGACACAGAAAAAAAAGAAAAAAAAACTCAAAGTGCTTCACATGTCACAGAGACAGACGCACATGGGTTCACACACACACACACACAAATCCTAAAACACACACACACACACACACACACTAAGTGGGGCAGATTACATTCTCCCCAGGACTTGACTTGCATTAAAGTTTAAATGTGTTCAATTTGGACGGTCCCAATATTAGAGTGGAGTATCATTACCCACCTTATTGGATGAGTCTGAGCAGAATAGATTTCTACTGATGAGATGAAGAGGCCTCGGGCACACACACACACACACACACACACACACACACACACACACACAGTCTCACTCTCCCACACACATACAGACACGGACACATGTGGACAGATGAGCTAAATTGAGTTCTTTGTTGCGCTATTTTTGTCTTCTGCAGATTGGAGCAATTTTCAGGAAATATTTGCGTCATTACTTTTGAGTTTATAGAAAATAAATGAACCATTTGTTCACAGTTTAGACATTGACTTCACATTCAAACACATATTCACATCTCAATAGTTAATGTCTGATTAAACACAGCAACAGTTATATGGATATGAAGCATCGCTTAGTTGTTTTTTGCCACTTTTTGAATGGTATAATGTAAAATGTAACATTCAATATCCAAACCTTTCATCTGCAGTTTAGTAGCCAATAAGATTATCTGATCACAATCGGGCCACTGAGAACAAGGACACACAAAAGAAAAATGAAACAAAATGCTGCGGCAGCACACATTTGAAGCAGGGATGTCAATGATTCACTTCCATTAAGAATTTAACCAATTAAAAATGTATTCATGGATATTTAATCAATAGTCATGGCTGTGACTGCACCTCATTTGACTTTGTTTTGTCTGGTGAAGCCAAGGAAACTTAAACTTAACTAACTAACTTAAACTAAATGATTAATCAGTTGTTAGCGTTTTCAACTATTGGCTCAGGAAAACACACAACCCTAGTTTGGAGAGGTGACTGTGAGCAGTTCTTGCGACGAATACTTCATACTTTTACTTAAGTATACTTACACCAGTACTTTTACTCATAATTGAGTAAATTTTAGCAGCGTGACAGTACTTGTACTTGAGCACAGGTTTTCAGTACTCTTTCCAGCACTGCACACCAGATAATAGATATGAAATTATACAGTTGTTATCATGTGAAACAAGGTGATAAAAGATTTTTCAGGACTTCACAGGCTTTCCTGTTTATTTTGTTGTGTGGCAATTCACAACTTTGTCATCGAGTAGGTAATCATCAACTGCTGGGGACCTTTGATCTGTAACAATGCATCATATTTAAAAAGCTGATCGTGTGTTTTTAATGTAAAATCAGATTACCTAGCTCTTAAATGTATGCAGTGAGGTAAAAAGTACAATAAAATATAGTAGAATAGATGTATAAAGTAATTGGATATATTTAGGTGTATTTATTCTGCTTGTCAGATCAGTTAGTGTCTTCAGCTTCTTTCTTTTATTTGCCTCTTTTGCTTCCTGTCACCTTCTGCCACTAGTCACTTTCCTGCCTAAGGTTTTGTCCCCCTTTTTTTTTGCTCTTCACAGCCGTTGACAATAGAACCTGCTCTCATCTCCAAAACTTTTTCTTTTTTTAAATTTTTTTTTTTTTTTTTTTTTTTTTTTTTGTCGTCTCCTCAGATCCTGTCCTTTGACTTTCACAGATTTGGTATTTGTGGATTTAATGAGGTGAAGTGTTGCACTATGGTGTCATTGGTTCTGTGGTTAGCTTGTTACTTGTTATTGCTGTTTCACTAATTAAAAATCCAATTTATGACATTAAAAAAAATCTGGTCTGATAATAAATTATTCACCAAAGCTTTAGTGCATATTCTATTGTACTTTTATCTTCCTGGAGACCAACTTCAGAGTGAAGATATTCTGACAAGTCCTCACTTAGTTTTAAGTTTGTAGTTATGTTTACTAATTAGGATCTTGGCTGAGGTGAGGGTCATGAGTGCAGTAATTAATTATGACAAAGAGCATCATCAAGTATAGAAATATAAAAATCAACCAGACCAGAAAAACATTGTTTATTCGCGTTGTTTTTGTTTGTTTTATTCAGTGGACAGAACGTGGACATGCATGTTTTTAGACGCAGAAATAAAAATGTAACCCATGACTGACATCACGTTCATTTAAAAATAATCATCTGATCTTCTTATTCTGAAGATATTCAGATATTGTATGTGCCGCTGATCCAAGAACACGACTCTGGTGAGTGTCACACGAGGGACCATTTCACAGCTGCTACGCTGGTCTTCAAAATAAAAGGACGAGCTTTTCTTCAAAGTCATTTGGGCCAAAAAGCATCTGTGGTGAAGCAACAACATAAAGCTCTCATGTTACCAAACAAACACAGGGCCCTTGAGATGGTCACCGGCTCGTCATTAAAACCGTAAAACACTGCAGCTCATTTTTAGTGAACAACACTGTAAACATGAGTGCAAGTCAGTCAATACAGTGAAATGTAACACGCATGTTGAGTGGACATCTGTGTGTTCACGCCAGTAACAGGTCAGTTAGTAAAGGAGCTAAGCGCAAATTTAATAAATTATTATACGGGTAGATTTGGAGGAAGAGAATGTGGTCTCAAAGAATCTGAGCAGAAACAGATTTTTTCCTGTGAGAATAAAATAAATCTTAGTTAAATCTAAAAAAATTAGATATATTATTTATTTATTTATTTATGCATTTGCCATGATTGTTCATGAACATTGCCAAATTGTCAAAAAATCTTCAACAGCATCAGAAAACAAAAGATTCGCTGTCGTCACGTGTCTTTTGTATTAAAAGATTTAAAAGGTTTTGAGGTGTAGCAGGTGTCGGCGTGGTATCATGGGGCTGGCGTATGAATAGCGCATCACTTTTAAGATTTTTCCGTGCCATTTAACGATGTTTAGCCCGGCATTTTATGAGTTTGGATGTGTGAGAAAGGACAAAGTCGGGTGATCTTCATCGTCATAGTAACTACAGATGTTGCAGTATCATTTTTTCCTTTCCTTTCCGACACGACACTGATACCTAAACTTTACTTTACGACTGGCTGTGTATGTATGTGATTTGACTGTTGATCCTTGTATGGTTTAACTCTGGTTAAAGGGATAGTTCATCCAAAAATTAAATTTCAGTCATCAGCGTTGTAGAATCTCCCAAACAGTGTGAGTGAATGGTGACTGGTTTTCAAATGAAAACATAAACACACAATGCCTCCATACTGCTCGTCTGGCACAATCCAAGTCTCCTAAAGCTGCTGGGAAGAAGCAGGATCCTGTTTCTTTCTATTAGAAAGAAAGTAGTTCTTACATCGAACTACTCACAAGAAGGTCTGCGTATTACCTTGAGTTACTGGGTCATGAGTTTTGGAAAAAGACTCTGGTTTTGAATTTTTGTGTATTTAATGTATTTTTTGGCAGACATCTCCATGGCTGGACATCCAGATATCTTCAAAACTCTGCAACTCACACCAAAGTAGTGTAGATGGATAAACAGCACTACAGGCCAGAGGAAAAATATGTGTATTTGATGTTGGGGTAAACTGTCCCCTTAAATATATTCTACTATTATGACAACATACTGATTTATGTCAGGACTGCAGCCTGTGAGTCAGTGAGACGAGGTGACGGTAAAAGAGAAACACAGTGACAGATCAGTCAGTAAAACAGGGAGGAAGTCTTCACTCGGACAGAAAAATGAACTGTTCTCAGACGTCTCTTCTGCTTTTTATCCACTTAGGACGCCGGCGAAGCCTCTTCACCCTCCACCGCCGCTTTGTCCTTCCCTCACCTCCACCTCCTCCTCCACTGTCTCACACTCCACCTTTTAAAATAATATCTCCTTCACTGGCTGTTTCTTCCTCCCTTTACTCTCTCCTCCTCCCCCTCACTATTATCTTTTGGTCACCTGTTCTTCCTCCTCCTCCTGCTCCCCCTCCGTCTGCCTTCCTTCTTTCATTTGTTCTCCACTCTTTCGTTCCCTCTCCTCACTTTGAGCGAAATAGATTTTCAATTACGTGCTGAGTGCCTGGAAGCTTCTATATTTCCCAACCTGACCCCAATACAGCTGAAGTGACACCCCACGCACCAGAAACACACACACACACACACACACACACACACATATCAAGACAACACACATGCACACACATCTGATACACTTCCGCCTCCACTTACAGCCTAATGGAGTGGAGGAGAGGCAGGAGAATGTCTTCAGTGTCCCGGACAAACCCAGTTAACTACCTGACACACACAACTCTGCAGGACACACACAGAAATGAAACAACACACAAGTGAAGTCCTTATTGACAAGGTGAGATAAATTAAGATAAAATATGAGAGGACTGAACTTTATTCATCCTGCAGGACAAATGTCCCAAAAAAAACAACAGCAAACATCGGAAACAAAGACCAATACGAGGCATATACTCTAAAGGTCAAAATGTCCTTTAAAATAAACCAGCTCTTATGAAGTGTTGTCTAACCGCGTTTCAAGCAAAAAATGTTAGATTATACCTGTTTTAAATGGTCAAATTGGCCACTTAAAGGAAACAACGAACCTGTCATTGAGGAGATGAGATGCAGTGAGTTGCACAAATGAGGACAAGGGTGTAAAGTTTTGAACATCTCTCCAAAGCCTAAAAACGGTTGATTGTTGGGTCTCCTCACGAAGATGTTAGTTAGGTTTCGTTTTCTCCATCCTGAGCCCCTCATACCAGACGAGGACATGCACATGCACATGAAGCAGATATCTGAAAGTACAAACGGCGACAAAGCAACAGCAGCGAAAGCCCCACGATAGACGTTTAGGAAGGTAAAGTCAAAAGTAACCTGGGGAGCTTACAGACTCCTGGACTCAGCATGTTGCTCATTAGCTGGACTCTTCTCTTTCTGATAACTCAGTTTTTAGCAACTTTTCCCGCAGAAGTTTCCAACACAGATTCAGAGTTTCACTGAAGGAACGTGCACATGCAGCTGCACTAGTAAAACAGCCAATAGGAACACCCAGTCTCTGGAATGACCTGTGATTGGTTTAAGTCTACCGTCACGGGCCAGATTTCCTAAAAGCTGAAAACAGAGCCGAGAGGAGGTGCAGA
Source organism: Lutjanus erythropterus (assembly GCF_056507025.1). NCBI lineage: Eukaryota > Metazoa > Chordata > Actinopteri > Lutjaniformes > Lutjanidae > Lutjanus > Lutjanus erythropterus. The sequence continues at coordinate 8,220,785 of NC_139319.1, forward strand.
AGTCTTGTTCTCTTTCAGACCACCTGATTTACAATGTGCTTAAAGGCGATTATGAAATAATTTCTCAATGATACCAAAAACATGGTGCCCACCAGAACTTTAAAGACATTCAACTGTCCACGGCTGACAAATCACTGTCTGTCAAAGCACTTCAGCTCAAGGTCCAATATGATTTACAGATATTTATTGGCAAAAATGGGATATAATATTCATAAATATGTTTTCATGTAATTTCCTGAAAATAAGAATTGTTGTGTTGTTACCTTTACAATGAGTCATTCATATCTACAAAGGGTGTAGGTCCTCCTCCATGGAGGCTGCCATGTTGCATTACATTGTTTCTACAGTAGCTCAGAACAGACAAACAAAACACAGGCTGGTTCTCCTACAGCATAGGTTCTCCTACACGCTTGTAAGGGAAGAGTGAGATGAAGTCTTTGCGGTCTGCAAGGTCCCTGCTAGATGTCACTAAATCCTTCACACTGGTCCTTTGAGGCAGTGGTGGACAAAGTATTCAGATCCTTTACTCAAGTAAAAGTATTAATACCACACTGTAAAAATACTCTGTTTCATAGAAAAGTGGATTAGAAATGTTACTTTAATGGACAATGAAAATTGTCTATATAGGGGTATAGGGGTCTCTGTAGGGGGTATTTTCCTGGAAGTTATAGCAACTAGCAGCCAGTAGTAAAAGCACCATTACCTTGAATAAATTATGGATATTTCTGCATTTTAAGACTGTTGGAAGCATTTGTGATGATGTAAGTACTCAACTCAAGAAAATGTATAAAACATTTTAATGTAAAATGTATATATTAAAGCTTTAAGAAAAAAGTCTCCATGTAACTATCATACTATTACATATTAGACATATTAAATAACTATTTTGAAAGCAATTGATCTAAAATCTAAAAGAAAAAACTCAAGTTTGAACTTAAGTGCTAGTGTGGAAATTACTGTATTTGACCAAACTCACAACCAAAAGGTCTTGAGGCTAAACTTCAACACATTTAGGTTTTCATTTTTTATTCACAGCTTTAAAGTCAATTTCCAACAAACATATACACGATACCAATGATTTTACCTTTGATACTTTTTTGTAGAGCACAAGAGATCAGGAAACAAAGGCTGAAGCAGCTGTTGTTTCTGTTTGTCTGTTTTGTTTTATTTTTAATGAACAGTTGGGAGAACACGTCCTGAACTAGATGTGAAGTGGGGATAATGTGTGAAACAGTTCTCAGCCCACACAAGCACCAAAGTAGCAGATCTGTCTCTTCAACATGCTACACAAACTTCATCACCTTTCAGAAAATGGCTAAAATGTTTGCAGAGATCACAGATCACAATGATTCTCTAATTGCAGGTAAATTTGGGGGTCTTACAGAGCATCACATGCTCATGCATAACTTTTTCTTTCTTAATTATCTCACTTTAGAATTTTTTCTAAAACACTTAAACTGCCTTTTTGTTGCACATGTTAGACATCACTCCTTTGTTTCCCATCATGTGTGCCAAATAATACATCTCTTCAAAGTTTATACAGAATCAATGTCAATAAGGATCTTTTTCTGCCTGGGAATCCAAAAAACAGCAGCTTAAACTAAATTAACAAATATCACATTATTTGCGTCTGAGAAGGGTCTTATAATGGAGCCACAGATCTGGAGCGACAAACAACAAACACAGCTCTGTGTTAAAGTGACACGACTGCTGTCAAGTGACAACAAAACAGTGACAGCTGATGTTTTTTTTTCTATTGTGAAAAAACTTGATTTAATCATCCTCAAACACCTCATTCATTAAAGTTAATTCTGAACACAAGACGACACTTTAAATACAGCTGCTTCATAATGCCGGCTCAGTTACCACACACACACACACACACACACACACACACACACACGCACACACACCCCAACTGATTTCATTAAGCAGTTTGCGCCTCTTAAACATGGCCTCTCCTGGGTGTTAGTGACCGGTTTTCCGTATTAAACAGAGGCAGAGGTCAAAGGTCAACAGCCTAATGCCTTATCTCTGATGCACCGTGGCCAACCTTATTACTGAAGGCTTAGAGAACAAACACACACACACACACAGAGGCATAAATGCATATATTGTCCACACACACACGCACACACAGAGCGAGCACTCCACATTAAGAGTGCCGCAGGTGAAATGATGGCCTCAGGGCATGTTCAGCGTGTGGAGCAGCACACGCCAGCCATGTACGTCTCACACACACACACACACACACACACACACACACACACACACAGAGCGAGTTTCCCCCGTGCTTCATGCTACCAGAGCTTCAGTGTAAAAGAAAGCTGGATACTGCACAGGTTAGCACATAAAAAGTCTGTTACAGGCGGTAAGAGTCTATTAAAACAGCTAGTTCCCTTTACAGATCTCTGTCGTGACCTTTACAACCAAAATGAGAAAAAAAATGAAAGAATCACTGGAAGTGGAAGAAAAGTGAGAATGTTTTCTCTCTTTTTGTTTGTTTTTTTTTTAGAGATTCTCATGTGGGAAACTGGGAAAAACTGCAAAAATGACTGTGAGAGCAGTGATATACACTGCTGTCTAGGGATTCAAAGATACAAAAAAACACAAGGTATGATAATAGAACGATAAAAACGTTTTGCAATGTGATGTTTGTCGTGATATTAAAGAAAAATCGCAGCTTGAAAAACTGTCCTTTATCAAATAATGTTTTAAATAAATAATAAATCTGATGTGTGCAGCATTTTTTTGTTCATATAAATATGTTTTTCCTTTTAACTTCCACACATAATATGTAAGATCTGTCACTCCCTCGCATGAAAACAATGACAATCAATAAATAGTTTGATGATGTCATGAAGTGGCGTGGGATCATGTGAGTTGTTATTTTCACTTTTAGGTCAAATTAAAAGTTTTTTTCATCTTACATCTAGTCACAAGAAATTATAGCACCCGGTACCTAGCTAGCAATGGCTATTGGGACATGCACTATTACTTTGAATAAATTACGTATTTCCCTGTACTGGACGTTGCTGGAAACATTTGGGATAATGTAAGTAAATTTTATACATTTTAACAGGGAAATGTTACACATTGTAGCTTGAAAGTGCTGCAGCTTTCTTTTTTAATGAAATAAATTAAAAATATCCATCCATGATCTAAAAATGTACAAAAATATATATGTAATATATAAATATATAATATGTTTGTATAACTGCAAAACAAATTATTTAATTAACTAATTATTTTCTTGCTTAATTGATAAGTTGTTTGGTCAATAAAATGTCAGAAAATGGTGAAAAATGTTGATCAGTGTTTTCAAAAGTCCAAGTTGACGTCCTCAAATGTTTTGTTTTATCCACAGCCTGAAGATATTAAGGAATCAGAGAATTTTGACTTTTTTTTTTACTTTAAAAAAGTATTTAAACTGATTCAACTTATCAAAATAGTTGGCAATTAATTTAAAGCTACTACGAGGAAGTTTCATATTTTGTTGATTTTGTAGGCTCCTGTGAATAAAAGTGGCAGCATTTCCTTCATCATAAACACAAGATAGAACGTCAGAAATAATATTATATAAATAAAAAATCATTTTAATTGGCTAGCGTAGTCCTGACTGTAACCTTTGCCTGAGAAACTGTGAACACAGGCTCGTTTCATCTGCTTTCAAGGAGAATCTGCCCCAGTGGCAGAACTATTAAGGACACCTACACAGAAACAGCTGATCTTCTCTCTGATGGTCTCGTTTTGACGTATGTCATATTGAAGCATCAGTACTAAATTAAGACTGGTTCATAACCAAGTAAAAACTCTTTTGTAGTAGCTTTAATAATCAATTCATTGTTGCAGCTCTAATGACACTACATCCCTTCTGTTGTCTCACATGTTGGCTTTAAAAAGTAGATTTTATGAAAAAACTCAACCATATAACATTTTGATTTTCATTCATGATTTCTACGCACGAACAAAAGCTGTCAAATGTGAGAATCAATGACATAAAACAACAAAGTGACACTTTACAAACAAAAAAATAATAATAAAAAAAAAACTAAAGAAGCACCTAAAGACAGAGGGGATCACATAGAAGTTGCCTAATGTCTGGAATTGTTTTCAAATGATTCTCATGTCAGGATTAATCCACAGAGTCAGCATCGGCTGGGCTGCACAGTTATAAAATGTGTGTGTGTGTGTGTGTGTGTGTGTGTGTGTGTGTGTAAAAGTGTGTGTGGGTAGGCGTGGTGCTGCTTTGTTAAGGCCTGAATGAGTTGTTGATGGGTACAGCAGCTTGGGTCTCTCAGGGGATGAAGGGGGAGGAGGAGGAGGTGGAGGAGGAGGGGGGGAGGATGGGTAAGTTGATAATTGCAGGGGAACTTGGACTCAGTCTGTCCATGTGCAACCCACCCAGCCCCCCCCCCCCTCAAAACACACATGCACACACACACTCACACACACCAGCGCTCCCTTTGAAGGGGTGGTCCCTTGATTAGGCCACTTAAACACAGTGTCCCCCCTCTCTTTGTCTGTCTGGCTCTCAGTGCGTCTGTCACCCACAACTCTCCCTCTCTGTGTCCAGCTCTCCGTCCACTTTCATTTTTTTTTTTTTATAGTTTCTCTCTTTTTCACCTCTTATTTCCTCCTATCCCTTCAGATTTCTCTCTCTGTGTGTGTGTGTGTGTGTGTCTATGTGTGTGTGTGTGTGCATGTGTGTGTCAGGGGGGTGGGGCTCCTCTCAGGTCTCAGCTGCCGTTGTGTGTGAGGGTGAATTACACGCTGTAGCGGAGTGTTGACAGGAGCAGCTGGACATCAGTGGGCCATAGCACCCGGCTTTGTACGTGTGTGTGTGTGTGTGCGTGTGCATTGTGTGTGTGTGTGTGTGTGTGTGTGTGTGTGTGTGTGTGTGTGTGTGTACATGTGTAGCTGTGGACCACTACCCAACACAGAGCTGACACCTTCTGGCCAGCGAGGGCAAAAACAGGCTGCAGATACAGGAGGACAAGTCTCATTTTGTTGTCTTATTTTGAAATGTTTCGATTAAAATATCAACAAAATAAAAGTCTTAAAGTAATATTAACAACTTTATTGGTGTCTTCTTCAAGCTGCAGTTATAGTGAGTGAATTGACTTAAATATCACAGGACAAACATTTAAAATAATATCACATGATCAAATAAAAACAAAAGGTCCAAACAGTGTATGTACACTGTAAAAAACCATACAGGAATTTAGTTGAATCAACTAAAGTTAATTAAATAAGTTAATTAAACTTAAGATTTCTGGTACACTTAACATATAAAAATAAGTTCTTTTAAGTTGAAATATTTTGAAGTGATGCGTTGAATGTCAACTTTGTTTGTAAAGTTTGTCAGTGTGACTGAAGAGTTGCTGTTTCAACTTAATATCTTGAGCTTATTGAACGAATGTTCCTGAAGTACAACTGAGTTAATAAAGTTTATTTGACTCCAAAAGTGTTTACGGTGTTTCTTTGTCAGTGCAAATGTTATTTCATAGTTCAGTAAAATTTAAGCTATGTAACATTTTTGTATTGAAATATCTAAAAACACTAGACATGTTATATATTTTGTTGAGTTGTGTATTTAACATTATCTGAAATGTTTCCAACAATAATCAGAGGATGTACATCTTTACTAGTAATGAAATGATAAACTCATAATTTATTCAAAATAACATGAAGTGTGTTTCCTGTTAGCCATTGCTAGCTAGTTGCTGTAACTTAAGAGAAAACATGTGACAGATATGTCAGCAACTGAAGAAGGAAGTTGGTAAACGTGACTAAATGTAAAAATTAATAAAACTTTAATACATTACCTCGTCCATGAACTTGGACTTATAACTTATATATTGTACATTTAAGCTTTCAAAAAATGTGATTTTTTTTAATATACTGTAAAAAGAAAAGTAATAATAATTTTTTAAAACTTTGTTTTAACTTAAAAAACAAATAACCTTTTCAAGTCAAATAAAGTTTATATGTAACTCAGCTGTACTTGAGAAAACGTGTTCAATAAGTTTAAGATATTAAGAAAAGATTAGTTGATTCCACTAAATCCTTGTATGTTTTTTTTTTTTTTACAGTGTTTGTATCAGAGCACAACCAATACTGGATTTATGGGGCTCCTGCAGATGCCAATATTAGTGAGTTAAACCATCCTGCTACTGATAATTATATTGATATTACATCAGAACAGTAGATTTTCACTGATGTATTTAATAATTATAAATAACTATGAATGACAAAGCACAAATAGAACTACTTGAATTAAGAGGATTGATCAAATAAACACAAACACTGCCTGTAAAACTTATCATTTTTTGTTGTGATATATTAAGTGATCTTTTACATACTTTTTCAAACATATTATATATACAAACTGCACAAAAAGTGGAATGCCACCTGTGAAAAATTGCTTGAAATATATTAAATGAGAGTCTGAACTGATGCATGATGAAATAAAAAAAACAGCACGATTAAATAAGAAGGAAGCTGTGACGAGAATAAAAGGAGAGAAGAGGAGGAACAGAGAGGACTGAGGAGGTAACGGAGTAATGAGTGTGGAGCAGCGTGCTGGTCTCCGGCTGGTCGTGAGGCCACGGACAGAGTTTTGTCACTGCAATCTCACACTCTGCTTCTGTAATGACTCGCCTGGAGGCACAAATGATTTCCTCCACTGGTGTTGCTATTGCTGGAGTCACCACAAATTCAGGAGAAAAGGTTTTCGGAGGGGCGGGCATGGCGGGACAGGAGGGGGGAGGTCGGCGGAGGAGAAATGGGGGGATCTTTTGTATGGATCTCTAAAAAAAAAAAAAAATCATTCTCGTTTTCTTTTAATTATTTAGCAAATTAGAATTTCGGCTCACGTTCTGTTTGCCCAGCTGGTGTTGCTGTAGCCGTGCTCCAAACGCACGTGTGCCACAATTTTCCGTCCACACACCTTAAAAATAACACCTCATTCCACCTCTCTGCCTCTCTTTTCCTCCCGCCTCTCCTTGGCTCCCTCTCTTCCTCTTCCTCCTCCTCCTCCTCCTCTTCCTCCTGCCCGGGGACGTGTCATAAAGACATCATCATCGCTGTTTGAGGGCAGAGGAAGAAAAGCAGGAGTGACATGATGATCTATCCGCCAGTCACTTCTCTGTGGATCTGGTCGGAGGTGAATCGACACAGCAGACAAAGCTATGAGGCGACGATGAAGCGAAAAACCAAACAGTGACCTCACCTCTCAGCTGTTTATGCTTTACTGACTTTGTGCAAACGGGACGTGATAAAAGACATTTTCGCAAAGATATTTTTGTTTTCATCCAATAGCTGTCTCACTTACATTTTTGCAGGTTTGCAGAGCTCTTGCAGTTTTTGCGTCGTGTTGTCTTGTAGGACAGCTGAGTCTATTAAGTATTAACACACAAAAACAAATATTATACATATAATTATATAATATAATATGAGAGGGAGACTGATAACTCTACCAGGTCAATATATCAGTTTATGTTTTCTTACTTCAGATACATCAGTATTGCTGTGTACATCAAGTAAGAAGTTTAAGATTATCACAGTACAAAATCCCAAATATATGTTTGAGATAATTAGAAATTCTCCACTCACACAACGCTGAATAAACCAGACCAGCAGCGACTTAGCTTCCGGTGTCAAATCTGCCATCTACGGTCACCAGAGTGCTTTTTCATCCCCAAGTTATTAAAATACTTCAATTTTTACAGTTCGATTTGTACGTGTTGTCAACAGTTTTCTGTTCACTTTGTGTGTATTAGTGTGTTTTGTATTCTTGACCAGATAACAGTTAGCAATGTTGGCTAGCCTAGGTTGCTGTGGCTCTTTTCTACACTCTGTGATTGGATGAGCTGCCCAAAATTAAAAAGACTAACGTAAACAGAACGACTGCTAGAAAACAGAAAAATGCTGGGATGCACTAGCTATAAGTTAAAGAACCCAGAGGTTTCGTAAGCTGCCGAACCGTAAAAGCGAATCTGTAAAAGGACAAAAGTGGATACAGACGTGAGGCGTCAGAAACTGTGGGATCCCAACACTCAGTAACATTATGCCTAGATTACAGTTGCTAATTTGACCAGACAAACCGTAGAAATTAAAGATAACTCAGCAGTGCTTGATTTTGTTCTTTGTTGGTTAAATGATGATCTCACCTGGTGATGCGATCAAATAGTTGTTTATATTATGGAATTTCACCTCTGGCCGTTCAGTGGGATCATTTCTCACAGAAAATAAAGGTAAGGGGAAGAAACACTGAGATTTACTGGAAATATTAAGTTTGTCAGTTTAACTTTTCCTCTCTGGTCGAAATCGAGTGCTAAAATAACGCGCTGACATATGTTTTTAATGAGCTACAGTCACTAGGTAGGTGTGGTTTCAGAGTAGACGTGTTTGTGAGAGTCAAAGTGTGCTGCATTTGAGTTCTAATTGCGCCACTGTATTTTACATACCTGAGCAGCTTTAGCCAGAATTTCTATCACATCTTTCACACGGAACGACTACTATCTCAGAAGAACTACTCGGGCCAACAGAAGACCAGAAAGGAAAAGGAGAGTGTGTCTGAAGATGTGTCGCCTGGAAGCGTGACAGCACCACCACCCACAGAGAAACACAAGGTGCTGGTGTTTCCAACAGAGCCTCAAGCTCCCACCAAGCTTTGGAAACTTTCTGGAGACTTTCTGCGATGAACACGAACGCCAACCTGATTATTCTGCAGGGCTGCGAACCGCTGCACTAGAGCACGAAATGTGTATTAATCCACAACTGAAAGTAGCCCCCGACAAATGCACTATTTACTCTCGTTGGAGAAAATGTGAAAGGGCCTATCTAAAGCAAGTGTTTGGTTTGTCCATTCTGGGCTCCTGTAGAAAGGCGGTGGTGCAACAAAAAACATTTCTAGGTGATCATAAACTAATGAAAACATACTTATGAATATTATATTATATTCCTGCCATATTCTACCAACAAATCACAGTAAATCTTGCACACTGCACCTTTAAAATACCCTTATATTTCCCCTCGCAGCCTCCAGTTTCTGTGTATTTAGGCAGAGTACCACTCTGCTGGATCACTGAAGCATGCTGTAAACACAATGTGTGATGCCGTCGTCCCCACATTTATTCTGGATATTTACTGTCTATAGCTCCAGCATATGATTTGGCAGGTGGGCTGGGAGGGAGGGAGGGAGGGATACAGAGAGGAGGTAGAGAGGAGGCGAGGAGGGGGGGGGGGGGGGGGGGGGCAGGGAGAGGGAGAGAGAGCATATACATCACTTCATCCTTAATTAGCTGTCATCAGCTTCTCTCCTCAGAGGAACCAGAGACTAATAATTAATGATCAAACTCTAAAGTAGAGTCACTCTCATCCTCTCCCTCGTTCTCTCCCTCCTCCTCTATCACAGGAAGAAGAATTAACAAAGAAAAAAGATAACAGTTGATTTGGTTAGAGAGTAATGAGAAATGACTGGAGGAAAAGCGGCGTTGGTATCGCAGTGAGCCAACACGGGATCTCGTAGATTAAATAAGTGACTCATCGAAAACCAACAGACACGAGGTAAGAGCAGGCCGGAGGGTTACTTTAAAAATGTATTCTGATACAGTTACTAATTACCTGTTAAAAATGTAGTCAGTAACCTCATCCAAGTATGACAATATTAAGGTAACTTGATTACTTTCCTTTACTTTTGGATTACCTCATTAACAAATGTGGTGAAAATGTTGAGCCTCAAGTAACATTTTATGCTCATTATAAGTTATTTTGTCCAGCTACTCCACTCTTTGTTCTACATGGATGCATGTTTAGATTAAAAACTATAATTATAAGCTTTCAAATATACTTAAATCTACTATTTAAAATATCAGTGGCAGTCAATGGTGAAAGACAAATACATTTTTTTTTATCCAGTTTGAATTGCATCATGAATTACACATCTGGTGTTTGCTAATTTAAAAGATCATTTTGCAAGTCAAGACCGTTTGTTGCAAAACTGTTGTGACCGTGAAGATGCATAAGTAGAAAAACTACACACCCAATGGTCGCGCAAGTGAGAAATAATAAAACGACCAGGAGTTGCTGGATGAAACACTTTAGGTATGATGACGTTACAAAAGACAGTGATACTGGTGTCGGTGATGTATATTGTGCGAAATGAGAGATGTAGTTCACTGAGCGGTTTCACACAAAACAAAACTACAAGAAACAGCGACTTTCTTTGCTTGTAAAATTCTCTTTTAAACTGACAAACATCGTATGTGTAACCCATCGCACAACTCAAACGGGAACAAAAAATTATTAGTCTCTCGTGATAGACTACCCCTCATAATTCTTCCAAAATAAGGTCCCATGGGGGGGACAGCGGAAGAGGATGGGACATAACATCTTTATCCAGGTCTGGGGCTTGTGTTTTTACCCACACACCACCCCTGTCACCAGCATTATCACGTACAGTCCCCGCAGGAGTTCACAGGTTAGCTAGCTAAGTGGATTAGTGTACCTAACGTCTTACCTGTAGGCTTAGATGGGTTTCAGTAAATTACGTGTTGCGTCATTGGATGATGACAGCATCTTCACAGCTGGACACAGAACTGTCACTGTGATATTCATCTTCTTTTCTGATTAAAAGACAACATTTTTTGAATTGAAAACTGTAAGTTTAGCCATGGTTTCACTAGAGAACATAGTGGTAATAATCCCAGTTTTTACTATATGTATCAGTAATCAGATTACATCTTTATTTTCTGTAACTGTAAAGAAACACAGTTACCTTTTTTGTATGCTGATTATGTAATCCTTTGACATCTCCATAATCTGTACTGACTGACCTCAAACATTAATTTTTAAAGATGAAGGTTATACGAGGCCAGTGATGTGATGTGCCTTCTGAAATGGTGATAGAACTTGGCAATGCCCTTTTCGAATATGTGAAGATTTATTTTGAATATGCTTTGATCCAGTGTATATTATATAGGAATATGTACTATACTACCTTTTTTTTTAGATTTAATTTTAAATGTGCAGTATGTAAATTCTGTTGCTCTGGGTTAAAACAATAACAAAAACAACGTAGTCGGGTGATGTTGTGAAGCAGTGAGGCATGATTGTTGTTGTTATCATTACTTTCAAACAACCACCATAGCTGATCAAAATCTGACTGACAGGTTTCATGTTCATGGACGAGGTAATGTACTTAAATTTTCATGTTACAATCAGTCGCACCTTCCTTCTTCACTGTCCGAAATATCTGATGTGTCCAGTGTTTTCCCAAAAGTTATAGGAACTACTAGCATTGTCGTAATGTAGGTACACAACAAGGTATGTAACATATGTCTACGGTTTTAATGTGGAACTGTTGTAGCTCTAATCCCCCTGCCTTTTTTTCCTTACTATTTCATTTTATGCTGCTTTACATTTTTAGTGTTGATGTAATTTGTACGTGTGCGTTTAGGTGTGTAGATGTGTATGTACTCCACTGTGTGTGTTCAAAAAGATGATAAACACACTTTAAAATGATAAAAATAACATAAATGACTCATGGAAAACCAGCAGGAATGAGGTAAGAGGCATTTCTCCACCCGCAGGTTACCAAGGTAACCTGTCCTCCAGATTATTACTGCTTGTTTGGTGTAAAAAGAGCCATGAGCGTCCTCTTTATTAGTCCCGTCTGCAGCGCGCGAGGCCGGGATTAATGAACCCGCCTTATCGTCTGCTGATGTGAGGAGGATTCGTCTTTACACGACGAGAACATGCCAGGAAAGGCATAGCAATGTTTTAACAAAGCCCGTGCGCCTGTGTAGACAAGAGCAGCTAATTAGAGAGGAACACAGTGTAAGTGGGCATATGTGCACTGGGGGACCAGTCAGCCAACACACGACAGGAAAGCACTGCGGGGGGACGCAGGCAGGCAGGCGACTGACCAGCTCCGGAGCCAACGCGGAGCCGCCACGGAGGCATGTTATGGTCTCAGCGCCCCAAGCCCCTGGCACGCTCTCCAGAAGCCCTGTTTGTAGTGGCAGGGAGGGGTGGAAGCTGCAGGCTTTACAGACCCCACCACAACCTGTCCTCTCTCCAAGACTGGACCCACTCTGAGATGTGTGTGTGTGTGTGTGTGTGTGTGTGTGTGTGTGTGTGTGTGTACTGCTGCTGCTTCCTCTTAAGCTGCTCTTAAGTGCTTTAATTGGATTATCCTTAATGAGTAAACAAACAACTACAGCAGCAAAATAATAAGCAAATGAATAAACGTGTCAGGAAGCACTTTGCTGTCTTCCTTTTTCTCACTCGTATCAGCTCTCGCTGTCCTGCCCCCTTTTTTACTCGACACTCCGCTCATTTAGTTCCTCTCATGTGTAATTATCCCGATTAAGAATGATTCAAAAACACTGCTGCTGGAGAGGCGTGTGTGTCACACTCGAATGAGACAGGCCTTCTTAAGTGGCTGCTTTGAAGTCTGCGATGAGCCTGTGATTAGTCCTGTGATTCATTGACAAGAGAGAGAAAAGGAGGCGAAAAACGACAGAGAGAGCGGGCGAGCTCCCGAGGAGACGCAGAGCAAAAATAAACAAATGGAGAATTTTGAAATGACATCTGTGAATATTATTAGAACATTAATCTGCACTGATGACACAGATGCTTAAGCCATCTCCTTCTGTTATTGCAGGGAAGAGAGGAGGAAAGATATAGAGAGGAGTGGAGAGGGAAAAAATTAAAAAGGAGAGGGACATAAAGGAGAGGAAATGAGAAGACGGAGGAGAGCAGAGGAAAACGGAGAGTGAAGAGGAGATGAGAGGAGGTCTCATGGTAGGCAGAGGAGGAGAAAGAAGACAAAACAGAAAAGCAAGGAGCAGGAGAGGAGTCAAAGAGAGAAAATGAGGAAAGAGCAAAAGAGGAGAGGAGATGAGGAAATAGGAAAGAGCAATCCATTCTCATCCCAGGTCGTCAAATACCAACGCCGCTTTGGCTTCTCATACTGATGCACAAAGTACCCTTTTAGCATCTGCATGAGACACTGCCTGAAGGCCTTTTTAACACATGGTTAATGTTGTGAAACGGTTGCAGTTTGGTTAAGATTTAGGCAACAAAACTACTTGGTCAGGTTTAGAAAAACATTTTGGTTTGGGTTAAAATAAGCAGGGTTGTTCCAATACCAATATCAGTTTTTGAAAATGCCTCACATACTGCCTAAAATGTGGCATCAGCTATTGGCGAGTCCAACACCACATAATCTATTAGCCCTGAAACGGGACCCTGGTACTCATACGTCAGCCGTAACATGACATCAGACTGCACTGCAAAGTCTGGAGGATGAATAATCCAGTGGGGCGCACCTTTCTCTAGTTTCTCTAGGAGTTGCTTGTATTTTAGTAGAGCTAAGGCCAATGCTGCAAAACTGACAGTTACCCCCTTTCCATACATATAAGCTGGCTTGACTTGGTTTGACTTGGCCCGTCCTCCCAGCACGGCAGGGGTTTGCATTTCTATTACAACAGGGCTACATGCTTGAAGGTGTGTCTTTTAACTGAAGACAAGCTCGACGAAGCTTCAGTCGAGTGGCTGTAAAGCAGTGGATAAACTGTTCATACATAGTAGTTCATATTTAAACACTTTTATTATGAAGCAGCACAAAGAGGAAATGTTTTCATTTGAGGTTTCACCAGCAGTGACTTAACGCGACTCCTACACAGCTGAAAGCAAATATGAAACTGTAAAAGAAAGCAGATACCTGAAAGTACAAACAGCAACACAAGAGAGTGGAAAGGCCACATACGTTATTGACTGCCTGATCATGAGTACCCAATGTATAATTGTGCATAATCTCTGTTATTGAACTGTGAATACAGATGCTGTTTAAAATATAAATTAAAAATAAATTTTTATTTCCTGATTAGGTTTGTTTTGTGGGGTTCTGTGGTAAAGCCCAGAGGACACGTTTTGAGTTGTGTTTGTGAGTTGGATTGGACTGAACTTTTTTGGGGTTGTGGGGAAAACAAGACCGATTCTTTACAAAGTGGACTGAACTTTTCTAATGCACTGGTTCTCAGTATCGGCTGATACACAAAGTGTAGGAAAAAGTATCAGAACATCTCTAAAAATCATGAAGACAAAGTGAAGTAAGTCACGTGACAAACGTAACAGTATGTAGCTTAAAACTTAAGGTAACTTTTGGCTTCACACATGACAAGAACTCCAGACTCCTGGGTCGAAGTCCAGTGTTTGACTGAATCATCCATTTACCCCAATGTCCTCCAGATGCAGACTGTCTCACTCTTTATAATATGCCACCTGACACAAACAAGTTTACATTAATGTTACTCAAAAGTCTGGTGTATCTTATACAGTCACTAAAGGGTACCTTGTGCATTTCTATGAGACGCTGAGCGGCGGTGACAAAATACTGGTATCTGACAACCTTGGAATGAGTACAGGCTGGAAAGAGACGGGAGAATGAAGGAGAAATGATGACAGAGGAGATGAGATGGGAGGACGCTACCAAAGAAAGACAGGAGCAGAGATTACAAACAAGGAAAGAAGGAAAGAAGACCAACAGAAACAGGTGACAAAGAGAGGAGGAAGGAGATAGCGGACTAGGAGTCAAAGGCAGCAAAAATAGAGGATGAGAAATGCAAGGAGTGGAGGTAAAGGGCAAGGATAGAAGAGAAGATATACAGAGGAACTGGAGAACACAGTAGGAGAAAAAAGTTGAGGTGAGGAGAGGAATTGAGAGAAAGAAGGAGAGTAAGGGGGAGAAAAGATAAGGAGACAAGAGGTATGAAAAGGGGAAAGGGAGTAGAAGGAAACAAGGGGAGCAAAAAGGAGAGGAAATAAGGGAAGAGTAAGGAAGCAAAGGAGAGGAGATACAACCAGAGAAGAGAGGAGAAGAGAGGAGAGGAGAGGCTAAAGCACTTCACTCTTTTAATTCCAATTTATGGTGCTATAAAAAGGGCCATTTCCTAAAAAATCTATACAGAAAAACCTAAGCCAAATCATTTCATCACCTCCTCTGCCCTAATTGCAGCCATATGCAATTTTAAAGGCTATTCTACCTTCTAATGGTTCCCCAGAGGAACAAGGGGTTAATTGCTGCAGCTGGTGATGTAGCTCCTCAGTACTAAAGAGGTGAGGTTTCTCTCTCTGTCCATCACTCCCTCTTTCTCTTCCTCTCTTTCTCTCTCCTCTGGGAGTAGCTGTCTGACACTGTGTTAAGGAGACAGGCTGAAGGGTAGTTCCTGGTTTATTACAACTTATTCTCTTTATGTTAGTAATGATTTCTATTGCTTATAATAACACTGTGCTCACCAAGTTATTTGCTGAACTGTGGGAATTGCTGGGAAGAAGTTTGACAGATGATCAGGCAGATTTTAAACAAAATCCCTGGTTAGCCATCTTTGGAGAAGAAAACAAAGTTGAAAAATGAAATGAATATCCAAACTGTCGGTTATAAACATCCATCACGGCTTACAGACTTCCTAGTTGAACTTAAAGGGGCTTTTTCCTCATTTTCTTACACATATATAATGTTATAATGTTGGATGTTCATATTAAACAGAGCCAAAGTATCAAATAATGAGGTAAACATATGCAGAAGTAATACCGATGGGCATAACTGCCCTAAATGCACCATTTCAATTTCAACCATATGATGCGACTGGCTGATGTTTGCACATTTCGATTCCTTTATATGTTCATCTGCTCCAAACACAGCACAGCGTGCACATCTCGCCTGCCCTCTTGCGTTGCCTTTGCTTGACTGCTCTGCTCACGATTACATTGGCTTTTTCTGTTGTGAGGGAGTTTTCACGTTTTCTTTTTTCCTCTCTGACGTCCTGCAGATGCTCAGCAGAGTTTCTGACAGAAAGTGTCACCGTTTCTGCTAGTTAGCAGAGCCTGCTGCATGGAGCTAACTAACTTTACAGGCTGAAGTAACTGCTAAGTAACAGGAAACTCCATAAATCGAAAAGCTGAGACAGACAAGCTGAATATGATCAAGTTTCACCAAAATCAGTGAATGAAGTTACAAAGGTTTGTGCACAGTAATCAGTCCCCAGAAACACTCCAGCTGCCTCTATCATTTGTCCAATCTAATTTTTGTCTCATTTGTGGTCTGACAAACAGTAAATTAATAACGCTCGGTGTCAAATCGCTATTTTTCATGCTCACTGTGCTCAGAAGCACTCAGGCTTCTGTAGTCTTGCAAATTGTAATCCAGGGATAAAATGATGGATAACAATCCCATGTTTTGTAACAACAACTCTGTAAAGAGTTCAGTGGGGTAAAACCATTCATCTGCCCCTCCTCATCCCAGTCAGACAGAATCCCACCAGCCTCGAATGGTGAAATTGGATCAATAGCAATCATTTATTTAATACAAGACAGTTTCTTTATGAAGAATGACAGAGGCACGTCACCAGTCTAGATTTGAAAAGTCACGTCGCACATTTTCCTGCTCTGACTGGTTGTAGGTCTATCCAACTGCTTCCAGTCAGCAGGTCCTCAGGCTCCCAAAACTGAGATCAAACTGTCAAACTCGGCAGCGCTGATCAAAATGTGGATCAGGATTCTGTCACTAAATTGCATATTTCTTCCTTACAATGTTTCCAAAACCATATTTTAGTGCACCGTTTGGCCGGAATAAAAGACAGATTGCTACCAGGCTGCCGCACCGCTAAATCACATATGTCATCGCTATGACTGGTTATAGATCACGTTTCATAACTCTGACTGGTTGGACGTCTGTCGAATTACATCCAGAGGCATTCTGGCCTGCACACGTTGGACATCGAAAATAAACTGTGATGCCAGACAGGTGTGGTAGTATTTTTTGTTCTCGGTTGAGTTGGTTTCTAGCAGAGGGTTTAAGGATTGTTCAGTTTGTCATCGTTATGTTGTCACAATGCTAACAGAGTTGAAAACTTGTTAACTGTTACTGCTTCAGTGGTTCAGCTGTCAGTCCGATCAGATATGACTGGTCAATACAAATATTTGCCAGTTGTGTCCTGATTTTCATGTAGTATCAAGCCAGATTTTTGAACAGGGTCTGTTGAGACGTTCTGGATGATGCCGACATTCACTTAATATAGCAGGCAAGCCAAATTAAAGCCTGGATTATACTCCCAAATGGATCCCCTCAAGGTAATTTGTGCTCACTACGCTAATGATGAAACAGAAATGTGCAACACAATTTCTTGCATACGCTAGATAGAGAAAATATCGCAAATATATCCCATTAAGTTGCTATGAGGGTATATGATTGTATGATATCAGGCCACAAGAAGATGAACTTAAACTTCCATTATTTTATCAATTAAAAACACAAGTGAGCTAGAAGAGGTCTCCACCAGTCAACCCAAAAAGAATATATGGATGTAACACCTTTGTAAACACCAACATTTTGATTAGTAACTGTAATTTAATTAGATATTTTTTGCAGTAATTGTATCAGTTATTCTGCCATTTCTATAATTTAGTTACTTGTAAGTAGCTACTCTCCAGCAATGCTGGTATCATATTGATCACTTGTGTGAAATGTTGTCATGATTAGCATATGAATTATTACGGTATGGCCAAAAATGTGTTTTGTGAGATCACATTGATGTTGACCTTTGACCTTTAAATGCCAAAATGTAATCAGTTCATCTTTGAGTCCAAGTGTTAAATAAATTCACTTCAAGGCATCCTTGAAATATCACATTCAGGATGGGATGACCTGAAAACAGCATGGAGGATATCCCACCCCCTTAAATACAGAATCAGGATCATATAACAAAACATTTAGAACAGATAAAAGTGCAAAGTGCATGGATGCAAAACATTATTAAATTAAAAATTAAAAATTAAAACAATAAAAAAGTAAGACATTAATAATTGTAGGCCATCCTACAGAAGTGATCTGAAAGCTGCAGTGGAGTCTGCTGATCTCACACTGAGGTGAAGACTGTCCCAGAGACGAGCGGCCATCACTGAAAATGCACGTTCACCCTTAGTTTTAAGTCTGGTCTGAGGAACAGCCAAAAGGTTTTGATCATCTGATCTCAAGGGCCTGGCTGGATGGTATTATAAAAAGGTTTGTCAAACATTTTGAATCACAGAGGTCCTTCAGCAGGCTGATCGGTCCGGTGGTATGCAAGATTAGCTGCAGACAGACATCTGGACGGTGAGTCTGGATCTGAGCTAATCACTTTCAGTTGAACTACAAATTAAGAGGTATTGATAATCGGGCCAAATCATTGGCTTGTTTACAGCTTGTCACGTCATCTGACTGCTTGTGTTTCTTGCCTGTCAGATTTTGTTTCAGCTTTGTTGCATTTTTCCAGATCTCAGCAAATATGATGTTTTTACAACTGATGGAAATGCTGAAAAAAATGGCCTAAATTATTTTTAAAAAAAAAAGAAATTAACTCCTAAACTAATGGGTGATGTGATAGAGCACACCAGATTTTACATTTTATACCAAATTAAAACATATATCAGTGCAATGAATGTAATAAATGAGAGTGTTTCTGGACAGGGTTTGATCCAGTGGTCCAAGTTTGGCTGGATTGATCCAGACAGGTGGGTACTACGGAGGGGAGGTGGTGAAGACACAGGAAGCAGGAACACGGTGAACAGGAGGCGGGGGAGAAGGCTTGTGAGGTTTGTGAAGGTCAGTGAAAGTCACGCAGCGGAAAAGACAATCCCAGGAAGGAGAAGCGTTTCAAGGTGGAGGTCCCGCGTGCTCCGAGGCCTCCATTCCCGCGACTGATTACAAGACAAACAGAGACAGATGAAGCAAGGGGGCAACGGTGGCGAGGAGAGACGGCGGCGAAAATGGAGAGAGATTACACGGATAGACGGGGGGAGAACAAAGCGCAGGAAGTACAATGTCAGAGAGAGGGAGAGCGAGACCAAGGGTTGAACCCGACTCAACTGTGAGGGGCACCTGTTCACGGCTGGACCACCTCCTCCCGCCAGCCTTAATCAAATTTACCACAGAGACAGACTGTGACGACGCCCCCCTCTAACAAGAAACCCACTGTGTGTTACATCCAAATAATCCCTACCTCTAGCCAGGCTCACACTGCGTGCCACTTCCAAAGGTGTCCCACCTCTAACTACACACCCACGCCAGGATGCACCGAAATAATCTTCCCTCCAAACTCTAATTAACTGGCCAGGACTCTCAGGTGTGCTCACATGGGGAGATTTGAACTGTGGGAACAGATTTCAATCGTTTGATTACATATCACATCATGGTTGATCTATGTGAGTTCAGACGCTTACACAAATGCACAGGGGTAAGTTTTTAAAAGGGAATATATATATTTGGTAGTTTGTTTAATTCACCACATCAGATATGAAAATACTGTCGCTATCAGCGGTAGAAAGAATACTGAAAATCTGTACTTAAGTACAAATACTGTTACACTGCTAAAATAATACTCAATTACAAGTAAAAGTACCGGTGTAAGAAATGTATTTCAGTAAAAGTACAAAGTGTTCATTTTAAAAAACTACTCAGAGTATTAGTTACTTTTAACTCTTTAACTATCACAGTCGCCTCTCCAAGCTAGGCATGCGAATTTTGTGCATCTTCCTGAATCAATAGTTGAAAACACTAACAATCGATTAATCATTAATAACTTATAAGACACAAAGCATGTTTTTTTCCTGATTCTCTTTTTGTTTTTAAATTTGTAATATAAATATCCATGAATACATCTTTAACTGGTTAAATTCGTAACAACACGATTAATAATTAATCATTAACATCCTTACTCAAAATGTGTGTTGCTGCAGCATTTTGTTTTGTTTTTTATTTGTATGTCCTTGTTTTCATTGGCCTGTTTGTGATCACAGAACCTCATTAGTTACTAAAATGCAGACGAAAGGTTTGGATATTAATTCTTATTATACTCAGTACTATGATTTTAAAAAGTAATTAAGTAGATTACATCTTTTAATGCATACTTGTGTGTGAATAAAAGTACAGACTTGAAAAGCTACTCATCATTTAAAAGCCCTCTGTGTTTGAGGTTGTGTGTCAGAGTTGCTGCATAAGTTCAGTTTTTTGACAGAAGCTGTCGCTGTTGTTTGTTGCTCTACGTCTCCATGTTGCATTTATTATTTTCTATTTAAACACAACTAAATTACAGACATGTGGTGCTGAGACAAACACTCTTTTAGACCCAGCAACGATATTATCGTGCATTGTGATGTTTCACTGTAGCAATCGTCAATATGGTAGACGTCACCCAACCCTGACAATCCTCTCTACTTTTGTTCTAACTTTTGAGTTTGTCACTGAAAATAATTTGCAGTGTCGAAAAACAATAATGAGCAGCGTGACAGTGAGTTACTTGCAACAGTTGCATTTCTAGTATTGATGAGGAAGTCAGAGACAAGAGCGAGTGGCAGATCTGGTGACATATGTGGAGGAAAAGCGATGATGTTGTCAGTTAAGCAGTAAATTTAAATTTTAAGGCAGTTCCTCAAGCAAACTGATGAGGCGATCATCTCTTTCCTCCATCTATAACTCTGCCATTACTGACATTTTGTAACTGATCAGGGCCCTGTTTCCCAGAGCCTTCGTAGCGCTACGTGCATTGTAAGTTGTATTTTAAGGTCTCCCTTAAGGTTGTCCCAACTCTGGGAAAAAGCCCGTAACTTTAAGGGAGACCTTAAAATACAACTTACGACGCACGTAGCGCTACGAAGGCTCTGGGAAACGGGGCCCTGATCAGTTACAAGCCTGCTATGAGCTGATTGACTGTTAGTCTGACTCACCAGATTTAGACTGTAGGTATCAGCCCGCCATTGGCCGCCTGTGTGGCTGTGTGGCGATTATAGACTACGATTAACGGTTGCAAATGGCTCTTAATACACACAGTATTTTTTCGTAGTGTTTAACAGTATAAATTAATACATTGTGCTCAATCTGAACTGCTTTCCGGGTGTTTTCTTGCTATTAGACTAGTAGACTAGTCTAAATGAAAAGTTGTGTTTAATCAACGGTGAAATTAGTTGCCAGGACCATCTCAATTCTCCAGTGCTGAGGACTGTGGACACAGGTCCGCCTAGGTCAAACTTACAGGCTGGAGTCCGGTTGGAGTCAAAATGAGACGGTCCAGTTCACACCGCTGCAACTTTTCCCTGCAAAGTTCTGAAACGGTTTCGTTTTGTTTCGTCGTAAATCTTTGGTCTCTGCTAACCGTCTGTCCTGACAGGTCTGTTCTGCTGTGAAGGTTCCTTTGTTTGCATTACAGTTCATTCCAAATTTGTTACCTACCAAATGCAGTTTGAGTAGGTCTGAATCTCAGATTTTAGGACGGACATCTCCCCCTTCAGTAGAGGAACGTGAAAACTCGTCTCTAGGGGCAAATGTGGCACAGATACAAGTCAGTACAGTCAAGGTCAGACAATTCAGGGAACGTAAACATGAGAAAGGCGCATTTTTTTAATGAAGCAGATCTGTTTTCATTTGCTCCTCATTCACTGACTAAAATAAAACACCAAAGAATCAACTTTCTGTCATGTTTCACCCCTTTCACAACCGTTATCTGCACCTCTCGCACCTCTGTGTTCCCTATTAGCCTTTATTCCTCTTCCTGATTTCCTACATAACAGATTGACTCTATTCACCGCAGCTAACAACATTTATTAATAGTATTTTTCTTGTAGATATGACTCAATCCATCATCCGCCCCCCCCCATCTCCGCTCCTATCTCCGTTTCTCGTTCAATCTGTCGCCGCCTCTCCTCCCACTCTCTCTTATAAGAGAGAGAGGTGTCAGTTTCAGTGAAACAACTTAATTCTGATGTCAATGAATTAATTAGATGTGTTAATGAGCTAGCGACAGCTAACCCAAATTAAATTAATACCGTAATGGCCTCAGACAGCGAGAATTAGCTCCCATTTCAGTAAACGCTTTCTGGAGTGTACACAGCCGCCAAGGATAGACACACACACACACACACACACACACACACGCACACAGCTCAAACAACATCCATCCCCCCGAGCTGATCATCATCCAGATGTAATTAACTGACTAATTACAGGAGCTCTCACTCGCTCCCCCTCCCCTCACTGTATCTCTCCTCTCTTTCTAACACTTTGACTGTCTGCTTCTCCGTCGGCGCCGTTGATTAAACCTTCCAGAGACACAAGTTTGTCATATTTCTTTACAGTCCAGTCGGTCCTCCTCATGTTTGTTTTGGTTTCCTTGTCCGTCACCTACATATAGCTCTAAAGAAGCATTAAGTGGATGTTTAACGTCGGGTTGTCGGCATAGCTGTGTTCGTCCTCTCGTCATCACACTTAAAGTCTCATTACACATAACAGGCCCGACTTAAAGGCTGTTTAGTCTGCCATTAGCTCTAATAGTGACTCCTCCACAGTCGCCACGCTCCAGCGGACCTGCTGATGGGAAGCGGTGCCACCAGACTACTAATCTGATCTCAGAGGCACAAAATGGCTGCTGTCTGTGTGAGGTCGGCCGGCCGAGGAGGAAAATGGTGTCACGAGTCAGAGGATTTCAGGTTTTTAGTGTTACTGTAACTGTCTCTTCCATTCTTTGTTTGTTTCTTTCATTTGGTTCCACTTTCTGATGAACAAGCACTTTATAACTAATCAGTCTGATGGCTTATTACAAAATAACTCATGACCCTTTATTAATGATCTTCTATTTTTTTAAGGAATCACGCCTGCAGTAGTTGCAATAAGTTGTTAAAGAAGCTATATGCAAGTTTAGTTTAATACTATGATGTGTAACTTTCGCATAAAAATGTCTTAAAATGCTAAACACGTTAGAATTTTTGCTGAGTTGTGTACTTACATTATCCCAAACGTTTCCAACAATCTTCAAGATAAATGGACAGATAAATCTTTAATTTATTCAAGGTAACAGTGCATTTCCTGTTAGCCATTGTGAGCTAGTTGCTAGTTGCTAAAACTTGTGGGAAAACACATAATAATTTGGATACATAAGAGAGTGAGGTAACGTGGATAAAAGTTAAACTAAAAACAGTCTACTAATAAACAGCTATGGTTGTTGTTTAATAATAAATAATAAACTCCGATGATCCCACATTACTTCAAAACGTGAAGCTCTTGGTGAGTACAGACAAGCAATAGCAATTAGCAATAGCTAATTGTTACTAACAATATGTTTGCTATGTTAGCTGTTTGATAATAGAAAAAAAAAGATGTAAGGGACGGACTGTGCATTTGATTCTAATGCTAATTCTTACATTTAGCTTCTTTAAAGGAGGAATTTCTGTCCAGATGCTCTGCAGCTGTTTCCCATAAGGTAAGTGGTCACTTTTAAAAACTGAAGAGGTCTTACTGATGAATTAAAGAGCTACAGAGACAAAGACAGTTACGCCAGAGAAGAGTGTACAACGGCTAAAATGATTTTGCAAGTTGTCTCATGATATACAGGCCTTTCCCTGACACATATGAGTAGACCTGAGCAGTACTGTTCATATACTTTGTGTACACATGAAGGATTAAAAAATATATTTGCTAGTGGCAGAATAAAGCTGAATCACTTCTGGTTGATTTAAGAATATATTTAATTCTCCAAACATTCACTGACTTAATTGCATGTTGCAGACATGTGACTGATTTCTGAGGACATGAGGTCAAAGCAATGTCCTGCGATAACAAAGAATGAACAGGGCTGTCATTATTAATATGCAAAAGTGTAGCTAAATGCAAGTGGTCCAAGCTGATCTGTAAAGCATCAATAAATGATATTTTATCCATTAATAATGTTGTTTAGTTGTTTCAGTTTAGAAAGTCCTAATAATGTCTTGTTGGAGCAGGGCCGGCCTGTTAGAGGTGCTGCCATCCATAGGGGTGCCCCAAATGACAAAAGAAAGCATTAAAAATCATTAACTTTTACTTTTTTTTTTTTTTACTCATGCTATATTAATAGGCTACTCTTAGTTTGCAGTGGGGGAGGAGTGGCTGGCTTTCTCTACCCTGATAGCCCACCTCTGTGTGCTACACCTAAACCCTCTGGTGCCCTGGGAAGAAAAAGAAAATAATAATAATAATAATAGTTTAAGTTAATGTTAGTTACTCCCGCCTCTCCCTTTTTCATCCTGTTTTGTAATTAATAGTTGCAACCTTTCCATTTTCTTTATTGATTAAAAGCAAACTGCATGTAAGTGATCATTGAATACATGTTTTGTGCATCAATGCTAGATGTAAATACTCTGTGTTTATAATGTTATAGGTCACAATCAGTGGTGGAAAATAACCAGGTAGGCTACATTTACTCAACTGCTGTACCAATTTAGAGGTACTTTACTTGATATTTCAGTTGGAAATATTGTACTTTCTGCTCAGCTGCATTTATTTGACAGCTTTGGTTGCTGGTTACTTTTAAGATTTTACATAATAGGTAATGTAGGTTTTTATATTGCAACCTTTTTTGCTTCTCACCGCACAGCTACAACCCCGACCAGCAGTGTTTCAGACACATTTCAGCAGCGGAGCTTTTTGCCAGCATGATCATGTTTACTTTTTCAGATTTTGTTGATTAGTTCCTCTTTCCTTGCTCTTTGTGCTTCTACCATGGATAAACAGGCTACCTGGTTAAATAGTTTCTTTTCTGTCTGTCTTTATGAGCGTGCCGTAACGCAACGCAGCCGTGCCAGGTGGAATTTAACCATTACAAAAAACAGAGCAGTCGGGGTCAAGTTTCAGATGAGTTTACACAATGTTTGATGGTAACTGGCTACTACGGTGGCCGACAAGTGCAAACGCGCTGCATATACAGACAGGTGCTGCAAATACAGAAACGCGCTGCATATAAGAAAACAGATGCAAAAGGAAAACGCTGCAAATACAGAAACGCGCTGCATAAACAGAAACGTGCTGCAAATACAGAAACGCGCTGCATATAGGAAAACAGATGCAAAACGAAATCGCTGCAAATACAGAAACGCGCTGCATATAAGAAAACAGATGCAAAACGAAAATGCTGCAAATACAGAAACGCGCTGCAAATGAGAAAACAAATGCAAAAAGAAAACGCCGCATATACAGAAACGCGCTGCAAATGAGAAAACAAATGCAAAACGAAAACGCCGCATATACAGTCACACAACGGAAGTGCTCCAGGCCTCTAGGGGCAGTGCTGAGCTTTCCCCCGAGAGACAGACAACGGACGAATCAACCTGCGGAGGAGAGGAATAGGCCTACGTGAGAAGTAGAAAGTTATTGGTGAGAGGAAAATTGGAGGCGGGAGAGGCAAAAAATCAGAAAATGTAAATCCGACAAACAAACAAAAATGTAAAAATGTAAATCAGCTGCACTTTCATAATACAGTAAAAGATGAGGGCCACATGTGGAAAAAAGAAAGAAAGAAAGAAAAAGAAAAAAAACCCCGTGCTTTTTCATGTAGCCTCTCCCACCTCCAATTTTCCTCTCACCAATAACTTTCTACTTCTCACATAGGCCTATTCCTTTTTTTTTTTTTAGTTTAAAAAACAATTACGGGATGTTTATTCTTCATAATTACGTTTCCCCTTTCGGGATTTTTTTTTTATTTTATTTTATTATTTTTTTAAACAAACTTTATTGTCATGTTGAAGACATACAAAGAAACATGACATTATATAAGCAACATGACAACACTCATACATAAAACAACAGTAAAGTACAGGGAGTGCATAATACATAACAGACAGTAAGGATTTTATCTAGCAATATGTGCCATAATATTTTCACGTTGGCCTATTCCTCTCCTCCGCAGGTTGATTCGTCCGTTGTCTGTCTCTCGGGGGAAAGCTCAGCACTGCCCCTAGAGGCCTGGAGCACTTCCGTTGTGTGACTGTATATGCGGCGTTTTCGTTTTGCATTTGTTTTCTCATTTGCAGCGCGTTTCTGTATATGCGGCGTTTTCTTTTTGCATTTGTTTTCTCATTTGCAGCGCGTTTCTGTATTTGCAGCATTTTCGTTTTGCATCTGTTTTCTTATATGCAGCGCGTTTCTGTATTTGCAGCGATTTCGTTTTGCATCTGTTTTCCTATATGCAGCACGTTTCTGTATTTGCAGCACGTTTCTGTTTATGCAGCGCGTTTCTGTATTTGCAGCGATTTCGTTTTGCATCTGTTTTCCTATATGCAGCGCGTTTCTGTATTTGCAGCACGTTTCTGTTTATGCAGCGCGTTTCTGTATTTGCAGCGTTTTCCTTTTGCATCTGTTTTCTTATATGCAGCGCGTTTCTGTATTTGCAACGCCTGTCTGTATATGCAGCGCGTTTGCACTTGTCGGCCACCGTAGGCTACAGTACAAGGGGCAACAGCTAAAATCTTGCTCAGAGCACCAAATTGTTCAGGGCACAAGGGGCAGTGACAGAAGTTATTCTGTTTTATTAATCATAAGCAAGATGGTGGTGGAAGTAAATCTACTGTCTCTGTTAGCCTCTTCTCTCCCTTCAGTTCTCTTCTTCCCTTTGTGGTCTGTCTCACCTGGTTGTGCTGTGAACTGGCTGCGAACAACACAAACTGAACAGGTTATAATCCACTCAGAGACCTCGTGACGGTGTGTTACTGCTCTTTGTGTGCACAAGTACAGTACGTGTGTGTGTGTGTGTGTGTGTGTGTGTGTGTGTGTGTGTGTGTGTACAGTGGGCCTGTCTGTGTTAGCATGAGCGTTTTCCTGGGGTGAGACTCTGCAGGGAGCGAGCTTCTCTCACAAACACCATCTGTCAACAACAGGCTCACCTGCTAGCAAACATTTAGCTCAGGAACCATCTCGCCTGCTTGCTCTCACTCTCACACACGCGCGCGCACACACACACACACACACACACACACACACTAATACAATTCAGCAATGTCAAAGCAGAAGATAATGTAATTTCCCACTTAGTCGACTTGACAATCTCACCTGCTTTGCAGCCTCTCTGATCTCTGAAGAATACACGTGGAGATGTGTTTGTACGTGTGTTTGATGGATTGAGAGACAGAGGGATGGAGACGTACTGAAGGGATTAAAAAAAAAAAAAAGCACAAAACAGAACATTTGACACCTTGTCTTAACACGAAAATTGTTGGGCTGCAGAGAAAAAAGCAATATGCAGAGTGGGGGAACGACTGAGGGAGACGGAAGGTGAGAAAGAGGGAGATGAAGACGGAGGGGGGAGACTATTACCTGAGGTGTCTGACTAAATTAACTTCTCATCATCACTAATTAGCCCCTTGTTCCTCTGTTCCCTCCAGGTGAGTGCTACCTATATTATTGTGTTTGTGCCAGCGTCGTGTGTGAATGTGTGTGTGTGTGTGTGTGTGTGTGTGTGTGTGTCTCATGTTCATTGTTTGACTTGGGAATGCCAGTTCCTGCTAAGAAAAGACGCTCCGTTCATTGTGTGTTCTTTTGTGTGTGAATCGCACAAAAACATTATTTAGTGTTATTTATCCATGTCATATTTTAATGTGCAATTAATCACACCAAACATGTAGAGCACCAGCATGAAAGCACTTTTAAAATTCTTAATTTGACCATATTCGAACTTCCAAAGCCACTCAGTCTGCTGCGCTCGTCTTCATGTTTTATTTAATAAAGCCAACGGTCCTGTGAATTAATCCAGTAGTCTCTCAGAGTGAGGAGGCTTATTATATGATTTTTTTTAATACTTACTTGATATCTTGTTACATATTGATATAACGCTTGTTTTAATCAAATATTCAGAATTTTCTGCAGCTTTATTAGCACCATGTTTCTCCTAACATTTTTTACACATCCACACCGGACCACTTTGTGACACTATGAAATAATAAAAATATATGTGGCTGGTTATAAGGAAAGGATCAGAGCTAATATAATTATAACTTTAATCCTCCAAAAAAATTACTGTTTTCTTTCAATTGCTAACAATCATCAGTCAGCAATGAAGCTACTTTTTCAAAATGCTACCGTCTTCACTATAAACATGCATCAAACAATTAATCTTCATTCAAACCACTAAAACAGTTCATACACATTTCAAAATAAGTTTGTTCGACCAAAACACTGACAACAGTTCAGAACAGTACAGAAAGCATGTACTGTAACTTATAATACACTGAGTTAAAAAAAACAACAAAAAAAAACAACAACACTGCCAACAGGCAGCATTACATCAATGATGAATTTTTATCTTTGAAGTCTGAGTAATTTATCACGTATTTGTGTATTTCATTATAGAATAGGAATAACCTTTATTGACTGCACTGCACAAATATCTGTAACAAAAATGAATCTGAAATGCGTCCTTTGTTTTTTCTTTATCTTTGCAGATAGTCATTTACTCGTGAAACGAACAACAAATCCCTGAAATTCCAGGATGGCAATATTAATGTAATTACAAAAAATGCATCACTCGTACTGTACAGAAGCGTGTACCATCCCCTTCTGTCTGTTTGGTAACAAAGCCACCACAAACAGAACATTTGGTCTTTCAACTGAAATTGCAATCAGCTGTTTTTGAAATACTTCTATAAGTACTAATTTTATTATAAATATTCTTCTAAGCGTTTCTACATATTTCAATATTGTTACTACAGAAATACACAAATCACCATAATTCTGTTTTGAATGTGTTTTTTACAGTTTGAGAACAAAATCTGCTGCAAACCTGTAATGTTCTGCAGGTGATCAAGTCGAATGACAAAAGAGTTGGATTTTGGGAAATGTTGTCACTGAATGCATTTTGTGTGAAAACAATGTAAAGCCTGCTTTGAGATAAATGCTAACAGTAGCATGCTAACATGTTCATGAGGACAATGCTGGGAAACCTAAATGCATTATAAAAATGCTACCTTATTATCCCTCATAATTATCTGCTGTTGCAGTGTTACGTACCTGAAAAAGTTACTAACACCTGAAACAAATATAGGCCTAGATACTGGTGTCGGTGTCAAGGACCAGTGTGTTAACCTGACACACCAGATGGTTTCCTACACAGAACCATCTGGGAAGTCATCCTTAGAAGCTGTTTGGAAAAGGGCAGGTGCTTTCAAACGAAACACTCGGCAGTTGCATGGATGAACCATCTGTCTATCACGTCTAACACGGGCTCATTTCAACCAATCCAAGCCACTCAGGAGAGGAGTGAAAATATCCTCTCCATCGAGAAAAGAAATGAAGAAATACTTTCCAGCTCCCATATAGCTGATGCTATCACAGTATCTACACTACCCTCTTCAGGAGCCGCCATTGTTTGCACGAGACAAGTCGCTCCCATGCTGGTGTCACGCCTAAAACCACACCAAGGATGGATTCTTGCGTTTTCTAGCAAATCCAGCTGCCTCGCATGGTAACCAGTATGTAGGATGTGGTGGAATCTAACGGTAAGCTTACAGTCGACTTCGCCCTCCCCTTCCAAGTGTGTAGGTCAACATATGGTGGCCTTGAAACTCATGCAAAACACCCTAACTAGAGCCAGTGTTTGGCTTGATCGTTCTGAGCTACCCACAGAGCAACAGCTCATTCTAGCCCATTTCACTGAATTCCTGGACATCTGTGGGATTATGATCATGTTATTTGATCCCAGACGGTCAACAGTTGAGCTAAGCTAGCCTAATATTGCTGTTTCACGCAACTTCAGACTACACCAAACATAAAACATAACTATTTTTTCACTTCCA
Organism: Lutjanus erythropterus; assembly: GCF_056507025.1. Lineage (NCBI taxonomy): Eukaryota > Metazoa > Chordata > Actinopteri > Lutjaniformes > Lutjanidae > Lutjanus > Lutjanus erythropterus. Next base: position 8,250,416 of record NC_139319.1, read on the forward strand.
TACACTGAGCCTCCCCTCAAACTGTCTGGAGCCCACCTGGGGAGGCCCACCTCCCATTTCGAAAACCTCTAATCTATGGTAACTTATTTTCAGGTGATTATACACTTGATTATTTTGTTTGTTTGTAAGAGACATGCTATACAAATACTCTGATCGACTGATTGATTTATAATTAAAGCGAACCTATGAATATTATATTCCATTTCTGCCATATTCTTCTAATAAATCCATGTAAATCTTACACACTTGACCTTTAATATTGAATTTTATTTACTGTCAGCATTGTGACAATTTGTTCACGCTCCCTTTAATTAATTTCACCAAGTGGGATATCATCACTGTCAAGATGTTCTCGATATAGTTTTCCCAGCTTGTTTACTGCGATGATATGACATGGACACAGCTTTAAACACGCCAGTCCTTTGTGCTAAATGTTAATGTCAGCATGCCGAAATGCTCACAATAACAATGCTAACATGCTGATGTCTAACGTGATTTGTTGTGCAGCAACACAATACAAAAGAACAACAGCTTCAACAACAAAAGCAATAACAACAATAAATAAAAAAAAACAATAGATCAAACACAGATATGCAAGAATGTTGAAGTCCAGGTAGTGCAACAACTGCAGTCAAGGGACTGGTTGCATATCTATAGCACTTGAATGAAAGAGTCATGGAGTCTTTTAGTCCTCTGAACAGCTGCCCTGAAACAGCAGCCTGAGGGCAACAGCTCAAACTCCGTCTGGACTGGGACCATGAACGGCACTGGCCCTCCTAAGAACCCGCCTGTTATAAATGACCAAAAGCTTGATCTGACTGCGTCTTTTAACAAGACTTCCAAATCAACTCTTAGAGGACAGATTAAGGTTTCCAAACAAACAATAATACAGAAAGTTAAAACAGTTTGAATCATCCTTCTGTAAAAGAGCATCATCATCTCAGTGGAAACACTGACAGAGACTCTGTTGGACCTTTTTCGAGGTAAAGTCAGCGTGAGATTCAAAAGTCAATTTGTTATCAACAGCAATATCCAGATATTTTTATACAGAACAGTAGCATCCTCTTAACTCCTAACTCTTTCTCCTCTACTGACGAGAAATCTCGTCAATTGCTGTTTTCACTGTAAGGCGGTAGGGGGTGTTGTGGCGCATCATCTGACAAAAAAATTGTCACTCAAAGAAGAAGATGGTGTATTCTTGCACGAGAACATCGGTGCTCAGCTGCAGATCCGCGGGTCAGAGAACATCATGACCCGGCCACAGACTGCTTGCACTGCTGGATCTCTACAGCAGCCGGGACACAGCGAGGCTGCTCACGCCGCAGCCCCTGAGACCCACGCTACAGCCGGGGCAGACAGCGCTCCAGCCTCTGGGCCTCTTGGACAGTGTTTCAGACGGCGGACATGCACACTGGTGACGGTGATGTCACGCACGTATTATGAGGTGATCAAAAATAAATAAATAAATAAAAACTTGAAGTCGATGTTCTGTTCAAAGATGTCTTGCTTTCTCAGTTTTTTTGTCTGAAAAGTGGATTTTTTGATGCAACCATGTGTCTGAAACTAGAGGATCTGTTCTTTCTTTCGCTATGTTCCATGTTAATGTATTCATAGAACTGAATATTCTGTGGGTGTTGAAAAATCTGTGAATTTTGGCAACTTCATTGAAAAAGTGCTGTCAGACAAGAGTTAACAATAAACACAAAGTAAAACTGAGGATGATAGACAAAATTGGACAAATTACAAGTTTAACCTGATGATGGCACTAGATGAAAAGTTAGAGGATCACCAAAGTTGGTAGGATTTATCCTCTGGGGACAATGAATACCTGTGCAAAAGTTCACAGTGATCCATCCAAGACTTCATGAAAATAAAGTGGCGTACTGACCAACAGACCGACAGGCCCGTATCTTGATTTTGTGTTGAATTAGTCAAAAAATAATGAAAATATATGTGTCAATAAAATGGGAACGCATATGGGAAGAAGTGAAATGTGTATCAGCCACGTCCCCACATGGAAACCCATCCAGCAATAAACCCCTTAATTAGTTTGCTCCTGTGAAAAAAAAGGAGGTTTAACGTCAAGTATTTCTCATATTACCTTTGGTGTATTAGTGCGCGATGACAAAAGACATATTCACGCTATATATTGCTGCTTTCTCACCAGCACATTTTGTGTAGCATGTAGAATAATCTGATTATTCAAATAGATGTTAATTAGAGCCGTTTCTTCAAAAGATGGCATTATTCGGTTGAATAAAAGCGAGTCATCTCTGAAGATTCCTCGAACGCCACAAAAGAAGCTGCGTGGACATAAAAAGAACAGCTCTGTCGTTTTTTTGTTTTTGTTACATTTTTATTTGCTCAATTTTCCATTGTCTTCCCCTCAGTGTTCCTCTGGTGGGACACAATTTGAGGTGGAACAATGGCGGCGGATGAATGACCCGATATAATACATATTCATGGCGTTTGAGAGGCAGTTGGGTTGATCCACTTGTTTGAGACACAACAAAGGTAGCTTCCGCTCCTCTGTTATCCTCTCTGCTCCCAATCCCTCCTCCGTGCCTCCTTCAATAGTTCGCCTGTTCGTTCCTCCTTAATTATCTTTTGAAATCCTCCCTCTGTTTAAACCTTTGTCCTTTTCCCATGTGGAGCCTATAAACAGACAGCAGCAGCTTCCAGGGGGGAAATAAAAGGAGGGAGGGAGGAGGAGGAAGACGACATCTCTCAGGTTAATCTTCCTCCCGCTAAAGTAGACCAAGAATCTCTGTACACGTTTAGAAATGAAGCTCCTAACTAGAACCATGAGGGGGTTCTTCAGCTTGTGCCCATTCCTGGTAAAACCTTTTATAAAGGTTCCGTGGAAACTTTTCAGAGAGATCTACATCCCAACATTGAAGGTTGTGAAAGGTTTCAGACAGAATTTCTCCAAGAGGTTATACAAAGAACCCTTCTATAGTGTAACAGTTCCACCCAGAACTCTGTCAGGAGGTTCTGTCCAGAACCTGTCCAGCTTCTAAGGGTGACAACAAGAATCCACCCAGTGGGTTCTACCAAGAACCTTTTTATACTCCAAAGGTTTTATCTGGAACCCACCAAGGGTTTTTTTCTGGGGACTTTTTTTTTAATATTGCACAGGTTCTATCTGGAATTCACCACGGGTGTTCTACTGAGAACATTTTTATTTTGCAAGGGTTTTATCTTGACCACACCAAGGGGGTTCTACTGAGAACCTTTTTGTATTCCAAAACTTTCATCTAGAACCCAGCAAGAGGCTTCTACCAAGAAAGTTTGTATATTCCAAGGCTTTTATCTAGGACCTACGAGGTGGGTTCTACCAGGAACTTTATTAATATCCAAGGGGGTTCTACCAAGAACTTTTTTAATATTCCACAGGTTTTATCTGGAACCTACCAAGGGGGTTCTACCAGGAACGTGTTTTATATTCCAAGGGGTTTTATTAAAAACTTACGAAGGGGGTTCTGCTGAGAACCTTTTTGTATTCCAAAACTTTTATCTAGAACCTATCAAGGGGTTTCTACCAAGAAGCTTTTTATATTCCAGGGGTCTTATCTCAAACTGAGAACTGAGAATCCTTTTAGATTGTGGTGCAAACTCTTGATGAGTTCTTCAAAGATTTCAACAATCCTTGAGGAATTCTTTCAACCAAAAAGAATTCTTTGGATGTAAAAAATTCTTACTGAAAAAAAAAACGGCTCTTCAGAAGCAAATGGTTCAAGATAAAACCCCGGCCCTTGAGGAGGAACCCTTTTGAAACCTTTGGTTCTAAGAGTGTAGCTGTACACTCCACACTGCGTTGATGCTGTTGGCATTTTTGAACAAACTTTAACCTTGAACATGAAAACATCGTCAGCATCTCAAATTTAACCCGGCGAGGTCTCCTGGACATGTGGAACCTGATACTGTGACTGGCAGAACAAACACTCAAACACCAGCCTCCGTATATGAAATAACAACAGACAAGAATAGCTTCAACAGTCTCATTGGTAGAACAATTGTAATTACAATAACATTGTCTGGTAATCCTTCTAAATAGGAGCCAGGAACTAAATCGGTTTGATGACGGTGGTTCTCAGCTTAGTTGCCTTTCACCGGTTTGTACGGTAATCCTCATTAACAAAACACTAATCCCCCCTCCGTGTTGCCATGTTGGGCCCCATCCTCCACTCTCTGACATATAAAACTTCAGCAAACTTCTCGCCCCACTTTAACAGAGACGCTCTAATCAGCCCCGTCGAATCGCAATCCCGTAAACTCCTCGTACGGCGTCTTCAACGATGACACAGAAAGGATTCAACGAAGTTTCCCAACATTCGCTCGGTTGTTTACAACAGGCTCACAGATGTCAAAATCCTCTCAGCTTCGCACACGGACGCTTCTGCACATGTTGGTACATTCATGGTAAATTATGAATCATGGCTATTGTGTTCCTACATTCAGTCTATGAAACACGAGTATCTGTGTTGAACAAAGGATTGAGGAAGCTCTCCGCTTGTCACTTGGCTTTCAGCGGGTTGATGCAGTCGAGCTGAATTTAAATGTACTGTACAGAAATTGGGGGGGAACACATTTTTCTTTTGGTTCCAAGAAATAAAAAAAGTGTGTGTCCTGGTTATGGCTCAGTTATAAAATTCATCTTCAACATCTCTTCTGTCTGTCTGATGAAAAGTCAACCACAGTGGACGCTAATAGAGGAGGATGCCCCAGTATCTGCTTCAAAAGTAGTTTAGCTGCCTTCACTAACACTCTCAACCAGCACTGAGAGCATCAGAGCAAAGAAACTCAAACAGTTTTTCAAACTTTAAGACAAGACTCAGTTTTAAAAAGTTTACAGTCTGCCGTGCTGCAATCTGTGTCCTGTACAATGACAACAAAAACAAAGTGCACTGATTCAACTGACAAAGAGAGTAACGTAACTTTTGAGGGTAACGGTTATTGACTTGACACTCTTTTACACTGGACAAAAAAAACCCCACTAACATTTGGCATTTGTCTTCAGTGGGAAAAGGTGCAGCCGGCATTTATTCCCGGGTCAAATGCCTCTACAGTAAAGAGCTGCTACGATTAATCGATCATTAAATTAATCACCAGCTATCTCGGTAAGCGATTAATTGGTTTGAGTAATTTTTTTTAACAAAAAAAGGTCAAATTCTCTGATTTGAGCTTCTTGGAATTGTTCTCTTTGATGACGTCACATTGGGATTTGAGAAACACTGATCAACATTTTTCACCATAAACATAAAACATAAATCGAGAAAATAATCAACCAATTAATTGACGATGAAAGTAAATTAGTTGCAGCCCTACAGTCGTCACATCAGCTCATCTCTGATCAGCAGAGATAGAAAAATCACACCCAGGTGGAAACCCTGATTTTCAACCCAGCGAAAGCACTGAAGTCTTGTCTGTAACTTCTGCTCCTCTTTGTCATTTCAGCCTCAAATTCCATCCACCTCTGTTCTAGCAGCATATTGAACTTGTTCCAAATTAGTCTGTCGCATTTGAAAAAAGGGACTAAAGTCAAATTTTATTTTATAAAACTAACCAATGTAACTTCTCTGCTGTTTGTGAACCCTGTTTTCCAGCACATCTGTGACATCAAACACGACACATCAGAAAAAAAAACAAAACAGAAAGAGAAACTCATCTACTGACCGTAGGAAAGGAGTCAATCAGCCATTATTAGAGTGGTGGTCATTAATAAAATAAAAGATTGATGACGAGTGGGTCCCAACTCCTGAAGCATGGACCAGTACTGGGCACATCACTGTGGTATCTTTTCATTATTGATTATCTATCATCACTACTTTTTAAAGAGGTAGAGGCGCCTCTTATAAAATAATTTTCCCCATGATATTGCATGTCATATTTTTACCTTTGTTGTTTTTACCTGATGTTCCAGTCATGTGAGATTCAAGGTGTTCAGGTGATGCTGTAGGCACTGCAGGCTTTTTACCTGCTTGATTTTTTTTTAAGTGTACTATGGAGCTCTGTTTAAATGTTTGGAGTCAGATTTTTATTATGCATTTCCACTATGCACATATTGATTACATGACCTGTCAGGTGACCCACACAGGATGGTTGTTCAGATACACTGTTCCAACATTTTGTGACTAAAACAGCATCCTTACAAAATACCAACAATGTAAACAAGAATATACAAAATGTTCAAAAGTACCAAAATAATAGTACAACCAATGTGGCTGCAGAGAAGCTGAGCAGAGACCTTTAATATCATGAAGATTTCTATAATAAAATCTTTTACTGTAAAATCTTTCTGTGCTTTCTTGCATCCACACAGTGTGGACTGATACAAGATATTTTTATTTCTGAATATTTCTGTGTGTATATGTTAATTATCTGAAGAGAATTTGGAGACACAGACACCTCCTCAACAGTCACTTTTTTAACCTGGAGAATCTCCTCTAATAAATTTCCAGGCTTCACAAACTGCCTCTGACCCACCTACAGCTGGAGGCTCCTCACCCACAATCCTTTGCTTTCTAATTATTCAAATAACAGACAGGATGGAGAGCTGTGATTCGCCAGCCCTCTTCAATTAGCGTTGTGTTAATTAAAGAGCATCATCAGGTTCTCGTTAGTGATTAAACACCCGAGTGTGATTACTTAACTCAGCAGGACTCCTGACGAATCATCTGCCCCCTGATCCCTCCGATGAGTGTACGTGAGTGTGTGCGGCTGAACGTGTTTGTGTATGTGCATTTGAAATGTAGCAATGCTAAGGCGCTAGCAGTGGGAACAGATTCTCCCGCTCACACTGCATATCAATGCTTCAATGAACACTGCATATGCAAAGCTGCGAGGACGTGTGTGTGCGTGTTTGTGTGTCCGATTAAAGGGGGATTTTTGTTCACTTGCTGATGAGGTGTCTGAAGTAAGTTAATTGCCTATCAAGAGAGCAAGCCAGCTCTGCCTCTTGTGTGTGTGTGTGTGTGTGTGTGTACTTGCATTTGTGTATTTGTCAGAGGCTCTGTGTGCATGTCTATGTCACTTCATGAGCTAATTGCCTATCAGAGGACTGCTCAGGTCCCTGTCCTTTGCTTGGATCAAGTCTGCATTTAAGTGCGTCTGCTCATAATATATGAGCCCATGTGTATAAATACGAATGTACACTTATTCAGTGGTGGAAAATAACATTAACTCAAACTTAGAGGAAAACACTGTTGTCATTATAACATTTTTTGGTATTAAAAATACTATACTATTAACAATACTTGCTAAAATTCTGAAAACGTGACGTTACTCGTTCTTCTACAGCGCTGTAGGTATTGTAGGTACCAGGGTTGCAATTCTTTAACACATCCCTACAAATACAGTATGTCTCTGCAATGTTGCGATTGTGAAATATCATTTGTGATGTTGTCGTGACCGTTATTGCAACATTACAGTTACACTGTTACTCTTAGTTACATTACTGCAACATTGTAACATGTTAACAGGTATTCCTTAGTATTTTTTGCAACATCTGTTCAGCGTCCTTTGCATGTAATTTCCTGTACTTTATATAATGCAAAATTGCTAAGACATCACCACACTCGAGATAAGTGGTGGAAACATTGGGACAACACACCAGCAATGTTTAAAATAACCTGCGGGCAACAGCACTCTGGTGTTGCCACATCTCATGTCACAAAAGTTATGTTGCGGCTACGTTCCTGCAAAATACTGGCAATGTTTAAAATCATGCATGGGCGACGTCACTCTGGAATTTCACTTGCTAGGTTGCTAAAACGTCATGTCTCAAAAGTGTCATTGCAGCTACCGTCCTCCAGTGACTTTGTGTTAGTAGGGATAAACCTACAAGTGTTTTTGTCTGCCTGTAAAAGCCAAAGGAAGGAGGGGAATGCTTATCAGCACAGAAGAAGAAGAGAAACAACAAGCAGAACATCAGGGATTAAAAACATTTAAAAATAATTTGCAAAAACCTGTGCAAACAGAGCCATCAGACTTTTCAAAACGAAAGGAGTAAACACTGTAACAACTTAAAGACAGACAACCAGATGGTGAGAGTTTCAACACACTTTAACATTATATTAAATGTGTTTTGAGTTTGTTACACCAAAGAAATATGTGTTATTAACCACCCAGCCAAATTTGAATGATTCAAAAGAATCACTAAATATGAAAAAATGTCTCAAAATCATTAACAAATGAAATACACATTGCCATTATTTGCTGGTTTGAGACAGCTGGAATTGCTGTGTAGCCATCTACACAGCAAAGGGTGTGAGAATAACGTTTGTCAGTTGCTTGATGGTTGTCAGCAGTTTCAAAAAGTATTTTAGTAGTACTTTTGATAGTCGCAAGCTAGGCTCATCGTCACTATGGAAAGACATTGACAGCTGTAGGGACACCGGTGCTGTGCCAGTTGAGTACGGGAATGAGTAAGTAACCAGTAAGCGGCTGTGTATGTGTGTTTTATCGTGGCTCAGGTCGCAGGGCTTACATTCATGGTTCCGGGTGTGTGCGGATTTGACTTTTAGAGAATTGCGGGTAACAGGCAGGTTCTGGTTTTCAACATTGTAGGTGTGGATGGGGTGTGGATGTGTGGGTTTGCAAAACTGGACCCATTCAGGACTCCGGCAGCAGGTGAGCAATTCTCACTGTCCTGATTCCTTTACACAGAAACCAGTAAGCAGGCTGTTAAAGGCAGCCAAGAAAGTTAAGGGAAATCTAATTTTTTTGCATTCCAATCTTGTCACACATAGACAAGTAGAGCTTTAACAATTAATGGATGAATGTAATAACTGGCAACTATTTTGATAACTGATTAATTGGTCTAAGTGATTTGATTTCAACTTCTTAAATATGAATATTGTCTAGTTTCTTTAGTTCTTTGTGACAGTAAACTGAATATCTTTGGATCGGGCGCAAAAGAAGACATGTGGGGACGTCATGTTGGGCTTTGGGAAACAGTGACTGACGTTTTTCACCGTTTTCTGACATTATATAACAGAAACAACTAACAGATTAATAAAGACAATAATAGACAGATCAATTGACATTGAAAATAATCATTAGCTGTGGCCCTATTTACAATACAGAGAAATAAAAGCATGTAAAGATTCTTACATATTGGACTTTTAAGTACAATTTTGAATGCACTGCTTTTATTTTTATAGTAGCTACTTTTACTTGAATGAACAACCTGAGTTCATTTTCCTCCTCTGCCTGTGTGTGTGTGTGTATGTGTGTGTGTGTGTGTTTGTGTGTGTTCCAGGCAGAGTAGTTTTGCCTCCAGAGGACTGAGATGCTAATTAAGATGAATCCACCTACAGCCCCTCCTGGCCCCGCCCCTCTCGCTCACATTCATCTGCGTTATGCAAATGTGTGTGTGTGTGTGTGTGTGTGTGTGTGTGTGTGTGTGTGTGTAAAATCACATCTTAGGCCACACAGATCACAGCCACCACCATCCCATCTGACTCATAGTAATATATAGCATTTAATAATGCTGTGTACACACACACACACACAGAAAATCAATATCCATGATTTAATAATGCAATGTACTGATTCAACTGGTTTCACAGGCCTTATTCCTGGCCACAAGAGCATCGCCACGACAACAGGCACCGGAATAACAGATCTACTGCAAGTGTGCTAATTGAATGCATCATGCATACAGTGTGTGTGTGTTTGTGCACATGTTTGTGTGTGTGTGTGTGTGTGTGCATGCAATGAAGTAATGGGCAGGACATTCTTCATCTCTGGAATGATGAAGTGGGATTTAATAAACTAGCAAAAACACATAAACTCTCACACACACGCAGATCGCCTCAGCAGGTGAGCGTAGCTGAGTTGACACTTTGTCAGCACAGTGTAATTTGACATAATGAATGCAAGCATCGTTACTGCTGTTAATTGGCCAGACTAATTATACTCCGAGGACGTCATTAGAGGGAACCTGCCGCTCCAACTGTGTGTGCGTGTGCGCGAGTGGATGCGTGTTTGTGTGTGCCTGTGCGAGCGTGTTTACGAGTCAGATTGGGCCAGACGGTGGGAAAAGTGCAGGAGGCTGGAGGAGAGGCTGGAGGTGGGAGTTTGGATGAGGAGGAGCAGTGCAGGTGGTCAGGACTGATGGAGAAGGGAGGAGACAGGGGTGAGGGAGGGTCTAGTGTGGGCACCGTGGGAGGGGTGAGTTTAGATTTTAGGCCAAAAGGAGGTGATGGAGGCGTGAGGAGGCTGAGACGAGGGAGCTCGAAAGGTTTGAGCTGTCGAGTCAAAATAGTCAGGAAAAGTTTGTTCATGTCTTCAGCCAAAGACGCGCACACACACACACACACACACACACACACACACACACACACACACAGACACACTTTCTCTCAAAGCCATTTAGACTTCTATATAAAATTAATTACTTTTTATGGTGGATGTCTAGAAATAAAGGTTCACTGAGCATGAGCAATATTAGTTTGTTTCAGGGATGCAAAATGTTTAAAATCTTTACTGAGAAACAATTTTCATGTGTGTTCTGACCCATAAAAACCAACCACTTCATTCACAGTAATATTCCTCTGGTTTCCATCAGAGGAGTTTATCCATTGAACCGTAACAGTGATGTTTTGGTTCCGATGCAGAGGTTTTAACTGCTTCATTAGTACTCATTTACTGTAAAAAATAATGATAATAATAAAAAGTCTACACTCACTGAAGCAGATGAGCACTTATTAATTAAAGCAACATTAAGTAAGATCTGGTATTCTGGGGATTTTGCGCCCACAGTTTCAGAGTGCATTTCACTTATATACTGTCGTAAATATGGACAGCTGTACACATGCATCTGTTATGACTGCATTATGTAAAATCAAAAATTAGTGAGTCAACAACATGGCCAAACATCAAGCAAGTGCTACAACATAAAACATAGTAAGCCAGCTAATATTTCTAACTGGTCCAACAGCAAGAAGGCTAACTCAGCATATGTCTCGTCAGTGTTTTATTTTGCAAAGCTCTCGTCAGTGACAAAAAGTTAGTCCAGCATTTACTCTTGTGCTGCGGCCTTTTAGTTGGTCAGTCTTTTAAAGCTGAGCTAACTTGTTAACAGGAGATACATGGGAGTTGAGGCAGAGCAGCCGGAGGACATCAGGGGAAAAAACAGAAAACGTTTTCTCCATAGTGTGATCCAGTTTCACCAAAATTAGTAACAAAAATGAGTGGCACTTTTGGCTGCATTGAGTCAGACAATGCTGCACTGATTTGCATTTCCATTATGACTTATATTACACTGAGCTGTGCAAAGTCGCACCCGAGATGGACCTACTCTGGAGTGGGTCCAAGGCGAGTCCGACCCCCCCTCCAAGCAGGCTATGGTGATGCCTCACTGACCGCGGCCAACCCATGATGACACCCTTTTCTCCCCCTCAAACAAGCGAGCGTTGTGATACTCAACTCATGTCTGTGCAGGACAGCAGTAGTTTAGTTTCTCTCCTCTGTCGTTGTTTACATGTTCAGGTATCTGCTGTATTTTACTGTTATGTTCACTGTCAGTCGTACAGGAGTCAAGTTAGTGCCAATGACAACCAAAGATTTTCCTGTTTTTGCTGCTTCATAATAACATGAATAACAATAACATGGGGCTTTTATTCTGAAGAGTTTATAGGAAGTTCAGTGTTTATTTGCTGTTGTCCAGCTGCTTGACTTGAGCTAAGCTGCTCATCTTTAGTTAAAAGATGCACCAGCCCTGTTGTAATGGAAATGCAAATCCCTGCTGTGTTGAGCTGACATGGCTAGTCAAACAAAGTCAGCATCTGTAAGGAAAAGGGATATTAGTGACATAAACGGTTACGCACTGGCCATCAAAGATACATAGCAGGAGAACAGCCATACGGGTTGCAGAGTAGGAATGACAGAAATACTATTCACACTATTAGAAGTCAGTGCAGTATCAAAGCGAAAGGTTTAAAAAAAAAGGTAACCTTTATTTTAGAAGGACATTTTCAAACATTGTTTTCTACCATTTGTCCAGCAAAGATGTAGTTTGAAGCGTGGACAGCGAGTTCACATCCTGGGCACTGCCAAAGTGCCCTTGAGGAAGGCATCAAACTAACAGCTGTGGCTGCCAAACTACGCCATCATCTCTCAAAATACCCGCATGTCTACGTGTGTCCTGTTAGTACTACGAACCAATCGTGTGACCACTAGGACGTATCTTCAACAAGGAAACAAAAAGAGTAAATTTATGTCTAAAAAAAACAACAACACTGGAACACATCAGCTCGATTTGGCTAACTCAACCTGCTGAAGGAACAGAAGCAGAACTGTGGATTTTGTCACTTTCTCAATGTACTTAGGGTGAGTTCACACCTGTCCCTGAGTCAAATCAATGCAAGGTTTCAATTTTCCAATTTTTCCGCTCTGGTTTGAGTTCACAAAAGCAAAATTCAAACACTCCAGAAATTGCAAACAAAAGCAATGTGTTGGAAATGTTTGATTATTAGTCATGCAGTCTGTGGTTCAATCATGGAGCACCGTCAGGTTCTGATCATGTCGGTGTTGATCTGGAGCGCATATCAGCAGACTTCAGAGGAACATGAACATCTCATAAGACAGCAGGTATTAACTGATCGTGAGTCCAGGTTTGTCCCCTGCTGATCCACATTTTGGTATCAAACGCACCACTAGTTCATCAGCCACTAAAACAGAAGAGAAAACGTTTCTTACTCTTAATAAATCTTTAAATACCTTATCATTAACCTTATTATTGATTTGATTGATTGATTTGTCAGATCAGTACATTAAGAGCAATGAAAAAAACAGGGTCAGAATCCTTGTATGTGCACACATACTTGACCAAATAAAGCTGATTCTGATCCTGTAAGAGGTATTTTCTCAGTGTGTTGAGTAAAGAAGAAAGTAAAGTCATCATTACAATAAGACGGAAAGAAGTAATTGGTAACTGATTACTTTTCTTAAGGTAGACAGTTCACCTGTTCTCAATGAACCTTATTGTGTCCATTCAAATAAAGCCCTCAGTATTTATGAATGAAATTTTTAAAAAGCTGCAGTGACCAAACAACAAAAAGCTGATGCCTCTTGGCTGAAACAGCATCCGTGGAGTATTTACTTAGTCAGCCATTACGGCCGAGCAATTTGAGCAAATTCTGAGAAACAATATCGTCTCACAGTCCGCAGACAGAGAGGGAGGGCGGGGGGGGGGGAGAGTGAGTCTGCGACGGGGAAAGCATGTAATTTCCTAATTCTGATCTTGCAAGACAATCCGTCCTTATCAGTGTCTGATTCCCACATCGGAGGAAAAGTAGACGGAGGAGCTGCAGGCCATCACACACACACACACACACACACACACACACACACACACACACACACATGCAGAGAGAGAGAGAGAGAGTACACAGAAGACAGAGGCATGAAATTACATAAAGGAAAGGGATCCAGATAGAAAGACTGAGAGACTAGTGCGAGAACAAACAGGCCTATCAAACGACCACAGACCCAGATAACAAGATAAGACCTAATCAATCAATCCTTGCACACGGAGAGAGATTGCGCTAAGTGGCTCATGAGTCCTGCTGTAAATTAAATCTGCACACTCCTTCAAGTAAGACCGAATGGAGGGAGTGAGAGTTGGAGAGAAGAGGAGAAAGACAGAAGGGGGGATAATAGAGGGTAATTTCATCAGCGTGGCCCGTGATGAAGCTTTTACACGGTGGTTTGAGAGGCCAAACTAAAAGGCTGGAGGTTTGGTGATATTGAATATGAGTGGTGTGTCATGATTCGATTTGTAAAACGATAGCCAGGAATTAGATTACAGGCTCTAATGCGGATATCTGAAAGGGTGTCAGACCTTAAGGGTTTGGTGTGTTTGAGTGTGTGTGTCTTGAAATTTTCTTCCTGTGCAGGGAAAGCCTATAACACACTGTGAATCACTTTAATTCACTCACTCCAGCATCATCCATCCTCATCACGGCCCTGCGTCCTCCCTGTGTGTGTCTGTGTTGTTTTAGCGTATGTAGACGAACCATCAGCGGGCTGCTAAAACAAAAAATACTTCACAAAAAAAAGCACAGCGGCAGAGGAAGAAATTTAAAAAAAGAAAAGATGGAAGCCAAAAATAGAAATGAATGCAAATGTGCGTTTGGTGGAACAGAGGTGCCAGTGTTCCTCTGCATGATTAATCATTTTCTTGGTTTTCTGTCTGCGGGCCACAGTGCCAAAGTGTGTGTTTCGTTTGGCGGAGCGTCACTTTTCGGTTATTGGAAAAACGTCTTCGCAAGGCAATAATTAAGACTATTCAAATGTTTACTCTAACATCCACTCTGTTTGTGCGAGCATCAGCCAGCGCTCGGTATTTGTCCAGAGAAAATGGTGAGTCAGCGTAACACGGCACCAAACATTAGCAGAGACTGATGGTCCTGATGACGGACACATCAAGCTCGAGCGTTAGTCAACCCTGTCTCGTCTTGTCCAGGTGGCTCACGCTGCGAGTGGTGAAATAAAAACATTGTTGAGCATCTCTCTGCTCTCTTTTTATAGCCAAAACTTTGCTGATTTGCTTCAGTGTCACTGCTCTCGGGCAAGTTTTCAGTTTTCAGAAGCACGACTCCAAACCAGAACCAGATACTGCTTTATTGTAGGTAGGTAGGTTTATGCATACAAGGAATCTGCTTCGCTATTTTGGGGCATAAATGTCACAATAAGTAACAGCAAAGAAAATAAAGTACTGAAAAAGGCTAGAATCCTGTTTTAAAACAAAAACAGCTGTACAGTGTTTGCAACAAAGAGGAGGGAATGCACAAAATATTGGTTAAAACTGAATTAAACAAAACTAGACCAAATGTTGTTCTCTGTATGGTGGATGTGTATTTTTATTAACGTGTTAACAGAGTTTTATTGTATATCAAATATTATTTGGATCTACTGGGCCTCATGCAGAGACATTTGTATATTCTGATCTAAATTTCTCTCACTTTTCTTCATACAGAGAGCTCGTACGAACACGCCACGTCAGATACAGCAAACGCTCGAAACTTCAGATAACCGTGTAACTTATCTGCCTGTGCGTGTTTGAGTGCAGGTGCATGAGACTTGTAAATTAGCATAAGATCCTGAGGTATTTTCAAAGTCACGTTACGTGAAAATGTGCTGTGAACACAAAACAGCAGCGGCTTAGTTACGTTTAGGCAGCAAAACTACTTGGTTGAATTTTGGAAAAAGATCACGCTCTGGGTTAAAACATACAAATATATTACATTATGTTAGTTACACATGTGACCTATAAACTGGTTATGATACAGATTTGTTTAATCACTGGAGGAATATGCAGTTACGATAATTACAGCCGATGTGTTTTTGCATCGTGTGCGTGGTGAGGAAAATAAATGAAACAATTTATAAACCGTAACAAAAGTTTGTGCCCGTTAAAATAAACAGCATAAAATGGCCAAATAACAATGAGATGACACATGGTGTAAAGTTAACAGCAGCGTTGCAAGCATTATTTTTAGCATGGGGGCGATGAAAATCCATTTTACGTGACGTCTTACTAACAGATAATCGTAATATCGTGCTTGGGTGTTGACAGAGAATAAACAGGACGGTGCTGCCGCTGTCTTGATGGATAATTTCACCTCATGTGCTCGCAGTTGAACTGGTGTAGTAATACATGTCCAGTTTTCAGAGCTTCAAGAGAAGCTGTTGCATCTGTGTCTAAACTACTCCAACAACGTAGCTGATGGTTGCAAGGTTTGTTCACTGCAGCTTGTTCTCTGAATGAATCGAAGTATTTCTGTAATCAATGATGTCAATTATGTTGACAATTTTCCCACCCCTACGCTTGAATTTAAAAAATGGTTAATGTATCTAAGGCTAAGGTTGTCATGGCATTTTCGTCCAATGACACCAAAAATAAACTGCCGGCTCTGCCTGTAGTCTCAATGAGTAGGTGGTTTGAAGGCACGACATGGAGGCAAAGAACCACCCAACGCAAAATGCACAACAACAAGTTAATTATCCCACTTCATGGTCATTTGACAACTACATGAAATAAAAGCATTCAGAGATATTTTAAGTGAAAGTTTTGTACTGAAAGTTATAAAGCAAGAGCTTCCTGTTGTTATGACAAGGAATAATTCTTGTCCACAAACACACCTGTCCACATATAATATGGGTGATGTCGCAGTGGCGCTCTTGAGATTCCTCCCTCAGGTAAATCAGGTGCAGGTGTCTGAGTTATTTATTTGCAACTAATATAATTGTCTTAAATCAGCCTTGTTTCTATAGAGTTAGAGGAAAGTTTGTTAACCTGTAAGTCACAAAAGTTCCCTTTTTTCCTTCCAAACCCCTGTCCTTTTTGAAGAAATCCATATAAAAAGGCTGCTGTGGATCATGTAAAAGGTGCTGCTTCTTCTCAACTTTGTTAATTAGTTTCTTGTCGACCCATTCGGTGGCTTTAATGAGGGGAAACCGAAACGTCAAGGATGCCACATCGATTTTAACCGGATAAAATAGACTACAGGTCTGAAACAGAGCCAGGGCGAGTGATTTTTCAAGGAAGCGACACATCGCACAGCCTGTTCACTGACACCTCCGGTTCGGGAGTGGTGCTTTGACAGATGTGCTCTTTAAAGGGGTAGTTTGCCCAAAGATGAAAATCCAGTCATTATCTTCTCACTCTAGTGCCAGTTGAAGGTCGGGATTACTTTTTTTAGTCGCAGAATTGCTCATTTGTTCAGGCAACTCTGCAACACTGTTTTCCTGCAGTGTTTTGTGGACTAAAAAACAAAACCCAACCTTCATTTTTAGTTGAACTATTCCCTTAATGATGCTATGGCTACAAGTGAGTAACAGATGAATTTCGAACCATGATTAAACTTGAGCCAAACTGCATTTGCATTAAACAGTTTAACACTCCTGCTGGCAAATCAGAAAATTCACCCAGACCATAACTGTTAACTAAAGGCATTAAATAAATGAGATATTTATGTTCTTATTTATTTGTAATGTAAATGTAGCAGAAGTATAAATGTCTGCCACAGTGAAATAAGTCAAGTACAGTACCAGACAGTCTAAGATGTCTCGCTGGCCAACATGACCTCACAGACACCCACGCAACACACACAAACACAGCAGGAACACATTAGGCGATGAACAACCAACAAATCTGAATTATAAAAACGAGAACAGTGACGCAAATCAAAGACCTCATAACCAAAAATTGATGGTTTTATTCACACACACAAACACACACGCACACACCAATAAAGAAGCCTGAGTGTTGTCTGGCAGCAGGGCGAGCGGGCGGGAGATTCATGATTTTTAATATGCAGAGCAACTGCAAAGTGGAAAACCAGACACACACACACACACACCTACAGTACAGTGAGACATCAGTTTCAGAGCCACTCACATGAACTATATGAAGATGTTTTTCTCTTGGTGTGGCGACAGACAGCAGCTCGCACACAACAGATCGCTCCCAGCAGAGCACACAGAGCCCTCACATCATTAACACCTCCTGCTGCGTACCGCCGGGCCTCAACCGTCTGGGGACACGAAGCCAAGAGAAGGGAGGAACAAGAGAGACGAGCACTTAGGACACGGACGAAAAGGTGCTAGAAATGTGTGTATTTATGTCTCTGAGCTTGTGCAAGTGTGTGTGTGTGTGTGTGTGTGTGTGCTCCCTATCTCCCAAATGCCTCGACTCATCTGCTAATTAGTCAGGAGCAATTAAGTACGCTTAAACTAACCGCACACAGAGGCAGCCCCAACACACATGCAGGTAAACAAATAATCACAAACAGAGCGAATGACTCACTTTAACTGTATCCGCTAATAAAAGCAGGAAGAAAAGGAGAAAGAGAAGAAAGGAATAATTGGCTGTGATAACGGAGAAAGGAGACAGAAACGAGTAATAAGGAGTGAAGAAAAAAAGGAGGAGAAAGAGATAATCAGAAGTCCCAGTGGACAGATTGAAGCAGAGTGGATTCTATCACATGCTATCTCTCATTTATATGCTAATTCACACTATTAACAGACCGAGAGAGGGAGAGTCTAATGAATACCTACTGATTGCTGTTTGTTCATTAGTTAGTTTGTGTTTTTAAAGAAATGTTGTGGTGAGAAACCAGTCGGCTGCTACTAAAATGTGTCCTGTATTGTCTTCAAGAACTCATAAATGCGAGGAACAAAAAAAAGTGGATGCTTCAGATGAAATGAAAATATATATATATATATATATATATATATATATATATATATATATATATAAAATGAAGCCAGAAAAAGAGTGAGCGATGTTATCAATGTAATTCAATTTGGATTAACGCCGCAAATCATCTCCTTTCTTCCCTCCTCGCTCCCTCCCCTCCGTCACTTTTGTTCCTTTATGATACTGATAGCCACTTGAGTGCTTCTCTCATTTTCTGCTTTAAGCTGCTGCTGCTGCTGCTGCTGAGCTCAATTCAGCTCAATTAACAATAAATATGAGCTCACATGTGCACACACACACACACACACACACACGCACACACACGCACAGTGTCGGTGTACTTCACTGACCTTCAAATGTACATGAGATAAGAGATCATACTGAGGTGCCACAATGAACCAACACAGTACAGGGAAAAGTTTTTTGTGTGTGTTTCATTATTTGCAATTATATTTTTGGTAACTGTAATATTTCACTCAGTTTTTTTTTTAGCCTTTGAGCCTGCAAAATTACATGCTATGTCCCAGTACAACACATTCACATATACACAAGAAGACATGTAGTTTTCAGACATTTCACATGCAAAAAAAAAGGTGATTTCTAGGCAATACTAGTAACTGCGCCCTTATTTATGACATTAAGAAAAGTACTTGGCTCTTCATCAGGTTTAAAGAAATCTGGGCTCCAAATATTATACTTTTCTTAATATTATAAAGAAGTAATTTATTTAACATATTTTCTCATTCAGCTTCCTTCTATGAGCACTTCAGTCTTTCATTTAACCCAAATTTTCTGCCAAAGTAGGACTGATTTGAGGCTGACTGATGCTCAAAGTCCTGCGTGCAAACACTAAATAATTGTCTTACACACTTTTTACATTTTACAACACACATTAGAACTTACAGCAGTAGGATTTGTCTGAGCTGTTCATAAACGCGCCAGAGAGATGTCAGATACCAACGCTCTGGGTTTGGTAAAGCACAGCAAAAATAATGAGAAAATAAGGAAATACAGGCAGAGGGCAGGGTCTCTGTGGATACGGCCACCGCCACACACTTCTAAAGGGTCAAGTGGTTTTGTTCTTGTCTGTTTTCTCATTTTCTCGTTCATTACTTTTTGTGTGTATTAATCTTGTTTTAATTGTACCCTCAACATAATTGAAAATGAGGACTTCCTCGACATTTAAATAACGTTTGAATGAGTGAAAATTTGGCTGAGAGATTTGTGTTTTTCGTCGTGGGCGTGGCCCATAACACTGTTGTAGGCCATTATAAATTACAGTCACAGTTTTCTAGACTAAAGACAAGATGAGCACACTGAAGACATCACCAGTGAAACAAATATTGTGTTTCACCTGTGATAAATTCACATATAGGTGCATGTGGGTCATACTTTTCATATATGAAGAAAAGAAAATACATGTACCTGTAGTTTGCAGAGATTTACTTTTACTTCTTGCTTTTTCAGGAGTGCTTACTTTCTCGCAAACATTAGATGCTCATAATCTTTCCTTTAAATTTTATAGAGGACCATTGTCTGTTTTTCTTATATTTGACATAAATAACACAAAACAGTAATAATGAAAGCCTGACTAGATGTGACCAGTTATAGTTTGAAGTAGAGTTAAAGGCCAAAATCAGTTACAAAAAGAAAATTCGTAGGTTTTATCTCTGTTTAAGGACTATTGTCTTTTCTATTTTAAATCAAATAATTTAATAGAACTTTATTTAATCTTTTCAGAGTGGGTTTGAAAATGCGAGTGTAAATATTCACCCTGATAGATGGTGTTTGTGATTCACTGTGCACATATCCTCTCTGTCTTTTACATTATTCATTTAAAGACACACGCAGTTAGTATCCAGCCATGGAGGAGCTGAATCTGTCTGCACATGCACGCACGCACGCACGCACACACACGAACACACACACACACAAACACACACACTGATCATTACCCTCCTGCCTTGTCACAGACACTTAAAGAAACACAAAGAGGGAGACCCGAACCAAAATCCTGAGATGATTTTCCCTCCTGGCACTACCAGTAAGGTGTGTGTACGCTTTACTGTGTGTGTGTGTGTGTGTGTGTATGTGTGTTTGTGCAAGTAGAGACCACATGCAAAGGGTTTCCACGGGCGACATCCAGAGGTTCTTGCGGGGTTCCCCTGGGCTGTGATCGCTTTTCCAGCGCTGTCATCACAAAGACACACTTATACTCACACAGCCCTCTTTGTCAAAACACAGTGACGGAGGCTGAGACACAAAAAAAACACACAACAAAAACAAAACCAGAGAGCAGCCGTTCAATCCTGACTGTTTTGTTCCACCTTGTGTATGCATGCATGCAGTGATGCATCATAGAAACACCAAAAATCACTTTGCTATGGATTCCACACACATCTCCCCCCTCCTCCTCCTTAATGCACAAATCTGTCTTCACTCTCAAATCTGTCATCACTTTTACACCTTATTTGTTTTGCCTATAAGCAGAATATATTGTGCTGCAAAGAATTTATCCGAGCAGAAACTGAATATCTACAGATGCTGGGCCTTTTTTTTTTAATAAAGCAGCATACAAAATAAGGTTACAGCACTTTAAACTTCCTCATGTGGTCCATTTTATGACCTCTCACTGGGTTATAAGAACCTCAGGAAATCCATCAAAGCACACTGAGGGTGAGGAAGTCTCACTCCCTCATAATTATATGAAAAAAATCATTATAGAGCAAATCAGTTCACACCAACAGAAATACAGAAACAGATCATCTATCTATCATCTACCAACCAAATACATAAACATGATGCCGTTAGAAAGCTGAGATACTTGTGTTTCGATCGATGCCAACCATTTTGAGATACAATCACAACAGCAGGTACAGTCAGCGCCTTAAACAAACAAACACACAGCTGTCTCTTACTAAGCCCCGCCCCTTTCAGCTCTGTACTCCAATGTACTCCAATAACCGTTGAACAACCTTAGTACCTCGGTCAACCTTCACCTTTCGTGTATAAATGAGAAAAGAGTTTTAGTCGACCAAATTTTCATTTCAGAACACCTCAAGTTCTGTTCAGGAGCTGCACCTTGCTGTTATGTCCAGAGGATCGCTGCAGCACATAGCATTGTTCTAGTGCACTGCTGCTAACTGTGCTGTAGCTGCCATTAGCAAGTTAGCACAGTTAGCGGTCCTATGGGATACAGTCTCCCAGGTCAATGGAGGCCGGTGGACAGGAAGTACAGGACCTCAGGGGATTTAACGTGGCAGCGGCTGAATGAGTTTGTGACTTTATTTCAACTATGTTTTAAAAAAAAAAATGTTCAGCCTCAGTGGTTGTTTCAAGAAATCATTGTTTCAGAATCATTAACCTTTTAGCTGTTAATATTAGGCTGTTTGCTTTGTGCACCCCCAAAATATATTTAAATAATTAAATTAATATCATAAGCACCAAACGACCAGTCGACTAATGGCTTAAACTGACAACAAGTAGTCGACTAGGAAAATCTTTAGTCAGGAACAGCCCTACCAGCTAGCTCATGGCGGGACTTACAAATTCGGGTAACTCACATTTGAAGACTCACAGTAACTCACTGATCAATAATATTCAGACAAAACCTTTTTTTACACTGGCAAAGATCTGATGAGTACACTACAGAAACACATTCAGTCCAAAGCACGCAATTACATCAATACATGCCAACAAACTGCACAAATCAGCCAGCAAATGTTTACTCTCCCACTCATATCCATCAAAATACAAAACTACAACATGAATACTCATGCAACATACAGCTAGAAAAGCTGAGATTCTTGTATTTCCATTGAACCTTTTTGAGATACAATCACAACAGCAGGTACAGTCAGTGCCACAAACAATTACAAAACTGAAGCAACTCACCATTGAAGACTGAGCAATAATCCACTGATCAGTAATATTCTGACAAAATGGTCCTGTTTCCATTTGCAAAGATCCAGCCGATCCAAAGTCTAAAACACACTACTTCCATCGATGAATGCCCACAAACTGCACAAACATGCTAAGTCATAATTATGCACTTAAATTCCTCTGTGTCTGGAGTTTACATGCAGATAGAAGCACATGGTTTCAAGATGGACGCTGCACTCCGACCTTTTGATTGACACCTCACCTGAGCCAATGGGAGCTTCAACATTCGGCCCACAGCCAACAATAGCCAATGAGAGTCAGAGTTGAAAGAAAGTACCTGCAGCTCTTTTCTGTGTAAAGACAGAGCCAATCAGAACAGACTGTGTGAATGACTGGCCAATGAAATCTCAAAAATTAAAATATGCAGTTTTTACTTTTAATACGAAGCTGGAACAGTGAAATTTTCATAGTTCGCTGTGAGTTGCACTTACGTGTTATAGGCTAATTTTGCAGGAGTGGAGAGCCATTTAAGGAGGGATATCTAAAATATTAAATGTAATATGTAATAAATTATAATGTAAATTAATTAGTGTTTATTGTATTTTGTGCAAGATATTTTAAGGTTCTTCCTGTTGGGGAATACGTCGCCCAAATATGAATACACAACATCCAAACATTACTCCCCTTTGTGATTTTCCTACAGCTCATTCCAGAACCGTGGGCACTAATATGCAGCTATAACAGCGTCCGGAACTTTCTGATTTCACTCTTTCCACTAGAATCTGGCTGCAGGGATTTGCTCCCATTCAGCCACGAGAGCGTTAGTGAGGCCTGGCTTGCAGTCGGTGTTGTAGTTCATCCCAAAAGTGTTGAGCATGGTTGCGGTCAGGATTCTGTGCAGGCCAGTCAAGGTGTCCCACACCAAACTTGGAAAATCATCCTTGCATGGGCTAAAGTTTGTGCATGGGAGGAATTTGTCATGTTGAAACAAGAAAAGACGCTCTTAAACTGTTGTCACAAAACTGGACACATTAACATTGTATGTATATTGGCATGGCATTATGATTTCTTGGTAACTAGAACTAAGAGATCTCAGGCCCAATCTACAGAAAATAGTTCCTGACCAAAACCACACAAATACGAGGATAAAGGTGTCATTGTTAAGTGACTATGTTTTTTTTTTTTAAACATGTCACTCACAATGACTTAACAACAGAAGACTGTGACCACCTGCAGTTCCCTTCAGCTCTGTGTATTGGTTTAAACTAATGGGCTGTAAGTTTACTGTTTTGGTTCAGTCTAAGAGACTAGCTGGAGAACATAGCGGACCATTTAGCAGCTAAAGAGCCAGATATTTCCCTCAAGAGTTGGTGGAGACCAAAATAGAGCTAAAAGGGAAAGTAATATTGGGCTTACATGAACCAGATGGACACAGACACAACAAATTAATATTAAAGGGATAGTTTGGATTTTTTGAAGTGAGATATATGAGGTATTTATTTAAAGTCGATATATTAGTTGGTGGTCAACACGCCCCCAGTTTGGAGAAGCTAAAGCTAACCAATGCTGCATGGGGCACAGTCCATGGGGCAAAGCCCCATGCACCTAAAAAAATTAATATCATTTTCAGTGTACTCTTTATTTAAAATATTTACCACCGTTACCACTGTTATATAAGCCACATATCGCTCTTTCTAAAGCAGCCAGACTTCTTTGGCAACTCCTGGGTTTTACAAGGTAAAATTACTGATTTCACCTAATTATTCTGGTGACTTTGGAGAGAGTGATATTTGGCACATATAATGGTGGTATTCTGGCGGAGAAAGCTGTCTGATGGCAAGGTAAAAATAATCTAAATATAGCACACATTAACCCGCAAATTCCACCAAGCGCTGCTGCGTTGTGTCACGGCTACGCTGCAGCAGCCAGTGGGATCCGTTGCCATTCTAGACAATGCTTGTGATTCTATCAGAAGCGCATGTTGCATCCCAGAAACAGCTCTCTACTCTGCTCTGCTTCAGATACACGCGGAGTCTATTTTTGACGGACGCCGCATCAATTAGCACAGAGCAGATCGAACGGGCAGGAAGTCAGATGCAGAAAAGGCAGGGAGAACCCGGTTAATTTTCAAAATAAAAGACTGCATACAGACTCACACAGAATGCAGAAGCACAAAGAGCAAGGAAGGAAAACCTAATCAACAAAATCTAAGCAAGTAAACATAATCAGGAGGGAAAAAAGGCCGCTGCTGAAACGCTTCTGAAACGCTGCTGGTAGGGCTTGCAGCCATGTGAAGGACGGATCAGAACCGTGGTGCAGATGTGCCGTGCTACATACAATACATTTTACTGCTGACCCTGTCCACAGTAGTGCATTACGTAGCTTCCTACACCGGTACTCCTGCTGCTTCTCTAAACCTGGGAGCATGCTCACACAATACACCTCATACAACCCCTCTTCCCTTTAACGTTGCTCCATTGTAAAAAGGCAGCTTGCTAACATATTTACTATATCAGCTTTATAAAGTGAAAATATACCAGTGTCGTGTCTTTCTGCTTGTTGGTTGAACAGCCCTCAGTTGGGCAATAAAAACTACGTATGCAGGCCTGATGTCATGCAGGAAGAAGAAAATGTAAAACAACTACAGTCATCATTAAAAAAAAAGAAAGCTAACTTAACTCAAGTTGACTTGAAGACACCATAAAATCTGTGAGGTGTGACAATACAGAGCTGAACAACGGTAACAGGATGAAGAGAAACAGAGGAAGAAGTGCGCAGTGTGTCAAATTATGAACACAGCTTCCTTTTAAACCTTAAACGAGTGAGGAAAAGGACACAAACGCGTGTGAAACAACAATACCAACAGGTTGGGTGCATGCTAATGTCGACTTTATACAGTTTTGTCATGGATTAAACAGATATGAGTGGTGAATGGTCGACTCACATGATGTCAGAACAGAGCCGAACCTCAGCGAACTGTTTAAAAGTCTGTGTGAGGGCCCACTGTGTTATGTAAATGAACCACCTCAGAGGTATATTTACAGTCTGCACTGTCTCCCACGTTATAAATGTTCCTTATTGAGTCGACTTAAAGGCACATTTTCACCCCGAAAGATAAACATGTTCCAAAGTCGAGCGGAGACATGATTGATTCAGACACACAGCGGTGCGGTGATGGAACATTTTATCATGGTTTAAAGAAGGAATCAACAAACACTTTCACACATAACAACAGGAACAAAATGTTGGCTTTAGAGAGGAAAAGATTACACAGTTTTGTATTTTCACACCAAAACATATATATAAAATAACAACTGGGAACTAAAAGTCGATTTTCCTGCTCTTTTCTTCCTTTATTGTGTTATTTCTCTCTTTTCCTCTTCGCCGCTGTAAATGGATATTTTAACTGTAGCGGAGAGAATTTGCTCTTGCGTTTTTATGCTCGTGCGTGTTTGACCTCATCACTCAGAGCTCAGAGTGTTTCTGTGGTCGTGTTGGATTAACAGCTGTATTTACCGACAGCTTTCATGCTCTATTTCTGAGTGCGTCCTGGTCAAAAATCTCACTGTTACGGGTGCACACTTGAAATGCTCCGCGTGAACTCTCTTTAATACATGCTGAGGATCAGAAGACGTCTGAAAACAAAAAGAAGGATTGCTGTATTTTCTCTGCCTCTTGAAATCTAAAAAAATGAAAAATAGTTGAATATAATAATATTTTTTGTTCTCCACTGTAAGACTGATATGTGATGCCTTCATTGTCAAGGTGAAGGGTTGGATAGTCCGCCTACATACTGTTTACAGATTGTAATTGTAATGTTTCAGTAGCTAATTAGTTTAGATTCAATGATTCAATTGTTTTGCAGATTATCTATGGAATATAAGTGACAATTAATTAATATATCTACATATTCTCAGAATAATGTAGTTGAACTCAAGTCAACCTATGCTGTACAAATGTTCAAAAAACAATTAGTAAACCATTAATCTTTGTTGAACGCTCTAATGCTCAACTAATGTTTAGGCTTTTTGTTTGGTCGATGAAACCATATTTCATATGGGTGTTGTTAAATATTATCACATGATGTTGCAGTGGATTTACAATTTCATATTCTCATTCAACAAATGCCTAATAATGTATGTAGTAATATTTCAGTTTGTGTTATCCACACAGTGCATTCACACATGTTTGCTTTTACACCAGAATTTCAACAACATACAATATATGTAAAGATGATATTGATTATCGCTTGTGTAAAGCATCTGTAGATTTTCATTTGAACTGCTCAAGAAAAGTGAAAGCTGGTCTACAGGTTGTTTAAAAACTCTTTAAACTCTCTCTTGGTTGCCTGTATAAATACAGTGGTAACATTATTTTATTTAAAAAAGGAGGATCAGGAATTCCTAATTACTCCCCTGACAAAAGATGCAGTTTAAAACCAGTTTAAGGTCGGGTAACAAAAGACGGGGTACTCTTGTCAGTGTTCATGTTTTGTCTTTTCCTAAAGTAGCATTAACTTCTATATGCTTATAATAAATATTTTGTAAAATGTTTTTTTTTTCTTAAGATACTTCAGATCTAAACTCATACGACAGCAACACACAGACGTCACACAATTAGCCAAATAGTTAATTTTCTGCGTAAAACCAAATTGTTTTTCATTAAAGTTATGGGATGTTTGATATTTTGAGGCCCCTGTGGACAAAAGCAGTAGTGTTTCTTCTGCCATAACCTCAAAATGTATAACTCCAAAAATAAAATGATCTGAAGAAAAATCTCCTCCTGCTTCTTTTTAACTGGCAAACATAACTTTGCCTGGGAAAATGTAAACATGTAGAAATCGTTTCATCTTATTTCGAGAAGAATCTGACCCAGTTAGCAGGCATTTAAAACTACTATATAGAAATAAGTAACCTCTCACTGATGGAATCGTAAATAAAGTTTAACTTTTCTTTTCCAGAAGAACACAATGCAAAATATAATTGATGCAATTACAAAAACAGCATTACTTTTCATGTTTCAGTTTAAACCACAAATGCTATTACTATTACTTCCTGTAAGATTTTATGAGGTTTTCAGTTCTTGCATGTTTTGTCAAGCATTTGCAAATAAGTGCCATGATTTTGGTTTTGGGTAAACTTGCATGTAAAGAAAATTTAAGCATCTTAAAAACGTGTTAATTGGCTGCATTTTCTGTGAGAACAACATGAGCTGTGTTAATGGTTTAGTCCACAACGGACGGATGTTGTGTTAATTGTGTTTTGAGTTTTGTCAAAAATTAAAGGAAAAAAATCACAAGGAGTGTGCAGAGGAGCACAGAGGTGTCCGTACTGACTGTAATGCCCTTTGAGGCAAACTTGTCATTGGTAACTTTAAGCTATGTAAGATTTAAAAAAAAAAAAAAAAAAGATCTCCTCGAACAGTTTAAATGTATTTGCAGAAAACAAGCAGCATCTGCAGCAGAGAAATCAAAAGGAGATTTAAACATTGTCAGTAACTGTTAACGTCAATCAGATTGTTTTATTTATGTTTTTGGTGTCATACTGATGTCTGAAAAGAGATGAAGAAATATAAATGATATAATGTGTCTATTATGTAATAATGGTTTCACTAGAGAAGTGATAAACTGGAGTTGGTGGAGAGATTCGTTTGCAAATGCTTCTCTGCAATAGTGAAAATAGAAGAAAGCTTAAATTTTCTTTAAGAAATAAGTTTTAAAAATGTCTAAATCCTTGTGTCTTTCATTCTGAGTCTTGGTTTGGACCTTTAGTGTGTTTGTCAGCCCTACAGACCAGAGGTACAGAAGGATTCATGCTCAGGAGCTCCGGTGACATGCAAAGTGTCATGCTGCCTCCTGGTGTTTGTACACAGAAAATACATCAACACTGCAGCAGGTTAACAGTTTTAAATGACAAAGATAAAATCCTGCTCGGGCCAAATATGATCAAAACATGAATGTGCTTCAATAAAACCCCTAAATAAAAGCTTTAATGCAAAGCCAGTGTGGCGTAAACTCCAGGCAAAGTAAAACCATCACCACTGCCCCTGTGAGAGCTACTGCCAAATGAACCCCAATAAATTTAGGTGGTTTAACATTAATTACAGTCACCATTTACTTACGAGTAAATATCAGTCTGTATAGAGCACCGTGATCAATTAGGATAGTTGTGTTTTTATTAAAATCTGAGTACATTTATTACAGTAACTTCTTTAAAACCCGGGCAAGTTTCCCCATACTTTATACAATATATACAGCTGAGATGTAGGTGAAAAAAGCAGACACAAACATTAACATATATACAATGTTCAATTCTGCGTAGTACCAACTAAAATTAAGCAGTCTGGTCACAACACAGACATTAAAAGGTTTCCTCAAGGCCTCTCCAAAAATGACTTATGACACAACAAACAACCTAAACAAGAAATATTTGAAACATACAAATCCAGATCCAATATGGACCAGCCGAGTCACATGAAACAAGCCAGATTCATCCTTTTCCCTAAACCAACTGTAAAAACAAACAAAATATTCAACTACAGTACAAGATGACTGGATAGGAAAGTGAAAAAACCCAAAGCATCCAGTGATTTTCTTGCAAATATCTGAGCATCAAATAAGCATTGCCTCATGAGTGTGTTACGGTCGTGTATGATTGTTTAAATTTCACTTGTGCACGGTATGTATAAGCTTAAATGTGCATATGCTGCTGATTTAGAGCATTTCACTGCATTCTGAACGGATCGCGGTCACTGAATAAAGACCTAAATATGCAGTTCAAAGCTCTAAAGCACAAGTAAGTGAACCTTTGAGCCTGCTCTCGCCCAGATATACAGTTCCAAAAGGTCAGGCACATGAGTAAGGATGCACAATACCATCAGTATCATCTGATAAAGACTTTAAAAAGAAATATCGTCCTGAAATGATGCTGATATGACAGGCCGATAAAATTATGCGCATGCGATATCTGTGTCTGAAACAGATAGCGTCGGCATAATACTATGTTGATTCCACGAAAAAGAGAGTCTCTGCAGGGAGGTGGAAGAAAATATGTGCAAAAAAAGCCAAAATGAGCTGGAAAATACTGTCAAAAATCCATCGTTGTGCATCCCGACAACTGGCATGTACTGTATAGAAATGGACGACATGACAGCTTCCCAAATGTGAAGCTGAAGCATCTTGGTCGCCCACTGGTGGCCAGCTGCAGTATAGTTCTACACCCCACTCCCTATATTAATTGATAGGACATGCTTATTATAATTATTTGTTCCCAGGCTCTTAATTTTAGGCCTAAAGATATTAAATTATCCCATAATTCATGAAAAAAATAGAGTTTAAAGCAACAACCTATATTAAAAGTCAGTCGCCCCCTGGTGGCTGGCTGCAGTATAGGTCATAAATCCTGCTTCCCAATGTTAACTGACAATTATTGCCATTTTACATAGTTCCTGTCATACTGATGTTTGTTCAACTATTAAATTTTCAGATCAGTTTGATTTTAATTAGTTAATTGTAATATAAAAAAGTGGGGTTTATGTCGGGATCGACAGCTGAACTCTGCTCACGACTGAGTCAGCCAGCTGCATGGGCGAGAACATGATGCCGCTCAAATCCGAGGTAATATGGCCTCACTTTTGTGCAGTGGGAGCAAGTGAAGACATACCGTCCATCTTGGTTTACAGTCATTGGTTCAGAGCGGATTCTGAATAAATTGGATAGTTTTGCATCAAAGAAGCACGTTTTCTCTGATTTCCACGTCTCTTGAACCACAGGTTGGAAACCACTTGTCTACAAGATACTGTTATATAAAGAAAATCTTTTACAGGAAACAAATATGTCACTTTATCAAAGGGCAGTGCTCTGAGTAAACTTTGCTGTTGTTTGAAACAAAATGAGTACCATGTTTGACAGAAAACCACACAGAGAGACCTTTCAGATTAAAAGAGAAAAGCAGTTCAACACGCAACCGACTACACCGAGGTCAGAGAGAGACCTGAAGTTACTCAGAGAGTCACTGGTGACTTGTACGGTCGACTAAAAACATGACCACAGCTGTTTGACCTCTGATCTCTAACTTGTATTAACATCTGTAGTGTTGCTGTGTGTGTATATACATAAGGAGGAAAAGTGTGTGTGCGTGTGTGTGTTTGACAGCATTAAGTAGACAGATTAAGACTAGAAGGGTATTAAAGCTAACAACTGGAGCACTGAACCCAATCACATCACGGCTGGTGAGTCATTAACCCCTCAACATCATCTGTGTGTGCGTGTGTGTGTGTGTGTGTGTGTGTGTGTGTGTGTGTGTGTGTGTGTGTGTGTGTGTGTGTGTGTGTGAGAAGCACTGGCAGGCAGGAGTAACGTCAGATCTTGAGTGATGCAGTCGACAGAGGGAAGGGCATTTTTCTACAAGAGCTTAAAATGACAGATCACATACTCACTCACACATACTGTGTACATGTGTACACACACACACACACACATACACACACACCATGTTATCCCATGAATCACAGGCTGAGTACACTGACATTAAGACTACAACAAGAGCAGCGGGGGAAAAAAACATCAAAGCGAGTGTTTAGCGGAGCATCATCCCTCCTTCTTGTTCCCCCAGCCAAACAGTTTGGACATCGGAGACTTCTTCTTTGGTTTGTCTTTCTTTATGTCTGAGAGAGAGACGGGGACAGAGAGAAGAGGGAGGGGACATTAGTCAAAACATGACACGCAGGTAAACATGACAGGTGAGATCGGCAATACAGAGGGAGTTCTGTGGAATCTCCGTCAATAAATCCAATCAGTTTTTACATTTTAAATTGAGAGAAACTCAGATTTTTAAAGAATTGTTTGCAGCACAAACAAATACTTAACAAGCCACATATGTTTGTGTTGATGTTGCAGCAGCTTTTCTACAGCTGTGTATTAGTTTAACTGTGTCGTTTATAGTCATGGATGGTTATGTAGTTCAGGTGAATCCACAAATAGTGTGCAAGCTTCTTAGCAACCAACAGTAGCAAATATAATTTAAAAAAAACAATTCAAGTCTGCAAGCTATATCGCATCAATACTAGAGATTAAAATGGTAGTGTGACTTATATCCACCCACCACCTTTGGCAGCACTTTGAGCAGCACTTCAGTCAGGAGTTGAAAAAGAAATCCTGCGCCATCTTTGTTTTACAAACACCAACTTTGGTTTGTATACATGTGAATGGAAGATCCCTCCATGTCTTGAATAAATCGTGATTTTTGTTACCTTTGTTAGCCTGTAAGATATATGCATGACAAGGGTTCCTGATATATGAAATTAGAATTTGGGGAAGGGGCATGTCTCCTACCTTTATTATCTTTTACACTCCTCCATGTATTATTGTATTTATACCATATATATTTACCAAAGGCATAAAGAGAAGCAATCTACAATAGTTGTGTTTTAAAGTTTTCTAGTTTTAGCTCATAAACTAAGTCTGTTTCACAAGTAGGCCATATTACAGAAACTACTGTTAGCTGCTGTTCCAGAACACTGCTGTTAGCTACTAGTAGAGAACATTACTGTTAGCTTCTGTTAGAGAACATTACTGTTAGCTATTGTTAGAGAACATTACTGTTAGCTACTGTTAGAGAACATTACTGTTAGCTATCGTTAGAGAACATTACTGTTAGCTACTGTTAGAGAACATAACTGTTAGCTACCGTTAGAGAACATTACTGATAGCTACTGTTCCAGAACACTACTGTTAGCCACTGTTAGAGAACATTATTGTTAACTACTGTTAGAGAACCCTACTGTTAGCTACTGTTAGAGAACATTACTGTTAGCCACTGTTAGAGAACATTATTGTTAACTACTGTTAGAGAACCCTACTGTTAGCTACTGTTAGAGAACCCTACTGTTAGCTACTGTTAGAGAACATAACTGTTAGCTACCGTTAGAGAACATTACTGTTAACTACTGTTAGAGAACCCTACTGTTAGCTTCTGTTCCAGAACACTACTGTTAGCCACTGTTAGAGAACATTATTGTTAACTACTGTTAGAGAACCCTACTGTTAGCTACTGTTAGAGAACATAACTGTTAGCCACTGTTAGAGAACATTATTGTTAACTACTGTTAGAGAACCCTACTGTTAGCTTCTGTTCCAGAACACTACTGTTAGCCACTGTTAGAGAACATTATTGTTAACTACTGTTAGAGAACCCTACTGTTAGCTACTGTTAGAGAACCCTACTGTTAGCTACTGTTAGAGAACATAACTGTTAGCTACCGTTAGAGAACATTATTGTTAGCTACTGTTAGAGAACATAACTGTTAGCTTCTGTTCCAGAACACTACTGTTAGCCACTGTTAGAGAACATTATTGTTAACTACTGTTAGAGAACCCTACTGTTAGCTACTGTTAGAGAACCCTACTGTTAGCTACTGTTAGAGAACATAACTGTTAGCTACCGTTAGAGAACATTACTGTTAGCTACTGTTAGAGAACCCTACTGTTAGCTACTGTTAGAGAACATAACTGTTAGCGTCTGTTAGAGAACATTACTGTTAGCTACTGTTAGAGAACCCTACTGTTAGCAACTGTCAGAGAACATTACTATTAGCTGCTGTTAGAGAACACTACTGTTAGATGGTTTGTAAGTTAGCTACTACTACAGGTGCAAAAGTTAGTTTAACAGTTATGCTAAAGTCAGGAGAGTGTATTAAAGATTTTGGAAAGTTAGAACGTCTGTGTAGTACACATTTCCTATTCTATCACATTTCATCTGTAATGGCTTTTTTTCCTAAGTCGGGTCATAACCATAATCACCATGGTTACCAAACAGTTAAGTTAGGCTCTGCAAATTAAGAAGTTTCTGTAAAACAGCTCGAAACACTGTTGCCATGGTTACATGTAGTTTAATGGACTGATTTAGAGAGTCAGTTTACCTGTTTAGTGGAGCTACGTTTGATAAGACTTTTAACACCTGCCAGCCAATCAACAAGTGTTATTTTCTGTTCCAGTTTTTCTGTTGTGGTATAAAGTAGCATCTGTCTCCTATGATACAACATGTGCATAAACTATCAGTGACTCAGAGTGGGAATGAACTGTGAAACTTTGGCATTAACTTTATGAATACATTAAACTGAAATGGCTAGTCTTTAGCCCACGGTCGGCGTTCATTCGCTGTAGCATAACGACCTTTCACTGAAGTTCAATAAATCTCCTCAATTTCAGCCCTGCTTTCCCGGTCATGAATTGCAAATGAAGCCGGCTTTAACTCTATTCTATCAGAGGGTCAAATTAACCAGCTACATTATCCATTTGTCTAATAGGAACGCTGCTGACAAAAAGAGGGGGAGCATTTTGTTTGATGCTTTTTCCATTAGCAGTCATTAGATCAAATGAGATGAAAACATCGCCCAGTGGCACCCTTAAAAATGCAGCACATTCACACACACTCACACAGACACACACACACACTTCCATAAACCACAATGAGAATTCTATCTACTTCAATTAGAGGCGTCCATGATGGAAATCCTCAATTGGATAATTTATAAGCCAACTAAGTTGCAGTGACACCGGGGTTGTGATAACTAATGAACAGAGCGGAGGGGGGTCAGACGGCCTGTGGAGGTGGTGGAGACACTCACTGAAATTCATCATCATCTTGTTTAGCTGCTCGTCCTCCTCTTCCTCCCTGAGAAGATGAAGCGAGGACACAAAGAGAGCGAACACAGATTAACAGCAGTTTGTACCCGCGTGAGCATACAAACACTATATTTATACATGCAACAGAATCTATAGGTAGCAGGGCAGTGACACATCGTGTTGTTTTGGTTCTGCACAACAAGAAGAAATTAAATCACACTAATCTTTTTTTTAAATTATCAATTCATTTGTTTCTTTAAAATGTCAGAATAAAGTGAGTCATGCGAATCAAGACATTTAAGATGCTGTAAACAGTGAATATTTGGCTTATTTTGCTGAATACAAAACTTAAAACGATTCTATGAATTTGAAATTGATCAATAAAATAAAAGTTTTAGCTTTAATATGCATTACATGCATCCACATCAACTAAAAAGTGTAGGAACTCTTAGTGGTGTAAGAAGTACTCAGATCTTTTACTAAAAAGGGGCAGTTCACCCCCAAATCAAAACTACATATTTTCCCTGGTTAGTTCCTAAATGAAACTGCTCACAACAGTCTCTGGATTATTTTGAGTAGCTGAGTGATAAAAGATCCGAGAACAGTCTAGAAATACTCTGTTATAAGATAAAGACTTGCAATCAGAACTTAACATAAGTAAAATTACATAAGAATTAGCACAAATCATACTTAAAGCATCAAAAGTAAATGTAAACATGGTGCAGACTGGCCCATTTCAGAATCACATATATTGTTGGCAAATAATTGATGCATTAATGCGTACATCATTTTAATGATGCAACAGGTAAAGGTGGGGTTAAGTGTAATTATTAGTTTTTTATTATTATAGTGCACCGCAGCTAAATAATTTCACCCCAGGGATCAATAGTCTTCATCTAAAACTAATAATACATCAGAAATTATTTTCCGATGGTGTTTTGTGTTGTTAAACTGAATCAAAATTGTACTTGAGTAAATGTGCAGTGTTACTATCCATCACAGAAAACTAAAGCTCTTTTTTTATACATAGACCCCCAACTCTGGAGGATTAATATACACTAGACGAATTAGTAGAAACTGAAATAAAATGTCATATTTAATATCTAGAGTAAAATCCTTTGCATTCATTGAGTCTCTGACGCACAGATATCAACAGACATTTGTTTTCTTCCCAGGTGATGGATCATTTTTTGCTTGTTTTGAGGCTCTTACTTTACACAGCACATAAAAACATATTGTTAGTGAAACTGAGGTCATGATTTTGACCTGGCCAGTCAAGAACATCTCATTTTTTGGCCGTAAAAACTCCTTAGTCAGGGCTCTGTGTCCTAAAACTGTGTACACTCTTCACTCTCACTGTGTACACTACAGACAATTTTCCATATAACTTCCACTTGAATATGTAACATTATGTCGTCCAGAAGTGCTGTTATCTGTCTAACAACAAGTAAACAATCAGTTGTTTACACACCTGATTCTGTCCTCATCCAGACCCTCGACAATAGCGTTTCTGTCGTTGACGATCCCCACCAGTTTGGCCATCAGCTGCTCCTCTCTCTTCCGGTCCCAGCTCGTTTTCAGATGTTCTGCTCAAACACAAACACATTTTGGTCTCAGATGTTTCATCCGTTTCATGCTGTGTCTCACGCTGAATGTGTTTCCCCCCCCTCTAAAACCCTCACCTTGTTTTTCCATCAGTCTCCTGAGCTCCTGCTCAACACTGGGCTGCTGTTCCTCCAGGTCCTGAGTTCTTCCACTACACACAAGAACAACACACAAATGTAGGTTAATATCATTTATTGTATTTACTACAATCATCTTGAATTGTTGGCAGATTTTGTTTTGCATCAATTCCTTGGTCCAACACATTTCTAATGATATGGGTGACACCCATTACTGCCTAAACACATTTTCCAAGAGATGCAGCTAATTGGCAAAAGCTAGTAAATACATTAAGTACATTAGGGAAACTGATTAAAGGTATTTTGTCGGTGCTCTGGTGGCTCAGCTGGTAGAGTGTTCACCCCATGTACTGAGGTTGTGAGTCCTCTGCAGTGTCCGTGGGTTTGACTCCCGCCTGTGACCCTTTGCTGCATGTTACTCCCCTACTCTCTCTCCCCCTTTCCTGTTATATCTTTAGCTGTCCCGTCCATTAAAGGCATAAAATCCCCCCCGAAATATTTTTTTTTAAAAGAGGGTGTTTTGCCAAACTACTCCAGATCCACAATCAAGAATAAACTTTCATGCTCAACGTTTCTGCTATTGTGTTTTTTTTAATAGCTGAACAAAGACAAACAAATTTTATGTATTTTATCCAACTTTTGGTAGACAACATTATGAATAAGATCACCAAACTCTTGTAGGTGTTGCCTACTTGACATAATCTGCCATAATTACAGAAAACATTGCGCAAATACAACCAAATTTATTTGACATGACCACAGTTATAAGCAATTCTGCAAGATCTGACGACAGTCTGCCTATAAATAGTAAATGGACTGCACTTTTTAGTAAAACAAACAAGTGCTGCCTCTCATTATCCCATTCACACATGCACTGACAAACTGAAGGCCAGGTGCTAACTTTGTCTACGTGGTTTGGTGCTGAGCAGGTAGTGTAAAGTGGGTTTATGAGACTGGAAATGATGGTGATGAAGGTGGTGAGAGTGAACAATAAAGTTGCAGGCTGTAAAACCAAAACAATGAGCTGAGAAACACTCGGGTGGATGATAATTCTGTTGGGGGTCTGTCAACGTGGACCTGAGTGTTTGTTAACACACCAGAAAGATGGTTGATTGTTGAGTCTCATTCCCAGGACGTCAAATACTGATGATTTGGGTCGGTGAAGCATTCAAAACATGGCTAAATATATGGTACGAGCAGGCGCTGCCACACACTTCTGCAGGGTCGTAGGTGATAACTGAGATGGATTATTTCTGTACAAGTCTGTGCCTTGTTTTTTAGAAAAATCCTGTATTAGTTTGACTTGGTGGTTGTAAATAATGAGGACATCAACTCCCATGTTCCCATGCTACCCTGAGATTACTGTGCCTTTAATTTACTCTCCAAAAATCTGCAGGATTTCTAGTGTTTATTTTTATGCAGATCTGCCTTCAAAGGTGGTCAGTTTTCTTAATATTTGTTGTCATTAAAAAGAAAATTACAGGATTTTTGGCGCAGAAGAGATACGAGGTTTAACAGTAATTTATCAAAGGAATAATTGCAGTTTATGTGAGCTGTTAAGCAGCATCCTGCTTCACACTTCTCAGTCCACTGCAGCCAGTGGGGGGCGAGCTGTCTTGTTCCAGGACGTCCTGCTGAGGGACGGAGGTGGGAGGACACTGGGAATTCAAACTGTCAACCTTCTGGCCACAAGTCTGTTTCTCTAATCGCTAAATAGTGGCATGCCCCTTTTCTAAGTGTGTTCATGTGTGTGTGTGTGTGTGTGTGTGTGTGTGTGTGTGTGTGTGTGTGTGTGTGTGTGTGTGTGTGTACTCACATGTAGACCAGTTCAGACTCCCGGCGCATGGCCACCTGCTTGTTCCTGATCAAGTTGAACCACTCGACCATGAGCCCATCCATGACAGAGTCATCTTCTCCCTCTGACACACCAACACACACACACAGTTAATCCAACATACACTCTTCCCTTTAAATCTGCCCGTTTTCACTTCTTCCTAACGAGGACGTTCATACAGTACATGTGCGTCCAACTCACTTTCTTCACTGCTGCGGAGCTTCATCTCCAGCTCCACTCCCCTCTTCTCCAACTCATTCAAATTATCTTCAATCTCCTGCAGCTCCTTCATGATGTCCTCTTTGCGAATATAATCAGGCTTAGTCTGCATATGTTACACACACACACGCAAAGACAGGCAATAATGAAGATCAGGAACAAATGTGCACATTACTTTCTTGCTTCTTTCACTGTGATTTCAGTGAAAATGATGTTAAATGACATCTTAGTATGGAGCTGTGATACAGAAAAAGGCAGTAGATGATTATTAGACGAGTATAAAAATGTACTGGCTCTGCTTTCTGCCCTGTTTGTGCATGCATATATGTGCTGACGTTGCACTGAAACCCGTCATAAAGCAAACTTACAAACTTATTTTCCATCTGAGGTTCAGCACCTTAGAAATACCCCAAATACGATGAGTAAAGAACACATGATTATATTAATAAATAATACTTAAATAATTAAAATTAATTTTAAAAAGAGAAAAGTATATTTTTGACTTTGCTGCCAACCAGTAGATTAAATTAATGTCATTTTATTCCTCTAAGTATGTTTCGGTAGCCCCTTTTTTAACTAAATAAAACATGATATGATGTAGCTAAACTTATTTTCTGTCTGAGGTTCAGTACCTTGGAAATCTTCGACTCTGGCGTGGTATCATTTTCAGGCAGGTCGTCCTGACCGTTAAGGATTCCTGAAACAGAAAAAAAAAATATATATAAATATTAAGAACGAAGACAACAGAGGGAAGAATCCCTGAGAGGTCCGAGTCATATTTATGTACGGTTTAGAGAGACTGTTTGTTGTAGACATCGATTACATCTACACTCTTATTCTGAATGTCCTTCTTATATCACGTGGATGGAGGAGTCCAGGCCGCTAGTTGTGCTGTGGACTCCTCTATCCACTTGAGTTACAATTTTTATAGTTATAGTTCTTTGACAGCTCTTTAGGCCTTATTGCAAATGTATTATTTTCCAATTAAGACATGTAAAATATGCCAATATTAATAGAGTTTTAGGAGCATTTTTTTGGACAGAATAAGCATCTCAATTGGAGTTGTTATTGCAGTAAGTCCTTCAGTAATTCCACTTTTTCATAATCAAGAGTATGAACATCAAAGATGAATAGTTTTTTTTTGTTTTGTTTTTATGTTAAAATCATATTTAAACAGATCCACATTAGAAAATAGGAGACCACGTTACCCTTTGGTGCTGGTGGAGTGACAGTAATGCTCAGGCTGGGAACATGAGAGGAGGCAGAAGGCCCGACAGAAAGCTCTGAGGTCTGTGACCTCCCGGCTCCATTAGTCCAGGGTTTAGTCGAGGACTGTGGAGAAGCAGCCGGTCTGTGGATGGATGGAGGATGAGCAGAAAAGAGAAAAACAGAGACAGAATTTAATTAATGA
This sequence comes from Lutjanus erythropterus, assembly GCF_056507025.1. Classification (NCBI taxonomy): domain Eukaryota; kingdom Metazoa; phylum Chordata; class Actinopteri; order Lutjaniformes; family Lutjanidae; genus Lutjanus; species Lutjanus erythropterus. The sequence goes on from NC_139319.1 coordinate 8,289,278, forward strand.
CAATTTATCCGCTCCTACAAGTCGTCCCTTTTCTTTCTCGCTGCAGCTCTGATTCATGAGAGCGGGAGGAGAGGTCATCTGGGGGAAGGAGCTCTGAGCACTGAGCATATGCTGCACCACGGAGGACTCTACTCCGTCTTGACACCATTTGGGGCTCACATGCATGTGGCGGAAGAGGAGAGACCGAAAGCTACGACCACGAATGATGGCCGAGCCATTTGGAGGAGCAGCAGGTACAGGCTTCCTGTGGGAGGAGTGGTTGGATAGATGGATGAAAGACTGGATCAAAGGATGGATGGATGGACAGGACATCGGGAGAAAAAGCGCTCATACAGTTAACGCCTCACGCCCACGTACAGATACTCCCCGCTGGAGGTATGAAGTCAGGAACCGAGCCAGTAAGGGCAAGGAATTAACAGGAAACACAGAACACGGTGACAAAACACAAATCAATACAATCAAAATAAATCAAGTCTTACTTGGTTTCTTTGGAGACGGGCTTGAGCTTCGACCTCCAGTCTGCAGGAGACTCGTTTCCTGATGCTGCCGAGAAATAAGAAATATAATCAAACTTAAATCGACCTCAATGCAAAACTGCACTAAAACCCTGTCAACAACCTCAGAGTTATCTATGATTCAAATCTTAGTTTTGAACCACATATTACAAGTGTAACTAAAACTGAATTTTATCATCAAGTTTATCAAGTTCTTGAAGATCTTAGTCCTACCTATTTACTTTTAGTGTATGAACCCTCAGGTCTTCGAGTAGTGGCCTTTTAATTACCCCCAAAGTTAGAACAAAAACCCACAGTGACGCCTGGCTTTTAATTAAACTTTATTTTACTTTATTTTGTATTAATATTCTGTATTTATCTATTTATTTCTTTTTATTAATCTGTTTTTCTAGATGACAGTCTTCTATATTATGTTATTTATTTTAACTTATTTATTTACTGCTTGAGTTTAAATTGTGCTGTGCTCTGAAGTGCAGTTCTTATTTCAGTCTTCACCATTACAAAGTCTTTGCTTTGTGTGTGTGTGTGTGTATTGTTTTATTGTTTTTATTGTGTGAAGCACTTTGTGTTGCATTCTGTTTGTGTGAAAAGTGCTCAATAAATAAAGTTTGACTGAAACTTTTTTTTTTTGCTTTCAGTTCTATCATTGCATCAATATTCACATCTACCACCCAGTGTCAGTTCCTGTTTTTACTGTTTTGCTACAGAGAGATTTGCCACCAGCAGCGGGTTTCAAACAATAGAAATGTTTACAATAACTGCAACCTGCTGTATGTTTTGATGTCAACAGAGATCTAATCTAGTGGAACATCTTGCAAATAAGGAACAAGAGGCTCCTTTACACAGAAGTTATGTTTACAGGGTGAAGTGACAGGATGCTTTCAGGGTGTCAGTGAAGTTCTCTCAGTCATGAAAGTGTTAAAAAGTGCAAACAGCAAAGGCAGCCTGTATAAAAGACATGTCTGTGATACTTTAATACTTTCAATACTTTGAGCATGGAGAGTATATGTATTCATAATATGTATTCATAGTATCCTCATTATGTTTTTTTATCATACATTATGGCATAATTCCACAGCTCAATGGGCACAGTTGTAATTTAATGATAATTACCTGCTGGTTGATTAAAGTCACCTGTGTTTTGCAAAGATGACTGCAATATAATGCTACAAATTTCTCTAAAAATACAGTACTTTTCTGATTCCTCCTTAACAATTTCTCCAAATCCGCTCCTTAAAACACATCCAGGCCACCTGCTCGCTGCAGACCAATCACGGCTGCTGCAGTTTGCATCACAGTGATGCACAGGCCCCTCAGCGACGCTGTACAGTCGTACCTCCATGTAATAATACAAGATTTCAGATATCAGATTGTGATGTAGTTTGGATGTAGTTGATCTACTTTTTGATAATAGTTTAGTTCGCAGTTACGTTGTAGTTAAATTACTTTTTAGTGGCAAAATAGCTGGTAAACTAAAGTTTTAATGTAGTTTCCCCAACACTGTTTTTCCCACAGTGTTCATCACAAAAAAAACTGACATACCCACACAAACACTGCATTATACCAGGCTATGTACGGATATCAAAGTGTGTGAGATTAACCTGAGGTGTTGGGTGATGCACTCCTGGTCTTTGTGGCTCCTCTGTCAGAACTCTTGTTGGCCGGGCTCAGAGCTGCGGAGGAGTTCTGGGTGTCCGGTGTGTGCAGGTCGGCGAGGAGCGACGGGTCTGCTCTCAGCTTCACCCTCCCTCTGACGCCCTCTGTCTCCCTTTTGGGAGTCTCCACTTGAGAAGGTCTGATCAGAGATGAAATGATCATTTTAAATTCTACTGTTCACCAGCAGAGGTCAGGCTAACGCAAGGTATTATGGTGTAGTTGCAGGATTGTGTGTGGTTGGATGACTTACTTGTCAGTTTTCTTCAGCGCCACATTCGTCCACGATGGTTTGCTGTCGTTGTTGTTCTCCTCAGTCAGTTTTTTGGAGATGAAGGCAGCTGCTGCAGCTTTCGTCTTGCTGCTCTCACCACCTCCACCTGCAGCTGCTGCAGCTTTCTCCCCACCTGCGTTCAAACTCACATTTGTGTCCTTTCTGCCACCAACGTTCACGACCACAGTCACAGCCTGACCTGCTGAGGCCTTACCCGTCACATTCTGCCCTTTATTTACATCAACATTGATGGTTGAAGTCTTTTTCTCCTCACTCTTGGTGGTGTTGTCTGATTGGAGGAACTTGAGCTTTGTCTGCAGCGTCTTCGCCGCAGTGGTTGAGGTGCGAGGAGCAGGAGTGGGCCTGGTGGGGATGGTTGTGGTCGTGGTCGTGGTGAAGGTAGATTCAGAAGCAGTCCGTGGCGCTGTGGGTTTGGAGACTGAAGACGCAGGACTCTCTTTAGCAGCAGGAGAAGAAGAAGAGAGAACTGAAGCAGGCCGAGAGGGAGATGAAGTGGAAAAAGTGCTGGAGAAGCTGGGAGACGTGCTGGGCTTCTCCGTCAGCCATGTTGGTCCCAGTCTGGAGGGCGTATAACTGGGAGTATTTGTGCTGGTTTTAGTGGAGTCTGGCAGGGGAGTGAACTTGGAAACAGGGGTGTTTGTGGGTAAATCTCTGAGCGGTGCTGGTGTTGTAGTAGGCAACAGTGACCTGAAAGACAGAAAACACAATATAGTCATTCTCCTCACATGGCCATTCTTGCACACTTTAGGCCAATCAGAGCTCCTCATGAAGCCATTTTACCTTGAATACACTCCTTAATATAACTCCTTAATTTAACTTGCAAATTAGCAGCTACACAAACTAAACTAACTCTGGCCTAATTGAAAATTCCCTGCCACAGCTTACCCTTTATTTGGCTCGAAAGCACCGACTCTCTCATGGTGAAAAGCTGCACGCAGACTTTACAGAAGGCTGCTCAAGGACTTGGCCCTCGCTACAACCAAGATTTTTATTTTTTTATTTTTCTAAACCTCGATTCAAGGTCGATGGCAAGGTCGGCTTGAGCCAAACCAAAAGGCAAAACGTTTCCAGCTCTGTCCGACTCCATTTTATTTCTGTATCTAGAAAGCGACCTATTCAGTCGGAGAGAAATTCAAGGGTTTTTAAGGATTTCAAGCACCTTTATGAACCTGAATTCTGGTTGATGCCAGACAGAAACTGTGCTGTAGTTCGAGTTCCAAATAAAATAGAATTTCCATACAGCTGACAAACAGTTATATTATTAATTTGATTTTTTTTTTATTCATGCAAAGATTTATTTTTAAAGCTGCTGATGTGGATTCCTTGAATATCAATCAATTCAGGATGTTTATTAAACATCACGGTATTCTGGATTAATATATTATACAACATAACACTGATACAGATATATAATTTTTTTAAATGAGTCTGGGGCTGATTTGCTGCCACCTCAAATTACTCATGTGCAGGTTTTGCTCTGGAGGACAGAGGTCGGATCTCAATAAGGATACGGAGCATGGATTAAAAATACCAAGTGCAAAAATAAAGGCAGGATCAGATAACGTATCTGGATACAGATCACATTTAATAAAAGGTGTAAATGGGGTGTGTGGGTAATTGTAGGGGCCACGTTTTGACAAAGTAGAATATGTCACCATCTTCTGCATTGATTTTATCCTTTATTTCCAAAACTGAGAGTTTGACAGTAATTGGAAGGTAATGCTTGGTGGAGTACACTTTTAATGCATTATTTAACTGTAAATTTAATTAATAATTTTATAATTGCTTCTTTAGATTCATTGACTGACTTTAATTAAATTCTTCAGAAAGTCTATAATCATTCAGGTGGCACAGTCTCGACTCCACAGATTAAAAAGATCGGTTATGATTAAATTAATTTAAACCGGTCCTTACTTTGCACAGCTCCTGTGATACAGCTTCCCGTCCACTAGATGTCGCTGCACCAGGTGAACGTGTTTGTTACAGGACACACATTTGTTGCTCAGAGTGCCGCCCTGATGGGGTTTGTCCACCGAAACGTCCTAGAAGAGACAGGAGAGGGTGAGAGAGGGTTCAGGAGGCGGACATGATGACCTCAGGCAGGACAGCTCATCTATTACCAAACTGATCTGAAGCAATGTGGGGTTTTTCGTTAGTTTTGTAACAGCTATTTGGTTCAGACTAAACAACAGGAATTTGTAGGTATTTGGGTCATCTTTAGTGTGTCTGGCTTGACAAACCTCAACATTTCTCATCAGTGAATTTCAAAATCAAGCTTTTTTTTTTTTTTACACTTTCTAAAAGTCATGGATCACATTTCAAAGTCAAGGTTTTCAGGCAGTAAAGTTACCTGTTTGACATTTCTGGTTTGTTTTGGGGAAGGAGCGGGCCTGGTGATGTTGGAGGAGGGGGGAGGACTGTTCTCTCTCGCCGGTTTGGAGGAGGGAAACACCTTAGCCGTGACCGGCTGGTTCTTCTTCCCTGACGGTTCCTCCGTGGGGCCGTCAGCTGGGCGCTTTATACCTCCCATACCGCCAACTGCACCAAACACATGCACAAACATACAGACATGTGAGACGGGAAGAAGGGGACAAAGGCAGAGACGCACACGGCGAGACAGTGATACTCACTCGGGGAGCGTCCATGGAAGTAGTTGTAGTACTGCGAGACGTAGGTGAGGATACTGAGGCGGTCAGGAACCTTCAGAGCCACCATGTCCTCTGCGTCCAACAGAGCTGGAATTCCCAACTGCTCCTCTGCGACGCTGAACGCCTGCAAAGAACATCGACTTTATCCAACAGAACAGAGGCGGCTCAGGGTGGATTTATAGGATCTAGACAGAGAGGCCAAGGATAGAAACGGACCAATAAAAAGCATAAAAAGCAAAGTCTGACTCTGTTTGACCCCAAAGAAAAACTTGGGAGACTTTCAGCGCTTTAGCAAACTTCATACAAAACTTTAGCAGCTGATGTTAGCATCTGAGTGCAGGTTTGAGTGTCCCAGAGGAAGTTTAGGTCAAAACCAGAGTGCTGATAGATGTTGGTGCTTTTTGTATTAAATGTGTTTTTATTCCTTTTGTCTATTTGATTTAATATGTCAATCCTACCTGTGGACAGTGTTGGGCTGTAATTAAATACACAGGAGGGAAGTAACAATCTAAAACGTACATTATTACTGTACTTAAGTAGACTTTTTACTTTTACTCCCTACATTTTAGCACAATTATCTGTACTTTCTACTCAGTATATTTCCAAAACAGGCTCTTCACTTTAGTTTTAATGCATTTGAGGGGAATTATTGATCATTTTTCTTTTGTATCATTGTGCATTGTCTTCCCAACTTCAAGGCTGATTTCAACCTAAATGGACGAGACAACAACACACAGAAAAGATGACTGATCGCTGCATCCATCAGCGTATAATCACACATGACAGGCATCAGACGAAACAGACAAAAGGAAGATTCGGTTGCAGAGAAAATGTGAGGTTCAGTGAGTTTTGCACAGAAACAGCTGGTAGAAATGTCCTTCAGAGGACAACTTTTTACTTTTATACTTTGAGTAAATGTCAGAGTCTGTACTTTTTCACTTTTACTTTAGTAAAGAAGTTGAATCAATACTTAAACTTTAACACAAGTATCTGTACTTCTACTTGAGTAAAGAATGTGTTTACTTTTGCCTCCTGTGGTCAAATACATGTAGTTCAATTACTAGTTTAACTTCAATTTGCAGTGGTTGTGTGTGAGTTTAACTACATTTAAATATCAGAAGCTTTTTTAACTACTTTGGGTCGTGTAGTTTTGGTAGTTAATTACAAACTAGAGTTGTTATGATGCAACATTTTTCCTTCCTGATACTGATTCTAAAACCTGAACTTTGCGTAACAGCTGTTACAGAGTCCCAATTTGATACCAACGCCTTTAAAATAAAAGTTAACAGATGTATACTGCGAACTCCTGTATGAGGTGATATGGTTACCCAAACCCTTTGTAAAACACTGAAAAATACATTCAGAGAATGAAAGCCATAGACCTTGACTTCGCCATCCTGGGAAAAAATGGCCCACAGGAAGCTGCTGGGAAGTAGCAGGGTCCCATTTTGGGGGTGAATAATATGATATCAGATCTGTGCAGACACTGTATGTATAGCAATAACACATTTTAGGCTGTATTGGTCAATACCCTCCCACAAACTACATATTCATAGTATACTCAGCAGCTCATTGGACACAGTTTTCATTTAATGACTCTGTAAAGTGGCATCAGGTACCCTGAAAGGTGCTACATAACTCAAAATTATCATTATCATTATCATAGTGATATTAGCATTACTACTTTTTATTATCATAACCTGCAATTTAATTAAAATCACTTGTGGTTTGTGACCAAGATGTCTGTGATGAATACTGTGAATTTCCCCAGAAATTCAGCATTGTCCTGATTCCACCTCAACAGCTGCTCCCCATCATCTCTTTCAAACATCCTCGAGCTACGAGTGCATCAGCCTGCACTAGTTCATAAATCAAACACACCTACACTTTATTCACTCTCAGATCAGTTCTAGCAATATGAGTTTCCACACTCAGATTATGATAATTCACTGTGATCGTTTGGATGTAGGTGAGCTACTTTTGTAAAGTGGTTTTAGTTTGGTTTAGCAGTTAAGATGTATTTTAATTACTTGTCACTGTGATGTTTTAAAGTAGTTTACACAACACTCCCTGTGGATATGGACATATGTTTTCTATTGTCCTTCTCTTGCTTTTGTCAAAATAAAATCACTTTGTTCAAGTGTCAGAATTCTGCCCACAGATTGAATCAACACCTCGAGTGTTGAGAAAGTCTGGGATTCAGGAATTCCCAAAACCAGATTCCCATTCAGCGATTCCATGGAAGCAGAAAAAAAGCAACAAGCAGAGACAGGCCGACAGCAGCAGAGGCAGAACTTCAGTAATCTGATGATCAAGGCAGCCATAAAAACTGTTTACTTTGTTGTGCCCTGTGGCACTTTAATGTCCAACAGTTTCTTGTTGTCTTATTAAGCAACCTGTGGCCTCTGTCTTGTTTCAGTAAAGATCTTGAATAGCGCCACATAATCACTGCTTTTATTCTGCTTCGCTTTAAAGAGCAAAAGTGTGTGATGTTGCTCTTGTGTCAGTCCCAGAGCCCAGAGTCCAAACAATGAAGCTCCAGAGAGAAAATGAAAGCAAAGAATGCAACGAACCCGCCAACGTCAAAGTGCCCAGATTGAAACACTCTGGATTTGGCAAAGGCTTCAGCCATGTTTGAGCACTGACGCTTCTCGATTTCACAAATTTCCCTGTTACTCAACATGTGGTGCTGATGTAATATCCAGAGCCAGCAAACATGTAAACGCAATTTATAGCTGCAGGTAACAGCTGCTTTCATTTCTGATTACCTAATCAATTGTTTTTTAATAGTTTTCTTAATCGTTTAGTCACAAAAAAATGTCAGAAAATAGTTTAGAATGTCACAATTTTCCAGGGTGACGTCTTAAGTCAAGTGATGACATCTGAGAAACAAGTGGTGACTGATGACATGTGGTTAAAATCCCTGAAAACAGCTGGTTGGTTGATCTAAATGATTTATCTAAATATTACTTGCATGGTCAAGATGATGACGGATATTTAATTATATGTATATAAATGTCAATGTGTGAAGTAACAGAAGTTGGCAGGAAAAAATAAAGTCATATTTTTAGTCTTGTTTCTTTATTGTCTAAACCACAGATTAGTACTGCACAATTGATTTACAATATTGTTGAAACTGCAATATGCCCAAATACAATATCCAAATCTCAGAACCAGAACCTTTTTTCTTTTTTTTGGGGAAAAATTAAAAATGTATGAGAAAACAGCATCACAATGAAGTACTGTAGTGCTGCAGAGATGTCCTGGCCTAAAAATCTTGTTCTTTAGATGAATGGAAACATGTTGGTTTGTTACAGACCCCAACAAAGATCACAACATCCTGATTTTAATAGTTTTTCAGTGAAAATTTAAATTGTGATGCAAAAATGATCATTCTCACTCGCATAACATAATCACAAGTTCAGTCAAAATGACTTTTACCACATCGTGCAACCTTGCAGATATTAAAAAAATTCCAACAACAGCTAGATTTTCTTGTCAATCGTTTATTTGATTGATCAACTGATCGTATAAGCACTCATGCAGTGCTTTGAGCTAAACGCTAATGTCAGCATGCAAGCAAGCCGCCATGTTCAGCAGATGACCCTGTTCCTTCTGTTTATGTATATTTTTTGTTGTTTTTATCTCACGCTTTCTTCGACATGCACTTTTTTGATGTTTGTTTTTTGTTTTGTTCACACTTGCTTTGGCAATTTAAACGTCCGCTTCCTATGCCAATAAAGCACTTTTGAATTTAGCATGCTAAAACTAGCACTAAACAGTAAGTACAGCTGAAGATCATTATTTTATAGGTATTTGATAAACCAAAGTATTGGACAAATTAAAATGTTAACGGGGACACTAACGTTTGTACCAACATCCATGTAAGTCCATCCAATACTTGTTTGTTTCAGTTAAAGGTGTTTTGTGTAGTTTTCTTTTAAACAAACAAAAGTTACGTTTTGTTTAAGCAGTATGTGTATTTTTTGGGTCTAACAAATGTGTTGAAATATTTGCAAAGCTTATTTTCCAAAGTATTTTTAAAGCCAGCATTGTTTATCTCCATGTTTATTAACTTGTAGTCTTCTTCCTCTCGACCTTTGCTTGCTCTTGTAGCATATCTTGTCCTGTTATCACCACCTGATGATCAGTGGAATCGTAGGACCTCACCCAAGATAAACTAAATGGACACCCACTCACAGAAAAACAGCTCTGTATCCCTGCTAGAGACCTAAAACTCCACTAGGAACCTTTAAGACGTGAGGATTCATACGTTTGTTAACTGGAGAACGCAGGATTATTAAATCCACTATAATGAAAGCCTTTGTGTATTCAGGACTTATGAGTTTTCCAGGACAGAAAAACTGAAAACATTCAGAGGTCAAAGTGCAGACTGTGAATGTGTCTCACCAGTTTGTTGTTCTCAAAGACATTTTCCTTCTTCAGTGAGTCAAAGTTGCTGCAACAGAGGAGAAAAAAAATGAGCAACAGGACACATGTGATCCAACTTCTCTTCCTCATCCATGTGTTTACAAGCAGTCTGGACTAAACATGTGTTATTTAGTCATGCTAAGCTTCCTACGTCAACATATATCAAGACGCTGACAGTGTGACTGATCAGTTCATTACACATTGTGTCACATGTGTACAGTCAGTGTGTCGCAGAAAGCTCAGCCTTAATTCATCACAGGCACGAAAAGTGTTTATATTTAGCAAACAGAAGCCGCTAAACCAATATTTAGAGCTTCAGCTCATGTAAACATGAAATGTGCAGCCACGCTGGTCTGGCTGCAGGTAAAAACTGGACAGGAAAGGACTGGAACAGCTGCGTCTCCTCTTAAAATGAAACTACCGTCTGTGTGCCATTAACATTCCCTCTGGAACAGAACCAGTGAATCAAACTGGCCAAAGTTCAACCAGAGATGGTGAGTCAGGTCTGTGGAATATTTGAAAATTTCAGTCAAAGTCTGACGTGGGCAGAGCTTATTCAGACCATCTTGTGCCAAAACACTTTACAGCCACCGAGCACAAAATATTAACCATCGTTCTGTGGAAATTCCCTGATATTTATCAGAAAGTGCAAGGAAAAAAAACAAAGGGGATGTCCTCTTTACTTTCCTGTAAAAACTGCAGTCCAAACATCTGATGAAGCAGCAGCCTGACAAGGATGTTTAACACACAGATGACCTGTATGAGATCGCATGGAACCTTTCAGCGATAAGTACATACTCTTCAATCCAAAAAATAAGTAACAGAGGCCACAGGGACGGGAAGAGCAAGCTTTGAACCCTGCACAACCTCCATCAACTTTCTCCTTTCTTTGCTGGTCTGATGGCTCAGTCGGTGGAACGTGCGCCCAGTGTGTTGGGACTGTGTTTCCTCTGCAGCGACCGTGGGTTCAGCTCCCGTCCGTGACCCTTTGCTCCACGTCATCCCCCTGCTTTCACTCCCCCTTTCCTGTCCTCACTTCACTGTCCTATCAATTAAAGGCATAAAAAAGCCTTAAAAAAGCCCATCTTTCTCCTTTCTTTTGTCTAGAGGGGAACCATAAGACCTGGAAAGATCTTGTGAGAGCGATTGTTTTAATCCAAACCATGATCTTTGCCTCACCCTAACCAAGAGATTTTTGTCCCTAGACCTAAGTAGATCATAGCCACAGAGTTGCCAGATTATAAAACATAATTAATTTGTGCAACATGCACAGCGGTGGTACAGATCTTGCGAGAGTTTTGCAAACCAAGGGTTCCCCTCTAGACAAGAAAGAAAGGAAGAAAGCACCCAAGAAAGAAAGAAAACCACATTTTGAAGATGATTAAAAGATGCTGCAGGGGAACCTGTAAAAGTGACATGTAGTCACATCTTATAAGTTATCTAATGCTGTCAAAAAGCTAACTAACTAACAGATGTAAGTGGCTAGCTGAAGATTTATGAGGATTAGCTGGCTCTTAGCGAGTGTAGTGCTAACATTAGCTTACTTCATATGGGATTATATGGCACTTTTACAGATCTCCCAGCAACATTGTTTTCATCTTCAACATCTGGTTTTCTTTTCAACAAAAACAAGTCTAGCATGTAGCAGATCTAAGTAGAGGAAACAGCAGGGCTGTCAGGTCCACGTCTCCGGGCTACTTTTAAAGTGTTGTTGCTGGATGATTTTATCGTCTGTTGGTTGGGTGGACCTACTTTGCATGCAAATCAAAGCATTTATTTATACCTACATCCTAACAAACTGACTCCAGATCAGCCCTTACACACAAGGACCGGGCACATGTCAAAAGCACGCCCACATAAACACACAAATATGATGTGCCTATGCCCTCCGGATGCCAGCGCCGGTTTTATTGGCAATTTGGGTTGGTTTTTAGGCCTGCTGGTTTAGATCTGCCAACTGGTTTTGTCACACAGACCTGGCAACCCTGGGTAACAGGAAAGGAGAGAGTTGACTGAGGCCGAGCTGCATGCTAAACTTAGCATGCGGCTCAACTGGCAGGACTTGGGAAGGATCAATTAGTCAATTGATTTGTAATGGTCAGAAAATTAACACAATTTTGATAATCAGTATATCAAGCAAAAATGCCAAACAAAAAATTAGTATCAGTCACTTTGCTTGAGACTGACTTCCTTCAGTGCACAGGCCTGTGAGGCCCTGAGTGTGACAGATGTGTTGTTGTTATGGAAGCAAATAATTGATTGATTCCGGTCAGGCTCGATTGCTTCGCCTTGATATTCCCGTTCAACTTCATATCTTGAATTTCAGCGTGGCCAAGCAGATCAGACCACACATAAATTCAGTTAGATGTTCTTCAATGTAAAATATTTGTCTTCAAAGTAAAACATTTCAATGCTTTAAATTCAGTAGTATCTAAATTTAAACACTGAGTGTGCAGAAGTGATTAAATTTCACAAGTAATTAGCTGCTTATATAATTCAGATCTTGATGGAGATTATTTATTCCCTAAGGCCATATTCCTTTTTATTTTCTCTGGTTTTCCTTCCCTTTTCTCAGGATTTTACCAGGTCAAAACCTGAGAACTCAATGTTGTTGATTTCAAGTCTCGAGTCATTTTTGTTTCGATCCAGACTCATCAGTCGACTGATATTACAGTCAATACTGGCCGATCACAGTTCATCAATATGTTGGTATCAGCTTATATCTTGTCAGATATGCACCAATATGATTTTTTACAGAGCATAATGCAGATAGTTAAATTGTTTATAGTTTTATTGGCATAAATAATTTTTCTTGAGTTAAGTTTAATACATATCCATATTATTTTTTTCTGTTTGTTTTTTATGTGTATTTATTTTTTCATAATCGCTACAAATAGCAGTTTTTACAAGTTTTATTATCATCCTGCCTCTATTACATGTCTTTATCACATGGATTTGGGGTTTGATTTGATAACAGACTTCCATGTATCAATATTTTAACTTTTTCACTCTAATAATGTCGTTACAGGCCCCAAAAATCCAGTATCAGTCGGGCCCTATTTTTGCTGACTTTAGTCCAAATCTTGAGCCTAAAGTCTACAGCTCTGCACTCTCTAATACAAATACTGAGTGACAATGCTGACAGGCATGAGTAGAGCTGCAATGATTAGTCAATTATTAATTGATTATCAAATTAATTGGCTGTTTTAATAATTGACTAAGCCATTAGAGTATTTTTTAAGAAAAAAGTCAAAATTCTCAGCCTCTTAAATATGAATATTTTCTGGTTTCTTTACTCCTCTGTGACAGTAAACCTCACTTCAGGTTTTGGGAAACACTGATCGCCATTTTTCACAATTTTTCGACATTTTCAAAAAAACAACTATTAATCAATTAACCGAGCAAATAATAAACTGTTTCATCAACTATGAAAGTAAATGTTAGTTGCAGCCCTAGACCTGACCTGTCACGTTTTTCAGTTAAACTATACAGAAGATAAAATCCAGTCCAAATGTAAAACCATGCTGACTTGAACAGCAGTGTATAGTTAGGGGGCCTCCCTGCGGACCTGATGGGGGCCCGTGTGGTGGGTCTCTGAAACTCCACAGTCCACAGTTTGAGCTCCTGTTCCTGATTTTCCTGCAGACCCGTAATGTTTCAGTAAAACCAACTGCTGAAACATACAAAAAGCTGCTGAGTAATTCTTCCCCAAACAGTTCAAGTTAAACAGCCTGCACGCTGACAAGACGGCTCGTGGTGTGTTTTCAGACAATCGGAAACTTCATAACTTCTCTCGGTTCCCGGTTTACTCACATGAGATCGGGTCTGTGTTTGTGGATGAGGGCGCAGAAAGCCAGTCCGTCCCTGAACGACGTGGTCATGTTGGTGATGGACACGTCCCGGTAACCCTCGCACCGGAGTTTGCACCACTGCTGCAGCGCCTTCACGGCTGCCATCCCGCCGGAGCTCCGAGCCCGAACCGATCCGAGAAGCGAGAGCAGCAGCGCGGCTGTAGACTCGCCGAGCTCCCCCTCTGTCCCTCCTCCAGGCTCCGACAACAAGAAACTGTGTGTGTGTGAAAATTTCCACAGAAGCCCGGGACACGCTGGAACCGGGAAGTGACAGACAGGACAGAGTGTGTGTGAGTGTGTGTGAGTGTGTGTGAGGGAACCACCTTTCTCTCCTCTACTGAGAAACTGGAAGAAAGTTTCTGTGACACCTGTGAAAGGTCGGCAGTGACGCGTCATGGGTGGAGTTCACACGCCTTTCTGTTTCTGTTAACCCTCTCAGTGTGTGTGTGTGTGGCCTACATTCAGATTAAAGGGATAATTCACCCAAAAATGAATTATCTATTCACTCTCATAGTCTTTGAAGGTCTCATTTAGCTTTTTTAGTCCACAAAACACTGGTGAAGGAAAACAGCATTGCAGAACCTCCCAAACAATGGACGCGAATGGTTTTTAGCCTAAATCTTCACTGTAGATCATTGGCTTGGAATCACTTCACATGTGCGTACATACTGTCTAAACTGTGTCACTGGGACACTCAGAGAATCGGAGTCGAGAATTGTTAAAATGCAAATGATTCCCAGCCCATGAGCACAAGCCTCTCGTCCATGAGTAGATGCACGTTTCCTGCTGCACGGTGATTTGGTTGACGGGTGCAAGCTTGGTAGAAAGAAAATAGTTCCTACAATGAAACTGCTCACAGCAAGGTCTGTAGATTATCTTGAGGAACTGTGCCATGATTTCAGGAAAGAGGTACTGCTGTTGAGTTTTAAAAATGTATTTTTATTGCACCACAAGCCTTTTAAGCGCCATTTAGTTCCATCACATTGGAGAGGAGGCAAACACCTCTGCAGCGGACATCTCCAAAACTCACACCAAAACAGACTAGACAGATAAATAACATTACAGACAGAAGAAAAAAAAAATGTATATTTTTGATTTTGGGGTGAACTGTCTCTTTAAGATGCTAAAGATATATGACAAAGAATAGCAGAGTCAGCTGCTTTAAAATAAAACCCACAATGTGTAATTTGTGTGCAATTATGTCAAGTGAACTCCCCCACAAAAACCCTGAAACAAAACTGAGGTTGGTCTATTTCCTCCACACTCCTGCTAGATCATATATAAAAAGTTACCATAACAAAAGTTACCATTACATGTTTATTCTTTATATTTCTGTTTCGTAATCTCTATTTCAGGATTAAAACATGGAGTTATTTTGGTAAATGGAGTATAAACTGTGAAACCAGTTAACCAGGTGTGGTTGTTGCTTGGGTAAGTCAGCCTGTCCTGTCAGGTCCTGTCTGCTGCTGGGTGTGTTGAAGGAGGCGGGTGGTGTCTGTTCACTGAGTCACCTGACACCTGCACACATGTTCTCTTCATAATGCAGCAGGCCCGCAGCGGACGCAGGCTTTGTTTGGCTGATTCAAACGTGCTGTAGCGTTGGCTACTTTTGGCCTACTTCAACCAACTTCACTGCAGCATAACAAGAGAAAAGTTATTCTGTGGGAAGAAGGAACGAGTTATTGTTAGCCCGCCGTGTGGCCATTTACAAAACACCACAAACACGTGTATGTCATAGAGACCATCATCTATTTGCACATTTGGTCAAATTTCCCTTAAAGGACCAGTGTGTAAGATTTATTGGGATCATTTGACAGTTTTCATTAATGTATACTCACCCAAAAATAAGAATTGTTGAGTTTCTTCTCATCTTCTAACCTTTATATCTCCAGAGGACATGGGTCCTGTTCCATGGAGGTCACCATGTTGAACCACTTTGTTTCAACAGTAGCCCAGAACGGACACAAGCAGATGCACCCAGTACCACATAAACAAACAGAGCACTGAGTGTATGGAGGTAGTATTGATGCTCCATGTCAAGTTTTGAATGTTAAATCCCAAATAAACTGTTGGAATTCCGATGATGTGCAAGTGTGGTTTCGTCAGCTATGGTAATGGTAGTCCTGTAATTGTTTTGCAGCTGTTGGTACAACTTCTGCTTCTGCTACATGCTATGTAGTCCACTGTGTCCGTAACAGGGAAAGGTTTTGCACACAGCTACTGACTCAGTATTCAGTTGGCTGCAATTTCTCGCCACTAGATGCCACCAAACCCTACACACTCGTCCTTAAAAAGTTTTTATTTTTTCAAAGTTCTGTACCTGTGTTCCTATAATTGCCAAATTCTTGAAGGTATTTTCAAGTTGGTCGAAATTAAAATGAACAGGTTAAACAACATGAAAACATCAAGCAATCTTAGTTCATGGTATTTGCCTGTAGGTGGTGCTACAGTGATATGATACATTCAAATTGTCATATTCAGTTCACTTAAAAGCTGCACTAATCACACTGTATGTTTCTTATATCCACACGCAATGGATCAGATTACCATGTTTATGTGGAAGGGATCATTTGAACTCAATTTTGTGGCTTCTTAACAGAACTTTCTACCTGCCCAACACCAGACAGAAGAGACAAAGCATGGCAGGTGAAATTAGCGCCACATTTAGCAGATAAAGATCAGTAGAATTTTGTTATGGGATGGTTGAGACCAAAAACAGAGCTAAAAGAAAAGTGAATGTTGGACTTTGATGCAAATGTTGCGCCAAGTCTGCTGTTTAATGTTAGCATTTGTTTGTCAACACCCTTTACGGCGATAACTTACAGCTTTGTTTGCTGCCCCCAAGTAGCCAAAAAAAATTGCTTTAAAATTCATCGTCAGTGGTTGAAATCCTCACTTTGCAGTCATGGTGTAGAAGTTCACTCCTGAGTGTGGTCAGTATGTCATCACATGTGGGTGTGGCCAAACCTTTAGCCTGAAGTTTTTTCCATTTGGTGTCAAGTTTCACTTTAAATGTTGCAAAGATCATAAAAATCTCTAAAATTTCTCAACAGGATTCAGGTTTTCTCCAAAAAGTGTGGCCGCCGTCAGCTAATCATGACTGTGTGTTTTCATTCAGTCCTGAATTTAGGCATAAATTAAAAATTGTAAAGACTTTCTGTTCCTAAAATGTGCATTCTTGGCAGAGATAGACAGTATACTCCTTGTTTTTTTTTTTGGGGGGGGGGGGGGTTTGCTAGTTTAAAATGATCACATTAATCATTTCTGATCCCTGACATGAACTCCTACTCAGATCTTGTGATGTTTTTAAATCTCATTGTACTCCACGTGTTGAATCATCATTTTCCGCTGCGTCAGGGTTGAAACTTTTTTTTTTTCTGTATTTACTCTGGTCACATGGCCACTTCATTTCATTCACAGTCAGATGTTGCTTGTCCTGCTAAAAGCTTTGGCCTGAAAAGTTAAACTGACACCATTTAAATCATCAATAATGAATTAAAGCGTCAAGATGATCGTGGGAATCTGTCAGTTGAGCGAAATGTGTTCTTCTGTAATGAGCAGAGAGTGATTAAGAGTTGTTTGCAATGCGCGCACACGCACACACACACACGCACAGTATGCAAGTATGAGGTTACTCAAAACAAATACGAAAGATAAGAGATTAAAACAAAAGGAAAAGCATGATAAGTGAATCTGATAAGTAAATATTTGTGTCAGACTTCACCACGCCTTTAAGAGAGTCCACATTCAAATGATTTCAGGTGTGGAGGCTAAACACAGACTGAACAACCTGCAGAAAACTTGAAGGAGACTTTTTATTGTAAGATGATGCTTCACTGGAAGGTGTGGATGCTCTTGTTTCCAACTACCTTCAGTGAAGAATTTGTTGAAACATTTATCATTATTAGAGGCCTTTACAGTCAGAGCAGTGAACTCACTGAATTTATTAGGTCATTGAGTCTGTCCGCAGTCCACCATTTTGGTCCAGACTGAGATTGCTCAACAACTGCTGGATAAAATTCAGATGAAATTCGACTGTAGTGATCCCCTGACTTTTCTCCTCATGTCCCCATGAGGTTGATATTGTGGTTTTGAGTGTTGCTATATCTCAATATCTATTGAGTGGGTTGAAATAAAATTTGCTTCTAATGTTCACGTCCTCCTCAGGATGAATTATCACCACTTCACTGATCATTTTTTGTGTAGCGACACAATCAGGTCAGACTTTCAGTTTGACAGTACTTTGGTTTATGACACAATATCTACAAAACCAGTCACATTTCCATCAGCCTCAGCTGCACTTTGTATTTAGTGCTATCCAGCAAATGTTTGATTTTGATTTGATGCAGCACATATTAAAAAACATAAACAAAACAATATGAATAATAACACAAATATGCAAAGGAGACCAAAACAAGCAAAAAAAAAGAAGAAGAAGAAAAGAAAAAGGAAAGAAAAAAAGAAACAGGCAGATTCTGTTTGGGTGTGATAAGTGAACAGAAATAAGGAGCGGACACATACACACTTAAAGGAACCGTATAATGTTTTTACTGGTTTGAGGCCACGAACATTAACTCATGTTAAAAAACGTCCAGACAAAAAAAATAAAAAATAAAAAAGTTCGAGTCAATTGAACAATGAAGCTGCTTTTAGCCTTTTTATGACTCCCAAGACTCTCATACACAATAACATCTGTCAGAAATGATTCAAATCAAATTCAACACATTTCTTTTTTTTGTTTTATGAAGTGTATTGTATTGTGACGCTACATAAATATGACTTAACAAACAGAGCAACCTCAGAAAGCCCAGAGTGAAACATTATGTGGCAATAATGTTTTTTCCTCAAAAACATTCAAACCCTGACAAAAAAGTCACTTTTATTTTATGTATCTGTTTCTGTTTCTCCTAATTATGCATTAGAGACATGGTTATTCAAATTAAACATGAAGAAATTCCCCTAAAACGTCCCGTGAAGTCCTGTACTTTGTCCCTTTCACTCCACATGCCGACCATACAAACACCCCCTACGCACAAATACTTAATCCTCCCAAATCCAGACAGGAAATGCCCTCGTCAGTAGAGCAGAATGCTTTTGACAGACCCCCGCTGCTGCTCTTTCTCTTTCTCTTTCTGCTCTCTCCTCCTCCTCCTCCTCCTCCTCCTCTTCCCCCTGTGCTGAATGATATACGTGCCCTCCACAAACTGCCATCTGGAAACAGTTAGCCTGTGAACGTTTGCACAGAGCCAATAAAAACATGTCTATCGCCGGCCTATCAGAGATGGAGGATAATTCAACCCTGCTATCAGAGGGGGAATATAGGACAAGATGTTTGCTTTCACTCTCTGGAGCTGGTGTGCATGTCTCTGTGTCTCTCTCTCTCTCTCTCTCTCTGTGTGTGTGTGTGTGTGTGTGTGTGTGTGTGTGTGTGTGTGTGTGTGTGTGTGTGTGTTGGGGACAATCAAATACTTGTTTGCTGTCATGACTCATGAGATCCAGTCAGAGTTTGGGCTTTGCTGAAGTGCTTCTTTCAGTTTACAGCTTGTTTTCTGGTTAGTTTCTATGGAGAGAAGAATTTTTAAGAGAGAAGCTAAATTATCTCGGTCCTCAGATGACCCCCTGCATATCTTGACGACAGACATCCTCTATGTAAATAACCACTGGGTATTAAAAATGGCGGAAGGCTGAGAAACACAGAGAAAGGAAGGCAGCAGGGGGATGGCGAGGTGATTAAAAGGAGACACTGACACAGAGGAAGGAAGGAAGCAAGAGAAAGAAGAGGAGGGCATGAGAAATAAGTTAGAACCACGTCTGCTGTAAAGACAACAGGAGGAAGATCTGATGTATTTTTCATTTTTTTTTTATAAAGGAAAATATTACCTCTGCTTACCTCTCATGTTAATAAGCATGTCGGCATCCTGCAGCAGAGTTTCCCAAACTTTTTCTGGGGACAAACATCACAACAGGCCTCATTAATGAATCTTGGGATGAGTTAGTTTGTGCAGAATGTTCCCCACCATTTTTACTGCCATTTTTGCATCACCCATCTGTGATATTTAAAACATATACACGTTTTAAATACTTTATAAATGAAGACCAAATGCATTCAGGCTCAGTTAACAGGCCCTCTTGTTTTTTTTTCCTCTCATCAGAAAAACAATACAGGAAATTTTACCTGCATTCAGACGGAATGAAAAGGCTCTCGTTAAAGGTGTACTGCAGATATAACTCTTAAATTTGCAGAATTATTTCCGTAGCCTTTTATTTATTTGGCGACCCAAATAAATCTCCTGGCTATACTGCTTTAGACCCCTAACAATCTCTTTATTGTCATTATTGGTATCATTAACTATGATTATTTTTACAGTATTTGTATACTTATGTTTATTTACTTGTATTACCTATTTTCCCTGCATAGGTTAAGTTTTCTACCCTCTGACTGTTACCATGGGTGAGGGGAAGGGGGGTTTCTATTAATAAAAATGTGTCTCTACAGTGAATTGTCAAGGTTGTATTAACAAAAAATTAAGAAATAAACTTTGCTCAATAAATATTCCAACCTGGTTAATGGCTCCAAGAGTAACTGCAGTAAAATAAGGTTTAACATTACCCAACCATTCATTATATCATATCTACAAAGGTTGTAATTTAGAACAGCAGGTATTAAAAGATAAGACGGTCATACTTCAAGGAAGATCTACTTTTCTTTCAAAGGGTTTCTACTTTGGAATTCAAACCAGTCCAATCCAAATCACACTGCATGCCTTAGTACTTAAATTTGGTTTATTGCTTTGATATCAGACTGCAGTAGTCATTGTCCTGAAATGACCTGCATGAACAAAAGAACCATAACGAAGACTTTGCACGCAGGACGCGGTCGAATGACAGTAAAACAAGATTTTACTTAGGAGTTTTTAAGGAGCGATAGCTGCTACAGAGGTTTGTGAAGATGCTGAGTTGGAACCAGGAGTGGTGGGATGTCAATGGACTACCTTTAAAGGAGCAATACGTAGAAACTGCACGTCCAAAAATGAGTGCAGCAGTCCAAAAAAAGCAAGTTGGAGCCATAGACTGTATGTTAAACAGGTTGAATCTCTGTTTAATATACAGTCTGTGGTTGAAGTGACCCTCTCCTCCTCAGACTCACGGAAGCTCAGGCAGGCTGCAGGAGTGCAAGACATTAACAAGCTATAACTCCTACACTGTAAACTGATCAGCTGTTTATAACTGTCAATGTAAAGTTAAGCCTGATACAGTGAAAACAAAAACCCACTGCTCTGAAAATACACACTCTGAAGTTGGAGCTCAGTGGCTGCCTGTCTCACCGCCTGCCAGACTCCATTAACATTTTGCTCAATTTAATCGTTACAAGCATCTACTCCCTCTAAAAGATTATTAATGTTTTTTACAACTCATAAACAGATTCTAGCTCATTCTACAAACATTCGGCATAAATTTGAACTCTAAGTAACCTGAAACAGGCAAACAAAAACAGTTATTGTGGCCTGAAATAGAAACTTCAAACTGCTGTCAGAGAACTTAGCATGTTTTCTTGATCTCTGATGACATATGAAGGTCATTTTATGATAAATTACAGTAAATATATTCCAGATTTCTACTATAACTACATATGTCAGCTCCTCTCCACAAGAATCTCACAAAAGTCACACGAATTCCAGTATGACTGTTCACACTGAAAAAAAAAAAAGATCCCATTTCTGATTTAGGATCACAAATGAGAACGGTCCAGATCGGAATTGAAAAGATCAGACACCATGTGATTTGTGCTGTTCACACTGTCGTGAAAAAATACAGATCTCAGTAACACAGACGCAAAAAATTTGGATTTTAGCCACTTTTGTCTGCAGTGTGGACGCAGGCTGATGTCTCATAAAAGTACCAGTAAGAGTTTTTTCTGTGGAACTCACTGCCTCTGGATGTTAGGATGGTGAGCTCTTTCTGTATCTTTAAAGGGAAATTAAAGACCAAGAATTACCTTTTTAATGGAGCTTTTAATTTGAAGTAATGTTGTAGTCTTTTAATTTATTGTAGTTTTTTTGCCTGTCTTGTTTTAATTGTACTATGTGAAGCACTTTGGGCTGCAAATGTGTATGACAGGTGCTATAAACATAAAGCTGAGCTGAGTTTCAGCAAATAGAGCAACTAAATATACAAAATGTGATATCACATCATTGTAGCCTTTGGAGAAACAACAGTAGCTGTTATGAGGACTGATCTGATGAGACCAACAGTCACAGTGTTGGGAAATTGTGTCCTCTAGTGGCACATGAGCTCCAGCACCAAAATAAAATGTATTCAAATAAAATCTGTTGATCCCAGCAAGGATTAAAATGATACTTTTTAATGAAAAAAAAAAAACCCCAAGAAAACATTATTTATCTTTGCCTTGAATCTTCACAGTGACAATGTGTTAGCAGTTTGGGATTCAGCAAACTTCCCTTTTCCTAACAAGAGTTTCTGCAGGTTTCAACAAGTTACATTTTAGACTTTTTAACACCTTTTTAAACAGCATTGTGACTGCAATTTAAGATCCAAATAAAAAAAGAGTTCATTAATCCATTATTAAACAATTAATATAACTTAATCTTTTAATGAAATCTACCAATCCACAGTGTAAAGAAAGACTTCTTGTCTCCTCCACAGTGATAAATCCTGACCAGGCTGCACAGTTTGCATCAGTGGTTACTGGTTGAATGTTGGTTTTGTTTTGTTGCAGTGTGATCAAAACAAGTTTTTTCTCCAGAGAAGCAAGTTAATGCAACTTTATAAAACTAAAGTTAACTTCAATCCATTTTTAGGATCTGTTAACATTGTATTTAAGACATTTCAAGGTTCTGATTATTGGATTTTAGTTATTTAAGGACCTGCAGAAACCCTGTTTACCTGTTGCTGCCCCAAAAGATGTTTAAAATAAAATGGAAAAAAAGATCCAGTACAAGTCCAGCAGTTTTCATACTGTTCATATAATTGAATTTCAGCAATTTCACAAAAAATAAACAACAATTCATCATAAAATACTGAGAAGATTTTGCCACAGTTTCAGTTACTTTAACACAAATGACAGTAAAATATACTCTGTATCATCATCTTTACATGCTCAAAAATATTTGGGGGTTTTGCGTAGTTTGCTTTGCAGCACACATGCATCGACGGCTTCATGAACAAGTGATTCTAGTAGGCCTGCAGCTAACGATTATTTTCACTACTGATTCATCTACTGATTTACAATTAATCCTTTAGTCTATAAAATGGCTAAAAAGAAATGTGAAAAATGCTCATCAAAGTTTTCTACAACGCAAAGTGACATGTTCAAATTCCTTCTTTTGTCCAAAACCCAAAGACTCTTACTTTACTATCAAAATTACAAAAACCCAGCAAATTCTCACATTTTACAACCAATAAACGTTTGATATTTTTACTTGAAAAATGACCGAAAGAATGAACAAAATAGTTGGCCGCTAAGAGTTATCAACCTACTAATCGCTGCAGCTCCATATTCTAGTAATGTAGATGTTTTAAAAAGGTGCAGACTTTTCACAGTTGATGTTCTGTGAGAAAAAAAAAACCAATAACATCTAATCAGGCTTTCACAGCATCAAGGTCAAATATGAGCAGAATGAGCTCTTCAAAACGCCACTCAACCAGCTCTTCAGGTTTTAGGAGCATTCTGCCATCAGAGGAGTCAGAAAACCAGTGCTGAGAAAATTCACAGTACAATGTTTTGCACAACACTTGCGGCTGGTCTAATATACTGTAGTTATGCAGTTAGAGTAAGTAAGTTAAAGTCTTCGTGCATAGCAGTACTATTGTCTTTAGCGTTGAAAACAGGCTTAAAAATTAAAGCTAACACAAAGAATCATCTGGAACAAACCCAGACACGCTCTGAAACACACAGACAGGAATCATAAGGCACCTGTATCTACCTTTACAACACTGCAGTACGCTAATTAGTGCAATAATAGGCTGTAAACAGCATTCAAGCACAATATTTTACATCTTGAATTATATTCAGACACATTTTTAAGAAGGTAGAACATTCCCTCTTTGACTTATTGCACTTCATCTTTCTCCTGATGAGAATTTTAAAAACCAAGATTTGATCTGTGAACTGAAATAAACGATGAAACTAAAAGAAAAAAGGCAGAGCCAAGCTGTTTGTCGACAGTTCAGCTATCAGTTATCGAGCATTACATTTTCCACACAGATATTTAAAGCAGTGTCCAGTGTCTGTAGGTCAGTGATTGCGTATTTTTGTTTACTTTATGAGTGTTTCTGTACACAAAAATGCTTCAGTCCATTTTTTAAATGTCGCACTATGAATATGATGAACGTAAACTTGGCCTCAGAGTACCTAACCTCTGTCTGTTTATCAGACTGTTTGTTTTGTCTCTGTACTCCAGCACATTAGCTGTGAAATGAAATGGCGACTCTGAGGTAAAAGCGCTGACTGTCAGCTTTAATTTGAGGCTTTTTGTGACCACATCAGATGAACAGTTTGGAATCATGGTCCTGTTTTTATACAGAAGCTCTACAAATCATACACTGTTCACCCAACGCAAAAACTTTAACCACAGTTACCCCTTTACAGGGGATACTTTGGGTTTTGTAAGGTGGGGTTGAATGAAGTAACACCCAAAAAGGTGGAATACTTCCATTGCTTTATCATGCAGTCAGACAGCCTTTTCTGACAGGAAACTGCTATCGTATATGTCAAATATCGCTGTCACCACAGCAACCAGACTCCCTTGCCAGAATTACTCATTTTATCTCGCAGAATACAGGAGTTGCAGATCTACTGCTGCCTAGATCTGTTAGTTTGTGTTACTGTGCAACTTTGATGTTTTAAAGGGTTAATTCAGCTTCACTGTGAGGTAACATTACTGTTTTTGCAAAAGGAGTCACATAGCTTACATTATGGTGGTTTCCCATCAGAAAAGGCTGTCTGACGGCAAGGTAAAGATGTGAAAGTAGCGTACACTTAAACAGGATACACATATTTGCTGACCCTGTCTACAGCAGTACATTGCTTAGCTTCCTACACCGGTGCTCCTGCTGCTTCTCCAAACTGACGGCGTGCTGACCTCCATCTACTGTAGGTAATAGACTGACTCTAGAGAAGCACCTCATACAACTCCACTTCAAAAAATCCAAATTATCTCTTTAACCTCCAATGTTCTGGAGTATAGAACCAAAACACAAAGAGACATCCCTGTCCTAATACTTACAGACTGGACTGCGTACCAGCTTGTGACTTTAAAATCCAACAGAAAATAAAACCAATGATTAAATTAAAAAAAATCTGATTCATCACATCCAGCTGATGGTGAAGTTCTGACTGAGGTTGAGACCGAGATCTGCGACTGTTAACACCTGCAGAGAGAGAGAGAGAGAGAGAGAGAGAGAGAGAGAGAGAGAGAGAGGTGAGAAAACACATCATTTCAGCATGAAGAATTTCTGCATTATGATAAAACAAAAGCCAACTCCATAAATCATAACACAACTCATGTACTGCAGAGGATCAAGAGGTTCTTTAACAGGTTCAACTTACACTGGACCTGCTTTGAATTTTCTACATTTTCGGAAACTTGGCTACTGTATCTAGGTGAACAGTGTATTAAAACTGCTATAACACAGTGATGTAGCGCATTTACGAAAGTACTTTTGTTCTTTTGAGATTCTTTACTGTTTGTATTAACCATTTATGCTTTTTTATACTTAAACCTCACTATATTTCAGAGTAAATTGTCTACATTTAACCACTACATTTATTTCACAGCTACATTTACTAGCAGTGTTGAGCAAGTTAGTGAAATTTAGAAACAGACAGTTACTAGTTACTTTTCTCAAAAGTAACTGAATTACGGCAGGAAAAAAGTAATTAGATTCTAAGGAAAACAACTTTTGCACTTAAATCTCTTATTAATGCAGACATAACTATGTTATTTTGCTATATTATTTTAGTGACACCTGTCAGATTTTTATTTATCATTATACCCTTTATCACCGACAGGAGTTATTACTACTCCTGACCACCAGAAGGCAGCAATGACTGACATTCCTACCTGTAAGTTAACCTCACCTGGTTTTCTGTGTAGGTGAATGCAGCCTCTTGGGAGTTCACCAGCACTCTGCTCGGCTTCTGCTTCACGCCGTAGAAGGAGGACGTCTCCACGGTGATGTACGTGGCTTCAACGTGGTTATGGAGCACCTCTGATGTCATCGCGTTCTACAAAACAAGTGACGTTATTTCGCAACAGACAATTATCACCTGACTCTGCAGTTCCCCTCAGCTCTATGGAGCACTTTAGTGTTTCTCAGCTCACTGTTTTGGTTTTACATCCCACAACCGAACCATTTTGCTTCACTCTCACTGCTGTCATCAACCCCTTTTTAGCTGTTTTCATCATAAAAAACCTTGATAATCCCACTCTGCCAACCAGCAGACAGATATAGTTAGCAACAAGCAGGTGAACACAGTGGTATAAGGTACAAGGCATGTTGTGGTTGAAGAGGAGGGCCTACTGTCACTTTCTGTCCATATTTTTTTTTTCTCTTCATCTACACACCAGTTCAGACAGTTAGGTCAGGTTTTCAACAGGCCCTTTGAGAATTACGGGTAATGCAAAGTAGGCTGGAATGAGCCAGTAGGAAATACTGATGGTGGATTTTTTTTTCTTTTGAGGGTAAACTGGTTGAGTGTGAGCACCTGAGCGACTCTGAAGACGATGTAGGCGTACTGGTTGGTCTCGTAGGTGTCGATGCTCTCGCCGTCGTCCCAGAACAGATCTCCGCTGGCTGAACCGTCTTCAGAGAGAGCTGAGACGAGATGGAGAGGCTGACCGCTGCTCACCCACAGGGTCAGGTTGGGCGTCTGTGCAAACAGACAGAAAAAAACAAGGTCAGACACTACTGACAGTAATGTGTGCATTTCCACAAAAATGTCTCGCAGTTCATTTTCTATGTCCATGTGGTGTTATCAACACTCTCAGGCAAAATGCTTCACATGCTTCACATATTTGGATGTAACTGCAACCAACCAGAGCAATTAATGTTTGAAATACTTGATC
Organism: Lutjanus erythropterus; assembly: GCF_056507025.1. Classification (NCBI taxonomy): domain Eukaryota; kingdom Metazoa; phylum Chordata; class Actinopteri; order Lutjaniformes; family Lutjanidae; genus Lutjanus; species Lutjanus erythropterus. The sequence continues at coordinate 8,315,759 of NC_139319.1, forward strand.
AGCACTGCCTAGTTTGACAGTTTGATCTGAGTTTTGGAGGCCTGAGGTTGCACTGGGCAGATCTGCTGGCTGGACGCAATTAGACAGACCTTCAACCAATCAGAGCTACAAATGATACGTGACTTTCTGGACCGGTGACGCTCTTCTGTCAACCATCATATAGAACGTGCCCCATATTATACATAACGGTTGTAACTGCATCCAAGCTGCTGGAATTCTGTCTTAACGGAAGGGAATATAGACGTAACTGCCAGAGCAAATTAAAACAGGAGCTCGGCAGATTTGTCTGAATCCTTCTGTCTGAAGAAGCCCAAAGTCGTACAGTTTAAATGGGCCAACAGGAAACTGAGAATTATTCAAAAAACACAACAATGTAAACTGAATGGAGAAAACTGTGTTTACCTGTGTTGGTAAAACTGAGCCCTCACGCAAATGCAGGTTGATTTTATCCAAAGGTGCGGGGAGTCGAAGTTCTTCACCTTTACTGCGCACAGATTTGCCCTGAGAAGCAGACGGCAACATGAGACTGTCAGTAAACTGTTCGCACCAGTTTGTTCCAGAGTCATATAACACTGTATAAACTGCTGTGTAGGCTGAACGATGATAGTGGGAGTGTGCGTCTTACCGTGTAGTAGTCATACCACAGACCCTCTGGGAAGTAACCATCCACATAGTCCACTCCAGGATCCAGCACTGGTGTCACCAGTAAACTCTTCCCCCACAGGAACTGTTTGTCGATCCCGTAGGTTCTGACATCCTTGGGGAACCTTTTGAGTGCGTACAGGATATATTTCAAAGATCCTCCCAGTTCAGCCAAAACAACAAATCAAATTAGGTGAGGCTGAATCAAAAAGCATCACTTACTCAAACATTATTGGCCGTGCAACAGTGTGTCCGTGTACGTGTGCGTGATGGAAGAGAGTGTAGAGGACAGGGAAGAGAGAGTAACGCAGCAGCAGAGCCTGTTTCATGGCCGTACGAGCCAGAGGGCTGAAAGCTGTCGGGTCTTGAGGCTGAAAATTAAACAAATCAAACTGTCAGACCACAGCGATCTAAATATGGTACAATCATAGTCACAGGAATTTGTCTTGGTGTTGTGGTTCTTCAGTGAATATTACAATGTTTAAAGCTGCAACAAGGGAGTTTTCAGCTATTTTGGATTAAAAATAGTTCATAATCATGATAAAATAAACATGTCAAGTATTATCAGAAGGTGAGTGCACTCTCTCTCCAGCATCAGGTCCAACAACAGGAATTAGCAAACTGGATAATTACTTTTGTAACAGATGAAAAAAATTCCTCAAATACTCTCCCACACACAAGTATTTTTACTCACTGTGCTTTGTGGCGATGTTGGAGCAGTGATATTAAGATCTTACCTGCATGTCGATGGCGTTGTGGTTGCGTGTGAAGGGATAGAAAGCTCCCAGCTGCGTCCAGCGGACACAGAGCTCCTCCTGAGGCTCCTCGCTGAAGCCGCAGATATCTGCTCCCACCAATGGGATGCCCAGAAGATTAAAGGTCAAAACACCTGAAGGAGACAAAAGAGAGGCGGGAAACATCAGCAGGGTGTGGAGAAAGAAAAGATGGACATTGAAATGACAACAAGCAGATCTATAAATAATACATCAGCTTGGGTGTTACTGCCTCATTTCTGTATAGTTGACAGTATAATTACAGAGTGGTGTGTGCAATAAAACATGTGTAACTGACACATAAAACCATAATGTAGATCTCTAGAAAAGCACAACCCTCAAATTAGCAGTTATACAACAACATAAATGTGTCATTAAACCCTGTAAACATGTTCCAAATTGCTGACTAGTCTGCATTTGTTAAACATGGCTTAAAGAAGCATCAATTAGTTTTGTCTCCTTGGGGACAGAAGGCACAACAAGCTGAGAGACGCACTGTGCTGACTCATTATCGGTTTATAAAAACCGATAACGAGGTCTATCAGAGCGTTTTTAGTGAAAAATAGCTGCACGCTGTTGCTGGAAACTCTCATTACAGAACTTCCTAAATCTGAAATCCTATCTTGTCTCACTTTCAGAGAACATTCAAGATTTTTGTTATTGCAGAAATGTTTTCTAACTATATTTAGGGGAAAAAAGTCTATCGTACCTCAAGACAGGAATTCAGCTATAACAGAGGTCATTGTGCTGCGTACCTTCAAGTCTTTAAACAGTATTCTACATGTGTCTAATTGATTTAACCTGCTATAGACGTGTACAGGTCTTTCCACTGGCTCCTGTTGTCTCCCAGCCAGTGACCAGAGTACATCCCCTGACTGGGGAAGGTGGAGCGAGAAATTACAAACGGTTTCTTTGCGATGATCCGCTTCATAGCGCTGGAGAAGAAAAGACAGCAGACAGGCAGGAGATTTGAGGAAAGGACACAAAGTGTTCACATAGCAAAAAATCCTTTCAGTGTGTGTGTGTGTGTGTGTGTGTGTGTGTGTGTGTGTGTGTGTGTGTGTGTGTGTGTGTGTGTGTGTGTGTGTGTGTGTGTGTGTTTGTGTTCTAGCTCTTGACCTTGCAGATGCTTTCGCTTCCATGAGTCCATAAAGGCTGTGAATATTATAGTGTAAAGACTGCTTCTGCTGTGCAGAGGCACACACAGTTTTGGATCTCAGCAAACCTCCGAGCACGCCTGAAAGGAAAAAGACAATTTTAGATTCTGACAATCGCATCTACTCTGTAATTTTGTTTATGTTTATTGTGTGATCTGTGCTTAACCCAACTAAACTAACAACTAAATTTAGTATGTTAAGGAAAAGCCCCACAGAGTTTTTTTCTGTTAAGACATGGAAACACAAAGGTTGCTGTGGAAATTGTTAAGATATGTTGCTACACATGAAAAAAAAAAAAAAAGATTTTGCATATTTATCGTGCCTTAAGTAGTAGACAAAGTTTGACTTTGCATTGCTAAATAGCAGATTTACCCTGGACAAAAGCACATATTATTGAAAATGAAGTTGTTTTGTATCCTATGATGTCAGCAGGAAGCCAGTGGATTGTCTATTCTGAGTATGGAACGAGTCCTTACCCCAAGTGAGGGAGTTGAAGTATCTCTGGGTCTGTTTTGAGTGAGAGGACAATGGAGCCTGAGATTGGCCGGAGAATTAGAGAATTGTGGTCACTTTACTGTACCACTGTGACAAAAAGAGAGCTTAGTCAGAAGGAAAAGCTCTCTTTGGGACAGCGTGAGAAGCTCAGTCATCTGTGAGGGACTCAGAGTAGCATCGCTGCTTCTTTACATAGAAAGGAGCCAGTTGAGGTGGTTCAGGCATCTCGTAAGGATACCACCTGGTCTCCTCCCTAGGGAGGTGTTCCAGGCACGTCCACCTAGGAGGAGGCCACGGGGCAGACCGAGGACTAAGTGGAGGGATTATATCTCTGCCCTGGCCTGCGAATGCCTCAGGATCCCCCGGTCAGAGCTGGTTAATGTAGCCGGGGAAACGGATGTCTGTGGTCCCCTGCTGGAACTGTTACCTCAGCGACCCGACTTCACATAAGTGGTTGAAGATGGATGGATGGATGTCAAGTGTTTGATATAATTCTTTGTAGATTTTGAGATGCTGCCCTTTCTTTTCATACCATATTTATTCATTAGTTACACAGGGTTCCTCATTTTTATCATTTTTCACGAAAACACAAGTGGAAACTGTGATCACATGTTCAAAATTACAGTGATGACCAGACTGGTTCAAATAAGAAAATCCCATTAGAATAATGATATCAAACATCTCTAAATTCTGCAAAATATCAAGACTGGGCCAAGAAAAAGAATAATATTATCATTTTCCTTTTTGAATCTGTCTTGTAAGAGTCCAGACTATTCATCAAAATGATTACAATCTAAAATTCCTAACCTTTTGTTCTCAATATGTTTTTGTGAAACAGCAACTCTTTGCCAAAACCAGCACTGTAGCCTCATACTTTGATCGATTTGAAAAGTTTTAATGGAAGGAAATCATAAACTTCCACTGTAGACATTATTAAGTTAAGATCTGCGTATCATACCGGGTGTATAAGGAGGATTTTCAAGACTGTTTGATGGACAGCCATTGGTGGACCCGTCCAGGAAGTTTGACGGCTCATTCATGTCCTAAAAACAAAAGAAACAAAGTTAAAGGAGAAGAGATGGAACTCAAAGAGCCGTGATACTGATCAATAAAGTCAGTTCTTCAACAGAGTCTCCTATTTTCATACTTACAATCCATAATCCATCAAATGGCACCTTGTCGTGGAACCTCTTCAGGTTGTCGTACCACCACTCATGTGTCGCCTCATCAGAGAAATCAGGATACGCTGTCAGACCAGGCCACACCTGCAGGAGGAGACGGAGACTTATATTTTGGAGTGTGGTTGTATGAGACACTACAGTAAATGGCTGCTTCCTTTTGACAGCAGATGATAGAGGAGAGTAGTAACTGTGTCTTAATCTTATTTGTGAAACATCACGACAGGGTCTTGTGACGGCCCTCCTTAGCTCATCGCTGGGATGTTTTGCCCTCACTGCCACAGGTGTTGGGCTGGGTTGAAGTTCATTGTTGGCACATGTGGCAGAGGGCAAATCACGTCCACCTGCAGCTTATATAGCTGTGGGTGTCAGCCAGCATCCATCTTTCACCCTGGACACATGCTTTGTCTGTTTGGTTAAACTTGTGTTTGTTTATTTTGTCCACATCGCACAGCAGACTCACACTTCATTACTGACATTACATATTAAAATGCTTTAAAATACCTTTGTAAATATAAATAAATAATAATAAAAAGTAAAATTTTTTAGTTCAAAGTTCATGTGTGTCCCTTTCTTGAGCCGGGCTGTGACAAAGCTGGGGACTCGTCCGGGATGTCTCACCTTCCCAATAAGTGTTTTTCCCTCAGCGTCTTTAATGAAAATGTTTCTCCTCAGACCTTCATCGAACGGCCAGTATGAGCCCTCGGGCTGAGTGCTGCTGATACCTGGATCCTGCAGGTTGAGACACAAGTGTCACACCAACACTCCAAATCAGACACAACAACACACACACGAAAGCCAGCACAAACTTCCATGTACCAGGATCATGACGTAGCGCTGGTCATGAGCGTGCAGGTCTTTGACCAGATCAGGCAGCGTGGCGAACTTTGATTGGTCATAGGTGAAGTCCATAAACTGGTCCATGTAGTCGATGTCATTCCACTGGACATCCTGTGAACCAATCGATACAAAAATGATTGTTTCACACAAGAAAGCACAACACTATATGGACAAGCACACAAACAAACAGTCTGCTGGGTCAACTTTACCTGGGGTATCTTATAATTCCTCAAGCTCTTGACAATCTCCCAGGTGGAATCGCTGGTGTTGTAGCCCCAGCGACAGAGATGGTAGCCTAAAGCCCAGTAGATGGGCATGGCTGGGTAGCCTGTGAACACATGGAGGGATGAAGAGAGAGAGGAGTGCGAGTAAGAAGGAGATGACCAGTAACAAATGCAGGAACTGAGGGAAAAGTGCATACACTGGACACATTAAAAACATGTTTATGTGGATCAAACTGCCACACTGATTTTTCACTCGTATACAATCAGGGCAGGAATTTCACTTGGGCCATGATGGCCACCGTACCTAACTTCAGTTTAGCTGTCAGACCACTAAAAAATGACCCGGTTGGGCCAGTGGCTTTGTGAGCCATTATAAAAAAACAAGAGCAAGAGGATTGTGTTGTCGGTTCACTTTGATTATGCAGCAGCCCACATCCTCCTCCTCAAGATCCTCAACACCAGTTCAACAGTTAGTCAAAGTTTTGATAGAGGACGACAGGGATAAAACAGGAAGATTTGGGTTTGGCCAGCTGAGTATTTAACTACAACCCTGATACCAAAAATGCTGTGACACTGTTTAAACTGTAAATTAAAATCTCTGTATAAAGTCGGCTAAATATCTTGGAAAGATCATGAAATTCTGGATTCCTAAACAGTCCACCCTATTTTTTATTAACAATGACTCCCCTCTCAGTGATAACACCAGGGCAGCCCTCAGAAAAGTCATATTTGCAGGTTTAACTGCGGCCAAAAAGACCATAATACACTCTGTGTTCTCCTCTGATCCTCCATCGATAAAACACTGGTTAAATCGTTTTTCGGGATATTGCGTTCATCAACAGTTTGAACATTTAATTTCCTGTCTCTGTACTGTATTAAACTGAATATATGGCAAAAAGTTTTTGGAAATCACTTAATTCTGTTTTTATTCACCCTTTACACGATGTCCCAACTTTTTGGGAGTCAGGATTTTATATCAGGTGCCTTTTGTTGAACTCTTAAGTTAAATTAATTATTTCCACCTTTGTTTTATTTCAATGCCTTGCAGCCCCGGCACTGAGCCTCAAAAAATCACATTCAAAAAACCAAGTGGCTTCGCTGAAGTGAGGTGAATCTTTTCTGCTCATGCAATGTCAATAAATGTGTTTCATGTTCAGCGTTTTCTCCTGATTTTCCTGAGTTATTCAGAATTATGTGCATCTGTGAACAATCTCAGCTTCAAAAGAGATGAAGAGGAGAAGAGCAAAATTTACAGAGAGAAATTCACTGATGATTTGAAGCTGTTCATGTCTACGTAGCCTTTAGTAGTTAGGCTGTTCGTGGTAATTTTATTCATTCAGGTAATACGATACCAGTTCGGTTAAATGCATCCTTGTTACGATCAGCAGTATGATGAAACACGAGAACCTCAGAGTGACTGAAATGTGGAACTGTCTCTTTAAGTGAGTAACAGATGCGCACAATCAAAAACAGGAATATGCTTAGTCATGCAGCTACTGTACACAACATTCCCACATCCCAGCAAACTCCTACTGACCTATGACCTCCACGTACTGTTCAATCACTGCACCAGGATCAGGACCAAGGAAAACGTAAAAGTCGAGGATTCCACCGATAGCACGCCAGGTGAGGGCTGGAGCGGGCTGGAGGATCACATCTGATGAAACAGAAAAACTACTCATCAAACATTTGTTATTTATTTAAAAAAAAAAAGAAATCATTTAGATACAATCAGGACCTTTGAAAGAAGCACATCTATGAAGGTGGAGAGGGAAAAAAATAAAGAAAGTATATGAGATGAGATGAGTCACCAAGAATAAAATGTACAGTTCTATAAATATTTTAAAAAATAAGCTCCTGATTATAAGAAAAAAAAGGGAAACAAAGACTTTGCTAATGAAAAGGTTGAATTGTTTTGCAAACTCAATGTTCCATATCTTCATTAGGAAATACAACATCACCTCTGAATGACCTCTCTGTGATGTGCAACACTGGGAAGTTCATTTACTGACACTGCAGAAAGTCATGAGGTCTGTTTTTATGAAATTGCTTAATATTGTCATCTGATTATCATCATCTCTGAAACCAACAGTTCTAACACTAATGTGCGTTATCGCACGTTGTGAAACCTGAAATGGAAGCACGAGGGCGACTAGCAGACTGACCCATTGCATTACTGTTGAGCAGGAAGAAGCCGTGCGCATTCCCTCCGTCCTCCATTGCCAGGTAAAATGGATGGACTCCATACAGGTTTGTCTGCTCCTGCATTTATAGAGAGGAACACAAGGATATTTTGATTCATTTGATCTTATTTGATCAAAGATGAGCTGCACATTCAACCAAACCATAATCCTAAATATCAAAGTCCTTGATCTTATTTATGTTGGCCTTTTCACACAGAAGGTATTCTGACACGTCACAGTGAGAAATGTATAAGAGGTGTAAATAATTAACGAAAGAATTAAAAGGTCGGCTCAGTTCCAACTCAATTCAATCCAATAAATCTTTATTGCCCCTGGAGGGTTATTCTGGGGCAGCACAAACGACAAACGTACTGTACATACAACAACAAGGAAATCCTAAAGGTGATTTTATGCAACTCATTTTTCCCTAAAGCATCCTTAGAAGTGAACATGCAACACGGCCTCCTCTCTGACAGGAAACTTAATATCTTTGAGTTGTGGACAAAACAACACAGTTGAAGACTTTGATCAACATTTTTCACCATTTTCTGACATTTTATGAACCAAGCAACTAATCAATTAATGGAGGAAATCATCAACAGACTAATCCATAGTTAAAATAAGGAAAGACCTGAGAAATAGGTCAAAGGTTGAAAAACAGGTCCAAATAATATGCTGCAATCCACACATTTGGACCATTTTTTTTAACGTTTGATCATCATCAGTCAACAGATTGATCAGCATTGAAAATCACAGTAAAGGCTTGAAAAATAGGTCCAAACACTTGTATGGCAGCATATATTGCTCCAAACGCACCACATGTTTGGACCTATTATTCAAATAGCAAGCTTGTGACAGGACTAATTAATCAATTAATTGGTTTGAGTATTTTTTCTTTAAGAAAAAAAGTCAAAATTCTCTGATTTCAGCTTCTTAAATGCAAATAACTTCTGGTTTCTTTACTCCTCTCCGACAGTAAACTCAATGTCTTCAAGTTGTGGACAAAACAAGATATTTGTGGACGTCATCTTGGACTTTTATCAAAATATTTCACCATTTTCTGACATTTAAAAACAAACAAATACTAATCAAGAAAATAATTGACTGTTTAATCGAATATGAAGCTAATCATTAGATGCTACTTGACGGTTAATATTTGTGTTTGTGGCTGAAATGTTGAAGCTATAAAAGGAAATATACAAAATAAAACAGGACTTTGTGTACCATAGGGGGCACGTCTCTGGCCCACATGGTGAGCGTGTTCCAGTGGACGTCGTGCAGGAAGGTGGAGCGGTGCTCGCCCAGGCCGTAAATGAACTGACTGGGCAGGGAGGTGGACATCTGGAGAAACTGATCCGCATAGACGAGAGGAGCCACTGTGGTGTTCAGACTGACAGGAAAACATATGACAGGGTTAGGACACAGGATTATACAGTTAATAACAACATATAGTTGTTGTTTTTTTCACAACTGAATGTGAAAGTCCAACCTCACGTGGCCTGTTCAGGTCAGACTTACAGCAACGCTCCTGTAGATCTCCTCTTCACAACGAGACCAAATGGCTGCTTTGAAATTTCTACGATGTAGTCTGGACTTTCCGCTTTCTTGGTGGCGTTGGGAACAGAGATCGGAACCTCATACCGTGAATTAGCAGGGTCGGTGATCTAGATTGAGTAACATGAGAAGGACAAACGGTCTGCAATCAAATTATAGCCAGAGAATACACAGCGGTATGTAATAAAAACTACAGTAAAAACTATATCTACTGACCTATAAGCAGGTTACAACGGTACCTTTACACCCATATGGTTTAATCAAAAAGTTGGCACAGATTTTATTGGCCTATTAAACTTTAATCCACAAGGATACAGCTTTCAGTGTGAATTAATTCTCTGCCCATATGAATAATTATTTTTTCCCCCACGAACTCATTAAATGAGCAAAAATGCTCAGAATAAGTCTGTGTTTGTACAGTACATTTTTTTACACAATTTAACTGGTAACAGTGGTAATCATGAGGTTTCACAGTCAATTACACAATAAAATTATTTATGGAAAGAAAGATTACACTGCTTTCCAAAGCATGTGATACCTGACACAAAAAATATGATACTGCATGTAAAAGCAATACACACCCACGGTAAACACTGACAGCTGTTTCCACTTATTCCAGCTGATTAGACCTCTGTTATAAACAGTGTGGGTGAGTACGGACCCTGCTCGATCTGCCCTTTTCATCAAAAACGCAGAGGTGGTAGAGTGATGGACGCAGCCCAGAAACAGGCGCCCCGAGCAGGTGGGGGTTCGGTGCCTTGTTCATGTCAACGTGGCTGCTGTGAAAATGGCCTGTCGTGCTCCCCAACTATCAGGGTTGGGCAATCAATTGAAATGTTATTGAAATCGCACTAAATTTCAGTGGGTGTAATATTTGCTAAAGGCAAAATGTGCATCAAAATACCATTTTAAATTAAGTACCGTCAAGCTGCAGAGCTGGCCTACACATCATTTTTGTGGGGCTGCAATTGTTTTTTTTATTTTAAGGTAAATATAAATATGCATGTTTGTACCTGCACACTAGGTACTTTTGTGTACATGTGCAAGATACTATGAATTAATTAATTTATTTTAAAAATGTACATGCACACATTTTTTTCTATCAACATGAACTAATAAAAAGTTGTTCACAAAATTATTTTTTCAATGAAAATGAGAATAATGATGTAACAATTTCATTCTCATTCTCATTTGACTAATTGTTAATAAAAAAAAACTTGCTGATTTCATTTTAAAAATTTTGCCCAAGGAGCACTTCCTAATAACTTGGACAGAATCAGCAAAGACAAGCAGCTGAACCTCCTGCTCACAATGTATTATTATTATTATTATTATTATTATTATAAATATTGTGATTTATCTGTAGTATGCATGTCTTATATTTGATCAGTATGATTACACTTACCTTACATACTACATTTATGACACTAAAAGTTCTCTGCACAGATATAAAGAGTGAAGTTCTTGTACAGAAGAGAATGTGTGACCATGTGACTTATTATATAAAAGTGAATTCTCACTCACCCTGACACGAAGCCGTGTGTCGGTCTCATGACGTATGTCCACCTCTAGGGTGAGGATATCTGCTGGGTAGTAGGTCTTTACTTCCCTTACGAGCGTCCCTTTCTGTCCCAGAGATGTGTCGTTTATTGACACCAGTGAATAGGAAGGAAAATCTAGAGGGTAGAAACACCAGGGGATGCCATTTGACCCTGAGGCTGCAGGGATGAAGCAACAGTTCCTCGCCTCGCACTTCTCTCGGCTCACAACCACCCCTCTTTCAGGGTAGCAATCGAACCTCCACGCCTCAGGGATCAAACTGCAAGCCTCCTGCCGGGCGGCCGCCGCAGTGTCGTTTAGTCCTGTTTTTGCGTCAGAGTCTGGCGTTGGCGCAGTGGCCGGCGGCGGAGGTCTATGTGGCTCTTGGTCGGACGGACTGTGCAGCCAGAACATGGTGCCCAGTAGCCAGCCGCCACAGAGGAGCAGCAGCAGGCCCCCAATCACCAGGAGGGCCGTGGTGACGGAGCATGACGGCCGCCGTTGGAGCAAGGAGGCTTCCTCCGGCTCCGGCACCTTAAAACACAAGAAGGAAAGACTCAGTGAGTTCAGAAAACGCAGTTAGAGTGTCCAAGACAGGCTGCAAAAATAGTGTGTTGTTATACAGACTATTAACAGAAAACTGTCTTGAGCTGTCTTAAACCGTGACACAAATAGACTGCAACTCTCACTTAATTATCATTTTCTTGATTGATCGTTTAATTGTTTGGTCCTAAAAATGTACAGAAATACTGAAAAGTGACATTCACAATTCCTTTACCTAAATTCCTGTTTCTGTCACCCCTCTGTTTATAATTACAACATTTTAGCCACAGACACAAATATTAACTTTTAACTAGCTAATAGCAGACATTTGACACTGAGCAGGAAAAGCACAGTTGTTATTGTGTTAACTAACAGCATTAAAGGGATAGTTCGCAATATTTTCATTAGGGTTGTATGTAGATGACGGTCGGCACACCTCCGGTTTGGAGATGCAGAGAAGAGCACCATCACCTTGCTGTGGACTAAAAAATCAATATCAGATTAAGAAGCCAGATCTCTCTCTCTCCAAACAAACCAAACCCCATCGGCGAAATCAGTCATTTTACCTCACAACACAGGAGCTGCTGATCCACCGCTGCCTCGATCTGTTAGTGTGTGTGTGTCATTGTGTGGTTACGATGAATCTGAACTAGTCTTTAAAATACCAAAGTCACACAGTAACACAAAGAAAGTAACAGACCGAGGCAGCAGTGATATCGCCAATGGAGTTTTGTCGGTTTGGAGAGAGCGATATTTGACTTCTCTCACAGCGGTTTCTCGTTGGAAAAGGCTGTCAGATGGCAGAGTACAGTGGTGAAAATATTCTAAATACAGCGTACACTAGTGGTTGTGCCAACTCCAATCCACTGTAGCTGATACACTGATTATGTGCCGCATACAACCCCACTTAAAATAATCCAAACTATTCCTTTAATATTTAGCTGATTGGTCTTCAGATTGTAAGAAAACATTGACACATGTATTTAATTAATCTTTAGGCCCTGGGAGCAATCTTCAAGTGTCTTATTTTGTCAAACCAAAAGCCCAAAAACTAAAAACATTTAGTTCACTATCATATAAGACAAAGAAAAGCAATAAATCCTTACAACTGAGAATCATTATCGAAATAGTTTATTAAATGAAAAAGGATCCCTATTAGCCAATGACACCAGCTAATCTTCCTGTAATAGCTGCAGATTATTGATCAATAAACTATTCATTTAGGCTCCTAAGATCAAACTAATTCTGTCTAACAATAAAATAATGACACTAACAGACCAAGATTTTAAAATATCCCAAGTTACATTAGCAGCCCAAAGAAAGAGCACTACATTCCTGCAGCAATGATTCGAAGTCACAGACAGCTACCAATCCTTTGCACATCTAAAACTCACTGCAGAAAGTCAGAGGCAGAGAAAGCAGTAAAACATAAAAACTCACTGGAACTTCTTCATGGACAGGACGGGGCTCCTCAGACAAAACTGCGTTAGAAAACTGCACATCTTCGGGGTTCAGACGCTTGTAGGACACCATCCTGGGAGCGTGTGTTTGTCAAAGTGAGTGACTGAACACATGTGAGAAAGGGACAGAGATGCAGGGCAAAGTTCAGAGCAATGGCAAATCTCATTGGAGACGTTGGGAGAAGTTTACATAAACACACGTGAAGTGAAAATAACAGTGTCTCTGACTTGACTGGTTTCACTCTAATGCTGTAACAGAAGAAAAAGTGTAACAGAAAACAGAGGGTGTGCAAAATACAACAGAAATTATGGGAACAGTCAGACAATAAAGATGATCCTTTTCTTTAGGAGCATTAGCATTAACACACACACACACACCAAAAAAACATTTAAAATTTAAGGACACACTGAATATCTTCTCTTGTGTGTCTGATATAGGGCTGTAAATAAAAGTCATATGGGAATTATAATTTTTGCATAACAATTTTAATTTTTAGTGAAAACTATTACTATTACTTTTCGTGCTGGACACAAGATTTCTCTTCTTCACTGTAATGTCCCTTCTCACTGTATGTGTACTGGTGGCTTCTGGTTCCTACTAGGGTTGGGCCAATATACAATGCCATCGTCCACTGAACCCTTCACCATTATAACACTGTGATTTACAAGCCTTATGCATTTCAGTTAGTGCGTCTCCTCAGCGTTGCCATGAAGTTGTTGCTCAATTTTTGATATGTGGGAGGGAAAATAGAAAGAAGCTACTGCTGCCTTTCATTGGACATCATCTCCATGTCGCATTCATTATTTTCTTTTTAAGAACAACTATGTTATGGACATGTGGTAGCAGAATAAAGAAACCCTTAGACCCAGCAATCATCATCATCCATCACAGTAAGCCAATTTGGTAGAAGTGGTATATTGTAAAAGCTGCAAACTGGACCAGGACGAGTTGTGATGTCACAAATCATGCCCCTTAAAATCTGATTTTCAGTGAGCACAGAGATACCTCATACTTTATGCAGGTGAATGGGAAAACTGGCTTGCAGTGTCAAACTTTGCACAGTGAAGCTCAAACATCCAACCATTGGCACAAAAAGTCAAAGCCAGTTTGAGTGGAAGAGCACATTTAAGTTACCACAAATCAGCAGTTACACCTTTATTAACCTCCTCAAGAGTGTCTAATGATCATAACTGTTTTTACTGCGATACTGCATCTTTAACTGCAGAAATGAATCCTTCATACAGAGGTGACCTGCAGCTGTATTTGTTAAATAAAACATTATTTTGATTTGGTGCCACAACACTCAAGTGATATCCCACGCTGTTATCATCTAAGTTTAGCCTATCACAAAGGCCCCGGCTAATATGAAGTTTTTCACATTTTGGCCAAAGAACATTATGTTGTTGCTAACTTTAGCTAGCCCTGCTGTCTACAAAACAGGAGAATGTCAAAGTTCAACACGGAGACATTTGACCACTTAATTAACTGCAGTTTCGCGGACTGGCTGACTGACTACACTCGGGTTATGATAAAGCAATAACAATAACGTTATCGCAGCAATTGTCGGGTTTATTGGCGTCATTAGCGTTGGCGTTAGCTAACTTTAGCAGCTGCCGTGTAACTTTAGCTGACGTGAGCTAACGTTAGCTGACAAGGACGTTAGCGTCAGCGTCACTTACCTGGACAGACTTTCCGTTTTACAGACACAAAAAATAACAGCAGACAGAGCAACTTTTCCTTTAAATAAATGTTGCGTTGGCTAGGTAAGTCTTAACGCTGATAACCTCAACTGCCTGCATGGTGCGCGTCTATTTATCTTTATGTCACATTCATGTTACCTCGTAATTTAAACAACTTCCGGGTTGAAGAGCCCTCAACGACATACAGTATGCAAAGAAAAAATCTTTTTTTTTTTATCTTTTTGTAAATTAAACTATAAATATCACGCTATGTGCGTATGTCAACATCATCAGTCTATAAAAACAGTGAACTAAAAATAAATTAATCTTTAAATAGATAAGACCAATTTATAATTGGTCAAGTGAGCAGTGTCTGCGTTGCCTTCAGGAGCAGCTTTGGATTTCGCAACACACTCTCTTGATGCGCTACAGTACAGTATGTTAGGTGTATTCTGTGTAAACATGGTGAACATATTTTTAATACATGTCTCATATCATTCTAATACATTTGTCTTGCGTTGTTCTGTCACATAGCTAAGTAGAAATGCAAAAATAAATAAATAAACTGGCCACATCAAATTTTCTAAGGGACATACATCAAGGGGTTCCTGCTATATTTTTGATCTTGGAAGGGGTCCTTGGCTAAAAGAAATTTGAGAACCTCTGGTGCATTTTGATAGATATTTTCTACCTGACAGAGTGAAGCCCCACTAAAACGACTGAGTGAGCAGCTCAAATAGATCAATGGTTCAAGAGGTTAAACTAATATTGTCCCAATATTGGTTTAAAGTACTGTACACATTCCTGACACATGCTGTTCTATGTACAGTATGACGTGACTTCCATAACAAAATGGCAGACTACATTTACTGTATCCGTATACTGTGGATGGCATGGCTGGGTAACTCTGAGACAGGACTGGGATAAACTGACAGAGTATATTTTTAACTTTTCTACTCATTACTTTAGTTTGAAACATATTTAGATTATACAGTCCTATGATTGGGTCACTATTAATACTAGCACCATCTTGACTTGTAATATATCAGAATTTATTCAGCCAGAGTTTTTAGTGTCTATAGTCACAGTTTTAATAGTGTGAAAGATAATGTATACACAGTAAACTGTGCTTTTAAAGTTTAGATTATCGTTAGATCTAATATTATGTTACTTAACAAAGAATCTCACAGGATTTTAAGGGTACGGTGAAGACCTGAACACAAACTACATTTACACTCTGCTAAAGAGCCTTGTCCTGCATTAGAAAACTACACAGCAAAACCAAAGCAGTAACAGAATAATGGCCAAGCATCAGGGAAAAGAAAACTCTGAATATCTCAAAAACTATAAATACAGAGAATAGCATAAAAAGTTCCTAAAAAATCAGAAAACTCTTCTCTGATGCAAAATTCACAGGAAATAATCGGCTCAAAATTCATCCTGCAGTTATTGTGTCACTGTTTAGATTAATTACAGTTTATCTTTTGTTCTATACTGTTATTGTTACACACAGAATATAATTTAAAAATATCCATAAAACATGTCACGTAGTCAGAGATTGCTGTTGGTTTACTCAATGATAGAAAAGGGGTCTGTTAAGAAAAAATGTTTGGTAAATAATGCTGTATATCATCACGACTTGTCATACATCATCAGTCAAAAATCATCAAGCAAAATAGTCTTTAGTACTTTTACTTTTATTGTTCAGTATAACATGTCCCATACAATTAACAGAGGCAGCACTGGGCAAATTTTACCATCTACATGGCTTCAAACTATTGCCTCTTGTATCACAACCTTATAGGATGATACCTTCATTCACAATGGTTATGGCCTTTCAGAGTTGTCTAAACCAGGTGAGCCTGATTCATGATTTGGTTGTTGAATAACAGAGACATTATAAATAAAAAAAATGTAAATCACCACTAAGGCAAAATGGTTTTGGCAAAAAGAAAAAAAAAAGATAAATATCATGATCCCACTGCTTCATTACTGGCTAAATGTTTCTGATATTTCAGCAGCTCATGTACCCAAAGAATGAATTCCAGTTTCACCTGATTCACTGACTGCTCGTTGGCCATCGTAACGTCTGATACAAAAACATGATTATTCTTCAATCCAATTTCCACATACACGATTAGTTTGACAAATACTGCATGGGAAAAGTGAAATCACAGACCTTAAATGAGTCATTTGTACTACCATAAATACTAATGTGAGCGTGATATTTCAATGCAACTAACATAGGTACGAGTGATAAACGCGAATAAATATGATCTCTAAAATTTAGCATCTAAGCATTTTCCAAGATTTTACGAAAGGTTGTGTTTGTAGTAAATATTTGTTTGGTCGTTTTGACTGAAACTGTGTAGTTAGTTGCTGAACATCACCTGTCTGTTTTTTAATTTGTCTGCACCGCTTTGGGTGTTAAATATTGTAGCTTTAATACTTTTTGTGAGCCACCACGTAAAGGTTTAATGACGGTCTATTCACAGAGGTAGTCCTTTACTTTCTCTTACAATTCATGTTTTCCTGCCTAAAATCTTGTATTGTAATACTACTACTGGTACATATCTCTATTGTTCAAATAAATACATTATCAGTCGTTTTTGTCTGTTATACACATATTAATTGGAGAGTTATCGTCACTCTGTGATAAATCATCGTTCTTCACACCGAATACAGACTCCTCAGTCTGAATTTGCTCATGTTTCCGTCTGTGGAGCCTCAGACTTTGTGAGCGGCTGAAGCCTCTCCCGCAGATGTCGCAGCCGTATGGCCTCTCTCCTGTGTGGAGCCTGAAATGGTTCTTGAGGCTTGAAGCTCGTGTGAAACTCTTGTCACACTCTGGACAGTCAAACTTCTCCCCAAAGTGGATTTTCTCATGTTCCCTCAAGCGACCGGATTGGTTGAAGCTCCTGTCACAAACGGAGCAGTGGTAGGGCCTCTCTCCAGTGTGCGTGAGGCGGTGTCTATTCATGGCGCCCGAGTGGGCAAAACTCTTCCCGCAGTCTGGGCAGGAGAATGGTTTCTCTCCTGTGTGGACTTTCTGGTGACCTTTGAGTTGACCTTTCTGGGTGAACTGCTTCCCACACAGAGTGCACTGATATGGTTTCTCTCCCGAGTGAATACGCATGTGAATCTGCAAAGCAGACATCTTGTGACAGTCTCTTCCACAGAGCCCGCAGCAGTAAGAGCTCTTTGGCAGATTGTTAGTAAACTGTCCCTGCACTGGTGAGGCTGGAGGACTGTCAACAACATGATGAGGATCCTCCTCAGACACTGTGGAAACATAATCAACATGTTGAAACACCATTTACTAACACTGAAGGCAAAAAACAACTGATATTAACCTTTTTGCTTAAGACACCACTCACTGTGGAATCAAAACGTGACAAGACTGAAAGGGGATAAAATGAGATATGAAACAACTGATCTGATGATCTACCTTCAGCTCATTTGCATGCTATATAGGTTGACCCAAATGTTGACACTACATACTTGAGCAGCATGTGATGGCACCACTGCTGAATTGCTGCAGCTTGTACACACTGTGGTGTCCACACAGGTTGCATTTCTGCAGCTGCTGAAAGCCCCATCTTTCTACAGAGTTTACAAGAAGAGTTTGGAAGAGAAGAAAATTGATGTTTTCTGAAGGCAATTAGTGATTTCCCTCCTCGTTCAGAGAGGTAGGGAGAAGAGAGAAGAGAGAAAGAAAAAGAACGCTGCCCTGTACCCTTTTTTTTCATGTCTGTGACAGACTGCACAGATGTAGACAATGAAACTGTAGTGAGAGGTGTCTTGTTTTTGATAGAATGACTGTAAAAGATCATTTTTAATGTGTGTTTTGACGGAGAACCACGTGAGTCAGGCAGAAAAATTAGGCAACGCTCCAATTCTATAGATGAAGCACGTCAGCCGCACTTGACACACATGTGAGTAGCGCTGCACACGCGGGCTGTGTCCACACTCTCCACTGTTAATATGGGCACTGATGAAAACCAACAGGTAACACCACAGACACACACTGCTCAAGCGTGAACCAGCCAGCAATCACTCCGCTATGGACAGGCACTTGCCCAAACTTGTCCTCAGCAGTAATATTCCTTTTGCACTCTTCTTGATAAACTATCTCTGCAGGTACAAGTTAAACTTCTGCTTCAAAGCACAGGCCTGAGACTAGAAGAAAGTGACAAGGTCAAATGCTGGCTTTTCATCTTCAGCCAAAATACATGGGGCAAAGGGGCAAAGGCAGGACATGTCACGTAGGTGTTTTTTTTTTTTTCTTTACCTGCCACACAGACTCTGCAAGGGTATTTTTTTAGTAGAACAGATGATAAGATGATCAGCTTCACTGTGTGCATACTGAGGTTAGCTACTGCGGTTGGTTATGCAGGGTTTGGAAGTGTAGGCTTTAATAACTGCCACTGAATAAATTAAATAGATCGTTTTCACCACAGGATCATATGTACTCAGTGATTTGATTGATTTGCAATGTGAAAACACCCACAATGTTGCTCTGCTACTTTAGACCAGCTGCATAAAAACAGAGATGAGCGTGTGGCTTCTGTGGTCAGTGGAGCAGCTTCAGTTAATTATATTGGATGCGCTGTGTCGCGGGCATGCCGCCGCAGACATGTTGCACCCATGTATACTGGCTGCTAGGAAAATAACACTGAATTGAAATAACTACATCAGAGGTCCCTGACAGATGCAAAGCAATGTTACACAGATATCTTGCAAGTCCCTTTAGGAATCCATGATTTTGTAATTTTCAAATTTATCAGAGGAAATTCCATAAAAATAATTCAATTCTTAGGAGCCTTAAGAAGAAACAGAATATCACGACTAACCACAAGATCAGGGTTCTCATTTTCAAACCAAATCAGTCAGAGAGTCAGTTGGAGTGAAGTGAAAATTTACTCCAAGTTTTCAACTGAACCAGTAGTATTTTGCTTACTGTGGATAAGTTCCTCTTCTTCCTCCTTTACTGTAATCCTGATTTCTGTTGTGTTGCTTTCCTGCTGCTGCTTTTCTTTTTCCTCTGGCATTGTACAGTCTTCACTGCCAGACACCTGCTCAGGAGCCTCCTCTACTGGGAGAAACACAAGTGAAAAAAAGACAACCCATAAATGTGAAAATCATCATCAAAGGCATGTGTGCTCCTGTTAAAATACAGCAGAACAAGAAAATCTGAAATATCATGTTTACGTACCGCACAAAGGTTCCTCCTCTTCTTCCTCTTTCACTATTACATTCATATGTGGACTGGAAGCAACGTCCTCCAGTCGGTCTTCTTGTTCTTTTTCTTTATTGTCACACTGAGCTGCTTTGTCACAGTTAAGACCCTCTGAGGAATGAGGCTGAACTGCACCAGGCAAACTCTGACTGTCAGACACCTGTAAACACAGTGTCATAAGAAAAAAATGGAGGAAAGACATTAGATGTTTGTAAAGAACTATGTGGGTCAGTATATTGTTTGGCAATTTGATTACTTTTGAGATACTGGTATTAAAAATAACAAACAAGTGATTGTTTAAATTTATTTTTCTTTTAGATACAAAAATTAAAATCTAAATAATGACTTCTCTTAGAAGGATACAAGTCTTTTTTTCAAGGTCAAAAAGGGATGGGAAAGATTTAAATAGTTTGATTTAAATTTTTTATTGTGTATAAACTCAAACAAAAGCATGTACATCCAGACATGATAAACCTATTGGACTGATGTGCATCTATTACTTTTTTTTCTGATACAGTAAAATAACTCCATGTTTCTAAAAACATCATTCCCTCCAGGAAGCTGCAATGTTGCAATCCTGCAAGTTCCTGCAGTCCCCTGCACAAGCCTCATACATGTACACCTCTATGAACTGACTTTTTATTTAATTATTTCCTGACAGGTGCTGAGAAGAACACAAGGTCTGTCATTGTAAATGGCATTTATCAATGTTCTGTGTACTTTTATATTTATATATTATATATATATTTATATTAGAACAGTGTGTGGTTTTTTTCTCCCTGGAACAAGTTGCCTTTGATTTTTAATGAATAATACAAAAAAAAGCTACTTTTTGGGGGGAATTTTCACTTGCTCCCCCACTGTTATTGCCAAAAATGCTTAAAACCATCACAACATGCATCACAATTTTTTTCTGAAAAGCTGCTGTGAAATTAAGCCACAACAAACCCTGAAAGAGTCAACAAAATCATGGAGGGACTGAAAATTTTAAAAACAGGCCTTTTTTCATTTGTTTTCTCTTTTTTTTTAGTTACACAATGTAGAAAAAGTCCAACTACTTTTTAAATTTCACTCATCCCTTTTTGACCACGAAAAAGAAAATTGCATGGTATTTCAATTTTGATTTTTGTATTTTAAAATTAAACTCACATAACTAATTTTTTGTTTTCAATACCTGCTTCTAAAAAGAAAACTGAATTATCAAAAGACACACTGAACTGAGTACATAAATGCAGAATAACAAAAATTTTAATCTCAAACAAACTCCCAAAAAAACCCACAAAATTTACTATAGAACTGCTGTGTATTGTCAGTACCTCAGAGCTGATGTTTTTGACCAGGTCTTGCTGAGATGATTCACCAGCTGCAGCTTGAACTGGTTCTGAGATGACGCCCAGAACTGATCCGTTCTTGTTCTGTGTACACGATCTTTTGTGGTTTCTCAGAGTTCCTGCCAATGAGAAGTGCCTCCCACAGTCCATGCAGGTGTACGGCTTTTCCCCCGTGTGAATCCTGGTGTGCCTCCGCAGCTCTCCTGGAGCCACAAAAGACTTATCACACTGTGTACAGCTGTATGGTTTTTCTCCCGTGTGAGTCCGCATGTGTGTAGTCAGCGTCCACTGCTGTGCAAACGTCTTCCCACAGTCAGAGCAGTGGTAGGGTGTAATGCCAGTGTGGAGACGCTCGTGTCTCACAAGTGTCCCCGACAAAGCGAACCTTTTATCACAGAAAGAGCACTGGTAGGGCCTCTCTCCGGTGTGTGTCCTCTGATGATCTCTAAGCTCAGCCGCAGAGTTACAGCTCTTTTCACAGTCTGAACACGGAAACTTTTTCCTTGTGAAGCCCGCGACAACTTCAGAGTGCATCGCCTCCAAGTGAGTTTTCAGATGCCAGTGTCGGGAAAAGCTCTTCAGGCAGATGGAGCAGTGATACGGCCTCTCGCCAGTGTGTGTCCGCCGGTGCAGCCTGAGCTCCCCCTGACTTGCAAATCTCTTCTCACAAAAAGTGCACGGGAACGGTTTTTCCCCAGTATGGACCCTTTCATGGATCATGAGCAGCCCCTTTTCTGGAAATCTTTTCTCACACATCGAGCAGGGGAATGGCCTCTCTCCTGAGTGTGTACGTAAGTGCCGCTGAAGTTTAGAGGCATAAGGGAAGTCTTTCCCACACACGGAGCAGCTGTGAAGAGACGGTGGTTTTTCATTCTCACTGTGATCAAATGTCTTGGAGGGAGCCTCTGCAGGTACAATCCCATGGATAGAGCTCTCTCCTGTGTAAACAGAAAGATGAGAAAGAAATTTATTTAGGAAAACAGAAAGGCTGAAGAAACTAAACGGTTAATGCTTGAGCACATGAACCACTACTGATAGTAGTCAGACATGTAGTTGAGACCCCAGGGCGATAATGCTTTTCTGCAATAAAACATTTAAGTTTGAAGTTGTTCTTTTCTAATATTTACATATTATTTAAATAATGTAAATATCTGACAGGAATATAGGTATAAAATTGAAAATATGAAAGAATTTGAAGAAAAAAGAGCACTTATATTGAGAGTTATTATCAGTATTATGTAATCAGAATCAGTATTGATTGAGAATAGATGGGACCAAGCTGTCAGACACGGTGCATTCAGGTACCTCCGTGCTGAGGACATCATTAGTATTGGGATGCCACAGGTCTCACTGCAGGACACTGGGCTGTTTTAACTTTGCATTGGGTGGAAGTAAAACAATTAACTGTGATGTATCTAGCTAACCAGAAGGTGGTGATTTACTTTTAAGTCACCATGAGATTTATGTGTCCATGTCACATTTACGAATTATTGTGCAGTGGACACACACATTGTGGGTGCAGGCAGTAGTGGTGAGAAATCAAGCAGGAGCGGGAAAAAGAAAATAGTCACTTGCAGGCGTCTACCGTCATGCATTTACATCCTAGTATAAAGACTGGCCTGTCAAACTTTACTGAAATTCATGAAGGTGGATGTTTATGCCGACTTTGAATAACAGTTCTGTAAAATAAACACTGCACTTTAGAAGTAGTTTGGAGCAAGTGTAGATTACCTCCTGAGAAAGTCTGACCATGCCTGTCAAAGCAGTAGTGTCTCAAGTAACAGCAGATACTTTTTTTAACCATGACTAACATTATGAACTCCACAGTAGCTAACGTTTAGGGCTAACTGAAGTCAAATTAAACATCGTTTGATTTGCTTTTTTTGTACACTCTCTTAGATCTACCTTTACCATATTGGTTGATAAGTGTATTACAGGCTGCAGTATTACTAATGCAGTCTTAGGTATTTAAAGCTATAGGTTCTGTGTAAATTCCCCCAACATAGACCACTACCACTACAAACGAAAAACTCAGTGTCACAACTCAAAATATTCAGTTTCACAACATTAGTATTTATTACATAGCTGTTATATATGGGATTGTATTACAACACAAATGGGGCTATTCTGTTCCTGTCAGTGTATACTTTGCCAATACAACTCATTTGCTCACTGAGATCTGAGAAATCCACTTCTTCTCCATCAGAGTTGATCAGGCCTCCAATTTCTTGCTGATCGTCCTCAGCAAGAATCACAGCTGGTCCAAAGTCCTCTGGGTTTTCAGAGCCCATCTCTCAAACATACGACCCTGTAGAGGTCAAGAGTCAGTGAACAGACATTCAAACATTTGTAGCAAGTGACTGAGTGTACGCTATATATCCACACAAGGCCAAAAGCTTCACAGCTGCGGCTGACAACATTAGATGTGCTTAAAATTATGATAATTAATGTAAAGAGGTCATGCAGCCTTGAATTTATGAGATATGAGAACAAATATATGATAACACTACAAGAAACCACCAAATTTGTTTTACTGTTCTGTTTCTATTAGTTTCAGGCCACAATTTTATATTCTTAATACAATAATTTTGTGCTAAAAAGGGCTGTAGTCCCAAAAACACCAGTTTGCAGAGATTTTAATCAAACCAACTGAATCATTTGACTCTTAATCTGAGGGAACTTTTACAGAAGCCACGTACAAAATGACAAATCATTACAAAAATAAACAGACCTTTTTCATGCCCATAGGAGGATGAACACAGGTGTTACCAATGACATGGTAATTTTAAAACATAACCATAATAGATTTAGTTATCATTATATATAAGATTAAGTTGTAGCTCTCTTTTTTGCTTCTAACAAAAAATATTTACCATAGCTGATTGGTTGAATACATAAAAAGTCCTAGAAATAAAAAGTCATAATCATAATATACACAACATATAACACATAGGACTGTGTATTTTAATAAACGTTATTTCAACAAGCATAAACCAAGTCTGCCTTGGTGGACAAATCCACCAGCCAAAAAGATACAATTTCATTTCCCTTTATTCATTCATATGTCCCAGATATCACATTCAGGGTCTTTGTAATTAAGATTAAAATCTTATCAGAATGAATTCATACAATTGGGACATAATGATAGCGGGGACATGGATGAATTATATTAATGTTCCAGATATTCTTACAATTCACAAAGAGCCACACAATTTATTTGATCATTATATTTTAACTAGAAATGGGGCTATCTGAGACCCATTATTGGTATCAGTTCAATACTGATCAAAGCGGCTGGATTGGATATCAGGAGGAAAAAAGTATAATCCGATACGATCCATTTCCCTAAACTGTCACATAAATGTGACATGCCGTAGGGAAAGATGTTTCAGTTACACAGACGAGCTGCATGTGCCATGTGATCAGTAATAAGTGAGACCTGTCAGCAGCACTGTCATCATGTCAGCTGTGTGGAGGTATTTTAAGCTCAAGCAAGAAAAAGCAAGAAAGCAAGCAAGAAAACCAAGAAAAAAGCAGAGCAGCCAAGTGCAATTTGTGCAATTCATGCATGCATGCAATCAATTTAAATTTGAATGTTTGAATAAAATTAAATAGCTAAATTAAACAGTGGCAGCAGTATTGCATAACTGAGTCATATTATGGGCTATGTATTATTTCCTTCATGAGAGTAGAGTATTTCTTTCACAGTCTGAGCATTTTTTAGATGGCTAGGTCAAGCAAAGTGCATCCAAACTTAATGTATTATTTACGGCTTAGTTGTTGAAGAGAGGGACAAAGACAGTACCGGATTGCAATATTCAACACTTCAATTAAGTGTTATAATTCAGTGTGCAATATCAACATTTCACTCAGGTGAATTTTAATTTCAATGTGCAATACTCAGGTGTATTATTATTCCCTCCATGCAATAGTGTAAGTTCAACTGCTGAGTCTGCTCATATTGTATATACTTTATTCCTATTTTTATACTTAAGTTATATATATATATATTTATGTCCAGTGGTAGTGAGCCAACCCTAATGTTAACCCAGGTGTGCTTTATCTATAAGTTATGAAAATAATCCCCAGTGATTCATTTAGTGACTGTGGCTGCCTTAGATTTTCTACCTCCAGCACTGTGTCTCAATAGTGGAAATATTCCTGTCACTTGTCCCCCTCTACAGGGAGGATCACAACAGTGCCTCCACCCTGGAAGACATCCATTGTCCTGCTCAAGGACACTTCAGCAGGGTGAACGCTTTGTGGTGACAGGGGGCTTGAACCTGGCTGAGCCTGATGGGACAGCCTACCTTAAAAAGGAGGTGTCCACACAATTTTGTTGTTTAACGAATAAGCTATACAGGTGCAACGTTATTAATTATGGAACTGTAATTGTCAAAAGAGGATTGCTGTCCTTTCAAGTGCTTTGAATGTCAAAGGAAGCACTGGGGGTGAACCTGTAATTGAGCATCTGCACTGAGGAGCCCTGTTAGGTAGCTCAGTCGCATTAGCTCATCCAGTCAAGTCTCACATAAATTATAATTTAAATAAACCAGCAACCCAATTGACTAACCTGTTGGCATCTATGGTGTCATAACACGCATTTCACGAGGATCAATCGCAGTCTGCAGTGCAGACAGCAGTGTTTGACCTCTGAATGAGATGTCTGAGTCGTGACGCGGCGGCGGTGACCAGCGCTTCGGTCAACGACCACCTCTGCTGCCTTTGACTAAACTGTTATTAGCCAGCTAGCCACTGACATGGCGTTTACTAGCTTTACTGATCTTAGCAATTAGCTAACGATTACCCCCCTAGAGCTACAGCCGCTAATCAACAATAACAAATCACAGTTACGACAGATCCAACACCGAGTCCGACGTGAAAACAACAAGTTATCTCTGCTGCTAATGTCACCTCCGCTGCTGCAACAGTCGCTAACTTCGCTAGCTGCTAACGTTTCACAACAGACAATAGACATTTTGACCAACCTCAGCATAGATTTTTCCCTCAGGTAAAAAGTAGTCGCTCGACAGAAGTTTATTGAAACGACTTGGCAAATATTTCTACTTCTCTCTTATTTTCATGCTCAATATGTTCAAACAATGTGTCAAATCAATGCAAACTAACTAATGAGTTAAGTTAAATAACGGTTTGGATCTGGTGATAACCTTTCTAGCTTTAGCTGCTAGCCACTTACAGTGGTGTCGGAACTTCCGGTTTGCTGTTAATATCAAAATAAAAGATCCATTAATAAAACTTCATTCATTGTAGTTTTGTAGACATCAAAGCACAAATATTTTGCATTATTTATAATTCTATTCGGATTCTTTCACTCTTATTAGTTAATCAGATCATTAGTTAATTATTCTAACCAAGTTCTATGTACACAAATGTGAGTTTTAGGGCTGCAACTAACTATCGATTTATCTGCAGATTTACCTTATTTTCATGATTAATCAATTAATCATTAGGTCTATAAATGTTAAAAAAAATGGAAAAAGAACCTGGAACCAGAAAATGTTTGATATTTTTGCTCAAAAAATGACTAAAACAATTAATCAATTGTTGCAGATCTTGTAAGTTTACAAACCAAAGGCCCCTTTCTGCTTTTCTGTTTTGTTTTGTTTTTTGTTTGTTTGTTTGTTTGTTTGTTTTTTGTTTTTTACAAAGACTCTGGACAGTATATTAAAACAATTAAATCTTGAACAATATTTATTACATCTAATGCTTATCAATAATAAAGGAAGTGTCTAATTCCATTTTATTGTTGTTACTGACATGGGTATGCCAATATATTCTGTTGTGGTGGGAGTAAAAGTCAACCCTTTGGTGGGGAAAAAGCAAAATGGAAACTGCAAGCTCTTTGGGTCAAAAACAGTAAAAGAAGCAGGAAAAGGAGGAAATTTCCTAACCTTCTTTTGATAGTCCTTAGATGCCTCCCTCATGTTAGACTGGTTAAGACACTCTTTGGCAGAACACACACACAGATGCCTCAGGATCAGCCTGGAGGAACCAGAGGACACGGCTGAGGAATAAAAATCATCTGGGCTGCTCAGATAAGATACTGAGCAGTGACAGAGGGAGGGATAATGTTCGAAGATTAAATCACTCGGGAAAAGAGGCACACATGATCTGGAAAAAAAGATCTGTCATGAGACCTTTTTCACAGCGGCTACCGAGTTATCAGATGCAGCTGTAAATAAAAGCATTGCTCTGTTGCATTGTGTTAGAGCAATTGCTGGAATAGAGATGAAAATAACACACAGTTTATGTTCTGATAATGTTATTTCAATACAATTCTCTTTTTTTACTGTAGTTTTGTAAAAAAAAAAAAAAACCCAAGGGTCTCACATCTGAAATATATTTAAAATTTTCATACTTTTTAGTTTCCAATGGAAGAGGATTAAGGAGACGTGGAAATTTTGTGTTCTGAGTTTTAAATCAAAATTATGAATTTATTCAAGACTCAGATTAATTTTTCACATCTGGTCCTGATCTTCTCTGTAACATCTAAATAGGAGCATGAACAAAAAGGGTTGACAAGGATAATTTGGATACAAAAATAAATTCCCATGGTAGAAGTAGCCTAATGTTCACAGTATTTTCCTGCTGCACGATCATGATACTTCAATGCATAAAGCAGCTTATATTTATGTATTAAGATACAAAAATAAAATGTATTCTAAAGTTGCATTACAAGCTTTTGGTTTTGTTTAGTTCTTTCACCAAGAATATGTAAAAAAAAAAAAAAAAAATAGATATATATACAGTGATCTCTAGAGTTATATTAGTAGATAAAATCTAGTCTGATCAAAGGTCAACTTTAGGTGAATCACCAGCACATGCACACAGAAACAAATACAATTAACACTCATTAACAGTATCAAGATTTATTTTCTTAAATACTATAGTTCAATACAAGTATGTAATAATATACACCATATAATACATATGATTACTATCATGTTGCTTGGCCAATCACTTCAGACATGAAAGATATTTTATTTCAATTTGTAATGGAAGAGCAAACCGTAATATATTTACTTCTCAGACTACTGTGAATTCCCACATGACCTTAATGATTATTTACCACTAACAGCTGTTGTTTTGGTCTCCCCAGTGGTTTTGTTGGAGGTTTTGGTTTCTTGTCGTGAATCATCAGATGTTTCTGATACCCTTGAGAGTAATAGAAGCACTTTCCACATTTCTCACAACTATACGGTTTCTCTCCAGTGTGAACTCTCATATGAACTTTCAGAATAGATGCTCTGGAGTAACTTTTGCCACAGATCGAGCAGAGGTGAGGCCGCTCTCCAGTATGAGTCTTGACGTGCTCGTTGAGGTTGAAGGATGTTGAAAACGCCCTCCCACACTGAGCACAGTGGAAATTCTTCTCTCCAGTGTGTTTCAATCTGTGTTTTTTAAGTGAATCTGCTGTGACGCAACTCTTTCCACACTCTGAACAGATGAAAGGTGAGTCTCCTGAGTGAATGCGCAAATGCATTTTAAAATAATCTTCGTTTTTGAATGTCTTGTCACAGTCAGGACACGCGTAAGGCTTTCTGTGACTTTGGCGGTGTTCCTCCAGCTGTTGTTTCTGAGGGAAGTCCATTCCACACTCTCCACACACATGAACTGTTACAGGAGATTCTTTAGGAGGTCTCTTCTCTTGAACTAATGTCCAATTGTGTAACTCTCCTGTGAAAAAATAAAGACATTTATTTTCAGACAGTGTTGCATTGTTAAGGCACAGTCACATGAGCATTCACACATTGGACATTTGTTTTCAAAACCATTCAGCCCTGCAAGGCAGGACTCCCTTGACCTGTAAACCTCTTTTTTTCACTCTTTGATGCCATTTTTATGAATGAACACTCCTTGTCATAGGGTCAGGGGCATTATTGAGCCATTAATTATGCAAATTTGCAAATCTCATGAAGTCTCAGTTACACAGGTGGCATTTGTCATGTTTATGCGGGTCATTTATACAGTTATCTGAAGTCAGGAGTGTCTGAATCGGACCTGGCACACTGGTCCGAGCACACTGAGCAAAATAGTAAGAGAAAGTAAAGATAAAAATCCAAAAATGTTCCTCCATCGTGTCACAGCCTACTAAGTCCGACCCCTTTTTTTTATCTGTGTACCCAGAGCATTTGACCAAGCTTGATACTCAGCAGAAACTTGGTAAACTTTCATATTTTAAGTCAATCGTGATAGACAATTTTAGCAAAACACTAGCTAACTAGCTAGCTACCAAAAGAAAAATAGTTAGCTAGCGTTTTGCAATCCTTAGCTATCGGATGTAACTAGCTGGTTAACAATTGATGTCCACTAGCTAGCTAGTTACCTAGCATTTTGCTACAACATTAGCTTTCAGATGAGAAGAGTCTATCTGCATCCTAACATACTACAAGGCAGACCCATGTTATTACACAACGCAACCCTGCAGAAAATTTCCTGGATTAAAGTACTAATTTGCACTCATACCACTGTTTTCCCCAAAAAACCTTCAGAAGTAGTTTTGAGCCTAAACCTAACAATGTAATCTTGTTGGCTAAACATAGCTTAACTGTGAATGTTGTGTTTTGGATGTTTGGCCACCAAAACTACATGGTTAGGTTTAGGCACAAAAACTACTTGGGTAGGTTTAGGAGAAGACTGTAGTTTGGATTCAAATAAGTACGATAATCGAGGAGGTCTCAAGGGGAGTGTCATGTAGTGAAGTGGATCAGTTGTGCTGTAAAGTGTGTCTTGTAGTCTGTGAGGACACAGACGGACTCTATTCATAAGATGTACTAGCTGGCTGACTATTGATGTATATTAGCTCGTAAGCTAGCGTTTTGCTAACTTTAATTATGAGATGTAACTAACTAGCTAGCAACTCATGTAGATTAGTTAACTAGCATTTTTCTAACATTATCTAACTTAAGGCGTGGCTAGTCTATATTTAACAGGTTCCCCCAGCAACATTTTTTAACCATCTTCAAAATGTGTTTTTCTTTTCAACAAAGACAAACCTAGCACATGTACACAAATACGCTACAGGATAAAGGAAAAGTTGGTCAATGTTCCTCCAGGTACCAAGCTTGTGCAACTGTTATTGCAGCAGAGAACATAAAGAGGTGGGACTTAGGATTGGTTCATTATAATTTCTACACATATATCAAAAAAACAAACAGTTTTTAATAGAACAAGACTGTAGACTGGAACATGTCAAGATCAGATCTCAATCCTCTAAGACACAAAATCAATTAAGCAACAAGTTATTAAGATAATACGACCACTTCTGAAGATTTCACTAAAAAACACTTCTAGCATAATTAGCTTATGAATTCTTAAGTTATGGCCAAAAATATGTTTAGTGAGGTCAAAGTTGATGTTCACCTGGCGAGGGATAAAAACATGTAATTAAAGACACAGTAGCTTCTCGTTGCCTCTGACCTCTGTGAACTTTCATGTGTGTTTTGAGGTTTCCATTCTGGGTGAATCCCCGTCCACATATGAAGCACTTGTAAGGTTTTTTCCCTGAGTGGATCACAAGGTGTCGCTGCAGAGCGGTGTTGTGAGCGAACACTCTTCCACAGGTCGGACAGTCATAGTTCTTCTTCAGTCTGCGAGGCCTCTGGTCTTGTTTTGGGTCCTCAGGCGTTTTGTCCTGAGGCTGGGAGCTGCTGTGTTCAGCTTCTGGTGCTCCTGAAGTTTCTTCTTAAAAGAAAAGAAAACAAGGTGGTGTACATTAAGTAGTGTTTTCCAATTAACATTTTTGTGTAAAACTCCAATAGTAATGGGTCAGTCATTGCTTTCTCTGCAATGCTGGGAACTTTTATCTTTACCTGCTGTTTAAAAAAAAAATGTTTCCTGTTTTTATTCCTTTTTGAATGTAAAGCACTTTGAGCTGCATTCACTGCATGAAAGGTGTTCTTCAAATTAAAGTTCATTTACTTTATGCCAATAACTCCAGGATGTAAGACTTAAACAACATGAAGTCTTGATTATAAATCTAAATCTCGATTATAAATCTATAAGAGCTGCATGTGACACCTCGTCAGTCAGACTCACCTGTAGGTGCTGCTCTGCGATCCTGGTTCTGTGTTTCAGGTCTGTGTCCTTCGTGATGATTCACCTCTACACTCGTCTTGATCTTGTGTCTCTTCTTTGGTGTGGTGTTATGTGGGAGGGCTGCAGTGAGTCTGAGCTCAGAGGGAGGTGATGTCGAGGAAGTCCCAGAAGTCCAGGAGGGCAGCTCCACTGGACAGCTCTCTTCAAACTGCTCCTCATCCTGTGATCATGAGAGAGTTTAAATTACCAACATGTAAATTTGGATTGGATTAGACTGAACATGTGTCTATATGACAAAGTGGGTGACAACATGTCATTAGTCTCCATTTTCATTATCGACGCCATATTGCTTACTAAGCTTTTTAATTGTCTCTTTTATCCATATTTACATCTAGGATTGTCACGATACCAGAATTTTAAATTACAACACTCGTATAAAATCAGTATATTCAATTTCAATACCATGACAAAAACAAACAAACGCCGTCAGTGCACAAAATATGATATTTTTTTTCTTTTTTTAAAAGTAAAGATCTGCACATAGTGCTGGCACAGGAAAAGTCACCGAATGCTTTTTGGTTCAGCTATGCTGCACGCCAAATTTCCAGCAGGACAATAAAGACCTTGAATGAGGACTTGGATCTTTTCTTTTTTTATACCTTCAGTACCTTTGAAACTATTAAATATCAGTATTGTATTGTTTAAAAAAGTAATATTGAAAAATATTTAAGTATCAATACTTTTGACAACCTTAGTTACACAAGTTATCTGTAACTTGCAGACACTTACTGTCCTGGGTTTGTTTGTGTTTTGCATTTTATTTGGTTACAATCAGCCTTGCGAGCTCAGGTTAACTCGAACTGCAGCAAAGCTACTCCTAGAGGGAAATTATGCATGGTTAAAAAAGCTACTTAGAAAACAAAATTGATTAAATTGACAGCATACATGTGACACATTACAGCAACATAAAATTCCAAAAAGTTACATACTAGCAAAAAATGCCACTCAGCTACATTTATTGTGTAAAGTGCCCACTTTTTCACAGTAGGGTTGGAAGGTATAAATGGTATATAAAGTATTCCAGTATGAATAAGCCCTATGGTATTAATTTGCCTATATAATTAAACCGTGGTGACCAGCAGAGCCTTCACTTTACTTAACTAAAAAAATGTCAACGAGCTGAAAACAATAAGCTGCAAATTATGGTCACACGTGTTCATACTACCTGATATACTTGAGGAAAGGTTTTATATTTTTTTTCTATTAATTATTCCAGTTCTACACATAACATGTTCCTAAAATACCTCTGTACTATGTGAAATATGTCCTAGCGATAAGAGTACAGTAATAGTTGTCATGCAGTTTACATACACTGGTATACTCCTTTAGAAGCATTTAGATAGAAAGTCTAAGAAAAACGAATTTACTCTCATACAAGCCGTTACTGTCCATGCTTCAAATTATACCATTATATTAATTTTAGGCCATACCGCCCAGCCCTAGAGAACAGGTAATAATTAAACCCCAAAATATAGAATACCCCACTTTTCACGGGACAATGAAAGGAACGTCAGCTTGACATCTGTCAGGTGGGGGAGCTGCAGCCAGCAGGATTACTCAGTTAACCAGAGAAGTTCAAAATTATCATGAAACAACTTCTCTGAACATTTCTTAATAAACTACAATATTAATACTTAAAGCTAACTGACACCTAATACAATGATATATACTAATATACCTCACAGCAGTCAGGATGAGAGAAAAAGGGGCAGAGGTGTCAAAGTGTGATCAATAGACCGGTGCTGCCAGATCAGTTTGATGTTTGCCTGATAATTGCTCAAAAATCCCCCAAAGTGATGAAAAAAACCCCAATTATTATCTATAATAAACAATACAAATTAACAACAGCATTGTGGTTTGTACCAATTTCACATTATGAAACAATAAAACAACA
Organism: Lutjanus erythropterus; assembly: GCF_056507025.1. Taxonomy (NCBI): domain Eukaryota; kingdom Metazoa; phylum Chordata; class Actinopteri; order Lutjaniformes; family Lutjanidae; genus Lutjanus; species Lutjanus erythropterus. The sequence goes on from NC_139319.1 coordinate 8,348,610, forward strand.
ATGTAGGAGTTGACAAGTGGGCTAGAAGTCATATTCATTATAAATGAAGAAAAAATGAGGAGACAGGTTTGATCTAATTTGGTCAACTGCAAATGAAGAAATTAAGAAAAAAAAAAAAAAATTAGTACACACAATCCCATACCAAACAAGTGATGATGTAATTTTGCAAAAGGTTTCTGTTGTAATGTAAGTACAGGTTTGACAGCCGCAGATCTCTCCTCATATCAAAGTTGTGCTGAGTGACCGAATGTGTTCACATAACTAAGGAATACATATGTTTTTAATATGCTATACTTTTTTAATGCATTAAAAAAGTCCAACTCATGGTAAAACAGCCCAAATTCTGTCCCTGTCCCTAACCCAGCCCAATGCAATTTTAGCCTGCACAATGCGACAAAAAAACAAAGACACACACACACACACACAAAAAAAAAACACTAAATGTGGTTACACTGCAACACACCTTTTTCACAGCAGCCATATAGATATGAGATGGTTGAGTAAACAGGTGTCACCAGTGACACTAATTAAGGTTCAGTTCCATTCAGGTCAGGGTGTTGCACCTGTTCAAGCTGGTTCACTGGAAAGCCTCTGCTACGCTGACTGGACAACACTGACAGGCCCTTAATTAATATAACTGGTAACACCTGTGTTCATCCTGCTATTTCATATCAATATTAGTGCCCTGAAAAAGCTTTATTATGGTAGAAAAGCAACAGAAAACATAATAACAAACACTAATTCCTTTCCTTTTGTGGCCCAAACGTTTGCAGCTTCATTAGTTAACTACATAATAAATGGCAAATAAAATAACCAACTGAATTACGAAGCAAATATTAATTAAACTTTACTACTGGCAAGCTAGGCTAAAGCAAAATGAAGTTAAACTACCGGTTTAATTAGTTTACTATTCCCCAGTACTGGTTTCATTTCATAAACCATTAACACTGCTAGTTCAAGTGAAACACGGACGTGTATAGATACGTTTAGTTATTGTTTATTGGTTCTGTGTTGTGTTCCGTTGGTTAATTGTTTTCTTTCTTTGCTACTCACCATGTTGAGAAACAACAGCAGCCGATGTCCTGTATTTATACACTGGGTGACGTAATCGGTGATGTGATCGGGTTAGACCAAGTATGGGGGGGGGAAGTAAATTAAGATAAGTGAGTTATTTATTATGATTGCATGTTTTAATGTGTATTCGCAAATGCATGTTATATGATAAAACATGTTAAAGTGTTTCTATATGAAGGTTAGTGAAAATTTATAATTATATCATTTACTTGTTTTCAAACGAAGTACTATATTTCCCTGCAGGAATGATGCAGTGTAGATGATTCCTGCAGCTGGAAGGGACCGTTTGACAATACAAAACGTTTCTATAAAGACAGAAAATCCTCTGCTGTTGACAAAGCTATCAACACGACGGAAAAAAAAGTATTTCATTGTGTTATTTCAACAAAACTCTAATTTAGCTAATTTTTGTTTTATAAAATTCATATTTTGTCATGTTAAATATATTTAATATTTTCATGGTTTTTAGCTTCAAATAGAGGCATGACCATAATTTTGACACAACATTCTCAACAATGGTTGATGAACTTTAAGAGAATTACAAATAGAGTCACAGAAACAAATACAATTAACAATAATTCACTAAAAGTATGTAATTCGAGAAGAATTGCAGGTGTGACTGCTGTTCTGTCACATACACACTAATTCAAAAATGTCAGAAAGGCTAAAAAATTGTGTGCGTTTTGAACTGTGATTGTGTATAAAGTATGAAAGATGTAAAAAAGTTGAAATAATGTGAGAAAGTCCCAAGTGTCATCAACATTTTAACCTGAATAAAGTTTCTAGCTGAAAGTATTAATGTGTGGATAAGAGTCGGCACATTCCGGTCATTCATTTTAAATGAGGAAAAAATATTTCAGAAAGTATGAATGGTATGAATACGAAAAGGTATAATGTCCTATACTGAATATTTTGATGTTTGAATGTTTGCAGACCACATAATACACACGATTACTATCATATTGCTTAGGCAATCACTCCAGTCATATGAAGGATATTTTATTTCACAGAGTAATAGAGGAACAAACCATTTAACCTATTCAGTTTTCCCCCTCATATGTGAATTCCCAGGTGACATTATTGATTATTTACCACTTACAGCTGTTGTTTTGGTCTCCCTAGTGGTTTTGTTGGAGGTTTTTTAGCTTCTTGTCATGAATCTTCTGATGCACTCAATGCCCTTGGGAGTAATAGAAGCACTTGCCACATTTCTCACAAGTATAGGGTTTCTCTCCAGTGTGAACTTGCAGATGAACTTCCAGATCACATGCTTTGAAGTAACTTTTGCCACAGATCGAGCAGAAGTGAGGCCGCCAGCGTGAGTCTTGAGGAGCATGTTGAGATGGAAGGATTGTGAAAACACCCTCCCACACTGATCACAGTGGAAATTTCTCTCTCCCGTGTGTGTCAACTCGTGCTTTTTAAGTGAATCTGCTGTGAAACAACTCTTTCCGCACTCCGAACAAAGGAAACGTGAATCTCCTGAGTGAACAAGCTTATGTAGTTTAAAATAATCTTAGTTTTTGCATGTCTTGTCACAGTCAGGACACGCGTAAGGCTTTCTGTGACTCTGGCGGTGTTCCTCCAGCTGTTATTTCTGAGGAAAGTCTTTTCCACACTCTCCACACATATGAACTGTTACAGGAGATTCTTTAGGAGGTCTCTTCTTTTGAACTAAAGTACAATTTGGTAACTCTCCTGTGAGAAAAACAAAAACACTTATTTTCAGACAGTGTTGCATTGTTAAGGCACGGTCACATGAGCATTTGAAACATTTAAATTTTGTTGCCTTTAGGCCTTCACAAGATTAATAATACTTGTAAATAATATATATTATAACACAAATACACAAAAAAATGTATTTAGCACAACAAGAAAAGTGGATGCAAACACTTTACACAGGCATCTTATTTACAAACGGAAAAAAAGGAAGAAATACAAAGGGGCTTCTCGTTGCCTCTGACCTCTGTGAACTTTCATGTGTGTTTTAAGGCTTTCATTCTGGGTGAATCCTCATCTACATATGAAACATTCAAAAGGTCTGTTCCCTGAGTGGATCACAAGGTGTCACTGCAGAGTGGTGTTGGCTTCTCAAACGGCTTTTCTTGAGGCTGTTTATGGGAAGCTGCTGTGTTCAGGTTCTGGTGCTCTTAAAGTGTCTTCTTAAAAGAAAAAAAACATATAAAGGTAGAGTGCAAATAATAATGTTTTTTATAAAATATTCAGCAAGCAGCTCAAATACTGGCAACATAGTATCTTATCATATCATATGTATTATCTTTTGTGTTATCTTTACCTTGATTTGTTTAGTTTTTTGTTGTCCTTGTTCTTAGTTGTTATGTCTATTCTATTCTTGTTTGAGTACATTGAGAGCAATGGAAAAATCAGACTCAAAAAATTATTTGTGTGTCCCATGTTCCATCCTATACCAAATTTTAGACATATTTCAAGTAAATCAGAAAAAGTGAGGACATTTTTTTTCACATTTTACCGGTCATCAACCTTTCCAAATGTGCATAAAAATCTGTTGATGGAAACAGACCTATTTTTACTATTTGCCATGTACTGTATCTTCTTTCCTTTAAATGTTTAAGATATAAAAATGTGAATGTGAAGCAAAATCGAACCTGAGGATGAAGATGTGTGGACTTACAGCACCATCTACTGACAGTTTTACGGTAACTTGCACCTCAGGTGGTTTTTTCTTGTCCACTTTACCTGTGACATCAGGGTAACCAGAGCAGAGTGCCTCTGAGCAGGGCACTCATATCAATGCCTGCTCCTACTGGAGCACCGTAAGCCTGGTGGCCCTCTGTTGCTCGCCAGTCAGTTGTTTTTGTATTTTGTTCCCGCAGGTTGAACGGTGTAGAGTGATCATAACTCCACTGAGATGTCTGTAAAATATGAAACAAATGAATGTGAGGCAGCAAGTTAATTTTAACATCTACAGGATGATATTTCTCTCACCTGGCTGCAGTTCTCTGCACCATGATTTTCTTGGTTGCCAAGGTGATGCTGGGGCATACTTCCTGTATATACAAACACTCATATTCATTACAGTGTAATATGGCCATTGGTCAAGTGATATAACAAATAGCTAACACTTTAGCAATGCGTATAAAACTGGTGACTTTTGAAGCACTTTTTTTTCTCTGCAACTAATAAACCACTTACAGAGATGATCTAAAGTAAATGTCTAAACACGTTCCACTCTTGTCTTGAATTATACAGTAATTCAAAAATAACATTTCCATTTACAGCATTTACTTAGGCTTATATTGGCAATAAACACAGCATGTAGATCATTTAATCCTACCAAACTGAACAACTGAACTAAACAGTTTTTACACTCTCATAGCAACAATTACCTGCTTTACCTTGTACAACTATAACAGAGACTCAATTAAAGATACACTGATGTGAATGATTATCACTTAAATTCCATTACAAATAATCAAATAGCTTATAAACCCAATTCCCATTTTGGAATAGCAGCACTTTTTAATATAGTCCAGCTGTTCTGCTTCGTTTAGAAATAGGCTACAATAGTTAAGATGGGAAAGTCTAGAACAGACACTCTCAATATTTCTGGTATCATGAAATGGCTGTTAGTCTTTAATTATTAATTATTTACTCAAAAAATACACAAAAAATATACACAAAGCTGTACTGCGGTACTTGGGAAACCCAGACCTGCGACGGATCTCGCGAGAGTGATTGTTTTAACTCAAACCGTGACCTCTTCTAATCCTAAAAAAGTATCGTTTTTGTCCTTGACCCCAAACAGATACTCGCAGCGTTGTCGCATTATAAAGTAAAATTGATTTGTACAACGTGCATAAGAGAAATTGCAAATCTCGCGAGACTTTCGCAACTCTAGGGTTCCCATGATTTAATCACGAGCCCAGAACGTGATTACGAACCTGATGCTGCGTCAGCTAGCACCGCCTCCTTTTACCCCGCGCATCTGTTCCTACGGCAACAGACAACAAACATTTACAAATGTCTCGAATTTGTCAAGTTTATGAGTGAACTAGCTACTTTTATGATAAAACATTTAGCTCGTGTTATCAGTCTTTGTAAATTGTTGACAAAAACGAAGACGCAAACAAAACTTTTCTGGAGCAACTAACGCTGTTATATTAATTATATCAATTAATTCTCACTTGACCTGGACACCACTGACCAAGGACCATGGTAAGCTAAGTGTTAACATCAGGGTAAAATAAAAACTAATGCCATGCTACTGCGAAATCCTAGTTTTTCCAATAAGACTTACCTTACACCTTAAAAATACTCTCATATATGCATTCAAAACTTAAGCTAAGTAAAAGTACGTGAGCATTATCAGCAAAATATACCACAAGCATCAGAGGTAAAATTACTTACTCTGCAGTAAAATGGTTATTGACAGTGTTTTACTATTAGACATATACATGATGTTTCTTGATTAATAACTAATACTGGTGCATTAATGTTCTATATTGAACTAATTTTACTACTTCATACTGTTGGGTAGGTTAATTTACAGTAATGCATCATATTCTATAAGATCAACATAAGTTTGGCTGCCCAGCGAAAACTACAAATGTCTGGAAAGGCAACTTGGTCTCAGAAATACAGACTCCTTCGGCTGTTGGTTGATAAAAAAAAATCACATAATATTAAAATACACAGAATAACAACAGAACATGCACAGTGAAGTCCATGCCAGTCTGTGCATTCCAGTCTGAATCATGTTAACGAGTTTAGCAGAGTTGTTGCGTTTGGTGTGAAAGATTTTTTATAAATATTCTTGTTCGCTGCAGCAGCTCTTTAACGTCTACCTGAGGGCAGTTTTATGAATTCTTTAAAAAGGGATGCACAGGATCAGACACAATTGGTTTGGCTTTTTGTTTCACCTGTGATTGTTTCAGTCTGTTTTTGTTCTTAGCGCCCAGGTGCCCATACCATGTACACATGTTAAAAATAAAACACTTTCAACAAAGACTTCTGTAAACAGTCTGCAAAATGTTCTTGCTGGTATTGAATGACTTAGCTTAAGAGGTAGGAGACTTTTCTGAGCACACAAAGCAACACTTAATCCTTCAGTTATTAAAAAGACTCAGTTCATTTCAAAGTATGTAGTAAGATACATGGTTTACACTGAACAGGAAGATTCTGAAAAATAACTAGTAACTACAACTAAATGTAGTGGAGTATACTTAATATTTGCCTTTGAGATGTAGTGTAGTTGCATAAAATAGAAATACTCAAGTAAAGTTAATGCTAATTCCTGTAGAGACTGGGATCCAGCAGGACTTCGAGGAGCAGGTCTTATACCCGCCGGTACCGCACACGGGCCCCAACCTCACAGGTGGACGAAACCCTGTTTGGGAACCCAAAACCTGTGAGTGAATGTGGTGCATATTAAAGCCCACTCCCACACTGTTTGCGTGAATGTATGAAGAAATGTTAAAGTTTGCTATGATTTCTTGAGGAATTGTGGTTGATTTATAATTCTGTGTTTGACTTAACAAATGTTGAAAAGGATTTGTTTCTGCTCTGCTTGTATTTGGTTGTTAACTCAAAGAAAAGAGCTGCTTTGTTTGTTGTGTTTATGTGGATATAGTGTGTATAAATGTGCATGATTATATGTGGGGACCCTCGGAGGCAAAGCTAATGCTTGTGCTGTTGCAAATTGGGATCCTAATAAACTAAAGTTAAAATTTGTCCAGGAAATGTCACAAGCAGACAAACAAGGAAACTCAGCCTCTAATGCCAACAATCTGTCCCAGGAGAAAAAACATGAAGAGACCATTCAAATCATCACCAAAGATCTCATTCGCAACCTCAGGTAGGCCAGTGCTCTCTGACAAATGCCAAAAATTAAAGGATGTTACCTGTTCTAATAGATGGAAATTTAAGTAGCTAAATTTAAATTCAAAATAATATAAAGCAAATTTGAAAAGTGGGTACTAAGGTGTGAACTTACTTGAATGTCACAGTGTTGTTAACTCAGATTCATAATGTAGAAAACCGCTGCCTGTCATGACTCCAGGATCCCATTAAAGGATCCTTCAGGAGAGTCCATCATCCTGTCTCCAGCTGAGTTCGAGCGGATCACCTCAGAGGCCCGGGTTGTCACCAAGGAGGAGAAGGAGGCGCTGAAAGAGGCTTATCAAAAGAAGAAAGAGGAGGAAATTGTAGGAAACATGAAAAACTCCAATCAAATCGGTCCTTTAACTTGCACAGTTCCATTAAGACAATACGCCCCTCACTCTTCTTTTAATGTAACCACTCATCCAGAAAGCTGCAGAGGAGAGGAAGCGTCAGATCTTTGAGGCAGACCTGTCCCGAAAAGAGAACAAGGCTCTGACTGAGCTGGAGGAACAGGACCGCGCGGAGCAACTGGTGGAGCGGGCCAGCGCCTTACGGATGGAGCAAGAGGAGGAGATCAGAAAGCTCAACAAGGTAGGAAGCAGCTGGCAGTATTTCAAGTCGCTCCACCAGACAAACATCTTAGTCACAAGGCAGAAAATGTGATAGGTTTGGCATCTCTTTTGCTTCAATGGAAGGGAGAATTCCCTCCAACTTTTAGTCTGTGGATTAAAGACCTTAGAGCTGCAACGAATAATCAGTTATCAATAAATTATTAAATTTATCGCCAACTATTTTGATAATCAATTCAAGAAGAAAACTCAAAATTCTCTGATTTCAGCTTCTTAAATGTGAATATGTTTTGGTTTCTTAACTCCTCTCTTGACAGTAAACTGAATATCTTTGGGTTGTGAGTGAAATAAAACATTTGAGGACGTCATCTTGGGCTTTGGGAAACACCGATTGACATTTCTCACCATTTTCTGTCATTTTAAAGCAAAAAATTATTAATCAACTAATCATAAGAATAATCAACCAATTAATCAACTATGAAACTACATGTGTTACATTTTATTTGATTTTTTTCTGTATGATTTTCTTTATCTATTTATACTCATTATTATTAATTTGTATTGCCTTTTATCATTATTATTTTATTTTATTTATTTTGTGTCTCACCTACAATTTTTGTCACAATGTATTTATTTATATGCATATGTAATTTGTTTATGAAACTGACTGTTTAATTACTAAACAGTACATTAATAGGAATGGGGTTCTGTTTCAGCAGAAACATGGAGGGGTGAGTTATTTAATTTTGCATGGTTTCAAATCCCAATAAAAAAAACTGAGTAAAAATAAAACAAGGTAGGAAGCAGCTGTGGATATGTGGACAACAAAAGTGATCTTGACAATCTTTGGCTGTACTGCTAATTTTTACTTTTCTATGTTTCAATACTTTTGTGTGTGTGTATGTGTGTGTGTGTGTGCTCAGCTGATCCTCGGTGCTCAGTGTCAAGCTACACGTGACGACCAAATCCAGGAGAGGAGGCAGATCCAGGCGGCGTTGACGGAGGAGGAGAAGCGTCTGGATGCCATGATGGAGGTGGAGCGTCGCAAAGCCCTGGAGATAGAGGAGCAGATCGATGAGGAGCGCAAACACCAGAGGATCAGGTGAAGGCAACTCTTTTTTGATTCTTTATTAAAGAAAAACAGAAATACTACGAAACAAATGGAGAAAACGGTCGGTCATCTGCATATTTTAATCTGGAGGTTAGGAAATATCTAATCAAATTTCGCCAACAGAATTCTCTCAGAGGAATGAATCTGTAGAAGTTGACTGTTCAGGGCACAGATCCAACCAGTCCAGATACTTTCTCCCATTTTAGTTGAAGGGAGCTCTACTGGAAAATACTCACAAAATCTTTCATGGATTGATTTGATGTGATGAAGGCAGTTGAAAGAATTATCTTTACAGTTTTGTTGTTGACTTGATCCACCCAAACCACCACCATCCTTCTAATCAGACCCCTTTTTCTTATCATCAGGCTACTGGTGAGCAGTAAAGGCAAAGTCATCATGTGTGTCCTCTGTCAAGTCCAGTGTAGCATAATTATCATGTGTGTGTTGTGCCTGTTATATTATAGTGGGATGCAGCAAATTTATGACCAGATCCAGAAACGCCTGGAGGACAAGCAAATTCAGGAGGAGATGAAAGAGAGCGAGAGACGGCAGATACAAAAGAATCAGGAGAAAATGAACCTGGAAGACCTCCAGGTGCAGCGCGTGCACAGACGTAACACACACAGCCATTGACACGGTCACACACACGCTCAAAGAAAGATGTGCAGAGTCAGTTTCTTCTCTGACCTGTTGACTTCTTCCAGGCCCTGGAGAAGAAGAGGGAGGAGCAGGAGCGTCTGCAGGAGGAGATCAGGCGCATCAATGCCGAGACGATGAGGGCCAAGGAGCAGAGAAGAGAGGAGGAGAGGCTTGCAGACATGAGAGATATGGAATACATCCAGAGCAAACTGGTCAGATGAGAAGCAAATTATCTCCACAGACAGATTACCACTATCCCTACAGTTCAGTTAAGTAAGTCTTAGCATTCAACACATTTTGGATTTTTTTTTTTGCTGACCCCTGCAGGAGAGGGAGGCGGAATATGAAGCAGAGCAGAGACGCATCAAGAAGGAGAAGGAGTTGGAGATCGCCAGGCTGAGGGCCCGACAAGAAAAAGCAAAAGACTACAAGGCAGAGCAGGTCAGGAATAAAACCATCGATGTGCCGAATTTAACTTTATAGCAGATTAAAATTCACAATTTGATCACGTTTTTGAAGGCATGTCCAAATTTACCGTGCTTGTGTGTCTGTGCGTTTGTAAGGATGAGCTCCGTGCTCGGAGGAACCAAGAAAGCGCAGACAGAGAGTGGAGGAGAAAAGAGAAGGAGACGGCTGCAAAGAAAGCTGAGGAGGAGGCGATGCTGCGGGCGGCCCGACTGGAGCAGGTTCGCTGCAAGGAGCACTTCCTGTCCATCGAGGCCGGGCGCGAGAAGGCAGAGTTTGAGAGGGTGCTGAAGTAAGACGCCTCGTTCACTCTTTTTCATTTATGCATTTAATTCATACTGATTCAAACATGTAGCTGTAGCATTTTATTAATATCACTTTCTCCTGCCTTGTCTACCTTTGTCCACATAGGGTGCAACAGGAAATGATCGCCAAACAGAAGGAGGAGGAGGAGAAGCAGCGTCAGAAAGCGCAGGAGCACGCCAAGGCCATCCGACACCAGGTGAAGGACCGCGAGCTCTCGGCCATCAATAAGCGCAGAGAGACCTTCAAGGAGGCCGATCGGTTGGCCGAGGAGGCCCGACAGAGACGTCTGCGCCTCGATGAGATCAAGGAGAAGAAGCTGAAAGAGCTCAAGTAAGTACAGGCGTGCTAATGCAATGATGGTATTTATATGGACATACAAACTCTACCGTGAGTGTGTGTGTATATTCACTGAATAAACCTGATGTGTGTTTGTCACTGTGCAGGGCTACAGGGCTCCCCGAGAAGTACTGCAGTGAAGTGGAGAGGAAGGCCCGGGGCGACATATTCTGATTCTCTCACAACTGGATCCAGAACGATGTGAAGTCATCGCATTTTACAGGGTTTATTTTAAAAAGTAAAAACAAGTTTTAGGAAATTAACTTGAACAAACCGCACCACAATTGTGCTTTTCAGCCCTCAGCATATAGATTTTGAGAATGTTCTTAGTTCAGATGAATAGTAAATGAAAAGGGGATACTAGGACAGATATTTGAAATTCATTTCATTGTCATTTTCTATTTCTGTCGGTGTGTGTTTTTTTAATTTATAGGATGCTTGCTGATTATTGTTTTATGGTGGCTGCGTTGGAAACATCCCTCTGATCGCTTTGTTTTAAAAATATTTATCCATTAATAAAATCACTCATTCAGACGACCTCACCTGCTTGCGCACTTATCCAAAGGAAAATCAGATCAACACGAAAAGACAACTCAGCGTAGCTTACCAGTAGCTTGCAGCTGCACTTTTCTATCTTTTAGAGAAGAATATATAAATGTAAATGTAAAGTTTGTTGATGTCTGGGGAGTAAAACCAATCATCTGTTGATCTTTTCAAATCAAGAGTCTATGGTCTAACAATGGCATAGCTGTCAGTGCTGAGAAAAGAAAAAAAAGTGACAGCCTTGCTTGAACATGTATGAGAACAACCAATACAGGTTTCTGTAGCACTTTTATAATTTGATGATCACTGGTATGTACACGTTTTACTAGTTTTTGGTGTTTTAGGATAGCTCTTTGAGTGGAAACAAATTGCAAACTGCAAAACAACAAAATACAGTGACTTTTTGAGACATTCCTACTCCCTCTCACGCTTTACAGGTGACTGTGCACTTAAAAACATGGGGTTAGGAATTTACCCAGCGTGAGGTCAACATAGCCCCAATGCAATACTGAGTTAACTTGACCCAGAGTTGGTGTTAATTTTACAGTATATTACAGTTGGGTTACTGGACCAAAACAGCACCTCTGTTGTGTGAGTTTCTACCCTTTTGTACTGGCTGAAATTATGTTGGTGCAATATTGAACCCATACTGGGTAAATTTTAATCCAGCGTCTTTTTTAGTGTGGGTACAACTTTTAGTTTTTAGCCTCTGAAGCAGCTCCTGCAGCATAATCCATTTCTCAACTATCCATCTGTGTGCTCAGTATGTTTCCAAAAAAGTTGGGACGCTGTGTCAAATCTAAATAAAGACAAAATGTAATGATTTATAAACCCTATAATCAGTTGAATACAATACAAAGACAACTACTGCTAAACTATTGTTTGTTGAAAGTATATACTTGTTCTGAATTTGATGCCTGCAACACGTTCCAAAAACACTGGGACAGCATGTTTACAGCTGTGATGCATCATCTTTTCTTTTAACAACATGCGTTTGAGAACTGAGGACACTAATTGTGCAATTCTTTCTCATTCTTGCTTGATATACAACTTCAAATGTCCAACAGTTTGGGGTCTGTGTTGTCATAGTTTGTGCTTCATAATGCACCACACATTTTCAGTGTGAGACGGGTCTGGCCAGCAGGAAGTCTGGTCTAGTACCTGAACTCTTTTACTATGAAGCCATTCTGTTGTAACACGTGCAGAATGTGTCTTGGCATTGTCTTGGGGAAACAGTCAGGGACGTCTCTGAAACAGACGTCGTCCGAATGGTGGCAAATGTCGCTCCAAAACCGGATTTAGGATGGCTCTTTCAATGGAAGCACATTGCAAACACAGAACAACAAAGTTATTTTTGAGACATTACTTCCTCTTACGCTCACTGACTCCCGCGCTAAAAGTTAACCCAGCGTGGGGTCAGAACAGAAACTGATGCAGTGCTGCGTTAACTTGACTCTGCATGCAGACTGGATAATTTTCAACCCAGTGTTTTTCAGTGTGGGGGTACAACTTTTAGTTTTTAGCCTCTACAACAGCTCCTGCTGCATAATCCCCTTCTCAACTGTCCATCTGTGTTCTCAGTATGCTTCAGACACTTATACTTTAACCAAAATATGACTACTATGGACACTGAATATGCTTTTCTTTTACAACACTGAATCCTGTCAGTGCAGCTGCATTATTTTTTACACCGATCGACTGAAAAAGGACTCTAAGTAAAAACAAACCTCTTCAAATTGTTGATACTCAAGACCTACCTTTTTAGCTTGGCATTAAATTAAACCTGTTTATTATCTTATTTATTTATTTGTGTTTTCTAAACTGTTTTTCACTTTTTACCCACTGCTTAAGTTTTTAATTTATTCACTTATTTTGATTTATTTATCTTTGTTTCTTTTTTTATTTATTCTGCATCTGGTGTTTCCTCACTAGCATTTCCTCAGTTCAGTTCCCGTTTCCTTTTTGTTCCTGTTTTAATGAACGCTGTTATTTTAGTTCTTTATTTAATTACAAAGTCATTGCACCATTGTATATGTGTGTGAAGGCTGGAGGGTGGTGTAGTGTGTGTGTGTGTGTGTGTGTGAGTGTGTGGGGGGGTATTGAAGCACATTTTGTTTGTATGAAAAGTGCTATATCAAAGTTTAATAGATTGATTGAAATCGATGAAGGATAAAATAAATAAATAGATAAATAATGACAAAAGTAAAACAGCCAGCAGTATTTAGAAGCAACATGAGTTCAATGGAGCTCACCTGTGAGTATTCAAGTTGCAGATCACTTTATCTGGAGGATGAAACAGCTGGTTAGACAGATGAAAATGCCTCTGATCTCCATGATTTTGTTTTTATATATCAGTTTGTAGATTTTTGTTTTTATAATAATTAACTGCATCCACTGTGATTAAATATTGAAAGACAACACCCACCCCTGCCACAGCCTGTTCACCTTTACTGCCGTCTGGCAAGAGATACAGAAGTATTCGCTGCCGTACCACCAGACTTTAGAACAGCTTATTTACTCAGGCTGAGACTGCTTTATTCATCCTCAGCGCTCCACCATGAAAATCGATTAACTGTATTGTACTCTGTTTTTGTGAGTAGCCTAAGGGACTACTAGCATCTCATTTTACAAATCTGCTGTAAAATGGTAAGTGAAATTTGTAAAAGGCAAATGGAGGTCTAGTATTAAGCTGTATTTTGGCAAACAATTGAGAATTTGAAGTAGACTGACGGACAGCGGAGAAGCTTATTATGGTGCAAGCATGGCTCAAGTTGACAACAGCCAACCAGCTGCAGGCAGCCAGCCAGCCTGGTTCTGCCTCTTAAAAGTAAGTTTTTCAGCGCCACTGTCTCTGCGCTATGTAAATAAAATTGACTTGAATCTGAGGAGTGATCTCTTAACTTTAAACAGTCATCTTCAGAAACAAGGGGATGAGGATTTGATACTAACATGATTTTGAATGGATTATCTTTGCAGGATGAAGTAACTGGGCCATCTATTTATGATTGGTGGAGTTTTGGAGCAGTATGTTGCATTATTTAGAGTGAGAGGCAGGCTTTCCCTGGCTCCAAATTCTTTCAGGGGAAACTCAGAGAATGGAAAAGAAGAAATATTACATTAGGTATTACAAGTTATCAAAAGGATATTCGATATTCCAGATATTCCATCCATCCATCTTCAACTGCTTATCCGAAATCGGGTTGTGGAGGTAACAGTTTCAGCAGGGGACACCAAACATCCCTTTCCCCTGCTACATTAGCCAGCTCTGACTGGGAGATCCCGAGGCGTTCCCAGATCAGGGTGGAGAATCCCTCCACCTAGTCCTTGGTCTGCCCCGTGGCCTCCTCTCAGCTGACTGTGCCTGGAACAACTCCCCAGGGAGGTGACTAGGTGGTATCCTTATGAGATGCCTGAACCACCTCAACTGGCTCCTTTCTGCACAGCGGCTCTACTCCCGAGTTCCTCATGGATGACTGAGCCTCCCAGCCTAACTGAACATATGTTTTACAGTAACATTAGGCTATCTTGGCTCAGCTGCCAAGAGGCTATGGCAGGGGTCAGCAACTTTAACTACCAAAATGACCATTTTTGGCTACAAAAAAATTCAATACAATTTCAATTACTTGTTCAGCTCTAATTTAGGCCTACAACAAAAATAAACTAAAATGTAAAAAAACAAAAAACGTTATTCATTTCCATATAATTTTCAAAGCCACTTGGAGCCACTGAAGAGGAGCAATGAGCCACATGCAGCTCCAGAGCTGCAGGTTTGTCGAAAGCATTGTTATATCAAATGTAGAAAAAACACAGACATGTTTATGAAAAATTTCTGTATTCCATCATAATGGATTTTAAAATAACAGGGATATTGTGCATATTTTTTAACATTAAATATTAGTATTTGGCATGCAGGATACAAAGGCACTCAAATTGTACAGATGGGCTACTAGAGAAGAGTAAACATAAAAACATGGGTACAAAACATTGATACGAGAAAGACAACACAGAAAGCTTCCAAATTATTCTTGGCAATCCACAGCGACTCTGTAGCGCATTTTTTCAGACACAGTAATCGTCTCTGCTGTAGGTGGGAGGAATGGAAGGAAGAAGATCAGGAAAGAAGCGGAATTTACTGTAATATTTTAACACAGTTAACAAGAAAAATGTATCAATAGATCAACCGTTAGATGTCCAGCCTGGCCTCCTGCTTCGGTCTGCCGAGCTGTCTGGTCGGTCCGATGCGCCTTCCAGCGTGTGTGCGCTGATGCTGCCGCAGACCCTGGCGGTAGATGAAACTCTTCCCACACTCCCCACACTCGTAGGGTCTCTCTCCGGTGTGAAGCCTGTGGTGCACCTTCAGTTCCTCCGCTCTGGAGTAGCCTTTCCCACAGACGCTACAAATGAACGGTCTGTCTTTAATGTGGGTCTGATAATGTGCCGTTAGGTATGAGTTTATCCGAAACGTCTTCCCACAGATGGAGCATGCGAATGGTCTCTCCCCGGAGTGCTGCATCTCATGCAGCTTGAGAGAGGATGCTGTGTGGAATCCTCTGCCACACTCAGCACAGAGGTACGGTTTCTCCCCAGTATGGATGCGCTGGTGAACTTGTATGTAGCTCTCATTGATGAACCGCTTGCCACAGTCAGGACATGAGTAGGGCTTCTCCTTCATGTGGGTTTTCATATGTTCTTCCAGCTTTTCTCTCACATCGAACTGAATGCCGCAGCGGCGGCAGAAGTAGAGCTGTGACTCAGTGGCTGTTTCTGTGTGTGTGGTAATGTGGTGTGCCTGTAAAGCTGACTGACTGTCACACTCTTTTCCACATTCCAAACAACGGAGGGATGATCTGATCCTGGACTCCCCCGGCAGGGACTTCAAGTATTCGGAGAGTTCTGACGCTATGGGATTCACGTCATCATCAAAGTCCGCAGCGCCCTTACGACCTTCACAGAGACAAAGGAGAGACAAATCATAAGTCACTCGTCAAGTATAAAAATAGCTGCATTTTATAGGACTTCAGCAAGACTTCACTTGTGGTTTACAATGAGTCATGTACTGTACTTAAATCTATTTTGTTGATTTGACAGTTGACTCTGTGTTACCAGTTTTGGGTCCACTGACAGTTCCTACGTCCCACCCCTTTTCACTCTGTGCTCCAATGACAATTGAGCAAACTTGATACCTTGGTATTTTGAATGAATTTTAAGATTTCTCTGGTTTGACTATTGTTGGAAACATTTTGAATAATGTGTGTACACAACAAAATTATATAAGATGTGTCTTAAGTTTTTAGAGATTTTAAGGCAAAAGTGTTACATATTGTAGCTTTAACTGTGTTGATCTCTGTTGCACTGCTCTGCTTTGCTTTTCGTTTTACATCATCAGTACAGTTAATACAAGACTCGATTAAAAACAAAAGAACTTTCTAGACCACCATACTAGTTTTCCTTTGTTGCCCTCTGTACGATGATGCAGCCGGAAAAAGTCCAATTATTCAACTGACAGGATGAGGTTGGCTTTAGAGGCTCCTAGATTGATGAATTATTGGGGCAATTATAAATATACAGTACAGGTCATCCATACAAAATACCAACCTCAAGATGACTTTTTATAAATTTGGCACTGACTCTTAAGTAAAAAGAAGTATAAAGGAGAATCTTTTTTTTTTTTGTTGCATTTTTATGAAAATGAGCACTGATACAACAGTACACTGTATGAATAATTTTCTTTGACTAGACAACAAATATATATTATATAATATATTGACAATATAATGCGGTATTAGCTGCAGCTGCATTACTGTGTTGTTATTATGTATTATATAATATATTAGAATTGTAAATGTAAATAAATTATAAATAAAGTATAATCCAGTCTCACCAAAGTGGACTTTGTAGTGCGTTTTGAGATTTCCCTTCTGGTTGAAACCACGACCACAGATGGAGCAGCAGTAGGGTTTCTCTCCGGTGTGGATCAGCTCATGCCTCTCCAGTTTGTAGGCATGAGGAAACTCTTTGCCACACACTGAGCAGTGGTACTCTATCTTCTCTTTGGGCTTCTTAAGGAGCTCAGGAGGGATTTCTATTGGAAACCGAGCCAATTTTCTGCCAGGGCGCTTCTTCTCTGTGTGGAGAGAGAGAGAGAGAGAGAAGGTGAAATTATAATAATTATGTTAGGCTGTTAATTTTATGCTCACACAGTAAGGCTGCAGACTAATCACATACCAAACTGACTGAGTTACCAGTTCTAATTTGCTGCTAAAATTCTTGACAACTTGCTCTTTTCTTCACCAAAAGTAGATCAGAAGTACTCTTTTTCTTTTTAGGTGTTTAATACTTCATGAAACTGACTCACAAACTCAAAGTCACTCCCTCATGTTAAGCAAGGTGCAGATCACATATACTTCCCTTTTTTTCTTTTTAGAACCATCTATGTTCTCTTTCAATCACTCTTCGTGCCTATAAATGGTACACATTAGCATGTCAACATCTAAACTGCTGTTACTGCCATTTTTTTGCTGATAGGTGAAACCGGTTGGACTGGAACTGCTGGTGCTCTGTATTTGGATGACTATCAAAGATGATGATGATTGTGCAATTTGTCTTCTTTGTTTTAATGACTGCTTTAGAGGACACTGGATATAGCCCAACTCTGGTGTACATTAAAATCATAGTTCCTCCCCACTGTTTTAAATCACTGCACACAGACACAGCAGCAATACTTTTACTATGCCATTCAGGTCCAGTTTATACACTGGTGAAAGTGTGCTAACCATGAGATAATGTGGTATTAGCTGCAGCTGCTTTACTGCGTTGGTTAATGGACCATTTTATTTGCTCTTACCAGTAGAAACAGCTGTGTTTTCTCCTTCAGCAGATGGTTTGGGATCTTTCCTCTTTCTGTAAGGTCGCTTTGCTGGTAAAAGAAAAAAATAAAGTGAACTGCTTTAGTCTAAAACATGACACAGATGTTGAAATATGATGTTGATGAATATGGGCTGGGTGGTGAAAAGCGAGTGAAAATTGAATTCAAATGTTTAAGAACCAGTGATTTCAATTTGTTAGGAAATGTCTCTTGCAGTTCAGCTCGTCAAGCTCTGAAAGAGAAGTTTGCACTCAAAAAGAAAAGTCTGAAACTTAAAGGGAAAGTTTGGAGTTTTTGAAGTGGGGTTGTATGAGGCACTTATCCATAAAGTCTGAGACAGGATGACAGCCTGTATAATCATTAAATCATTTAAAACCATCAGAAACAACACAAAAAAACTTCCCTGGATAACAGCAGTTAAAGTTAAAATATCAGTTTGTGTAGGCTATATTTAGAACATTTTCATCGCTTTACTTTGCTGTCGGACAGACGTTTCAGAGGGAAAACCATCTTTATTTAGGCCATTGTATCACTCTCTCCAAAGCAACCAGACTCCTTTAGCAAAATCAGTAATTCTACCTCACAGAACACAGGAGTTGCTGGTCTACTGCTGCTTCGATCTGATCTGATAGTTCATTTGTGGCATTGTGTGACTTCTATGTTTTAAAATTAGTTAGGGAATCACAAAATTCACAGAATAACACTAATAAATTAACTAACCAAGGCAGCAGTAGACCAGCAACTCCTGTGTTCTGCAAGGTAAAATGGCTGATTTTGCAAGATGAGTCTAGTGGCTTTAAAAAGTGTGATATCTGACTTACACAACAGCAGTTTTCCATCAGGAAGTGCTGCCAGACAGCAAGATGTAATGTAAATATTTTAAATTTAGGGTACACTAAAACTGATACTGTTGTTTTTTGGTGAATGAAGTACATTTTGCTACTAAACCTGTCCACAGCAGTACTTTGCACAGCTTTTTACATCAGTACTCATCTCTGCTTCTCCAAACCTAAACCGATCACAAGCATCCAGGGTGGTGCTAAGACCAGGATGCAGAAACGGTGCCCCTGCAAAATAGTGTCAGGGTAACTCATGTTGGTGGAACATTTGCATGAAGAGAGGTGCGCACTGGCATTGAAATGGCAAAAGAAAAAGCTAACAGCTGCTAGTTTATGTTCATACATTAGGGTAACTTGCGCATAGGATGCCAGCTCAGAGGTCGTTGTTTAAGAATCAGAAATACTTTACTGATCCCCGGGGGAAATTGGTCACTTTACAGATGCTCCCATTCAAGAATAGAAAAATATACAGCATAGAGCAATGATTATATGTGTATTATATAGGGGTGGGGGAAATTTCCGATTCTTAGATGCATCGCGATTCGGACTTGGACGAATCTGAATCGATTCACAAACGTCCAAATTTCGATTATTTAAATCTGTTAATTAAAGTGATACAGAACCTTCTAAATAATGTGGAACTAAGACGCGCGGTACGCGTCATCGCCGGGACACTTTGGGACGCGCACCTGGAGCGACACGCGCACAGCGGAAAACAAACATGGCCGACCGGCAGCCACCTCGCCATGAGGTCCGAACAGCTCCTTCTAATTTAAAAGCAGCCGTGTGGAAACACTTCGGCTTCTACAACGTCGACGGCGGAAGCGAACTGGACAAGAGCCACGTTATATGTAAGCTGTGTCGAGCTAAAATAAAATACTTTGGCAACACAACAAACATGAGAAGCCGTAACTCGATTCCACCCGACGGAGGAGTCGGGGAGACGGCAGGCTGCTGTTGCTGCGGCTACTAGTGGCTACTGTTGGTACTTTCCAGTTTGCACATATTTCCAATAGTTTAATAAAATATAATCGAAATGAATTCTTATTACAAATGCGCTGTTTTTAAAAATTGCAAGTGACGAATGCTTATTCAGTGAGACAAAAAGAAATGTGTTTGTGAAAAAGTGCATCAATATACATAAAGATGCATCAATAATCGTTTTATAATCGAATCGTAGCCCCTGAATCGTAATCGTAATCGAATCGGCAGGTGCCCAAAGATTCCCACCCCTAGTATTATATAGCACAGAGCAATAAGAAATAGAAAATAGGTTTGTAAAAATAAGTACAACATAGTAGCAGGGCTCTTAATATAGTAACATGCAATGGCAGGCTTACAGCCACAGTGTACATCTGGTGAGTTAGACTAGTATAACATTGATTATGGATAAGTACCACACACAACCCCACCCAATAAACATGAACGATTCCTGTAACCAAACTTCAAGACATGGAAAAAGGTGTTACCTATTTTGATCATGAGCCCTCTATGACTATTTCTAGTTCCACTCAGGGTTGGAAATTAGCACCAGACAAATGCTTGTAAAATATAAAATTGGCTGGTAGATTTCAGTCATAAAATTATGATTTAGTATTGAGCGGCTGGTAAATTTTAATATTTTAAATCGTTAATTTCCCACCCCGGTTCCACTATGTAATATTTAAAAGTGAAACCCTACAAATGGCCCCATCTTTACCGTACTGTAGAGCCTCTTTTCTAGCTCAAATAATATGAAATGAACCAGAATCAATGAGCATCATCTAAATCAAAACAATACTCAACCCCATTTGTGACCCTTACGTTTTCTCGTCTTACCAGCGCCACGGCGGACAGGTTTTGACTCAAAGTCTTCTGTGTCCTCTATGATAGAGGCATTTCTCTTTCTTCGAGTACGCCTTGACACTAAAAGATACAAAATTAAGACTTATTATTACAAAACAACACATTCAAAATTATTATTTCACATGCATAAACATGCATTCAATCATCATAAAAATCCAGAGGAACACTCACTTCCAGGCTCCGCCTCCAGGTCTTCAGGAGACAACAGTGGAATTTCGGACGTCTTTCTCCGGCCCCTTCTTTTTACTTTGTGACAAAGAAAAACAGCAGAAAATATCACCATATTCACAGAAAACAGCTATTATGTTGATGCTGAATTCTAAATACCAGCTTAAAATAAGACAATGAAACCGAAACTCTTGTTGCGTATCGTCCACACATACTACTTAAATCGATATTGTGAACATGTATTATGGTGATAATTTTCTCATCTTTCCATCACTGCACTGACCAGGTTTTGCAGGAGCTTCTTTCTCTGCGTCTGGGGCGTCCGCCGGCACCGCAGTCAATTGTGGAACCTTCTTCTTTCTTCTGTGTCTCTTTCCTAGTGGCATTGTGTGCAAAGAGATAACCTCAGAACTAAAAACTAGAACTATTATCTACAACCTGCACAGTTTTCAAGTTTCATTTGACTTGTGTTTACCTCGATGTGAGGATGAGACAGGAGCCACCTTCACTACTTTCTCTTTTTCCTCCTCTTCATCATCCCCCACAACTTCCATGATGAGTGTTGGACTGCTGCAGTGTCTCCGGTGTGGGGCTTGCAGCTGAGACTCGGACAGGATGGCAGCCTGTGATCATAATCATTTAAACCCATCAGAAACATACTCACTAACCATTCACTGGGTAACAGTACTTAAAAGGGATCATTTGGATTTTGAAGTGTGGTTGTATGAGGTACTTATCCATAATCCGTTTATTACCTATGGTAGATAGTGGTCAGCACACCACTGGTTAAGAGGCAGCAGGAGTACTGATGTAGGAATGAACTGCTGTGGACAGGCCCAGCAGGAAATATATTTTAGCCACTTAAACAAAGACCCAGCTGAAAAAAAAAAAATCAATATAATTTTAAGTGTGTGCTATATTTAGAATATTTACCACTTTACTTTGCCAGCAGACAGCCATTTCCGATGGGAAACTGCCGTTACATAAGAAAATATTGCTCTCTCCAGAGCCAAAGCCAAGTTTGTTTGTCTTATTTTGTCATTTCTGTGAATCCAAACTTATCTTTTAAAACACCCACTAAAAAAGGCTGTCTGCTGATGAGGTAAAGACATGAAAATAGAGCATAAATTGATTGATTGTTTTTACGTGGCTAAAATACATTTTTGCTGATAACCTTGTGCACAGCAGTTCATTGCTTTACTTAATAAAACTAAAAATACAACAGTACTCCTTTTTGCGTCTCCAAACTGGGGACATGCCGACCACCATCTACTGTTTTTAATACACCAACTCTGTTTAAGTACCTCCTACAACCCCACTTCAAAAAATCTCAGCTATCCCATTAAAACATGTCAGAGATAAATGCACTTTTACACAAGTAGTTACAGGATATATTCCAAACTATTCTGTGGCAGTGAAGTGTCGTTTCTCTTATCTGTGCGGGGTAGGAAGCAGTACAGGATGGCATGGTGCTGCACAACTGCAGGCAGCTGGTAACTGTTGATTAGTAATCCTGCCTGTTTATCTACCCTGCAGTGAGAATTAAGACTCCTCTCTGGTAATTAAGCTTTGGTCTACTCTTACATTTTGATGTCGACATTTAAAAAGGTGAAATACACCAGAAGTTTCACTGTGGTATTTCAGTAAATTGTGACAGTAAAGTCATTATCTCAAGATTAATTTATGTGTGAAGATTTCAAACTTCAACTCTCCTTCATCCTTACAAAAGCGCTAATTTTAGCAGAGACCTGCTGCAGGGACATCAGTCCAAAACTAAACCTGGGAGGGGCTTTAGGAACACCTAGGACAATTCATTAAAACACTGTAAAAGGTTGGAACTTTGTTTTTATGCTTCTGTTTTGTTGTTTGTATATTATTATATATGATATGTCTGAAAGTTATGTTTTTCTTATGCTTTATTGTTTGTATAGCCTGTTTTTTGTATGGCTTATTGAATAAGATAGATAAGAAGATGCAAATATTACATTTGTTTTGTAAATAGGTGCTAAAGGGTCGCCTAACAGAAATGGTTCGATATAAAGCGTAGGTACAATAAGGAATAGCTTCAGCCTACACCTTTTCAGTTAAAATTTTCATTTTCCTTTTCTGCCGATATCAGCGCTCTTTTTTCTTGATGTTTATGACTGTATCACTACTACTATTAGATTACATGAGTCTGAAACTGATCTGCTGGAAAGGTTGTGTACTTTGTTTACTGACTACCATTGAACCATTGTGGGCTGTAGGATTCTGGCTTTTGACATTCACATGTGCAGCTCATCAGTGGCCCTCATTTGGATAATTTCCCACGGTGTCTTGCAGAGACTTTATACTCCAAAATGTAAATGATACTGTTTGTAATTGTTTGTTCAGAACATGGTGGTTTATGCAATTGTTGTATTTGTGCTGATTTACTGTTACACCTCAGTACATTTCTTCACTCCAGCTGCGTTGTTTCACAGTAATATGGAACATATTTCCTGGGTAGAATGGAAAGCACAAATCAGCACTCGTGTGCACTGTAAAATGTAGTGTTTATGAATAGAAAACATATGGCGTTGTGGAATGTAGATCAAGATACACATCAGTGTTGCATGTCCAACACCTGATGAGTGCCTTAGGTCAACATCGTGCCCCAACAACAATATTGGATCAGTCCCATCTCTATTATTATATGCTATATATGCAATCAGAGGTTTGAAGAGCCTTGAAGGGGACAGCCCTCATCTGTGTCTTTGTACCACAAAATTAATAAACTATGTTTTAAGACAAGTTACCTTGCTAGGCTGAGGACTTTCTGTGCGATCAAAGCCTCGGTCAGGACTGTCTCCTGTGAAAATCAAGATAGTTGACTCAGGTTCATGGATACCTAACATGACAACTGATACTCAACATTACTACAGTAGTTTAAAGCTGTAGTTCATGCCTTCGAGCCAAACATTAATGGCTACATTCTACATGTATAATAAAGTTCATGTAATGATAAAGTGTATACAGAATACTGAATATGTTGTGTGCAAAATAATAAAAGAAAACAAAAATTAAAATTAAAGTTAAAAAGGTCTTTTTTTGAGAACACTTCAATATATTTGGTTCCCAATACTGAGAAAATGTTGAATATTTGAACTACTACCTAAAATATTCTTTACCAAACAAACTCACATGAAACAACAGTGGTCTCTTGAGTAAATAAGTGTACTGCTTGCACAAGTCGTGGTTATGCAGTAAACATGCTGCTCTGAATCACTTACTGGCATCCCATTCAACCACTTCTCCATCGGAGTTGATTAAACCGCCAATTTCTTCATCTTGTTCCACCTCTTGTTCCTCTTCCTCCTCCCCTGCCTGCAATCTGACAGTCAAATGAAGCGTTTGGTCCTCTAAGTTTGCAGATGCCATCTTCAGTCCGTGTGACATCAGGGCCTTATGTTCAGGAGAGTCCTAAACACACAACACAGTGTGAAAAGACATTTTTTTCTGCATCTTTTTGGGAGTACTTATCCAAAAAGTGAATTTGAGAAGATTTAGTGTCACCAGATTTGGACATTTCTCTTCATTAAAATATCAAATAGCACCTGTCTACTTGGATTAATCCCACTTTGCTTGAAACTTAAACTAAAAATAAAACTAGAAGAGAGTGCAGATCTCCGCCAGGCAACAGATGGTGAAACACCTACTGCAATGCCACCACAACTGCCAGATGTAACCAGCAGAGATTTGCAAAGTTTGAAATAAAGTTTTGTGCATAGTATAGTCTCAGTTTTCTTAAAGATGCTTAGAATAGCGTAATGGTATTGTAACTGAGCATCGTGGGTTCACCTGACCGTATAAACTTAAGGAAACAATAACAGGGAAGATAAGTCCATACATCTCAATTTTTAAACATTTTTATTTTTTTTTGAACATCTTGTTAATTACAATATCATACAGCTGATTAAATCTGCCGCCAGTAAATGAATTTAACAAATTAATCAGTATTACAAAACTCAGAATTAAGCAAATTACCATCAATTTTGTAGCAAAGTCTGCATCTCTCATTTGTTTTCTTGCAGACCTTTAACACTCAAATATGACAGCTGTGCAAATGTATAGCTGAGATGATGACAAGTTTAAAAAAACTGTAATTTATTCATCTCATACCTTCATATAACCTTCATATTTTATGACATCATCACCCTAAAGGGAAAAAAAATCCTCCTTATGTTGCTGCTAGACGTCACCCTTAATACAGGTGTGTGCCTCTATTTGCGTGTGGTAAGCAGGAGAGCAAACAGCTTTTTCACTGCAATAAAAATGTTATTTTGAAAGGCTAAGCACCAACAAATATTGACTGCAGCAGAATATTTTGTTAAAAACATAATGAGAAAACATCTTTTGGACCGGTTTCACAAAGATATTTTAGATCAGTCTGCAGCATTAGGCTAGTCTTCATTTTGCTCATAGATTAGTCTACTGCAAGTTAGACCATTTCACAAAAATAAAGACTGACTGAAAGCCAAAATATTAAACATCTTATCCCCAGACTGACTCTGTTACCATGGTAACATGGGTCTTAAGCCAATCAGTGCCACTAACTGATCAGTAGCACACAACAACAAAAAAGAGGAAAACATGGCTCATAATTTGTTGCTTGCTAACACTGCTATGGAAAGAGCATTGATTTCTTTGCATCTTGTACCATATTTTTGTATCTTCTTTGAACATCTTCGATGCTTCTCTCAGAGGTGGGATCAATAGAGTTTACTGTCACAGGACTTTTTTTTGGTATTGTTACAATCTTTGCTCAACTTTCCAAGTAAAACATCCTTGTAAATGTTGAATTGCTCCAAAAGGAACTAAACTGCCTTGTGCAATGGATAAATTTAGATGTCTATCTGAAGTCTTAAGTCCATCTTTACCAGCCTCTGAAGTTACAGGAAATAACTGGATCACATGAACTGGAAACAATCCTACTGAAATCTAATTCTGTAAATAGTATAAAACTAATAATATTACTGTAACCTATTTTTTGTAAGTGTGCAGAAATACTGAGTTTATATAGGCATGCAGAAAAAACTGCTGCACAGCATTTGAATAGTGGTTTAGAATTTGAATGTCAAGCGTCAAACTATTCAGTACAGGGCTACATATTTGCATAACACTGTATCACGAATTTGAAAAGGTATTTTTACATACTGTTTGGCAAGGTGCTGGTCTTTTGGTCTCATGTAGTTCTGCTTCTGTTGGCAAAGATGTGCTTTGTTCTACATCCAGGCTCTGGTCTTGAGCAAAACACTCATCCGCTGTTCTCTGATGGGATTTCATGTTCCGTTTGTGACTGGTGGTCATCTCGTGTACTGCGTTATTGCACTGTTGCACAGTCACATTTCCGGGTGCTTTTCCACAGGAAATCTTAGGTTTCTGATCAGAGTCCATGAGCATGTGTCTCTGCCGCCCCTCCCTGGCAGACGAGCTCTGCCCGTAGAGAGTCGGGCCACCAGAATATACTCTCTCGTGTCTCTTTACTCCGTATGAAATGGAGCTCTCCTTCCCGCTTGCTTTGAGGTGGGGATGAAAAGTGTGTGTGGAAGTGTCCTCATTTTCTCCCTCTGAGCTGAAGCTCTCATCTGTGTTTAACAGATTAAGGCAAAACAAAAATGTAAAAAGTCACAATCGAGTAATTGTGTGCATGTGTTATCCAGTAAGAATTTGCTGATATTTAAGATTTTCTACTCACGATTTTCAGTCACAGTCCAGCCATCCTCTTCCTCTTTGATGATTACTTGAATCTCTGGTGTCTCACAATTATAGTCAGGACTCGGTGCTCCTTTTTTTGAATCATGATGTGGCAAATTCTGGTCATCATAATTTTCATTTAAACTTAGTGACAAGGGATCTTGGAGCTCAGGATCCTATTGAAAAATAAAGACAGAGACACTCATGCTCAGTGACCATCACCTGCAAGGCATACAGTAACACACCTCAGAAACCTTCACAGGGGCAGTTCATCCCAAAATCAAAAATATACATTTTTCCCCTGGCTTGCTATTCCCTGGGGTGCTATTTATCCAACTAGGTTTTTCTGCTGCAAGTTGAAAGGTTATGAAGGTAACACCCAAAGAGATGTCTGCCTTCTCTCAAATATAATGGGACTAAATGGTACTTGGCTTGTGGTGCACAAAGAGCTTAAAAAATACATTTGAAAAACTCAACAGCAATGTCTCTTTCCAAATCATGACCCAGTTGCTCAAAATAATCCACAGAACTTGTTGTGAGCAGTTTTTTGTAGGAACCACTTAGATTCTACTGCAGAAACAGAATAGTTCCTACATAAAGCTGCTCACAACAAGGTCTGTGGGTCATGAGTTTTGGAAAGAGACACCGGTTTTGAATTTTCCAGTGTATTGAGGCTTTGAGCACTACAAGCCAAGTGCCATTTAGTCCTATTACACTGGAGAGAAGGCAGACATCTCTACAGCCGATATCTCCAAAGCTCTGCAACTCAAAACGCACAAAAAACAGATGGATAAATAGCACTACAGGCCAGGGAAAATATATGTAGTTTTGATTTTGGGGTAAACTGTCTATTTAAAGTGTGTGGCCAGCTAAAAGCTTAATTTAGAAGAAATAATCCTGAAAACACACGTTCTAAATTTTGCATATGCAAAAAAAATCCACCGAACAGGCCCCTTGTAGCTTTATACAACAAAATTTCATGTAATGCCACATTCATGACAGCAGATTCAGACAAACGTCCTATTGTTGCAACTTGGGTGCGTTCATGTATTTTATGGTTCCAAGAATGTGACCTGCATTGCCAGTCCTGTAGTCTGACATTAAATTTATTATTGTCTAATGCACACCTGGTAGACGTCACGTAGGAGAGTGAAATACTGCAAAAGAAGGTAATGAACTCCTGCACACTGTCAGCACTGTGTTTACTATATAAGTAATGTTCTATCATAAACCTTTGCAAGGCATTTACTGTAACTTTGGCATTTTTCAATCTGGACCCTATTTTCCCATGTTTTTTTTGTCAAAGTGACTAATGGGTACAACAATTTTTGAAACTGGTCCAGTATTGTGGGAGAGCGCTGCAGCCAGCAGAAGCAAAACTGAGCTGCAACATTACCCCTATGGGCAACTGCACAGCATCAAAGTATGTCCACTAAAAGTGTCTGACAACATTATGGAAAGGCTCACTACAGAGATGGGACCTTTTTTTTAAAAAAAAAACAAAAAACAAAGAGTGAGATATGTTTTGTTTAAGCAGAAACAGACGCTATATCACACTGTTCAAAATGACCAAACTCCTTACAGAAACAGCAATATACCTCTCTGTTCTACTGCTGACGTGATTGGTTTGTTTGTTTTATTGTGTGATTTTGGTGTTTTAAAGGGTCAAAAACCGATGTTGATAATGTTTGTTTCTCACTAAATAAAAAGAATCTCTTGAAAAAAACAGTTCTCTCTCTGTATCGATCCTTTCCATATTGCTGTCAGACTCTTAGAAAGACAATTGGAGGCTATTAATGGTCAAAAGACAGCTTTCTTAGTGAATGCACTTTGATGGTCCACAGTTAAGTTGCAGCTCAGTTTCGCTTCAGCTGGCTGCAGGGGTTTCACTCAATATTGGACCAATTTCATAAATTCTTGTCCCTATTAGACACTCAGACACAAAACATGGGAAAATAGGGTCCAGGTTGAATAATACCTTAAGTTACCCTTTAAATTCAAAATATGAAGCAACAAAATCTTCAATTCAAACTAATCTTAATAAATATAACAAATTTTGTGCCTATGCAGTATTTTCTATTTCCAGGTTTCTATTAGATCTATGATTACTACCATCCCTTGCTAGTCTCATTTTTTTCATATTTTATAAATTACTGATTATTTAATTGTCTTAATATTTTGTAAGTTGACTGCTTCTCTGTTTGGCGGTCTGCCAAAGGTCTCGTGTGTTCAGTAAACTTAGTGCCATGTGTACAGTGTGCATTAGTTTACTCCCTTTTTTTACACAATATAAAATGTAAAGTTAGTTGTGTCCCATATTTCAAGCAGAAACAAACAAACAATATTGGCAATAAAGCTCTATTTTAATTAACTTAATCAAGTGTATTATGGACCCTACCCTATGTTTCTGTGACTAATGGGGACAATTTTTGAAACAGGTTCAGTATTGAGCCAGTCCGCTGCAGCCATCAGCAACAAAACGGCTGAAATGTAATCCCTGTGGGCAACTGCTGGTTTCTCCCCGCTGCTTCCCTGACATCCCTCTCGCTCCTCTCCCGATATTTTTGGCTGGACCGCAGGGGCCAGCCCTATGGGTTCGCTGGGTGGCTGAGTAATGCTGCATTCAAGACAACATCGGAGGTCGGAATTTCCCAGTTGAAATGTTCAGCTTCTATCCTCAAAGCCCTCCAGGTGCAAAACGCCTAAAGTAAACAAAAACCATGGCTGACCGTGATGAAATTGTTCAGTTTTATTGATAAGTGTGCACTCAACCAAACCCTCAGCAATGCATTGTTGCATAGACAACACACAGGAGGAAACGTGACGCCTGAGAAAACACAGCCACTTTACATTTTATTTTATGGCACTTAGCGTTGGTGATGTATTAAAACATCAATTTACATGCAGAACTGCTTTAATTATATGATAGCATCTATTATTTTAGGGTTTTATGAGTTCTGAGTTGTCTGGAACGCAGCAGAAGTAAGTAGCTGAGTGAAGTTACACCATTGGTCAGACAAGTGTATGTCATGATGTCATCGACAACAGCACAGCTGCACCCGGTCAGCACACTTCACCCAGAAAACAAGCTGCAGCTAAAGCACCTCACTCAGGATCGCCTAAAGACAGAGTTTTGTGTTTCAGACACAATGTCGCTCTTTATAAGCTCTTCAAATCGGACATAGCTCATCAAGCCAGGAATTTCATGGTGGCTGTGCCCGTTCAGTTCGGCCTCACGCCCCTCAAACAAATCATATTCCCCGCGGCCACAGCGGCGTCAATGCTCTGCCCACACTGTATGAACTTCTGGAAAACCACCAGGCTGTTTTGTGTGATGATTCCCAGCAGAGAGCACGGGAGATGCAGCGTGTGAATATGGACAGAAGTGCTGACGGGATATCATGATTGTGATCATGAAGCCTGATGTGACTCTAAAATTCTGTGGCTGCAGACTGGAGTCGCGTTATATACACCTCTATGAAAAGTCTGTATTGCCATGCATGCACATCCATGCCCTGTCTTTCTTATGGAAGCCCATTTCTGCCAATGTGATGGACAAAATTAAGATCCTGTACATCATTATGAGAAACTTTATCAAAATAATGAGATATTGACACAAAATAGTTAGTATCTCAACACAATGACTTAAAATTAAAAAGGACCACGTATGGGAGAGCCTTTAACACTATCACATAAAGGAACAAAAAAGTAATAGTAATAAAAATTCATCTATATGTCACAGCAACCCTTTGAATTTGAGGACGGTCCAGCAATACAGGTTTCACCAAGTCTTTTTACCTCTCGCTCAGGGAATTTGGCTAAGGGTTAATTTTGACCAAACCACAGTTGATGATTATGAACAGTGGAAAGACAAACCAAGACAGTTTTGGTGAGTTTTATTTTGTTTCTGTCAAGTTTGAATAAAGTGCGTTTTATGATGACAAAATTACCGTTTCTTTAAATGGAGTCTGGCGGCTTTTTTTTTTTTGAGCGTGATAACACAGCTGTTTCTGTTTGAACAAAAAAGAATCTTACTGTCTAACAAAAAGGTCTATCTCTGTAGTGATCCTTTCCATAATGCTGTCAGACACTTAGAATAACAATCTGAGCCTGTCTGTGGCAAAAACAAGCACTTTTGGTGGATGTTCTCTGATGGGCCCAATTGCTCACAAGGATTAAATTGCAGCCTGTTTCATGGCTGACGGCTGCAGTGGTCTCCTTCAGTACTGGACCAATTTCAAAAATTGTTGTCTCCATTAGTCACTCAGACACAAAAACAGGGGAAAATAGGATCCAGGTTGAAAATAACTCAATTTACCCTTTATGCACAGACACCCCAACAATTCCGTCTCCGCAACTTTCAAAAAGGATTTAAAGAAATCATTCAAGAAAACATTCTGCAACATATTTTAGTTTGACGGTGCAGAAATCCTAAAAAAAATAATGACAAAATGAGACATATTGTTGTCTTCAAAAATTCACTTGCACGTAATCTCCTACTTGACACCACTGTTGTCTATTCATGTTTGTATGAATGAGCAATATGAGACTTGCTTGAAAAAAGAAAAACATCAAAATGAATGTATTGCATAGCATTAGTTATGCCACTAGTATGTGATAATGATGCTGTAGGCACAGACTGATCTGAATAGTCTGCACTGAAATGACAAACCATAAAAATCTGATGTGACAACAAAAAAGATTACTTGATAAATCCAAATTTAATATCACTGATTCCCTGGCTGATCTGCTGCAGATCAACATAAAGACAAAGCACTGTATAACAGCGCTATCTGAGTAATGTGAGTAGATATACGGCATCTTCCATGTGCAGTTGACTCTATTTTGATCTACGTAGACTCAGTGCAGGACATTGGTGTATAGTACATAATATTAAATACTTGCCCTAATATATAGTGTATAACGGTGGCACTATGTATACAAAGTGTAACATTACCTAGAGTAACCATGAATGAGAACAGAGTTTCTATTTTCTATCCTCATTAATTTTTGTTCTATTTAATATGTATTATTAAAAGGCTTAAATTATTGTTTTGTTTTTTTGTTTTTTTTACCTATCTATCTATCCATTTAATAGATTAAAAAAAATCATGAGGATGAAAATCCAATAAGACCAAAATGCTTAATTCTACTGTGGTCCTCCAGTATAACACTTGACATGTCACAAACAAAAACAACAACAAGACAGCATGTAAAGACAATACACTCCACATAATAATATATAGGCACAGCCTTGTGTAATAATGATCTTGATATTTTGGTCATTTAAAGCTAAGAATTAAATTTGTGTGCTACACTGTGCTTGTGCGATGACTCTAAGGCTACTTTAAATGTGCTCTTTGAAGTAATCAATTCCAGATTTATGGGTAGACTAGTCCACTGTACTGTAGAGAAATGTGTTTTTGCTCATTTGACTATTAAATTGAAAAGGTGTGAAATCTGCCATGCTCTCTCCTGTAAAGTGGTTATGATTGTCTCTCAAAAGTGAGAAATTACACAACAATTAATAGATTATTAATCGATTATTAAATAATCACAAAGTATTTTGATAATAGATTACTCAGTTTGAGTAATTATAGTATAAAAAACTCTGACTTCTTACATGTGAGTATGCTTGGTTTCTTTATCCTTTGTGACAATAAAATTAATATCTTTGGGTTGGCAAAACAAGACATTGGAGGACGTCATCATGGGTTTTGGGAGACAATGATCGACATTTTTCACCATTTTCTGACATTTTATAAACCAAACAACTTATAAAGTATTCCAAAAAATAAATCAACAGATTAATCAACAATGAAAATAATCGTTAGTTGCAACCCCATTTGGTGACATTATCTTTTTCTTCTTTTTTTAAAGAGAGGAGCATTTTACCATATATTATTCTTTATTTCTGTCAACCCATCTGACAGGTGCAATTAATCAAATATTACTGAAATTGCAATATCCAAATTGTAGAAGCTGATTTTTTTTAATAAAAGATTTCTGATTTTTAAAAAAATGACAAAACAGCATTATAATTACATACTGTATTACTGCAGAAAGGCCATGACCTACAAAAATAATTCTCCAGATATATGAAAACATGCTTGTTTTGTCAAACCCATTAGGAGTCATTAGGATAGTTGTTATAAAATGTGAGAAAATGGTGAAAAGGTCAATCAGTGTTTCCCTACGATGACATCCTCAAATGTCTTGTTTTACTCACAACATAAAGATATTCAGTTTACTATCAGAGAGAAATACAGAAACAAAACATATTCACATTTAAAAGGCTGAAATCAGACAATTGACTTCTCTTTTTGCAAAATTACTCAATCCGATTAATCAATTACCAAAATAGTTGGCGATTAATTTAATAATCAATTAATCGTCGCAGGTTTATAGCATACCATGCAGCCTTATTATCAATCTATCTGATAGATAATCAACATTTGATATGCTGATATTTAGCAAATGAATAGTGCATAACAAGCATAGTGCAAAAAAACAATATATTTATGAGGAACTGTCAGTTTTTGTGCAGCCCTTTAATGGACGGCACAAGCGACTGAGATTTTATCTTACTACAGACACCAATATGAAATGCATAAAAGCATTAATGTTACAGTCGGCTGCTGCCTAAAATAAACTTATGTTTTGTTAGACTGACCATAGCTAACATTATCCTTAGTCTGATATTTTCCTCACAAAAATTTAGATATAAAAGAGGCTGTAGCACTTCCCGGCAGCCAGGAGCAGTCAATAAATCATTTCCCCGGATAACTTCTAGCTATATCTAACTGAATGCATCGCTAACGTTAGTTACTTTAACGCTAACAAAAAAAAAAACGTCACTAGCTAATCAGCTAGCTACCAAGCTTTTCTCATAAGATAAAAACGATCTTTTATAAACTGCAGGAGCGAAAAGAGGTTAATGTTCAGAGCAATGTAACCTCAGCTGACCCACACCTAGCAAGGTACTTCTTATTTATCTGCACACCAGGTTAACGAACTGTCTCTGTTAGCTAGTTAACTATAACAGCTAAGCTAAATCCAAAATCACAGCTAGCTGCACAATAACAGCCCGAACAGCAGTACAGTGTCGCATGTTACCTCAAACATAGTGCTCCAGGTTTGAGGGATGTCATAAGAGAAGCAGGGTGAATAGTAAATGAAGCTAAGTTGTAGCGTTGTCCAGGATGAGGGCAGCTGTCATGAGCTAATCCTTCAGTCTCTGCTAGCTAAATATGTTGCGCCACCACTTCTTCTTCTTCTTGTGTTTTTTTTTTCAGCGGTTACATCGGTCCGTAATGGCAGGTCACAAGCTGGAAGGCGCATACCGCCACCTACTGGAAATATGTTCTTTATTTGCTCAGAGATAAGACGACAGAGTAAATGTCTGATTATAAAAAGAATTCAGGAAGTGACTTTTAAAATAAATATTTTAAAAATAGTAATAACCCCTTATTACTTTTTTTTTTTAAATATTTATCCCCTTTCATAAGCCTGTGTCTTTCTGTCGTGTCCTGACACATATTTTCTTTCTCTTATTATTTTATTTTATAGTGGTTTTATATGTGCTCAAAAAAACGTACATTTAACAATACACTGATTCTGAATTTTCAACTACCTATGAAAATGTGTGGTTTGGTTTTGTTTGTTCCTCCAAAACAAACATATAAACAAACAAACAAAAAAATCAATATATCAGTTTAATTATATTACTTGCAAAATCACATATCCATGAATCTAAATCGACTGATTATAAACCATCTTTTGTAAAATCTGAAAGCAAAGTCAATCAATACATTAATTCGATCTTATATTCTCAAAATAAGAAAGCCATCAAAACATTGAATTTATATGCCATTTTTATCATGTGACTGAATTAATGATTTCTGTCAGTAAGGATCCTTTATAGTTTTCTGTTTCTTATATGCACATTTTATAGCTGTTTAATAACATAAAAACAAACAAACAAACAAAAAGACTTGAAATATACAGTAACAAGAAAAATGCACAAGTGGGATGAAAAAACCCTGAGAGCTTGTAAAAGAAACCCACACAACATTGAAATTAAAGCCCGTCCTGGCTTGTTTGTTCAAATGTATTAATTTTACACTTTGTTTTTATTGTCATGTTGTTTGACACGTGCGATTTGTTTAATTATATAAACAAACTAGACAAAACAACATACTGACATTAAAGAGAGCTACACTGCTCTACACTGCAGAGAGCAGTAACTCCAGAAAACCTGAAGCTAAGAAGAAAGCTTTACAGATTTTATTTAAAAAAAAAAAAAATAATAAAAGAAACAAACAAATAAAGGGAAAAAAAGGAAGAGGAAGAAGTAAACCTTTGCAAAAACTTCAGGAAGTATGATCATCATTTCACAAAAAAGCACTTGACTGTGAGAGGTTAACATTACGTTTAACATTAACAACAGTTTGGTCTTCAGAACTTCATTATTCAAACAAACTCTGCTGGGACGTTTCTTTAATCCCTCAAGTGACTGGCTGTAACAATGTGGAGGGTCTGTGATAGAAAACAATTAGAGTTTACCTGATAAATATTGTTAAAGAAGAACATCTGTCTTAATTTTCTTTCTTATTAATTAACAAAGATCCAACTGTAAAGTGTTCTCTTTCTGTGGCATAACTGATCTCTTTCCTGCTTTGAGAACACTAAATTTCACTTAGTCGTGTTTTTCAGGGTCAAAGTAATTATTTCTCTTCTGTAAATCTTATTAATTTGGCATAGTTTGTATTATATTCTGTGCAGTTTGCTGGATCCTGCTCCTTGTCTGTCTCGGGTGTACTGGGATCCTGATGGTGGCCACAACATGACAAACTGCCAGCTGAAAACAGCCAATCTAAGGATGCTTTGTTATTTCAGTCCTTTTAAGAGAGATAAAGAAGCAAATAATAACCATGAAGATTAATGTTTTAAGCAACTGAATTTGAAATTGAATCAGTACTGACTGATGGTTTATATTTTATTTTAAAACCGTACCTAAGATTACACGGTCTGAGTTTCCCTCTTTGAAAGTTTCAATAGTCAATTTTCAGTTGTGCAATTTCAAAAACCTTATTCTGGACATGTTTGTTTTGTGTGGTTCAGAACTTCAGACAGCAATTCAAACCCAGCATTCAAAATCTATATTACAATTGCTCAAATTCAATAATTCAGTAATGAAAAGTCAAGAAAAGTTTTTAAAAAATCCTGTTGCTCAAATAAAAAAAAATAATAAACAATAAAAATAAAATACAATAAAATTAAATAAGAATTCAGATCTGAATGTCTGAATCAGCAGGATAGTCAAGCCTTAAAATTTCAGAGGTGAATTTAGACCACATAAATTCAAATAATGGTAGTCAACATTAATTATTTGCTTCCAGAAATGCACCACTGTTAACATTTCACTAGATATTCAAGCCATCATCTATATTCTTTTATTTGTTGCAGGATGATGCAGATTTTCCATCCTATGCCTCAGGGAAGTCTGCGCGAGTCTACGGAACATTTCAGAGGGAAATTTAATTTTCATGGCTTTCTGCTTCATTAAACCTCGGAAAGAGATCACAGACTTAATGTAACTAAAGCAAAAGGAGAAGTTCCTGGCCAAAAATGCTACATTTACTTCAAGGATCATAGCTGAAGTTTTAAATACATCTTTATTATGCTTTTCAACACAAACACAGACAGCTCCAACAATACACAGCAGCTGATCCATGATATATGATGTTGTATATGATGCACATGATATACTTAAAGAGACAACTGCACACTCACATAAATATGTTGTGGAAGAATAAATGGGAATATCATATCTACTTATGTATACACACATTTTATTATACCTGAGCACTTTCTCTCACCTTCTAAAAAAAGTCTTCCCAATACTTGCCCCATTTGTTGGCTAAAGTTGCTCTACTGTATGTATGTATGTATGTATGTCACCAGTAGTGCAGCGTAATTAAGTACATCTACTCAAGTACTCATGTACTTGTGCTTAAATTGAGCATTTCCATTTTATGCTACTTTATAATTCTATTTCACTACATTTCAGAGAGAAATATTGTACTTTTCACTTCACTACATTTACTTGACAACTTCGGTTACTTTTCAAATTAAAATTTTACATTCAAAACAAATGATCTGTTCATAAAATATGACGCATTGTTACAGATTACACTCCCTACAGTACATGAACTACTTAAAATTATGTCCACTTTGACCAGCAACAATATTAAAGTACCAATTAATATAGAATAATGTATCATTAATAATGATCCTTAGCTACTCCGCATTCTAAGAATGTTTACTTCTGATATTTGAAGTATATTTTGTTTGTGATACTTCTATAGTTTTACTTAAACGCAAATTACAGTCCAGGACTAATACTTGTAATGGAGTTTTTTTAAACATATATATATTGGCATTTCTACAAGCCCAAATCCAAAAAAGCTGTGATGTAAAATGTGAATAAAAACAGAATGCAATGATTTATAAAAATCGTTTTGACTTGTATTGAGTTGAATACAGCACAAAGGCAAGATATTTGATACTCAAACTGCTAAACTTTATAGTTTTCTGTAAATATTCTCTTATTTTCTATTTGATATCTGCAACATGTTCCAAAAAAATTAGGAGAGGAGCACATTTACCACTGTGATACATCACCTTTTCTTTTAACAAAACTCAGTTTGGGAATTGGGGGCACAAACAGTTAAAGTTTCTGCTTGATATACGACTTCAGGTGCTCGACAGTCCAGGGTCTCCGTTGTCGTATTTTGTCCTTCATCACGCGCCACACATTTTCAGTGTGAGACGGGTCAGTCTACTACCTAAACTCTTTGATTATGAAGCCACGCTGCTGCAGAATGTGTCTCAGCTTTGTCTTTGTAGGAGCCATGACAGAATTCACAGAGGTAAAGTTTTGTAGTAAGTGTGTTATGGTTTATATATTTGTGTTTGTTATTATTTATTAGGTCATTTAGGCTGTTCTGTGATCATGCTGATGAGGGACTTTGAAGGTCACATGGATATGGGCGGGGATGTTAAGTTCATATTGGCACCTGCTTTTGTGATCAGTGAGAGAGAGAGGGTGAGCTGGGTTGCCGTGTTCTTTGCTGACTGCTATTTTCTTTGATCACTTTGATTATGAGTTTGTGCATATTATCATAACTTTATCATTCTTTACTGTTAATAAAGAGTTAAATGTTTTTGTTAAATGCATCAGACAATAACAGGCCCGACCTCAGCCTCTCAGTGACTTTTGTGTTCCCTGAAGTCGCTACAGTCTTACTGAAACAATCAGGGACGTCTGTGAAAAAGACCACAGCACACTTTTCCACTTTGTGTCAGTCCATCTCAGTTGGCTTCAGATATATGGCTTTCACTTTGCATGGTAGAGCCTTAGCTTGCATTTGTAGATGCAGCAACAGCAGACAAGAGTTTTCCTGTTCCTGTGTTCCAGTGTTCCTAAACTCATGTGGTATCCTTTCCTATCCTACAATAATGTGGGTTTTTAAAGCAGTTTTTAATGCAGTGCCGCCTGAGGGGTCAAAGGTCGCAGGCATTCATTGTTGGTGTTCAGCCTTGCCCCTTACGTGCAGAGATTTCTCCAGATTCTCTGAATCTTTTAATATTATTTTGGGTTGTAGATGGTGAAATCCTAAATTCTTTGCAGTTTTTTGCTGAGAAACGCTGTTCTCAGACTGTTGGACTATTTGCTCATGCAGTTTTTTTTTTTTTTTTTTACAAAGCGATGAGCCACTCGGCCTTTAAAGGATGCCACTTTGATGCCTAATCATGTCTGTTATCAGTTAACCTGTTTACCTGTTGAATGTTTCAAAGCGCGTTCTTTTGTTGTCACTGTCCCAACTTTTTTTTTTAATGTGTTGCAGTCATCAAATTCAGAATGAGTGTATCGTTACAAAAAACAATAAAATAAATAAGTCTGAACATTAAATGTCTTTTTTACTGTAGTCAATTGAATTTAAGTCTATTTTTTTTTGCAAATCATTGCATTCTGTTTTTATTTGCGTTTTACACAACTTTGTTTTTTAATCAAGGTTGTACTGAAAGGAATAGTTCATCAAAAAATGAAAATTCATTACTTGGTATCTTCTAGGTCTAATTTAGTTTGTTAGTCCACGAAACACTGCTGGAGTTTCACAGGAAAACAGCGTTGTAGAATCTCCCAAACAAAGGAAGTGAATGGTGACCAGGTTTCAAATGAGAAAACGGAATAAAAACATAAAATGCTTTCATGCTGCTCGTCTGGTGTAATCCAAGTCACCTCAAGCCCCAACATGCCATTGACTAAAAAAAATATTTTTTACACCATGAAAGCATCACCTGAATCTTCACTGTAGATCCTTAGCTTGGCGCTGCATTCGCATGCACAATCTGAACTGTGTGTATGTGGTGTGATGGTGTGCAAACAGCATTTTAGGACTTTAGGAGACTTGGATTATGCCAGATGAGCAATATTTTGTTTTGTTTTGTTTTTTCCACTTTTTTTTTTATGTTTGAAAACATAATTAATGTTTTTGATTCTTCTTCCACCACTGTAGCCTTATTAAAGTCTTATCCTGTGTGCGTACTGGTGATTCAGGACTATTTGAAGACTCACTAAATCATTATAAATGTAGTATGGTCTCTGTACATGAAGAGCAAACGTGTAAGTTAATAGGTTACTGTTTTATTAGTGCGGTGGTCCATTATCCCTCAGACTTCAGCGACAGAACCTCATCTGAACTTTGAACTGAAGCAGCTTTTAAAAGCCACATGGCTGAAATCAACTGTACAACGTCATCACCGAGAACAACCTCTGTCCTCATCACACACATCTGCAGATAGGTGAGTGACTGCGTGTGTGTGTGTGTGTGAGAGAGAGTGAGAGTGAGAGAGAGAGGGGGACCAATGACGACTGTTTTCAGGCATCCGCATGACGCGCTGACGTGCGCGTGGGTGCGTGCGTGCGTGCGTGCGTGCGTGGGGGTTTCCACGCAGCCATGGCGACAGCTCCTCTGGCAGAATTGTTATTATTCGCTGCATGGACGGTTTAATTTAAAGGTTTAACTCACCAGAAACAGACTGGAGCAGGTAGTATGTGACCCTCCCTCTGGTCACCTGTCAGAGGCCGCTGCTGAGGTAAACTGTCACTTTATTTCAATGACGTTTCTAACTTAGCAAAGGTAACTTACTGTTAGCTAGCTGTCGTTAGCTCGCTAACTAGCATATCACACCTCAAGCTAACGATAGTTAATGTTGGTATCTGTAATGTAAGAATAGTAATAGAAGTTGCTGCTTACGTTGGCTAACGTTAGCGGCTAACGACGAGCTAACAGTTAGAGAGTGCAGCTAACGTCCAGATGCGGATGTGATGAGTTTTACACCTGTTAAAGGACTATAATAACTGTGTCCTTTTATTATAACTCATTAACCACAGCTTATTTAAACTCTGTGCTTTACATCCATGCTGGCCATTTTCAAATGCTGGCTGATTGTGTAGTTTTATATTATCTGATCTGTTTTTACTACTGTTAGAGGCAGCTAACGTTTCGATTTCATTTGTTTCCGTTTAGAATGAAACTCGTATAAACCAGCTGCAGTAAAGCTGTCAAACCCATCACGCGACACATCTAGTCTGAATGTCAAAGTTACATTAACTCTGTAGAGTAAAACAGTGTAGACCTTTCAAATCAACCTGTAATGTAGTTACCTATTAGTAGTTAATTAATCCCATAATGAGACATTAAATTGTTTCAATCATTTATCAAGCAGAAATACCAAACCATTTTCTTTCTGGCTCTGGCCTTTCCAATCTAAAGACCAGACGTGTAGCTCTGGGAAATGTGATACACAGTTTCACTATTTTAAAACATTTTATAAATTAAGTGCTTAGTTTGATAATGGAAATTGGTCAGATGATTAATCTTGCATTTTGAGATTAACAGTAGAGATGCACGATTCAATACCTCTTTTTTTCGTGAACGTTGTTGTTGTTGTTGTTGTTGTTGTTGTTGTTGTTGTTGTTGTTGTTGTTGTTGGTGGTGGTGGTGGTGGTGGTGGTATTATGTGTGAGGTTACACAAGGCTGTCATAAACTATGCAGCACTTGTTATTAAAAGAGCAAAAAACATAGAAATGCATTAAATTGAACTTTAGGTTTAGTAGGTTTCACAGGTTTAGGAGTGCAAATTGTATGTATTTTATGTATTTTAGACTGTAATGTGCATGAAATAATGGAATTCTACATGACTTTTCCATGTTTCAATATCAGCATTATATATTGGCCTTTGGACACCTTGCGCTCTAAATATTGGCAATGGCTATTGTAAAACTCATATCTGTCAACCACTATTGAAAACATAATTGATAATTTAATCAGTATCAAAAGTGTTGCAGCCCTAAACAGCATTACCTACCAATGATAAAACATAATTCTTATTTTTCCTTTGCATTTTGTTTTGCATTCCAGGAAAACAAAAAAAAACAACAAATCTTTAACACAGCAGCATGGTTTACAAAATGATTAATTCTGATATGAAATATAAGTGAAGGAGGATAAAACATAGAAAACCTGTGGCATAGTCGTTTAAATCTCCAGTTGTCTTTGAGAAGCTTTTAGACACTGTACCCATATTGTAACCTTTAAACTTAAATCAGTTCCTCCATTTAATTCTTCTTTTGTAACCTTGTTTCTCCTCTTATTCAGACTTGGATATTTTACACCAGATGGAGTGGGATTCATCAGATGACGCTTGGGGAACTTTAATGGATGACTCCCCTCACTTATCTGAATCCCCTGAATTGACGCCCTTCACCAACAACATATCAGAACATGAATTCTCGTGTCACTGTTGCTACGACATCTTGGTCAACCCCACCACCCTGACTTGTGGCCATAATTTCTGCCGCCACTGTCTGGCTCTGTGGTGGGAGTCATCCCACAAGAATGAGTGCCCAGAGTGCCGGGAGAAGTGGGAAGGCTTTCCTAAAATCAACATACTGCTGAGGTATGATTTTCACAGCCAGACCATATCAGGGAATGTTTGATTTTCTGTCGACAGTTTCCACATTTCTCTCATGTACAGTAGAGAACAGAGACCTACTGTTAATCTCTGAAGACACAATGGTGGTTCAAATACACCTTCATGAAGCTAAGGTTGGATATCTTTTGAAACTTTGTGATGCAATAATTGTGTGTCTGTATCAATATCAAGACAACCAAATAAGCCAAATTCAAATTTAAAATGTAAAAGTAATCGCAATAGAATTCTGTCTCAATAACACAGTTTTAAAATTAGCAAGGTTATAATTTAAATCTAAATATCTGAGTAAAGAAGAAGTAACAATTATTTTTGGCTAGTTATTGTCCATTTGTCTTTCACTTTTTACTAATTGCACTTGTTGACTTGATGCTCTTCTCTGTAGGGATGCAACTGACAAGCTGTTCACTGAGATCATTCAGCGGAGGAGAGTGGAGATCCAGGCTAACCCCAGAATCTCCCGGAGCTTGCTGGCCTTCCAGAGGTAGTACCTGTAGACGATTTGTTCAGTTTTAGCACCCTACTGATGAGAAGGACAGTCTTGTTTCAGTCCCCACGGTTCGTTTCATTCACCTGCCAATAGCAAAGCAACTCATTAATCACTGTTTTGGTTCACTCCCGTAGTTGGTCAGAGCAGCAAGGTTTCTCAAACCTTGTACCAACTTCTTTGGTGTTAGCAGGTACTGTGGACACTTAACTAGTGCTTCTTAAGTAGCCAGCACCCAGAAGCACTTGTGCTCCTTTACTGTCACCTTATTTTTAGCACAGCTATTCATAGATTCTAACCTGCATAAACCTCAAGCAGATAAAGGTGGTCAATGATGATATGATGATATTATGGATGCATGATGTGGATTTTTTCAGCTGATACAATAACCAATAATTACCTGCTTCTCACGGCCAATGCCATGAAGGTAATCAATAATTTCACATTTTTGTTTTTTAAAAAGAAGTTCATATAACTTGTAGTTTTTGCACAACTGAGAGTAAGAAATCTTAGATGGAGTGCGCAAAGACGGATGATTTAATATTCCATAGCTCTGACCAAGCCAAATTTAACTGACATTACTATTACAATAAAAACAAATAACAGTCTTAAAATGTTCATTTATTTTTTCTAATAAAGTACATCTAAAAGACTTAACAAATGTACTTTGGCTTTTATAGAGTTTTTTGCGTAACAATTCAGATGCTTTGACTTCATCTATCAAA
This sequence comes from Lutjanus erythropterus, assembly GCF_056507025.1. Taxonomy (NCBI): domain Eukaryota; kingdom Metazoa; phylum Chordata; class Actinopteri; order Lutjaniformes; family Lutjanidae; genus Lutjanus; species Lutjanus erythropterus. The sequence continues at coordinate 8,391,223 of NC_139319.1, forward strand.
TCAGATATTATTATAGCTGATTTATCCCCATGAACTTTCCACCTGATCTGTTTACTTGTGGTTGATACCCTTGTGATCTGAAGCAAAAGCAGCCAGCGTCCATTAAATATCTACATGTTTTTAGGTATGGCGACAACTTGGGTAGATCGAGGACGAACCAGCACAAAGGAGCAGGCTTCTTCTTTTCTGGTGTCCTGACTGCACTCACGTGTGTAGCTGTGAGTATTCATGTTTACCATTTTATCTGGTGCAGTCTGACTTGAAATGGTACCAGCCCTCAAAATTGATGCTATGGTAGATTTAACTTTCTCACCTGCCTATCAGGCACCACTGACAGTGTGTTAGTGTTACCATGGTGACATCAGTTGATTCATCAGGTTTTAGGATGATTTATTGATGAGGCAGCAAGGGATGTTAAGCATGTTAAGAGCACCTTATTTTCTTACATTTTTTATAGTGAATTGTGTAACTTTGGTTTTCCTCTCTTATTGGGAAGTAGTAATCATGTTGTAAAGACTTTGCTCTTGACAAAGTGTGGCATACAAACCTGTAGTTTCTCTGACAGTCATTGTAAGTTGTTGTTTTAAATACCTACAAACAAACCAAACCAAATGTTGATCAAAATTTAGATTAGTTTAATCAGTTTGCATTATTGGATTGCGAAATAAGATTCATACTCTGTGAGATACAGGAAGCATTATTAGTATCCATCTGGTACTTTCTTACTTTGCAGTGTACATTGCATTGTTAGTCAGTGCTATTTTGTTACACATAATGTCTTGCTTAATTTTTTTTTGTGCTCACTCTTTTACTACATGATGTTGCAAATTATTTTAAGGTCACCACAGTAGTGGATGAAGAGGTCAGTTGTTCATATCCTGTAGACAGACCTGGTGTAGACAGACCGTGTTTATTTTGTTCATGTGGCACTCGGGAGCAACGTCAGTGTGTGTTTTGCCACGTGGCAGTAAGTGAGTGTGTGTGTGTGTGTGTGTGTGTGTGTGCTGCTGGGAGAATGTTCTTGACCCCAGTTCATTAATGAATATCGTGATTGAGTCTGCTTGTTTAATAAACAGGAGCCTGAGCCTGTGTGCACCAAGCATCAGTTTCTTGTAGATGCTTTTGGCTGTATTTTCATTGGATGACATGAATTTTACTGGAAAACAGCGATCCCTGCAAACTGAGTCATGATAGATTTATCATTGAGTAACTGATGAATGTCAATCTATCAAAGTCTGCCATTCTGGGGGGAAAAAATCCCAAAATAAAAATTCATTTTTCTTTTCAAGTTTACATAGACTTTCAATTTAATCAATATTTACAGTACATCTTAAGGTTAATTTCATATGTCCACCAATTCGATGATAGACCGATTAATCAGTCAGCTTATTACCTGGCACCTGGCAAAATCAGCATCGGTCAATGCCTGTGCTCATGAGGCCAGAAACAAAAAATGTCTGCAGACACATCTGCAGGTAGCGCTGTCAGTGTGGCTGCTGTGGAATCATTTTAGTGCTAACGCTCATGAGTTTTGGGAAAGCAGTGAAAAAGAATGTTTTCATGCATTCCTGCTGTAAACGTTTGCTTAAATTTCCTCAGTCACCATTGTCTTTTCTAAATATTAACACATCTTCCATCCTAAATGACAGCATGTCATGTCATCAGTCATGCTGCTGCACACGTATAGTGACCTAAAATGGCTGTGGGTGATTTATGCAAAACAGTAACTGGATGTACTGAGGACCAGAGCTGTGAACTGCCACCGTGTGACAAGTTGGCACCAGTCTGACCTGTGAGGAATTCCAGCCACAATGCAAACTTGTTAATCCCCTTCTCCACACCAACAACAGCTTTGTGAATTAAATATTTTCTTTGGTCCAAATACATAATGCACCCCTGGTGCAATGTAAGCAGGATAAGTGAGTGTTCACCGCACCGTTCACTGCACTGTTTATTCATGTGTGTTTCCAGGTGATGGTGCTGGTGTATCACTGGAGCAGCGGTGTGGTCACCCAGCATGACCCATTGATCAGTAAACCCGTGTCTCGCTGGACGCCGGAGGAAGTTGTGTCCTGGCTAGATCACTTGGGTCCCTGGGCCCAGCTTTACAGAGAATCCTTCCAGCAGGAGAACGTCAATGGCAGGTAGAAAAATTACATGGAACATTATTTCAGCACAGTTTTTGTTTGCTCTACTTGACTGCCATTATGAGTGTGTTTACATTCACAGTATCCTGGTTATGTTTTACACCTGTAAATGTCATATCCTGATTTTGAGACACCTGGATATGTTCCCTGGAGTAGTCCAGTAGAAACCAGGATACTGTGGCAGGAAAACCAACACCTTGGTACAGAACAGAGTGGTTGCCATGGTGACAGATTAAGATAAACTGCATAAAATGATCACAAGCCTGAGTACTGTTAGTGAACTCTGAGTTGACTGAGCCTGAGATGAGAAACTTCCGGAACAGCTGATCAGAATTAGTTCAATCAACTCTGAGTATGTTCACTCGGAGCTAAGCGCGTGCATGAAAGCCATCATCAGTGGAGCTCCGATACTGTCATTCACCATGGCAATAGGTTAACAAATTAAAGAGCCTCTATTCTGATCTAGTGGAGTTAGTTCAGTTGCATCAGCTACCTTGGTTACTGAGCAGCCATTCTTTTAAGCCACAGTTGTGGAACGGAGCTCGCACTTAAATTAGCCAGACTTATCAAAATAAGCCAGGCTTTTCCTTTATCCTCACTGATGGAAAACCTCTCTGGATAAGTCTCATAACCAGGATACTCGTCCACATGTAAACACAGTCTTTGTTCATGCCATGTGTTGTTGATTTCTTCGCTTTAGGCTACTGCTGATGCTGGGGGAAGAAGAGTTGTTAAAAGCACCTTATAGCATTGAAAATCAGGCTCACCGACGGGCTGTTCTAGCTGAACTGGACAGAGTTAAAGCCCTGGGAGTCAAACCTCCGCAGAACCTCTGGGAATACAAGGTAAAGTGTCTCTTGTCTGCTCCAGAACTTTGATTATATCATGAAGAAACTGCTGATCTTTAGCCTGTTCAGAGTGCCGAAAGTTTTCTCTTTGATTGGTGAATATTTGTTCAATACTTCCCATGCTCGTGGGACTTTCAGTACTTCTGTGCATCTTTAGATGAGTAAATAGGATAAATTGGAAGTGATAGTACTATTTAAACATGTTGTTACATTGGATGGTGGGGATGTAATGATACCAAAAACTCAAGGTACATAATTCCAGGATGAAAAGTACATGATACAATATTTATTGTGCTATTTAAATTGTAAGATTATAAGAACAGAGTCTCCTGTCAGTGTGTTCTTACTGTCCACTTACTCTGTGTACTTGTGTTTCTGTCACTTTCTGTCAGGCTGCCAATGCCGGGAAGTCACTGTTCCTGCTGTATGCACTGAAGCGCTCCCCTCGTCTCACGCTCTTCTATTTGTATTTATTCGACTACTCAGAAACCTTCCTGCCCTTCCTGCACACCTGCTGTCCGGCCATCACACACATCGACCACACAGTGGAGAGCAGCTTCCTCAACACACAGGTGAAACTTTGCACACTGACAGCTAATACAGTATCATTAAATCTGTTGTAAGAGCTACAATATAGAAGGCACATTCATGCACATGATGTTCGTGTTACTGCTGATAGTTAGATTAATGTAGTGCTGTTAGCTGTTAGCTTTAAGCTGGTTTTAAAGGGTAAGGCTGGTTATATTTTATACACCATGGCCTTTATCAAGTCTTGAAATTCTGGATAATACTTAATTTTACCTATTATTTTCAAAGTTAGGAATATAGTATATTTTACCAGCTGTTCATGCCAATTACATACATTTGGCATGAACAGCTGGTAAAATAAAGTGACAGTATACACTGATTGCTGTGGGTATGAAGGTAGTTGGGGTTGCAGTTAGATGTTTCTTGTTCAGGGACTACAGAAGAAAATTAGCTTATGGCAAACTCTGGTACATCTTAGGAGCTGTGCAATGTCCCTGTCAAATAAACAAATAAAATAGAAATACAGTAAATCAATTGTATATATAGGAAGAATTTAGATGTAACGATAAAGGCTTCTGGAGTCCGGAAACTTTTGGTTTAAGTACTTTTAAAAAGCTATTGAATCCTGCTTCTCTGTCACTGGCTCTCAGCTCCGCACCAATTTGTTCCTACTGAAGATGCAACTCTTTTAAATGGGGCACAAACAGATACTTTCAGTTCTAGAAAATCAGTTGGTTTCAATTCCGTTCAATGTAACATTATTAATCAACAAAGGCAATTAGATTTTTGGCTTGGACAGGAAACAGACATATGCACAGACAGATAATTACAGTTGTACAAGCAAAGGAGTTGTTAGAGTCTGTGTTGAGCTGAAAAAAATATACATTATCAAGTAAAAAGAAAAAATAAGGCTTGATAACTTTAGAAAACAGCTGGGATCTGTAGTTTTTAGTAAAGTTTACTCAAACCGGAGGAAATAGTGTCTTTGTTGGGGACTATTTTCAGCTTCTGATTTAGTGCATTAATTCATTATGGCAGCAGGGAGGTGTACTGTATTTGCAACTGACTTCAATAAACAACAATGCCTGTGTTCATAGTGCTTAATGAACATGTCACCGTGTATAGTGTGGCTCATTGATGTGTTTTTAATTGTTTCTGGACAACAGTGAAGCCCTGTAGAACAGAGGCTTTGGCTATATTGGGAATATTTGTCGGTAGGATCAATTTATTTTGGCTTTAAATGGAATTTCTTATATCTTTCACTTGGTTCAGCTTAAAAGTTTATTATGTTTACTATGTCGGCAAACAGTTGGTTGATCCAGGCCATCCTCCTCCTCTATGCTCTTCTTGACACATACACACACTGTAAAATTAAATAATAAAACTTGGAGAAATGTGAACACTTGCATGATGTTAACAGTGATGAGTTACACTAAATATCACAGCTAGAATGATCTTAATTTAAAATCTGTGTGCAAATAACTGTTCCTACTGAGGCAGTTTTTTTTTTAATATGACAGAATGATGGTGGTCTTAATGTAAAAAATAACCTACTCATCTGTTGTACATTAATACTTTATAAATTGTTTAAAAGCACTTTTTGACATCACCTTCTGTTTTAATGTGATGTTCCTGTGTTTGTCAGATGGAGCCCAGTTGGCGACAGTGGGGAGAGTTCCTTGTTAAGTACCTCCTGCTTCCATACCAGCTGATAGCAGAGTTTGCTTGGGACTGGCTGGCTGTCCACTACTGGACATCTCGCTTCATTATTGTTAACACCATGCTGCTCTCTGTGCTGGAAGGCTGCGCCCTGTGGAGACTCTGGACAAGAGCCAGCATCAGGTAGACATAGTCACACAGATGAAAAGCTGGGCTTTTCCTGTCTCTTTTTTTGTCTTTCTTTTTGATAGACACAGTCACATATAGACCTTTTCCGCTAGAGTAACAACCCGTAAGCAGGAGCTTCTTAAGAACTTTCAAAGGCTTTTCACCATATGTGGCTTTTCCATTGCCACTTTTGGCAGAGTCGAGTCAAACTTTGGCATGCAGACTTGCATTTATCTCCACTTTTAACGTGCCAAGTTGTGCCAAGTCACACACAAGAGGGACCTTCTTTTGAGTGTGCCTGACCTGCCTCGAAGCAGGCTATGGTGACCCCTCAAACAAGCGTATGTTGAGACTGAATTTATATGTGCAGGTGAGCAGAGAGAAGGACATTTTTTATAGCATGTTTGTTCAACTCTTAGTATTTTGTAGCTTCTAACTATCTCTCTGTGGCTCGAGGTTTAGTTTATCTCTTGTGTTCAGGTTTTGTTGGATAGGAGTCATGCTAAGGCACTGCTGATGAAAACATTTCCTGATTCCTATTAAAGCATTTAATAACAAAATAATAGGGGACTTTTATTGTGAAGAATTCATAGGAAACAAAGTGTTTATCCACCACTTTACAGCTGCTCAACACAAGCTTTGTCAAGCTCGTCTTCAGTTAAGACACACCTTCAAGTGGGTATCTCTGTTGTATTGGAAACGTAAATTCCTGCTATGCTGGGCTGACAGGCCGAGTTGAGCAGAATCAAGCCAGGTCAGCATGTGAATGGGAAAGAAGTAATAGCCTCTCCATTGCTATGGTTGCTCACTCCCTCAGCTCTGGCAAACCAGTCATTACTGGTTGACATAAAACGCATCATGTGTGGCACACAAGCGCAGAAACGTTTGCACGGACACCAGATTTAAAAGCTCCGGTACAGATAGAGAGATTAATCTGTCATTGATAGGATTAATCAGCATTCTGTGAACTTGTTTGGCGAGGTCTCAAATGTAATGGACGTTCACAGGTCGTGTACATCCACTAACTTGTATCTTCCACTTCTTTTAGGTCTCTGCCACGGAAGATGTGGAACCACTTGTGGAAGATGTTATCTCAGGGGTTTGCCTTCGCCCTCCTGTGGCCTTTTGTCCCTCAGTTTGTGTGCAACTGCCTCTTCTACTGGGCTCTCTACTTCAGTCCCATCATTAACATAGACCTGGTAGTGCAGCAGCTAATGCACCCAGAAACACAGGCACTGTAACAAACTGCATGTAGGCAGTGCCTGGTTAATGCCATACAACAGCAAATGACAACACCCAGAAATCCAGTTGCTGAAGAGGACAGGTGTTTATTTTTAGCAGTGAACTCACATGAGACTGGCTTATTTGCTGTTGGAAGGGAAGCCTTCTTGCTTCCTGTCTTGTCTCTCGGCTGGATGGTTGCCACGTGGAACACAAGAGGCATTGAGCAGTTGAAAGAGAATAAAAACCGCTGAGGTGAGAAACGCTGGAATATCTGTGATATTATTGATTAGGAGATGTGACTGCTGAGATCTCTCTCTCTGCGTGCACAGTGCATTCACAAACCACATTGCCTAAATGGTCCAGAGGGCTGTTATGCAAATGATAAGTCATGGTCCATCGCTGGTGGTGGTGAAGACGGGCTTCAGAAGGAGTTTTCTGACAGCTTTGTAGCACTGGGATGGCTGTGTGTTTTTATACAGACTTGGCTACTGAAGGTAGAACAAACGAAGTATCAATAAAGTCATTTTTGTTCGACTTGTTCTATTAAATGTCTTAATGGAATGCAACAATTCACAAGCAGTTAAATGAAAACTGCTGCTTTTAAAATATGAATTTGAATGAAACAGTATTCTATTGAGTGTATGTAAATCCTTACTCTGCATAAATCTCCATGCATTCTTTGGTCTCTGTGCTACAGAGCTGTCTGAAAATTCACTCTGCGAGGTGTGACGACATGATGAAATTATGAAATGTGTCAAATATTAAGGTTTGTAGTTCTGGTTCAGCTTTACAGTTGATTCAAGAGAAAACAAAAACATCTCACATTACATGTGGCACTTATATTTGAAATATAATGTATGTTCTTAATTTTTCTCAGATTATGAAAATATATCTTTTCTAATTTTTATGGTTTTAAGGAGAAACTGTTCATAGCAGCTTTTATTTGCTGACAAATATTGCTTTGCACATTTTCTTACTGTCGAAATACTTTTTGTTCACTGCATACATTTCCATGTGATGGGTGGGTAGAGGTAATCAAAGACTTTTTATTTTTTACATAGTTCATTTGCACTTAAAAGTTCCACACTGTGATTCCGTTCTTCAATGTTCTCTAATGACAAAATAAAGATTTTCCTGTTGTGTGGGTTTGTCTTCATATTACGTAGCAATCACCAGATGATTTAAATGCAATGAGGATAATTATGTTGATAAGGACAATTAAGAGTCTGAGGATTAGGTGATCAGAACTTAAGAAATAGAAATATCACTTCTTGAACAAATTCCAGTATTCTCAAAAACTTGAGTAGTCTCTCCCCACTTCACAATTATTTAAACTTTTAATTGTGAATTCACATCAAATCAGGAAAAGAAACAGGCTAAAGGGGTAAAAGACAGAAGAACCATTTAAAACAATCATTCAGATTAAATTGTTAAGAAATTATATTCTATAATGCTACTGTGTGTACATTCTAAACATTTTGTATCTAAAATATAACTCTGCATTTTCTTCTCTTGTACTATTGCTGTACTGGAGCAAATCAACTATTTGTTTAGGCAAAGATATGTTTCCTACTATATTTAACTCACTACATCTCTGCTTGACCTTTAAAATGCTCCTGCGTCACATCTAAGTAAATAAATCTATAAATACTATTGACTTTCATAGGTCCTTTGGGCGGGTTCAGTGTTGTGTATGCTTTAAGACATGTCAATAACATCTTTTTTACATAATTTATATTTTACATATAGTCCAAACTATTTCAGTTACATAATTCTTAAGATTTTTTTTTTATTTAAGTTTTTCTTTTTTTTGTTTTTATTTTAAATTGAGAGGAGAAAACATTCACTGTAGATATTTGTAGTTCCTATACAGATGACAGTAAAACTTGAACTTGAGCTAAAACCTGTTTAAATTTAAAACAGCTACATTTTTAATTATTTAATTATTTATTATTATTTATTATTTATTATTATACATACATTTTTTTATAAATCTGGGGGAAGTTTTACTTAGTATATCTGTATTGTTTTGTTATTATTAGTTTGTCTGTCATATGTAATATAATTTAATTTAATTTGTATGTCGAAAGCGGCTCTGTAAATAAAGTTTGTTTGATTGAAATCTGTAAAACTACCGCCCTCTAGTGTTCAGCGACCGCTGTGGCAGCAACGGTTGTCGCCATAACAACGTAGGGACTATCTCAAAAGAGCATGCAAGACTCAATACGCAAAAATAACCCAAAAAACAACGATTGTGGACGAATAGAAATATAATAATTGTTTAGATCGTTTATACTGAAATTTAGGTAAGTCTATAGAAATATAAATACTAATTTTTCACCTAAGTTGCCATGACAGCATTAAAAGCACTACGCGTTTTTAAACCGCCGACAGCACTTTACGGTCTGTCCCTTACGTCATTGTTGCGGAAGTGAAAAGTCTACGTGGGGAAGAAAGGTTGGTCTGACCGCGTTTGAATACCTTACACACTAACAGCACCGATGTCCAATCCAGGTTAGCTGTGTGTCCCCAGTCGAAGCAGTCCTCTTCCCCGCCCCCGTTAGGCAAATGGACGCGTTGAGCAGCAGCCGGGGCGTATAAATGGGACGGAGAGCCGACGACAGCCTGTAATGCTGCGCCGGGTGCGGCAGTCTCTCCGGCAGGTGCTGTTTCTGATGGCCCGGAGACCGGCTCTGTGCTGCGGGGCTATCGTGCTCGGCGTCCTGCTCGTCCTGGCCGTCAAATTCACATGCAGGTAACAGTCAAGCAGCGATAACAGCTCCTGTTTATATTCCGTTAATGTCACTCTGACAGCTGAACACATTATTACTTTACTGAGAGATAAATGTTCTAGCATTAATATACCACAAATTAGCTGCTTCTCATAATAATCTACTTACTTGTAAGCAGTTACTGTCTTCGTTATGATCTGAAACTGACGTGTACTGAGGACAAGAGGATTAACCAGTGCGTTAAACCGTTTGTACAGACAGTGATCTACTATCCAAGAGTGTTTCTGTGTATCATTCCTTCATTGTCAGGGTTTCATTAAGGTTTTTGCGTCTAAATGAGTCCTAAGACAACAGTGTAACAACCACTGCTCTGTAGTGAACAGCACACAGTTATCCTCCAGTGAATCCAGCTGTGCAGATCACACACACTGAAACTTGAAGTAAATTGGAGACAAGTGATCTCAGACACATCCTGCTTCTTATCCGTCAGTAGTGAAGGAAGAGTCAAGTGAAAGAGTAAAAGTAGTAATATTATTGTACTACAAGTAAAACCCCTTCAATCAAAATATTACTTACGAACAAAAGTATAATCAGCAAAATCTGTAGAGCTGAAATAATAACTCAATGAACTGAGGTGTAAATCAACAAAAAAATATAATCAATCATTCTGATCAGTCATTTGACTTTATTAATCAAGGATAGGGCTGCACAATTAATCCAAAATATAGAAATTACAATATTATTATTATTTTTTGTTGTTTGTCTTGATTTAATCTAATTTACAATGATGTCAAGAAGATACAGAAGAAATGAAAGATAAAAGATGTAAAAGATAAAAGATATGGCCAAGTGCAATATCTAAATCCAAAGAGGCTGCAATTTTTTGGTGAAGGAAAATGTGTGACAAACGGCATTTTAGTACTGTACTGCTGCAGAGATGTCCTGGCCTACAAGAAAACATGTTTGTTTGGTAGAGACCCCAACAAATGACACATCGTCATGATTTTAATATATTTTGTCACTGAAAATGAAAATTGTGATGCAAGAATAATCATCCCCACTAATCACGAATCATGTCATTTTTGTAGTATCTGTCAAAATAATTCCAATGTGATTTTTTTTCCCACTGTCCTAATCAAGCTGTACAAACAAACATTGTTTAATTCCAGCTTCTTTAAACAGAGAATTGGCTGTTATTCCATGTCAATCATGACTATACAATGCAAAACAGGAAATTTGCAGACATTGCCTTGGGCTTTGGGAAATTGTAATAAGCACTTTATAGACCAAATGAGAAAACAAAAAGTACTGGCAGACTAGTTGATAGTTGCGGCTGTAAACTGGGATGCATGATATATCAGCTCGGCATGATCCGATCAGTATTGTCTCAAAATGAACATTTCTGCTGATAATGACAGGCCAATAAAATGATGCTTTAATTACGCACATGCAACGCCATTATGTCTGTGGTGTGAATGTTGTCTGAAGTGTCCAAAACAGACCGCAAGCTTGTTATATGCAGTGATTTCTCCGTGTCAGTCATACGAGGAGGAGCCAAATCGCATTCCTTCAACACAGCAAATTTAACTGATCATCTTTAGAGCCGTCACCCCGATCATTCTGACGAATTTGTTAAGAACAAAGAGAAACAGGCGCAAGCAAAAACAAACTGTCAGAATTAATTTCTTATTTTGTTCAGTGAATGTGCGCTTTTTAAAAAGCATCAGATTTTATCTCTGCAGCTGCCAGCGGGCCGTCACAGGAAATGGGAGCATAATAAGATGTTAATTCCACTACAGGAGAGACTTTATGTTCTCTGATGAATTGACAAATCATTTAAGCACTAAGCGACACAGACTTGTCTTCCAGTGACCCCTGCTGTGGAGATTCTTAGAAAACTCAAATGTGAAGCAAATCAAAGACAAATTATCCCAAACACACCCTGCCTCTTGACTGTGGCAGCTTTGTTCCACCTGTGACAACCTCAGAGAGGACGGTGCCGAGCTTTATGCAGTTTTGTTGACGATATGACTGACATTGAAATCTTTTCTTTCTGTAGCCGAGCTAAGAATGTGGTGGCAGCAGCTCGGCCTCCGGTGCGGTTCTTCTCTACCGAGGCCCCGGTAGTGGACCTCTACTTGGGTCAGCTAGACCAGGTGAGATTCAAAGACACAGACACCTGATGCGAAACACTTAGTCATGAGTCAGGGGTTACTGCAGTTTCCCTCATTATTTTATTATGCATGTAAACTACAAGTCCCTGGTAGTAATAAATTCAAGATCATACAGAACTACAATCTAATACAGTGGTCAATAACATGTCAATAACATTTTGTCTCCAGGTGGAGCGTCTCAGGAGTGTGGCGGAGGTGTCTCTCATCTTCTTCTATGCACCGTGGTGCGCTCACTCGATGGCTGCCCGGCAGGAAGTGCAGCAGGTCGCTAAGAAGCTGGCCAAACAGGTACAGAACACCTGAAGACAACGAGCGCTCTGCAGCATTGTTTCAATGACAAACAGCTTAACTGACACCATATCAGATCACCACTGACAAGGTAGCTGAAAACTAGGGCTTGTTGTTATGGTAACGTGCTCGTCAACATACTATGCCACGATAAACACTTAGAAGAGTGAATGTAGCTTGTAAAATGAATAACCGTAATGTGTCTGACTGTTGAGAAATGATTCGTCAGGCTCTGTTTTGGTCCACTTGTAATGTAAATTAGACAGAATGAAATGCATGACTGAGAATGAGAACAGACTGTTTCCCTGTCAGTGGTCTTTTTTTTTCTTTATTCAAGTCTTGGTTCTTTCTCTCTTTTGCACATGCAAAAAAAAAACCAGGTGCAGTTTGTGGCCATTAACTGCTGGTGGAGTCAGGGGAAATGCAGGAAGCAAAACCGCTTCTATCAGTACCCGACCATCCACTTGTTTTATAGAAGGTGAGACAGAGAACGCTCATTTTTTCAAAGTTATTTGTTTTTAACTGAAAGGGTTGATGTTGAATAATGGATGTATGAAAACACGCATTTTGCAGAATTTTGACAGCAATTTTTTTTTAAATTCAATTTTAGTTTTTTGATTTAAATGCTACTTACTTTTAGTCTGATTTTTGTCATGTGATTTGTCTTAGTTTTAGTTGACTAAATATAACGTTTTAGGATAAAATAAAGGTTTAGTTAAAGTGTAATGCATTTAATTGTTTCTCTAGGATTCAGGATGTATTTCTGCTCCCGTCATATGTATATAACATTTTATCAAATCAGTGTTCTTCTTTTTGTTGCGTATGTGATTCAGTTGGAGTACAGTGAAACACTCATTTTCTTTAGCGTGAAAATCAATTTTTTAATTTATGACTCTGGATGACTCCCTTTTCTAATTAGTACAGGACAGAGGTGCTTTCTTTTAACTTATATTTTAATTACAGTTTAGTGAAAACACACCAGCACATGTCAGCTGATAAAATAACCTTAGCTTGAACATTTGCAGTTTGTTGCATTTGTGATTGTTTCCCCACACAGTTTTGTTTTTGTCCACTTCAAATTTATCCATATTTTATAGTTTTGCTCTTCTCATTTCCACAAGTTTATAAGACGTGCTACAAGTGCATGCCAGTTGACTTTTCGGGTGATGTGGTTTGTGATATTACAGTCGATGTGTCCACGGTTTACCACAGGAAATTGTTTAGTCGAGCCATTCAAATCCTGATCCATCTCGTCTCGTGATCAGTTTACTGATGGCAACTCTCATTCCATTTATTGAATTTCCTGTGTGAAATATTAACTATTAATTATTTCCCGAGTGTTCCTTTTTTTTATGACTTTGTAGCATCTTAACTGATACAGTGGACCAGTTGCACAGCAGACATTTTTACATAGCGTGAAACTCACACACATTAATTATTGCTGCATTCCACTTACAGGAGGTCCTGCTGTTGTGCCTGCTGATTCACTGCCATATTTACCAGGACACTTAATTGAACTAAGTCGTCGTTACTGTTATTAAGTCCACCTGTAATTTTCCTGCAGATATTTTCCTGCAGAATGTGTGCAACTTGTTCATTAAGCTGTTTGCAGGAGATCACCACACTGGTTCATTACATTGTTCTTCTGTGTGCGTCCGTGCTGCAGGTTTGGGCCTATTGAGTACAAGGGTCCGTTTGTGGCTCCGTATGTGGAAAGTTTTATCCTCAGAGTCATCACACCGCTCACTTACCTCCCATCCAAAGCCACACTTAAAGAGTTCCTCTCCTACCACGAGGTAAAGTTTTACTGATGTTGAGTTGTATTACATAATGTGTGTCTTCTTTGAATAAGGCTATATGTTAATATTTCTAGGATATATTGTAATCGGCTGTTTCTTGTGTACTTCTAGCCTCGAGTGGTGGGTTTCTTCCAGTTTAACTCCTCTCCTCAGCCTCCAGGGTACATCACATATCTGTCCTCTGCCCTGCAGGCCTTAAAAAGGGGTAAGAAGAGATCGTATGACACCGAGGCCATTCTATTTGTAAAAGGCTTTAATCATATCTAGTCTATAAGATTTGATTAGAAACGGCCGTGTTGTTTGGAAATTGGTCATTTTAACAGTGAAGACAGCAGAGCGTAAACTACAGATAATAAACGTACAATTATGGGTAAAGCATGTGTATTGTCTGTGACGAATGTGCACTCTATCTTTATCAAATCTCCTGTAAGTGAGGACAGAAAGGACGGAAACTTTTCAGTCTTCAGTCTCTCTGTTTTTCTGGTGCAGATTTCCGTGGTGTTGTACGTTTCGGGGTTGTGACCAACAAACAGGTGGCAGAGGCTATTTCACTAGAAGAAGACGAAACAGTTTACCTCTACAGAAGATTAAACTCCTCTTTGGTAAGTTATGTCACCAGGTCATGAGTGACAGTACATAAAACACCAGGTTTAGAAAATGGAAATGAATGCTGAATATCGTTTTAGTATTTTTAAAGCATGTTTTATAGAATTATGTCTGATATGCATTTGTTTGCAAAATAAGTTCAAATACCTTGTTAAAACAGTTTACTTGTAGCTCTGCACCTTGCCTTCGTTTTGTATTTAAGGATTCATGAATATGCAGATAGCCCTCGCCCTCTTATTTCGATCCTGGTATATCTTGTAACACATGTTAACAAGGTTAAAAACATGATTTTCACTGGAGGGGAGTTTTTAAGGGAATTCAGTGGCATCGTTCTGAACGTTTTCTTCTGTCAGATTTTTCCACGAAGGGAGCGTAACTTCACATCAGAGGCCATCTGTAGCTGGGTGTTCGAACACCACGAGACCGTCCTCCACTGGCTGCAGCCGCCAGGAACAAAGTCCCGCCTACTGGAACACGAGCTGACTAAAGGCCCCGCTCTGCTGCTGTTTCTGCCGCACAATCCACTCGGGTCCAATCCCAATCCCATACTACAGCAGGTGAGCAGGAAATAAATCACGGAGGGTGAACAAAGATTTGCTCTCACTTACTTCCAGTACTTCCTGTACATCAATGCTGCATTTGATACAATCGACCTTAGCGTTTTGCTTAATTGTTCTGAGATGCAAAGGCAGCTTTGATAGTGCTCTACTCTGGTTCCAATCCTACCTCAGCCATTGAATTTGTTTTCTCTCTCCATCACTACCAGACTGTCTCTTGTTGTTTGCGTAGACTGCGTCTTCTTGGCAGTCGGACACAAGAGGAGACAATGTTTTTCATCGAGAGGAAGTGACTTTATTTTGTTTTGATGATTTCAATGTGCATGCTCTCTGAACCTTAAGAAGCCAGCTGGAAGCAGACCAGTTACCTCTAGACATGGGAGTCAAGAAAAAAAATAGAACAGGGCTGCAACTGAGGATAATTTACATCAGCGGTTCATCTCTCGATTATTTTCTCGATTAATCGATTTGTTGTATTCATCTGTAAAATGTCAATGGTTGGGACAGCTGTAGAGAGGACAGTAAAGGGCAGCCTCAGTACATGGGGCGCACACTCTACCAACTGAGATAAGGGTGCGAGGGAGCATTTCTGCTCCACATACATTAATGTTCAAGCTCGAGTCTCCTTACGCACTGTGGCTGATGCTCCCCTCCCCTCCCTGCTGCTGCCGACAAAGCTTTGAAGATTCACGGGTAATTCTCACTGAAGCTTTGAAACTCCAAAAATGATATTTGGGACGCCCCTGCACATCAGAGATCGTGTTATTCAGTCTGCTGAACTTCATTCAGCTCAGCTGTATTAACCCTGGCAGTCTGTCAATAAATGTTAAACTTGTAGCTAGAAATCTCAGACTGTAAAGTTATTTTTGATGCTCAAGTCAAGATACAAGAAGTACAGTCCTGGTTACTCCATATATAAAAATATCCAAAATATTTTTTTTCTATGCTCTCCTGATTTACACTGCTGTAACTCCATCAATTGTTGGAGTTTACGTGCTTAAAGCCAGTAGTTGGTTTCAAAATGTGGCAGGAAGGATCCTCAAGAAAGCATGATCACATCACCCTTACCGTAGCCTTCCTACTGGCTAACACTTCATTTCAGAATTAGTTTAAAAATGTCATTGATTACATTATTATTATTCCGTTTTCTTTTTTCTTTCAGGTTGCAGACATTGCTGTGCGTTATCATTCCTGTGACAATAATAACCACTCCGGCTTGGACAAAAGTTTCACCTCCCACTCGCTGTGCTGCCAGTCAGTTCTTCTCCCAGAGTCCAGTACCAGCGTGTGTGAGGTGTGCCTCAGCTCGTCACGATCCAGCCTGACCAGCTCCCGTGTTCGCTGCTCGTTCCCCTCCATGGCTCGGGGAGGAGACGTGTTGCAGTCTTTTCTCAGACACTGCTGCCTACACCAAGAATCTGCCCCCGTGTCCATAAACCCCGCAACCTCAGAGGGCTGTAGCAACTTTCTGAGCAGCTACAGCCCGTTTAGTCGATACAGTGCCTGCTGTAGAAAAGTAGAACCTCAACTTAATGAATCACAAGCCAAAGAGGAGCCAGTCGTGCAAACAGTTCCCCTTACGCCTCACCCCTCGTCCACCCCTCCATCCCCCGGCCCTCAGCAGGGAGGAGACGGCATAACAGGGCTCCGATGTCAGACCAACAGGACGCTCAGGTTTTATGTGCTGGACGTTGCTCTGAACTGGCCTCTGGCGATGAGGCTGGGAGCAACAGGCAACAGAAGTGCTTCTCTTCACCAGGAGGCCGGCGCACAAGGCGATGGCAGCGGTGACGGGTCGTTTGCAGCTATCGTGAACCTGAAGGATGAGGTTCATTATGTTCTCCACCGCAGCCCAGAAGCCACACTGACGGAGTCTCTGGGTAAGTACAGGACGGTATTTTATTCATATCACATGGTATTATTTAGTTTGTAGCTCATATAGGAACAGTTCACCCCAAAATATATATATTTCTACTCTAGCCTGAAGTGCTATTCATCCTTTTGGTGTGAGTTGCAGAGTTTTGGATATATCAGCCATGAAGATGTCTGCCTTCCTTCCAATATAACAGAACTAAATGGCAAAAAATAGACTTGAAAAAAAAAGTCTAAAATCATGACTCGGTTACTCAAGATGACCCACAAATCTTTTTATTTTAGAGTCTACATGAAGTTTTCAAAATATTTCTTTGGTGATTTGAGCAACACGAACTGAGTGCCATTTAGTCCTGTTATACTGGAGGGAAGGCAGACATCTCTACGGCAAATATTTCCATAACTCTGCAACTCACACCAAAAAAATCTAGATGGATGAATAGCTCCACATGCCAAAGAAAAATTATGTATTTTTGATTTTTGGGTGAACTGTCCCTTTTAAGTTAAGGTTCACAGTAGAGCCCGACTGATACTGGATATTGGGGCCAAGACACATATTGGAGAGTAAAAAAGTATCAGCATTTAATCCTTCAAGTGTGGCGATCAAACATTTGTGGCAAAGATACGTAATGTTGGCAGGATATGTTACAGTTCAAGAATAAACTTTATTGTCCAAAATGATGACGATCAGTGCAATGAAACAGCGAACTTGACGGTGAATTATATTTTAAAAAAATTAATTGAATTAATGGATCTTAATTACCAATGTGTATTTTTATAGATTAAGTTCTGTGTCAAAAAAAGAAAAAGAAAAAAAAGTTGCATATTGAGACATATCAATAACTCTGTGATAGGCCGGTATCAGTCAGGCTTTAGTTAACAGCACACACTGTGTTTTGTTGTTTTGTTGTATTCATAGTGTTGCTCTCAGCTTTACTCATGAAAAATGGTGGAAATAGTTTTGTGAAAAATTAAAAACAAGATCTTAAGAGAAAAGTTCAAATCTGATTTCTCAGTTTCACACACCTGGCCAATAACTGGGTGAAGTTTGTGGATTGTCAACTTTAGAAAGTCGTGAACTCTGTCCCTGCTGTTCAGGGGTGTAGTGGTAAATACAGAGGTTTACCGACTTTAATACAGTTGATGTGAAGGTAGACGAATAAACTCTCAGCCTCATTTCAAAGAGGAGGATAAACTGAGTGGACCTGGGTTTACCCTCCACTACACAGATGCTCCTGTTAGGGGAGGTAGGGGGCTTCAGATGTTGTGTAATGATCCAGCAAGCATTTTGTTTGAAGCACACTGACCCCAACACTCCTCGTGAGTCAATGAAATTTCAGTTTCAGTTTCTGAGGTCATTATTTCGTACAAAGGTACAAAATTACAGATTACAGAAATTACAAATTTAGTACAAAAGTGATGATTAATGTATTTAAAGCCCATGTTTTTCTGATGAAGAGTTTATACTCATCTGTTGAAACCTGGTTATTTTGTAAAAGGCTATCACAGTTTCGATGTTAGATGCGTAGTAGAAGGTCTTTTCCACTAGTTTGGGTGCAGTTATAGTTTAGAAATGTTTTTGAGTTTTGTGTTGCCTCCTGTTGATGGATTTGGGCAGACTTTGGTAGACGTGCTTAGAGCCTGATCACAAATATGTGTCATTTTTTGTAGAAACTGAATGTGTAGTTACTACATCTATAGAGATTCACAAATTCTGTGTACAGAGTTGATGCAAATCCAATACACCACCAAAGAAAGACAAAAGAACAGTTTTGCATTTTATGCAGGCTACCTGCAGTTTAGCGTCACAGTCTTTTGCATGCCAAACATTTGCACGTGGTTTCAGCGAACAGTCACCGCAGAGACATTTTGAATGAATGACTGACTGGACAAAGGCTGTTGTAGCCTTCTCAGTTATATGTGATTACATTTTCAGAGTAAATAAAATAAACTTATGTTATTTTTGACTCTGATGTTTGTAAATGAACAGAAAGCTTCTTCTTCCACTGTGATCTGCAGGCACCAGGCTGCAGCATTCGCTTGCTTATTGATTGATGCCTTAAAAAAGACAAGACCTGTGAATCCTGACCTTCTGTTCAGGGTGTTTTCTCATTTATTACAAAGAGAATTAAAATTACACTGCCTAATTATATGGCCCATGTTGACTGTATTCATGGGGCTCTTATTTTATATGTTTACTGTGTAAAGTCTGTTGTCTCGCAACGCACACTGGTGCTTTCTGTGTCTTTTCTGTCATTTTTACAGTCTTAGTCATGGTGATATGGCTGTATGAGATTAAGATATGACTTTATTAAGCAAAAATCAGTTAACAAAATATTAATTATTATATGGTTTTATTTATTTGCTGTCATATCAATGCCCTGATATTTCTACAAGTTATGTTACTGGCAGAGGTTGCTTATTGATGAACACCTGCAAAACTTTTTAAAAATGGGCACAAAAAGTGATGCACAGAGAGAAAGAAAAGCAGTCATGATTTATGAAAAGTTTTTGCCTTAGTTTTTAATCTTCAGCCTCCTCCATTCTCATGTGGCTCACAATTATTCACACGACTGTAATACTACAGACAATAGTTGCCAGAAGATCCCTCAAGAAGACATCTTTTTTATGATTATTGGTCTTCTCTGTGCACCTTGACAGTCGCTAGAGGACCTGATTGTAGCACATCATTTGGTTAAAAGTTGTGTCATATTTCAGTATGATCCTAATAGTAATCTCCTGTGTTTATCTTATTAAAGAGGCCTTCATCAGGAACTTCAGTAATCCACACAGCCTCCTGCAGAGACACTTGGTGGGAGAAGAAGACAGGAGAAGAGGGGAGGAGGACACGAGGCATCCAGACAAACACCAGCACTCATCACCGCGTCCCCTCATCACAGAACTGACCACGTCCTCCTTCCTGCCCTCCGTCATGGACCTCCAAAAGGTGACAAAAGACTCTGCTTTAAGTCTTTTCACCTATCAGCATTTTAGGCACCGTCTCAAAGCAGCTGATGATGAATGGACGTAGATTACACAACGCTCTGAGAGAAAATAGCCCTGCTACTGATATATCATACTTCAGTACCACTAGAATGGAAGAAACATCATATAAAATTAAAAATGTACAGATTTTAAAATCATACAGATAATTCACAATATGTATTGAAGCTAAAATACAACTAAATAAATAAATTAGTTAGTTCACTTCCCTGTGTCCATTATCTTGCAGTAAATAAACATGTTTTACAGTTGATGCTCGTTCTGTAGATTTTTTGCATCTACCATTTCGAGCAGTTGTCGCTTGAAATGGTCAATTTTGTCACCCAAATATATGCTTGAAAGAATAGTTTTGCTAATAAATTGGTTGATGAGCAACTGTTTAAGTTTTTATGTTTTTGACAGATCAGCATTTTGATCCAAAAAGTTTCACGACTCATAATCCTTTGTCTTAAATATTTAGTTAAAGTCACATCATTGATGGTCTGATTCTGTGCCTCTCTTACCGTCCACACACCATGAAACCTCTGCAACATTTAAGGTCTTCAGCTGTGTGTGGGCTTAATGAAAAGATCAGGCAGCTCATTCTGTTGGGTTTGCAAATCAAAGGCAAAATTACCTGCTCGTCATTCCAAGACTAAGGAGCAGGCTCATACGGACCACCTGTTCACCTCAGTTTCTCAAAATATTGCACCCCTTCCTGCTGCTCCTTCTCTGGGAGTTTTAGCAGCTTCCACATATTTTCCTGAACTTTCAAAATCATAAAGTCGGCTTGCATGGAATATTCAGCATACAATCCACGCTGTTGTTTAAATTCCAGTGCCCCCAAAATGGCAGCACATCCAGGTTACTGACCAAACCAGACACTCTGTAGTGCAAAGAGCAAGGACCTCAGTTTGCTCACAGTTCAGTCTGAAGATGAACTGTACTGAACGGTGAAAAAACTGTACATTTAAAAAAATAGTGTTTATTGGTGAAAAGCATAAGCAAACACAATCATAGTTCCAAATTAACAGGTCACCATTTTTCTTATTTTCTTTTTTCCTGTAGGATGTGCTGCTGTTCTACTACACTCAGTGGTGTGGATTTTGCTCCGTTCTCAACCACATCATCATCCAGCTGGCCAAGTTATTACAGGGAAACAGCACCATCACTGTCGCCAGGTACTGTATGAGTTTAACACATATTGTGCGTCCTGCGATTTGAAAATTGCAGTAGGCCATACTGTGATCTGGATATATTTCGATTAATTGTTCAGCCCTGCTGCTGATGCAAGTATTGCGGCAGTACTGTGCGTTAAATGTGGATTTCTTGTTGAATTATAATTTTAAGTTCAATGCAAAATGCTCTTTCATTGACAGTTCAACATTAATTGTCTGGCAGAATCTTTTAAAGAAAAAATAGAAATAATATAACCACGTTTTATTTGTGCAGGGTGAATGTTGCACGCAATGACCTTCCATGGGAGTTCATGGTGGATCATGTTCCTTCTATTCTTCTCTTCCCCAAATACAGGTAAGAGAGAGACACACAAACACACGGATATTTGCATTTCCCAGTAATCCCAGGACATGTGGCTGACAGTGACCAGAGGACTTTTTTAAGAGTTGAACTTGGAAGCTAGTTTGATAATCAGTGATTTTTTTTTCATCCTTTTAAGCTTTTCACAGGCAAGCTTTTACTGAATCTTTGTCTTAAGTGAAAGTAAACGTATTTTCTTCAAGTTTGGCTGTTGGTCAGACAAAAGAGAGAATTTGAAGACTGTGGACTTAAGGAAATTTTATAGACCAATAATTAATCAGCTAATTGAGGACAAAATGACAATTAACTGATAATAAGTGAATTGTTAGTTGCAGCTGTAGTTGGAAACATTAAAAACATTAAAACCTCAATGCTGTAAACTGATTTATGTGTAGGTGTGTCACAAATTAAATCAAAAATCAGTCAAAATTAGCTTTCAAGCTTTGTAATCAAAGTCAAAGGCAGAATAGATTCTTTTCTTTTTCAGGGCATAAAACGAGTGATCTGTAGGGATGCGCGATAAATATTGGAACTGGAAAATTATTGGCCTGTAATGGGACATTTATTTTATTTAACATTTTTGCCAATAAATTTCTGCTATAATAACATCTGATTTGACAGATTATGTCAAAGCATTTCATTTGAATTATTAGGCAAATGCTCTGTAAAAGCCAAAGTATATTTGTGAAGTTTTCTTGATGAATTTTACATGAAAAAATAAATGAACACTTGAAGAGTCAGAACAGTTGTTTGTTTTTGTTATAATAGTGATATCAGTTAGATCAGGTTCGATCAGAGCTGTGAAATATTAAATCATTCGTCTTTGCTCACTGCAGGTCGGACTTTCTTACCATCAATTGTTCATAAACTACAGGTTATATTAACTTCTTTTTAAAATACAAAAATGTGAAATTATTGGATATCTTATTGGAATCAGCCATGAGAAGCAGGTAATTATCACATCAGCTGAAATTCACTTTGTGCATCCTTAATGATCTGCTGATCTTTACAAATCAAGGCTTGTAGTCTAAGAAAAAATAGAACTGAATTGTTACCTTAAAATGGAAAGTCAAATCCAATTGTAGATTTAGAGAATCATGACACCTGTAATTAAGTGATAAACTTTATTGTCTCCAAAGGGAAACTGATTTGCTGTTTCTGCTTCCCTTTAAGAAAACATTTTAGTGTGAAGTTTCCTGACGACCTGCCCATCACGTTACCCAACCTGCTCCACTTCATCCTGCAGCACTCCGGCTCTGTACAATACGCAGACAAACCGGTGGCAGCTTCTAGTGAGGCAGAGGGTGCAGGAGCCAGCGCCGTCTTCCGTGCAGAGTTTCTGGCACTCCAGCATGAGGTGCAAGTGCTGCGCAACGCCCGCGAACGTCTCTCCCAGCAGCTCGCGCAGCTGTGGCGTGACAACCGGCGACTAACATTTGACACTCGCACCTTAGAGGCGCAGAACGCTGAGCTGCAGCAAGAGAGGCAGAGCTTAGAGGAGCAGCATCGGGAGAAAAGCCGGCAGCTCGGGGAGGCGGTGAGGCGGCTGCAGGAGCTGGCAGACACCTCAGAGAATCTGCTGAACGAGAACACGCTGCTCAGGGTCCTGCTGAGGGCGCTGAAGGACAGGACGGAGGCGAAAGAGCAGGCGGAGGTGGAGAGAAAAGAGGCAGAACAGAAAAGAAGCCATATGGCCTCCTGACAACAAGTCTGCAGGGAATCATGAGAGCAGAGCAGGGAGGAAAGAGGGCCAGGAAATGAAGGAGGACTGACATGGAGGAGAAAAAAAAATGTGGTTAGACCTGAGATTTTCAAGCTAAATGAAGCTGAAATGAGGTCATGTCAAACCCACCGGGCAACAACCTAATAACTTCTGTCATTAAACAAAATGAGGATGAAATGACAGTTATGTCAGAGGAAAATCTGAGACTGCTGCTAAGTCAGGACTGAAGTAAGGAAACACCTCAAAGAGAACAACACGGATGAGTAGCGAGGTAAACGGCAGAGTTTGTCGGACAGAATAATCTAAAGTGCTGTGATCGTAGTGGGATTATCCACTCGTAGGAACACGTTAGTATGAAAATTAAGTGCCAACTGTCCAATTAAAACTACTCAGTTCTGATGCTGCGCTTGCAAAAATGTAATGTCTGTTGAAGGGCGTAGACGTAACCTGAGTTAAACGGACAGTTCGGATTGTTTGAAGTGGGATTGTATGAGGTACTTCTCCAAAGTCAGCGTATTACCTACAGTTGATGGTGGTCGGCACGCCTCCAGTTTGAAGAAGCAGCAGGAGTAGCTTAGTAATGGTCTGCTGCAGACAGGATCAACAGCAAAATTTATTTCAGCCTGCTAAAAAAATCAATATCAGTTAAAGTTTATGCTTTATTTAGAACTTTTTCACTTCGCTTTACCTTGCTGTTAGACAACATTTTCACATATAAAACTGCCATTACATGAGCTACATGTTGCTCTCTCTTACCCTGCAGAACATGGGAGTTGCTGGTTTGCCGCTTTGTGTTATTGTGTAACTTTGATGTTTTAAAGGCTTCGTTTGAATTCACCAGAGTCACACAATAACACAAAGAAACTAACCAATCGAGGCAGTGGCAGATCAGCAACTCCTGAGTTTAGTGGCTTTGGAGAGAGCGATGTTGGTCTTATGACAGCGGTTTCCTGTCTGAAAAAGATGTCTGACGACAAAGTAAGGCAGTGAAAATAAAGCGTACACTTAAACTGATACTTTTTTTTTAGTTGGACCTTTTTTCAAGTGGCTAAAATTTGTTTTGCTGCTGGATCTGTCTACAGCAGTACGTTGCTTAGCTTCCTACACCAGTACCCCTGCTGCTTCTCCAAACTGGGGGCGTGTTGCCTCCCATCTACTGTCGGTGATGCACTCGTTATTGATAAGTACCTCATACAACCCCTCTTCAAATAATGTGAAATGTCTCTAATCGTACTACCCAGACCCTGCAGCCAAATTCTTAACTTTCCCTGAATTACAATTAATATATTCAATGGTCAAGTCTCTAATAATAGCCTGGTTTGTGGCTTGCAGAAACAAATAAAGGTCAGGTTAAAAGAAAAACACTGAGGTGGCTGAACTCACCTGTACTTGACTTTATCAGCTCACATGGTAAATTCACAGCACTAATTCCATCAGTACAGCGACAGAATCATGTTACAGTGTACTCACCACTCTGCTGCTCTCTGTCTCACTTTTTTAACAGAAATATTTTTTTCATACTCTAGTCATTCCCTCTTTGCTGTTCGCCTGATCGATTTGAAGCTCCCATCAATAAAACTCAAGCCTAACTATTAAAGGTAAGACGCTGGAGGAAGTGCTGGGTCTTATTCATGGTAGCTTAATGGGAGAGTTTGGCTTATTTGAAGCGGGGCTGTATCAGGTACTTACCTGTAAATTGTGTATTCACCACAGTAGATGGCAGTCAACGCGTCCCCAGTTTGGAGAAGCAGACAGGAGCACCAGCAAGGAAGCTAATCAATGAACTGCTGTGGACAGAGTCATCAACAAAATGTCTTTAAGGCCCGATCAGTTTAAGTGAACACCATGTTTAGAGTATTTTCGCTGCTTTATGTTGCTATCAAACAGCCTTTTTTTGATGGGAAGCCGTCGCTATTCAAGCCATTCAGTATCATTTTCTCCAAGCCAACCAAACTCCATAGGCAAAACCAGTGATTTTGACCTCACAGACCATGGGAGCTGCTGGTCTACTGATGCCTTGTTTGTGTTATTGTGTGACTTTGATGAATCCAGACTAATCCTTTTATAGCACCAAAGTCACACAATAACACAAGTAAACCAGCAAAGTAAGGCAGCGGTAGACCAGCAACTCCTGTGTCCTGTAAGGTAAAGTAACAGATTTAGCCTATGGGGTTTGGTTGGTTTGGAGAGAGTGATGTTTGGCTTGTGCAACGGCAGTTTCCTGTCAGAAAAGGCTGTCTAACAGCAAAGTGAAGCGGTGAAATTATTCTAAACACAGCTTAAACTCAAACCAATATATATTTTTGTAAGCACCTAAAATGTCTCTTCCTGCTGCTGTCCACAGTAGTTCATTCCTTTGCTTCCAGTATGCTTCTCTGCTTTTCCCAATTGGAAGCATGCCAGTCAGTATCTACTGTAGGTAATACACTCACCATCAATAAGCACCTCATACAGTCTTACATCAAATAACCCGACTATGCCTTTAAAATCATTTAAGGAGAAAAAAAATCAAAGTGGGACGCCTGATGTGACTGGCTGTAGTCATGGCATTTGTGCTGTGGAAATGTACATTACACTAAATTTACCAGGACAAAAGGTAAACATGGAGAAAGTTTTGAGTTTGCAAAATATTAGAAACAAAGGCTTGTTTCTCTGATTGAGAGTAGGCAGTATGAACTCACCTTCATGAGCACAGGTCAGTGATGCTGAATCTGGCTGCAGGGAGAGAAGAGAGGGCTACTAATGAAGCTGAGACTTATTTAATACTGAAGATGTGGCACCTGCTCACCGATCTGCAGGCGAGCCTAAGAGCACTTGGAATAATTCGCAAGATTTTTCTGTCTTTTTCTTTTCTTTTTGAAGGGGAATTAGTTCTTTTGGTAAACTGATCTATTTTTACAGGAATCCATGAGTCACTAAAATATTATTTCTATGTAACTATTCAGGTATTAAGAATGAGATGCTGCAATTGTTTACATGTGAAATATTGCACCTGTTTTTACTGATTAAAAATCTTACAACTTATTGTCTTCGGTGGCTGATGTCTGGGATTGTTTTACATATAAATCCATGCAATCAATACAGATTCAACCTGATCTTTTTTTTTTTCTTTTTGATAATTCCTCCTCTTCATACTCAACAAATGACTCCTACACTGTTATGTTTTCTCCCTTCACATAACAAGGTGTAGCTTTCCAGATTTTAATTTAAAGATGTCTAAAAATCATTGCAATGTCTGAATTTCAGTCATGATTCTTCATCAAATTAATTCTTCCACCTATTCTTAAAGCTACTACGAGGAGGTTTTAGCTGTTAGTAAACAGTCTCAGTTTAGTACTGAGGACTCTAGGTGACCTATAGTATATAAGTTAACAAGCCAGTTAGAAAGAAGGAGATTTTTCTTTTATTTTTTACATTATATTTCATGTTTATTACAGTGGAATCATTACCAGTTTTGTCCACAGTTGCCTGCAAAATTAACAAAATATAAAAGTTCCTTGCATCAGCTTCAATTTTAAGACTTATCTGGATGTTTACAGACTGGTAAGGAAAGATTATTTATATTTGTCCTGATGTGACAAAGTGCTTTACAATTATGGGTAAAAAGGAAAAGGTAAAATGCACACTCCAAAGACATAAAGCCTAAAAAAGGCTAGAAAGACAAATCTTTGATTTGCTTTTTAAAGGCATCAACAGATTTTCACTCCAATTGGTTTGAAAATGATATGTTAAGGTGTTAAATTGCACTAAAACAACTGGTCAATAGTTGAGTGCTTCAGAGTTAACTGTTCTTCTGGTCATTATTTAAAATGTGTTCTATAGATTTTTATATGACAGACTGCACTTTGGAGTAAAATATTCACAAATTCACGAATAGATCCAGAGGTTGGCAGCACTTGGTAGCTACAGGTGTTTAGTTAGTTCATACTCTGTTGTAATTACACCTCAGCTGATTTAATGTAATACACACAAGGAACCAAGGATAATAAAGTGAATTTAAGAGGAAGAAAGGATGAACAGAAAAACAAATCATTAAAGCTCCTGTGTGTTGTTTCCCTCCTGCTGGATTAGTGTAACAATGATGATCAGCTCCACCTGCATTGACGGGGTACCGTCTGCAGTAGAAACACAGCAGAAGTAGCCTACAAAAAGCAGCTCAAGTGAAGTGTCTGAAAGGCATGAGGGTATGAAAAAAATACATAACACCCAGGCCTAATTACAACTTAAAACTTTATTACTAATGAAACACAACTTAAGTGTAAACCGAGTTTTTCTGTTTAGTGCTTACTCAGGGTTTCAGTTCAGTTCAGTTCAACAACTAATTTATTTTACAGTTTTCTTTTTAGAATCACATATTTACAGATTTCTTTGGCTCATAATCCATCTTACAAGTATTCAAAAACAAATACAGACTGGTAATTAACCAAACCACTTTTCAGACAAAATAGATAACGTCATTAGAATATATTCTAAACTTTTTAACTACTAACTACTGTATTTGATTGACACGATAGATAGATAGATAGATAGATAGATAGATAGATAGATAGATAGATAGATAGATAGATAGATAGATAGATAGATAGATATTTTCTTTGGCCTAACAATTATTGATTATAAAAAAAACAGATGTTGTGCAGCATTTCTTCCTCCGGTTTGAGGAAGAAATTGTGAAAATTCATCTTGATAAGGTGTCTTCATTTCTTCTGGAAGTGAAAGTAAGTGCATCAAACTTATGTGGTATCCATGAAATTGGATGTATGTAAAAAAAAAAAAAATCAATCATTCACAACAGTAAGCAAATTCTGTAGAGAATAACATGTAAACTATATGGCATTTCAACAAAATATGTACACTGGAATGGAAATAAATCAGTAATAATATCAGTCTTTAATGACAGCTGGGATAATTAGAGGTGCAGAGTTGTTACCACCGTCATTAAGACAGGGATTAAACAATGGGAAGACTCTCTCAGTGAAGGAGCAGCCAATAAAAGAGTAGATGAGAGCTGCATTATCTATGTCATAAAAGGAAATCAGACCCTCCTCGTAATCCACAAACACCCCCACCCTCTGAGGATGAGACCTCAGAGAAAGATGGACTGCAGGGTTGTTGTGAGCTTCATAGTCATTTCCATTTCTCAACCATAGAGTCCAGTTACCACTCTTAGGGCTCAGTGTGATTGATTCCTTCCTGTTGACTGACTCAGTGGTCACTCCTAAAGTCCATTTGGTCTTCCCTTTAACCTGAACCTCGTAGTAGAATCTGCCTGAAAAGAAACCCTGCTTTCCAAGAACCCAGAGACAGGTAGAAAATCTCTCTGGGTTGTCTGGAAGATTCTTTTTTACCTCACTATGATTCACTTGTTTCCCATCATCAGACAGGGTGAGCTGTGGATGTGCTGTTTCAGGATCAAGAGTCACATCCACTGCATACCGCTGGACCCTCTTCAGCTCAGCTGCAAGCAGCATCTTCATCTTTTTTCTGAATGTCTCCTCCAGCTGAGACACAGCTCTCACCACAGTTCCCTCATATGACGGTGAGCGGACACTGACCTCTGTCCAGTCCTTGGTTGGTGGAGGGTGGTGAGACTTTAGAGACTGGACACTCTGGATAAGATGGAGGTGGTCCTCAGAGCGTGAGAGCTGCTCCAGCTCAGTGCTTCTCGTCATCAGATCAGAGATTTCCTCTTCCAGCTCTTTGATGAAAGCTTCAGCCTGTTTTTCTGTTGTTTTTTGCTTCTCTTTGATTGTGTTAATGAGCTTATTCAGACATCTCTCAACAGACTTCTTCAGAGACTTAAAGATCTGAACACCTTCTGCCATCTCTCTGTCTGCACCTTCCTTATTGAGGTCAACTGCATGTTTGACCTCCTGAATCTTTAGTCGTCTCTCCTGGATCATCTGCTGAATTTCAGCCTTTGTGTTCCCCAGCTCTGCCTTTTTTTCTTCATATTCTTCTTTCAGAGGAACAAACTCATGGGTCTTGTGGTCTAAAACAGGGCAGAGCATGCAGACAGATGTCTGGTCAGTCTTACAGAACAGCTCAAGAGGCTTATCATGTTTTGTACACAACCTGCCTTCCAAGTTCTCCACCGGGTCGATCAGCTTATGTCTTTTCAGACTTGCAGCTGTCTGATGAGGCTCCAGGTGAGTCTCACAGTAGGAGGTCAAACAGTCCAGGCAGGACTTCAGAGCCTTCTGTTTGGTTCCAGTGCAGACATCACAGGGAACTTCTCCTAGTGTGGTAGCTTGAAGGTCTGAGCTGCTGCCACTGGCTCTCTTTTGAGCTGACTGTCTGAACTGAGCAACCATCTCAGAGATGAAAGTGTTGATGTGCAGCTCAGGTCTTCTGTTGAAAACCTTTTTGCACAGCGGACATGAGTACTGGTCATTAGTATTCCAGTGTTCATTGATGCAGTTTTTGCAGAAGTTGTGTCCACATGATGTGCTGACTGGATCAGTGAACACTTCCAGACAGATGGAGCACAGAAACTGATCTTCAGATAGCAGACTGCTCGCAGAGGCCATATCTACAGATGTAGTAGGAAAGAGACACTTTTATTCAAAACAGTTCAAAATTGTTGTCTAAAAGAAATAAGTGTGATTGCTGTTCTTTTCAGTATAACATAATATTTGGTAATATTTGAGTCATATATGCATTGGGGGCGGCACAGTGGTGCAGTGATTAGCACTGTTGCCTCACAGCAAGAAGGTCCTGAGTTTAAATCCCCCAGCTGGCTAGGGAAGGGCCTTTCTGTGTGGAGTTGGCATGTTCTCCTCGTGTCTGCATGGGTTCTCTCCGGGTTCTCCAGCTTCCTCCCACGGTCCAAAGACATGCATGCTAGGTTAATTGGTTGTTCTAAATTGCCAGTAGGTGTGAATGTGAGTGTGAGTGGTTGTCTGTCTATGTGTCAGCCCTTCGATGAACTGTTGACTTGTGGTGTACCCCACCTTTTGCCCAATGTCAGCTGGGATAGGCCCCAGCCCCCCATGACCCTTCGGGAATAAGCGGTTACAGAAAATGAATGAATGAATATACGCAGTGCTTTGACTTGAACCAAGCCAATCTGTAAGTACCTACAACCACTTAAGCCATGCTGACATGCTGAAGCTCACTACTCTGCCAAAATAGCATCAAATATACCCATATCGTGTGGTGTAGACCAATTTGTATCAAAGAATACTGCTGCTGACAAAGCTCTGCTTACTGGAGCTGACGCACGGATAAAGTTTAAAGCAGTTAAAGTGGGTGACTGAAGTGGCTCTGTGAACAAAGAGCCGTAGTTATATTTTAACCAAGGTCAAAAGTATGGCATCAGAAGAGTGACACTTCCTGCTTGAGCAAAGTTTTGTGTTAATCCCTGGTGTTGAATGATATGATCAGCTTTACTCACCAGTATCTGGCAGAGACTCTGCTGTGTTGTCGGGAAAGACCAGATGAACTTGAATTTTCTTGGCGAGAGAAACAGAGACCTGTCTTGACTGCTGCGTGGGTGCCAGTGTTGGTGAGGTTTCCTCCCTTATCTCTTGTACCTGGGATTTTTTATGATAAATACGGAGCAAAGGTGGTACTTACCTAACAGGTGGGAGGAGTAAGCTTTGTGAAAGGGCATTGCATGGTCAGAATAAAAATAATATTTGGATGTAACTCTTTATAATCACCAACATTTTGATTAGTAACTGTAATTTAATTACATATTTTTTCAGTAACTGTAACCTTTTATAAAGGTTCCAACCCTTTCAGAGAGTTCTACCTAAAACCACACATAAAGTGCTATACCTACAACCATCTGTGAAAGGTTACACTCAGAACCCTTCTGAGAGGTCCTACAGGGAACCCTTCTATGGTTCCATCCTGGACCATTTCTGGGGGTTCTATCCAGAACCTTTGCACCTTCTGTAAGTGCTAACAAGAATCCACAAGGGTGTTCTTTTTATATTCTCAAGGTTTTTTCTAGATCCTACCCAGGGGTTCTACAGAGAATCTTTTTATGTTATAGTACATAGAACCCTTGGTGAAAGGGTTCAACAATCCTTTCTTCCAAAAAGGATCTTTGGATGAATTGAGTTCTTAATGGAACGCTTAGTCTTACAAAGAACCCTTGATAAACCCTTCAAGAAAGGGTTCTTTGGAAGCAAATGGTTCTCGGTAGAACCTCAGGCTTCAGGAAGAACCGTTATGGAACCCTTGTTTGTAAGAGTGTAGTTTTTTCAAAAATTGTGAGTCACAACCACAAGATGTCCTTGAGCAAACAGACATAAATGTGCACAAAACCGGTTCAGTAGCACAAGTGCGTGGGCACACACACACACACACACACACACACACACACACACACACACACACACACACACACACACAAACTTTCGGCAGGCAGAGATGAAAATGAAACTTTATATTTGTGACCTTTTTTTTTTTTTTTTTTTTTTAAGATTTACATTTTCTGTAGCAGCCAATGGGCTTGGTGCTGATTGTCTTTTCATGAGACTGAGTGAAATATAAAAATGTGAAAATCCTTTAAAGCTGTGCCGTAGACTGATGGTGGATTCCTACTGTGTCACCATGAACGGTGCCACTATGTTCAGCAGAGCTAAATGCCAGATCTAATTTGGAGCAGCAGGAGCATGTGCTGTTAATTTCAGTCTGAATGGAAGGTTATTTGTCTTTAGTTTCATGTAGTGCAAGTCTCTCAGCCACAGAGACATTTTATATGTTTTTCTGTTTACCAGATATTTTTACATCTTTGTTGCGATTCTCAAAAACACTAAAGACTGCACACAGTGTTTTCCCTTACTCCCTAGTTCTTAAATTATATGTAAAAGGACCCCGAGTTTTGGGGATATCAGCCATAGAAATGTCTGATAATGTAACTAGAACTCTTTGCAGAAATCCTGACCTGGTTACGCAAAATAATCCACAGACTTTGTTGTGAGTAGTTTCATATCTCATCTCATTTCATTTCTCTCTACAGAACTACACCCACTAACCTCACAGGAAGATGCCATTAATATTTACATGTTTTTCACTGTTGCGAGGGCGAGCCTCTCATCCATGAGTAGATGCACGCTTCATTCTGCTCGGTCAAACTGTTGGTGGGTGTAGTTCAGTAGAAAGAAAGCAGCTCCTACATGAAACTGCTAACAACAAGGTCTGTGGATTATCTTGCCAGGTCATGATTTCTGAAAAGAGACACTGCTGTTTAGTTTTAAAGCTTTTTTTGCATTTGAGTGAAGGCAGAGATCTCTAGGCTGATATCTCCAAAACTTGCCAACTCACACCAAAATAATCTAGATGGATAGATTACTTTCGTTGCATTTATGTAGATCTACATGTGTGCATTAAACATCAGTTTACACAGTATGACAATATTACATCTTTCCTAAGGTTACGAAAAGATTCTGCAAGCCTTATGTCCTCGGGCAGGTCGTTTCAAAGTCGAGGGACCCTGGTGGAAAAAGCGCGGTCACCTTTAGATTCAAGCCTCGACTTTGGAACAGCCAGGAGGGCCCCGGCCGAGGATCTAAGGCTGCGTAGTGGCTCATAAGGGGTTAACATTTCAGCTATGCAACTAGGGGCCAGACCCAAGTGAGCTTCAACAGTGATCAGTAAAGTCTTAAAATCAATTCAAAAACATACAGGAAGCCAGTGGAGGGAAGCCAGGATTGGGGTGATGTGATGTTGTCTGTTAAACTGCATGCTGCATGTCATTCTCCTACTCTCTCTCCCTCTGTCCTGTTACATATTCAGATTTCCTGTAAATTAAGGGCATAAAAGCCCCAGAAATATAGAAAAGATTTTTAAAAATCATCAAGTCACCCAATTTACTGTGATAAAACTATGATAAATCCGTATCACGTTAGAAGTCAAATTGCATTTAGGAGACAATATATTAAAGAATTGATTTCATTCACAGATATGAAAAATACGCTTGTGGAAGGTTGTTGTATTTATATTTTCCTCGCTCACTGGGTTTGTACGAGGGTTGGGTCAGTGAAGCTCACACAGACAATTCCAGCATCTCATGACTCCTGTGGAAGTCAACAAGGTTGGCAGGGAAGGTGCAGCCCGCACTGGGAAAACTGTCCTCTCTGCAGTCAGACATTCCTCTACACACACTGTGAGTACTCTGCTTTATTTGAAAAAGTTACAGTTAATTTGTTACACTGATTATGTTGGTATTTATAGGACTTTAGTTGGCATCTGTTAGACAGTTGTCAGTGTTACAGTATGAACTTGTTTAGACCAAGCAATGATACTGACTCCTAATCTGTAAGTCTCAGTACTACAGGTAAATACATGTTTAAACAAGAGAGTTTGAGATTTGTGAGTAAATTATGATCACAAATGCATCTTCCTCTACACAAACAAATACACAAAAAACTCACAGCTGAAAAATAACTCATTCCTCATACTGGGTTCAAATTAAAGTTTCTTGTTGTTATGTGAAGACAGAGGCAGACAGTAATCAGCGGTTGAATAAGATGCATTTGTGATCACCATAATTTATTTGCAAATAATCATACACATTTAAATCTAGTTGTTTTTATTTGTGTATTGTGGTTTTGTTTCTTATATGCACATGTTGTAGCTTGTATTTACTGACATCTGTGATATGAATTGTTTGCAGGAACCATGGCAAATGTACAAGTGCCTGCTGGTGAGTCTGTACTGTCTGTCTGTGATTCTGAGGAGCTCAGTTACAACAATTAACATTTACAGTGTTAATTAACAATTAACAACAATTAATCCTGTCACAATCTTGTCACTTGAAAAATATGTCCACGTGAACGTACGTCTGTGTTCTCCATATGTTTGGATCTATATTTCAAGTCTTCACTGTAACGATTATTTTCATTATCGATTAATCTGTCGACCATTTCCTCCATTAAAATGTCAGAAAATGGTGAAAGATGTTGCTCAAAGTTCAAGATGACATCCTCAATTGTCTTGATTTGTCCACAACTCAAAAATATTCAGTTTACTGTCAGAGAGGAGTAAAGAAACCATAAGTAATCGATTATCAACATAGATGCAGATTAATTTAATAGCTGATTAAAAATGGGTCAATCGTTGCAGCTGTAAGTGTTTTATGTTCGTTGTTTGGTTTATTAGTTTGTTCAGCTGTTCCTTCCATTGATGTGTGCAATTTATTGTTTGATTGATTAACTGATTAATGCAATTTCCACCCAGTGAAGCCATGATAATGAACTGTGCACTGTGCATGGTGGTATGTCTTTGTTTTATAATTGAAATCCTACTAATAATCACCATTTTTCTCCTAATTCTTCCATCCTAATCTGGTCTAGTGACAGTCGGTCCGTTGGGAGACAGTCCAGTTCAGATTGCCTGTCCTAAATGTCATCAGACAGTCCTCTCTAAGGTGGACTACTCACCTGGTTTGCTCACCTACCTGTTCTGTGGAGGACTCTTCTTCTGTGGGTAAGTAGCGTCATTTGCTCCATATATATACATATACATATGTATATTTTTTGAGTGGATGATGCTGACATTAGCTGCTGTCCTCTCCAGCTTTGTTTTAGGTTGCTGTCTCATCCCGTTCTGTGTGGACCGGCTGAGAGATGCGAAGCACACCTGTCCTACCTGCAAGACTGTACTTGGCGTGTATAAACGCTTATAACTGATAACAGAGCTTCAGCGATTAGTCAGTTTACAGAAGTTTAATCCTGAGAAGAACTGTTTTGTAACAACAACAAACAAACACTTGGTGGTTTAATGTTTCTTATTTGTGAATTTGATCTTTTTCTTTGTCATACACGATTGTGAAGTGATAGGCTTTGGATTTTTGGACTGTTGGTCAGATAAAACGTGATATTTGAAGATGTCACCTTTAGCTTCACAAAATTATACAGGGCATTTTTCATTATTTTCTGACTTTTTATAGACAGAATTATCAAACAATTAACTGAGAAAATAATGGTAACAAAATCATTTTAAGAATTAAAAATAATTAATCAATAATGAAAATAACCAGTGGTTGCCATCACTGATATAGTATCGTTGTTATAGGGTTAAACTTCCAGCACATCCATCAGGATGCCACACTACAGACAGCTGTCTCCTCCTGAATGAAGCACTGTTGAATTCAGAAAATGTGATTACAGTGAATCTGACGGTGATGAAGGCTGCCTTTGACGCTGTTATACTTCCACTCGTGCCTCTTATTCGGTTGTTATTTGCTCCTTTAAGAGTTTTACCGAGTCAGACTGGAGGAACAGATGTTGTTCACTTACAGCTCAGACCTGCATGCTGATTTTGTCACTAAATGTGTTGTTGGTGTTGGTTTTACTGTGCAGATGAAATCCAGATGTGACTCTGTCAAACCCTTGAATATTATTAAACTGTAACCAAAGGTTGTGCGTCTACGTACAATGTGCATTTATTATCAATCTCATACAGCTTGGCAGGCCGTTAATTTTCAAGGTGCGTCTGCCTGAAGAAAGTGCTATTCCAGAATGGATAAATGTGATTACATCAGTAAAAATACAGCAGAAACTGTCACCTTCATTCTTCTGTTAACCTTTCATTTTAACAGTTAAAACAACTGAACCACCAGGGAAAAAAAACACAAAGTTAAGAAACAATATGAGCCTCAAAGTTATATATAAAAAAGTTTCAGAGCATACATCCTTGTTACTCAAGGATCAGTTAATCAAGAATACATTATTCACGTCTACTCCACATAAATTCTTCATAGTAAGCAATACAGTTTAAACATATAGCAAATACCCATTTTACTTTTTTCCTTTATAGTTTGAGGTAACTGCAGCTGTCTGCATCATCTCTTTGGCAGTGTTTCCTTCTATTAGTAGACATATTATTTATCATATTATTACAATAACGGGCCATCTGTTTCTTCATTCAAGAAAGAGCGGAGAGGCGACGAGAAGTGCAAGGAGAACAAGGAAGGAGAAGCCGGCGTCTGCTCTGATGCGGGATCCATCACCTAAAACAAACACAAACAAAAACTCACTTAAGGCATCAGTCATCAGTCTAATGTTAACTGAGATCAGCATTTGGTGTCCTCGTTGTTCTGTGGTGACATGAAAGACGTTATTCGGAACTTCCTGAATAAAAGCAGCTCCTCATTTTGTTTAGAAAACTTTAGAAAACGTGCCTCCCTTTATTAATGCCTGCTAATAGAGTTCTGCAAGAGTTTGCTACAGAGCAAACATGAGCTAAATAGCCAGCTAGCTATTGATGTAGATTAGGTAGCTGGTTGGCTAGTGTTTCCTTTGTAGCAAAGCTAACTAGCTAACTAATCTATAACAATAGTTAGCTAGTTAGTTACATCAGTTAGCAAATGCTAGCTTACTAGCTCGCTAATTTACATCATAGCTAAAAAAATAAATAATTAAAAATTATATTTATAAAGCGCTTTCATGGGTTAAAAATATACATATAAAAGATAATATACAGCATAAATCACTGCATTAATCACAAGTTAAAAGCAATTCTTAAGAGGTGCGTTTTGATCAGTGATCATTTTAATATAATATTAGCTAACTTATGATGTGACTATGCAGGTTTTACTGGTCATCCTGGAAACATCGTTTAACCATCTTTAAACTTTGTTTTTCTTTCCACATGCACATAATAAGTAAAGGAAACAGGAAAGAAGAAAGTTGACCAAGGATCCAAAAGGGGCCAGACTTTTTGCCTTAAAGTGAGGGTTGCACAGGAACTTCCCCCCTCTTGTAGCATTCTCAACCTTGTAAGTGGAAGCATTCCAAGTTTTCTGCGTTCACGCGTTGGGTGCATGACTTCCCATGTCAAATTTCTATATGAGGGCAACATTAGGAAAAGTCATTTGTCACTTTGCTAATCCTAGCCCTCCTTTATTACTGTTGCTGTGCCTGTTGAACTTCCTGTTTTGTTTCTTTTTCTCAGGAATCTCTTGAAATCTCAATCTCAATGAAATCATCTGACTAAACAAAGTTTTCTTTAAAAAATGCTGTCCAGGGGAACAGCTAGCAGTAAATTGTTTCCTGAATACTGTTTTTCACACCATGCAACCTGTATTCACCTGTGGTGGTAGCAGATCCTGCCGTGGAGCTGCTGGACCCAACAGTTACCGATGGTGCGTTGGTGGCAGGTGCTGCTGATGGGGCACCAGTGGCTGCTGGAGAGTTGGAGACGGGGATGGTGGCGGTTGTCGAGTCGACCCTGCCTCCCGTGAGCCCCAGGTCCAGTGTGTTGAGGTCTGACTGGCGCTGCGCTCTGATCCAGTTCTGTACCGTCGTTTGGTTTTCATAGGCCTTCAAATCCGCCAAGTTGGTGCCAAGAAGACTTTGAACATCACTAACAGTCAGGGTCTAGGGAGACCATATAAACAACAGATAAATGTTATATTTGTATGCAAATAAACACTTATATAAAGGAAAAGTTCACAGTTTTTCAAGTTTTTCAATGACACCACCCAACGGTTTGTGAAGACTGAAGAACCATTGTGAAGCTCAGAGTGTGGTGGCTCCAGCCGTCACCATCTTGGCTTCCTGGCTCTGCTAACTCCTAGCTAAGATGGGCAAGGAGGTGAGCATAGATGTAGCAGAAGCAGCCAAATGAACTGGCTATGCAGTGACTAGCAGCTATAAAGTTTGACATTTTTATGTGGGTGTCTCTGCCAAATTTCTACCAAAGAGAATTCTAGTAGATTAGCAGGTCATGATTTTTGAATAGAGACACTGGTTATAATTTTTTCTAATGTATTTTGCTGCTGCTTTGAGCACTACAAGCCGAGTGCCATTTAGTTCCATTATACTGGAGAGAAGGCAGGCATTTCTATGACCTAAACAATCTAAATAAATAAATAGCACTACAGACCGGGGGAAAAGTATGTGTTTTTTGATTTGGGAGTGAACTTTCCCTTTAAAGCTGACAGCCTGCAGTTGGGCCAGTGACTATTTATGCGGTTTTAAATGATTTGCATGAATTTGCGTAGCCTATATATGGCTCGTACCACTTCCTGAACAGATTTCACCATCAGCAGGTGAATTTATTTGTAGTTTTGCAGTCATGCTTAAATCACGTGTCTATCTTTAAATCTTGTGGCTGGTTCGTTTGCTTTCCCACCACAAAATGACCCACACCAGAGTCCCACTTGTTCAAGCGGTCTCAGTCCTCAGGGTTTGACTGACGGCTTTAACACCAGCCCAAACAAACCGTATTAACCAGGAAAACACAGCAGGGTCTGTGCACATGGACACCTGCCAGACTTGAAAAATTGTGAACCCACCCACCTGCCACATGCAGGTAGCAGCATTTTATCTATATGTACCTTTGCTGTCCTCTCATAAAACCTCTCATAAGTAATATATGTGCTTTAAGCCAAGACTCCTACTTCACAAGAGCACTGCAAAGATATAAAAAAAAAACAATTACAGACTGCCAACACACAAACAAACACGCCCCTCACCTGTATAACGCTCTCATCCAGGCTGGTGAAGGTTGCCAAATCCATGCTGATGTTGGAGGCTGCTAATATGAGGACATAGCTTGAATTTGCACCCCCTGCAAAAGAAATGAACAGTGAGTTCACTGTCAGCTGTTGTTGTCCAAATAAATTTTTTTTTCTGCATGCAGTATGGATGCGCGTGTGTGTGTGGGTCTGTTTGCCTACCAAGATAAGGTGTTATGAGCTGGTAGGTCGAGGCGGAGACAGTTGCAGTGCGTGCGCTTGTGTCAAATGCTTGTCTGGCGATATTGAACATTACTTGCTTTTTCTCTAAAGTGCAGTTGGAAATGTTCAGGGCTTCTGCGTCTCTGCGGGAGACACAAACACACTAAATGAGACAAGAAATAGGCAACACTGGGCACAGGAGGTGCAAGATACCAAAAAACTGACAACATTTGGAATGAAGGCTTGACTACAATTCATATTTGCTCAAATTAACGTCAGTTAATGATTGATTTAACACAAAGTCATTCATAGACTCCATTAAATTATTATTATTAATATTAATTATTAAATTAAATCACAAGTTATGAAGCAAGAGCTTACTGTTATCATGATAATGAATAATTCTAGTCCCTTTTACAATGAATCTCAGCTGGTTTGCCACAGTTGATAACAAGTAACACCGCTTCCTAAGTAGAAGCGATGCAAGCAAACAACTGTCCACATATACGTTATTTATTCACTACTAACAACATTTTCTTAAATCAGCCTCAGTTTCTATACTGTTGGAGGACAGTTTACTTACTTGTTACTACTTTCTTCCTTACAAACCTCATCTTTTTTGAGGATATTCCTATAAAAAGGTTGCTGTGGATCATATAAAAGGCACTGCTTTTTCCCAACCACGTTAATTAGTCTCTTGTCCTCCCTAGGTTGGAGATGGGTGACGTGTGGCTGAAATAGATAACCTGACACTCCAGTTACAGTGAACCATCTAGAAAGTTGTCCTTAGAAACAGTTTGGAAAAGGGCAGGCACTTTAAAAAAAAAAAAAAAACTCTCGGCAGGTGATTGGATAAACCATCTGTCCATCACGTCTAACATCTTCTCTCTGTCTGTAGTAATATTAAATACTGTCTAATAATAACATAGCATTGAATTATAACTGGATAGTTTTGTGATTATGTGTTGTATATAATTATATGAATTTAATAATTGGTTATGTGATTCTGCACAGCTCAGACTGTTTTTTTTTTTTTTTAGACTCAAAGCTTTATCCTCCGACTGTCCTGCTGCCAAAATCCATGAGAGAAGAGGATATCTAATAAAAATTTATAAAAATGTAGATGAACTCATCTGAGCCACCTTCAAGTCGTTTTTTTGGCCTGGGTTTTGCCTCTCAGGCTACATACAGGCTCTCCTTCCTTACCGCACGACCTGCAGACCATCTTCAGGCTTAAACACCCTCCTCCTCCTCCTCTGCATTAGTTTTAGTTTAATCTACATTTTGGTTTACAGTATATATTTTCCTAAAGACACTATGACTTAACTTTAATCAAAGATAAGACAGTTAAGAGTTATTTTTTAGAAAAGATGTTAAGCTGGTATGAAACCAAATGTGATTTTGAGTAGGCTTAGTGCATTAATACATTAAAAATGCCAAAATTTTCATAGAATTTCTCATTGTTTGTTTTTCTACCATTATTAAGAGCACACATAAAGCAATGTCATCATAATTAGTTATTTTCTAGATTAATGTGAATACAAGTTTTGCATTTTATATAGTTTCAGAAACTTTTTCGAAGATTTCTGACTCAATCTTAACCTCCACTTTGAAGCCTTCTGTCTACGAAATTTACCTTTGAACTCATAGTTTCACAGGCAAAAATGGGAAACTCTGTTTGGACTTAGATGTCATGATACTAGTGTGACGTGACGTCTCACCTGAGGCTTTGGTGGGAAATGTTCTGCAAAACGCTGGCGTCCATGGAGCACAGGTTGGCTCCTCCGATGGCATTCAGCTCAGCGCTGCCCAGTGCGTTCCCTTGATTACTCAGATATTTAGAGATGATGGCCTTTGCCTGGCCAAGAAGAAACATTCATTCATGAGGACACACACACGTATATGTCTACGCACACAACACATTTTCATTGTTCAGTCGTTTGCTCACCAGACTCGGGTCCCACTCCCCGTTCGACGAGTCCATCAGAGCAGAGAGTGTGTCGATCTCAGTGATTTTCCACAAGTTGATGTCATCGATGGTGGCCACACGGGACGCCGGGCCTAAGACCTGGACCTGACTTTCTGGGATGGTAGAGTTGGCAGCGTAGGCCTATAAATAATAGGACAGAGCAAAAACATTATCACCGAGCACAGAATCACAGTCAGAGTCAGTTGTTCAAAAGTTCTCTGACTCATAATCAGTAACTCATTTATGTTTTCTCTCCATTTTTCTTTTCACTTCGTGTCTCATTTACCGTTAAAACTCCACACTTGCTTGTAAATCTGATTTTTGTCAATGTTTAACATTAAAAAATACTGTCGAATTCCTAAAGCCCTGGCCAGCTTTTATGATGGTACTCGTTCTTTATTTTAGTATTCCCATTTTATACTTTATGCTTCTACTACACTACATCTAAAACTTTAATTACTAGTTACTTTGTAGGCTCAGATTAATAACACACAATGTAATTAACAAAGAATTATGATGCACTTTTACAGGTTTAGATACGACTTTATTGATCTGTGGGCTGAAATTAACAAGCCCCCACCTTTACCTGCTGCAACATTAATGTGATGCTTACACTTACACTTTTACTTGTAACAGAGTATTTCTACATTGCAGTATTGCTACTGTTGTTTAAGTAAACCACTAATAATATGTCTATAAAAGCAAACAACAACTGGTCAAACATAATTTTTCTGTTTCTGTCTGACTGTAATTGTCATCTCTCTGTAAAACACTGTGGTCAACTTTTGCTCTTTCAATAAACTGATCAAACCAGCGCCACCGTGAACAGGCCTGAACTTATACTGTTCAGTTCATCGTCACCAGTTCCCGTCACCTACCTCTCTCAGCTTGCTGAGAACAATTCTGAGGTAGTCCTCATCGTCCACCTTGTCCGTGATTGCGTCCAAGTTGTCTTTCACAGTGGTGGCGCTGAGGCAGCAGTTGAACTGGTTTATGTCGTCATAGTCGAAGGGGAACGCCTCGTCGCTGATGGTCACCTGGGTAATCTCTCCCACAGTGCACTCATTTCCTAAAACATATGAAAAAAAAGTTAGAATATTAAATTCATGGAGTAATAACAAACAGAGCAGATAACTCCAGGCGGGAGACTCACCTACAGACCGCGTTGACCTCTTTTTGATGGACATCCTTATTTGTTTCTTCAGCCTCTTCCTCAGTTGTTTGCTCACTCCGTTTCTCCTGAGAACTTTCAGGAAGTACCTCAGGAACCTTTTCTTTGTTCTCTGCCCATGGGAATAAAACAGACGCAGATGTTTCCATTCTCAATTCAACACCAGAAAGAAATAGGCACTTTTTATTTTTGGTGAAATACATGCATTCACGTGTTACTCACTTTGTCAAAGTTTTCATAGAAGGTTGAAGTCAAATACAGCGGTAACATGCCGAGGTCCCGCAGAGTTTGCTCGTTCCATGTCGATACGGCTCTGGTTATCAAAAAACATAAAGAGTGTAAAGAGAGTGTATCAAACTGAAACTGAAACAAAACCCAAGTTTAACTGGTCACTACATTATTCTTTTTCTTTTTCTTCCCTTTTCTTTTCTTTGGTAACATTACGTAGGAGATAATGATGAGTTTAAGTTTTAGTACGTCTTCATTATCTTAGAATTACTTAATCTTTTGTGTCCCCTAAAGTAAGCTGATACATAATACTGAGTAATCATTAAGTAGTCCTCCATTACTTTATCATTATCTTATGATTACTTTCTCTGTGTCCACTGAAGCGATGCATAAGACTGAGTAGTTACTAAGTATTCCCTCATTACTGTATGGTTACTTACCCTTTTTGTGTCCCTTCAAGTAAAATTATACATAATACTGGGTAGTTAGTGATTACTTAATCACTACTTCATCATTACATGTCCATTAGTTACTCTTTTTGAGTCTGTTCAAGTAAAGAAGTACTTATACAAGTTGTTTCTGATTTGTTCCTCATTTGTTTCTTTCATGTTGTTTTCTGGGAGTTACCTTTTACTAATGGTTTACTTGCAGTTAGTTCCTCATTTGTTCCCCAGTAACTACTGCAAATCATTACCAAGATCTTTTTAGGAAAGAAACAGAAAAAATAGGGGAATATTTGACACCAAAGGCTGCTGGTAAGAAATAAATCTGCTAGTACTGCAAAGGACATACAATAAAGAGGTTTGAGATGATTCTTTTTCTAAAAAAAACAAAAACAAAAACAAGAAAACCCCCAGAAAATAGATGTGTTGCTGCTGTTGACATACCCGTACTGCGTCCTCCCGCTCTCCAGTAGGGACTGAACAGCGGCCGCTTGATCACTAGTGAGGCCTGGGCAGTTCTTCAGTTTTTCCAAGATGGACGGGTCAGAGTTCTTGATGTAGACCCCCGCCAGAATGCAGCACATGTTTCCCAACACTGATACATTATCCTTAGTCAAACTTGTGTTTGTTATACCCTTAGAAAATAAAAACAGGAAAACCAGATATGAATGTACAGATTGGAATATTAAAAGAAAAGACGTACAAAGCGTCTGAAAAACCGGGAAGGTGGAAAACAGGCCATTTGAGACGTATGCATCGTTCGTTGTTCGGGACTCACCAGGCAGCTCCTGGCGTTACTGAACAGAATGGACAGTTTGTAGCTGAGGGCGGTGGAGAAGACGAAGAAGTTGGCGTCCGCCAGCTGTTCAAAATACGACCTGCAGCTGGCCTGTGGCACCAGAGAGTAACTGCAGAGAAACAAAGAGACAGGAGCTAACACAGACTGTTCTGACAGTTAATATACCTTTAAATCCTGGTTTTAATGTTGGTCCACAAATGATTCTAAACTCACTCGTAGTACAGCAGCATATCAGGAGGATAGAGGCTGAAGCTGGTGGCATCTGAGTCCACTCTGATGTAGTTGTACATGCAGGTCAGCTGTTGGTGAGACAAGCAGAAACTGTTATCACTTCTTTATATACGAATCTCCTTTATTGTTCCACTAAGCAGTGATTTGCAGGTGAAAAGATGTTGCAGTGAAAAAATTAAATCATGGGTTGCTTCATTGAATCCCTGAGCACACGAGTAGAAAGAAAAGCATATATAGAAAATGATTTATTTTAATTGTTTAAGTGCCACAGAATAATGTGTGCATGTTGACAAAACTTTCACAATCATAACAATTTGGGATTTTTTTTTTTTTAATTATGAGAAAATTACCAATACATTAATCAATAGTTAACAGTTTACACATCTGCTGTGTTTGAATTTTCTTAGAACTTTATTTGACAGAATACAGAAACATTTTTGTAACTTTTTTTTAAAGTAAAATTAAAGTGGATAACTTTTACATTTTCACCAAAAGTGCAGAAGCAGAAGTTAAACGAGTCTGGATGAGA
Source organism: Lutjanus erythropterus (assembly GCF_056507025.1). NCBI lineage: Eukaryota > Metazoa > Chordata > Actinopteri > Lutjaniformes > Lutjanidae > Lutjanus > Lutjanus erythropterus. Next base: position 8,435,079 of record NC_139319.1, read on the forward strand.
AAATGTTTGAGAAGACGCATCAACACGGGTTGTTTATTCTTTGGCCAGAACAGGAGGTGAGATTTTAATCTTCTGTCAGTTAGCAGCAGTCTGCTGCTGGCTAACATCAGCCTGAAGAGCCAGAGAGTTGTTCTGTGACACCATCAGCTGCTCAGCTTCTCTGTCTCCGTGCCGACTGTCTGTCTTCTCCTCTCCTGTCACGTCATGCCTGCAGCGACTGTCTGTGTCACTGCACGCATGACACGACGAAGGGATGGTTCAGTTCGACCTACTTTTGGTATTACCTCTCACATCTTAGTCTGCAAGTGTGCGGCTTTTCCATCCGCGCTTCTGTCTGTGCCGAGTCAAACCCTGTCACACTGGTTTGCATTGTTGTCGTGTTTAATCTCGGGCTGCAATGCCACATAAAGTGAAAAACATCAAACCCAGATTTTCCAAGGCGATATCTTTAAACGTCTTTTCTTGTCAGCCCAAAACCCAAAGAAATTCAGTTTAATATGATAATAAAGGAAGAAAAGCGATGCTGAGATGCTGAAAACATTTTCCATTATCTGAGTAGTTTAATAGCTTTTTATTTTTCAAAATTAGCCGGGCAAGTGAATTACAAGATTGTTGATGTTGACCTAATGTTATCATGTTTGTTTTCTTGTTTGAAATGTGATCATGACGGGTCGTTGTGTGTGGCGTTGGCAGTCACCTCCTGCATCTTCTAATTTTTGAGGCCTACTTTCACCCCTGAGTATAACCTAGATATCTTGTTTCAACAATGACTTTGTTAAGAAACACGCTGATGACCTGCTTCACACACGCAGACACACACTCTGTCACTCTCTCACCTGAGTCTCCACCAGTTTGACCTTGTTCCTGCCTCTCCTCCGACAGGCTTTGATCAACCTGTTGATCTGCACCCTTCGGAAAGTCCTCACTCCTGTGCACGTGAACCCTTGCAGCACTGAGGATGACAAACTGCACACACACACACAGACACACATTATCATTTGCATAAACTTAAACCCACCTGCAGAACATTTCCTGATTGGGTATTTTGTGTAAACTGTTGCTTTAATGAAAGCCTCTTTAAAACTCACTTGTTTGGACTTCCCAGTTCTGCAGTCGCAGTGTCCACTGCTATGACTTCAAAGAACAACTCAGCCTACAGTAAAAAAAATATACACAGTGCATGATGACATAGTTTCAAGCAGTTGTGTGTGCTGCAGTGTTTCAGAGTTGCATCCCCTTACCTGCTGCTTTTTCCATTTCTTCCTGTTGAGTCTTCTGATGACAGTGTTGGTACTTGAGAAGCCCAGCAGCCGAACACGAGGGATCTCAGTGGCGAGATCATCTGGAATGTTCTCTATGATCGCCACATTGCTGGTGCTCACTGATATGATCTGAGTGAGGTTGTGGGACATTAGTTCAATGTGTGTTTCACTGCCATCTCTGGTTAAAAGTCTTTTTCACCTCTGACCGCACGCAGCATCACTGATCGATCGTTGTGCGGTCAGAAGCACAGATACGTCATGGAGTCATGAAGTAAACTTCTAAACAGAGGAGGCAAAAGTCCACACATCCTTTACTCAAGTATAAATACTGATACATGTGTAAAAAAAGACACTGGTAAAAGTAGAAGTATTGATTCAGTAAAAAGTCGCCCTCTGAAGAACATTTCTTCCAGCTGTATATCTGCAAAGCTAATTGAACCTCACCTTTTTTCTCCACATTCAAGTTTGTTTTGATATTTACATTGTTTTTTTGGTCTTGTTACTTTATCTTTTGTCTTATATCTTTTTCATCTTGTTGTATCTTTTTGTTGATGTTTTTAGTTCTGTTACCATTTTTTTTTGTTTTGGTACAGGTTTTTCTTTTTGTCATGTCTTTTTTGTTATGTTTATGTCGTTTTTCATCTTGTTAAATCTCGTTTGTCTTGTTATTTCAGTTTTGGTTTTATTAGTCTTTTTTTCATTTTTTTGTCTTCATTTTCAATCTTCAATGTCAATCTAGTCACATCTTTTTGCATTATGCCATTTTTTGTCTTATTTTGTGTTTTTCATTTAATTTCATCTGTTATGTCATTTTTTCGTCTAGTTATGTCTTGTTATATAAAAGATGCAACAAAACAAAAACGATGTAAAACATCTAAAAAAAAAAAAAGAAAAACAAAAACTACATAAAAGACGCATCAAAATGAAAATGGTGTTACAAGACACAAAAAGCTGCAACAACGTAAGAGATGTAACAAGACAAAAATGACAGAAAAGATGTCACAAGGTGAAGCAGAGGGAGTCAAAGGTGAGCTGCAGGCGGCTTTGCAGAGAAACAGTTGGTAGAAATGTACGGCTAATTTTTACACTTTTTAAAATAGTTTTTATACTTTGGCAAAAGTGGAAGTACTGATTTCACTTCTTCTTCAAGTGAAAGTGAAAAAGTACAGGCTTTGAAATGTGCTCAGAGTCTTATTTTACACAAGTATCTGTACTTTTACTTGAGTAAAGAATGCATGTACCTTGGCCACCTCTGTTTGCAACTATATAAATCAAATATTGAACAGAAATGAAGCTGTCATACCTGAGTAACAAAGGTCTCCTGGACAATCTGCGGAGCTGTCATTAAGTTTGTCAAAAATGCACTATTATTGGCTGCAGCAATCAGCTGGGTGCCGCTGATGCTGCTGAATGTTGATGTGGGTAAACCCATAACCAGAGAGCCCAGCATGAACAGCGACGACGCACTGTTGATCTGACAGGAAGGAAGAAGACGGAAACAGCACACACGTGAGACAGCTTGACTCAAATGAAATCTGAGCTCAATAAAACACAGAGTGACAGACAGACAGACATACAGACAGACAGACAGACAGACAGACAGCTACCTGCATCATCCCTGAAGACATCAGAGATATGATAATGGCTCTGGCCTGACCTTCATTCCAGCCCGTCACACCGCTGAGAGTGCTGAGGGCGGCAAACAGGTCCTGAGGCCTTATCATGTTGATCTGACCAGTGGACATGCCGGTGCTTTCGCTGCCGAGGGCAGTAATGGCCGTGGCATCAATGTTGTCACCGAGGTTACCCGCCAAAGCTGCAGAAATCTACAGAGGAAAAAACGCAAAAATGTTGTCAGTTGTAGCTCTATTTTTGTGTAAAGTGTTTGTATACAGAGTACAAAAGCTCATGTTAGGGGGCAGTTCTATATAACCCTTAACTCACAAGTCAGTTTTGTAGCTCTACCATTCATACCCTCTAAACAACTGACACTTCCTATGTCCTGCCCCTTCAGTAGCTTCAATATCAGTTGAGCAAGAATCTTTTCCTGTTCTCTAAGCTGTGTTTCAGTTCTGCAGTGGACATAAACAGAACTTCCTGCTCAGGGAATGTCAGTTCAGGGAACTCGGCTGCAACATCACCACCAACGCTGAAATCATTCCTGTGGGCTGTGCTGCGGCAACTGTGGAAATTTTATGTAACTAAAATAAAATACTGAATGAAATAAAATAAACAAAACAAAAACTGATACCATTACGAAACTTATTCTAATGAAGTGTATGTAACTTGTAAATAAATGTGATTTGATTAATTCAATGTACAGCAGCATTCCTAAAGAGATTAATATTGTGCTTTTTTATATATAATAACATCAGACTATTATTATTTAATTACTTAAATTATGTCATCCTTGATAATTATAACTGGTAATGTGAGTTACAATGAAAATACTTTAAGACATATATAAACTCCTCTGTGTTATCCATTGTTTTTGGCACAATGACTGATGTGTAACCTTTTGCTGGTTAACCTCCAGTAAAGAAGGTATTACCTACACCAGTGATTCCCAAAGTATGGGTCGTGGCCCTGTGGATGGGCCTTGAGAGGTCATGAAATATAAGTAAATAAAAAGTTTTTAAGTTTCAGTTTTACAAGCTTAAAATTACCATAAAACATTCCAGATAATTTTTAAAATAGTTACCAGAATCAATAAAACAAAGCCGTGGGAGTTAAATTCTGTGTTAGTCTTCATTTATCAGACCCGGTTTAACAGGTGTTGCAGCATATTTGGTGACCAGTCACATCAACACTGGAATGCATCTCATATCTCATCATTGGTATGATTTGTCTTGTTTGTTGATCAGAGTTGTGATTAAAGGTTTGAGTGGGCTGCAGAAGATTTTCAGATTTCAGATTTGGGCCGTAGCAGTCTGAAGTTTTTGTGAATGGCTGCCCTGCATAGTTCACAGATCCCTCTGAACTGTGCATGTGTTTCTCCCTTCGGTTTCCAGTCCACTTCACAGGGACGTACCAGGCGATCGTAATGCACATATGCTACAGTATGAGCTAGTCTTGTCAGTCTTGAAAAGAAAACCAAATAAAGAAGATGGTTATCGGTCGTTAGCAAGTTACATCTGATAGCTAATATTAGCAAAATGCTGCTAATGTTAGCTAACTTAATATGTGACCGTAGGGTAATGGCTGCGCCCCCTTCTGCAGGATGGAGAACAGACGATTCAATAGACAACAATACAATTTGATGTGTCCTTGAATTACAACTTTGACAAGTTCCTATGAGCTAATCCCTCCAAACTAACCAGGATAAGTTTCAAGAGGAGTGAAAAGGACAAGATCCCTCACCAGGTTCCCACCAGTGATCACGGTATGTTTGATAAAGAACCTGGCTCAGCCAAACACACAGCTGTTTCTCCTTTAAACTGACTGTGAAAAATGTACGTTGCAACAGAAATGTGTGTTTTTTTGTGTGTGTTTATTACCTGTGGGTCCAGGTCTGTGCAGACAGTGGTCAGGTTGTGCAGAACTACAATACTTTCTTTTGCAGTCAGCTGGGTGAACGCTGGACCAGGAGCGACACACCGACACAACAGAGGAAGACTGCAGAGGAAGAGAGACGAGTCAGTTACATACAGTTAGTATAGTTCAGGTATGCAGTGGTAGAAGAAACACTCAGATCCTTTATGTAAAAATAGTACTAATACGACATTGTGAAATACACTACAAGTAAAATTTTACTTTGAAGGACCAATATGCAGCAATTACGTCTTCAGAAGTGAGCACAGCAGTCCAATTATGATATGTGATCTATAGTTGCAGGTGTGTATTTGTGATGATACGTGTTCGTGAGCTTGTGGCTGAAAGGTAAGAGACATTTTATGGGTTTGGACTCACAGCAGGGGGTTGAAGTTGCTGTTCTGTTGATAAACGAGCTCAGTGTAGTAGTTGGTGAGGTTGACAGGTAAGGCGGAGTGGTTGAGGAGAGCGATGTTCAGAGGGTTCACTGTGAACACCTGGAGAAACTGCACAGAGAAGAAAGGGGATATAAAGACTGAAAAGGTGATTTTTACATCATTAATCAGTCTGTTTCCAATCAGTGAACAAAACTCGACCTGTAGTTTAAAATTTCTTGAATTAGTTTCAGTACCTGCGCTGATCCCAATGTCTGAAATGCCTCCAGAGTGAGGAAAGGCATGAAAGGTCCGATGTACTGAGCAAACCAGGCTGTAGAGTTTAGTTCTGGGTTGCTGGGATTGTAGCACCGTGGCTGAGACGCTACAACGACAAAGTAAATGGTAAATGGTAACCATGGTAATGGTGTCATGGTGTCATCTTTTATATAAAGAGCATCTGTCATGTCAGATGCTGTGGCCGGCAGCTCAAACTTCACTACAGTTGAATCAAAAATCACAAAAAGACTCAAAGACTCTCTTTTAAGACAATTTGCAACAACATCGAGTGCTTTTACTAAATGCTGTGTGCACGCAGATACAATTCTTCTCAGTTCTGGTTAATTCATGCAGACTAGATAAGCGTCATTCATTTTTCAGATTTGGGACAAAACTTTTACTCTTCAATTATGATGGAAAAAATATATTTTAAAAGATCAAACTTATACTCGATTAAATCTTAAATCTCATAGTGATTTATGTTTTATTAAATGTGTACCTAACTGGCAAAATGTTATTTTTTTCATTTCACAGCATAGTCTTTTAAAGTTAAGAGTTCTCTTAATGCTGATCAAAATACACATTTTAAAACAATAATTCTTATGTAGTTTTGATTTAAGAGGGCTTCAGTTACTTGTTACTTGAAGGACTGACCTGAGGTGAGGTAGGACTGGATGGTGTCGTACACATCTCGCCTTGTAAAGTCTGCAGCGGTGTAGTTGTATTCACCAAGAACTGAAACGCTGAAAATCAAAATGAAACAAAAACACACAATTTGAAAACACCCAAAATGACATGAGATAAAAAAAAAAAAAGAAGCTCTACATTTTTCATAAAGCGTTGTGTAAATCACACATACAACTTCTGGAAGGCGAAGCAGGAGGCGTTTTGTGTGCTGCTGGGACTGATCAGTGTCTTTGTGAGGAAGACCAAGTAGTTGTGGAGACGTCGGTCAAACCAGGCGTTGACATCCGACCTCGAGGTGCTTCTGAGAGCCGTGGGCCAGACGCAAGGCAGTGTTGGCCGCCGCACCGCCGCCGGGAGAGACTCCTGTAGTGAATATACACAGTAATGTTATTGCATCATCAATATGTTTTTGCATTTCTTTGTGTTTTTGTGCGTGGGACGTACAGTCTCCAGGAACAGCGGCGTCTGGATGTAGTTGTTGTAGAGGACGCAGAGCTCTGCGTCGTTGTCGACAACATCAGGCCGACGGAGAAAATCTCCAAGATCAGACGGAGGCATTGAGTTCACCAGCTAGAGAGACAGAAAACGTTAAATAAGTCATCCTCTTCCTCCTCACATCCTTAAAACTAACCCTCCCAAACTTGTTTTTAATCCTCTCTGGACACACACCTGATGCGTCCTGTTGTGAGGGATGAGGGACAGGAAGGTGGTCAGGTTGGGGAACTGGAATCCCAGGAATGAGCCCTCCAGGAAGGTGTAGAAACTGTGGTTGAAGTTGTCACCGTAGCAGTGGAGAGGTATTGGTCCTAGAATGAGGGAGAGTGAAAGAGAAAGTCAGCTATGTCTGCAAGGGAAGAGAAGGAAATAAAGGGTATAAAGTTTTTAAGCTTTACTGGGTAAACTGTAGCAGATGGACAGGATGCAGTTCCTTCCTTTCATGTCTTTTTGTACATTTTACCTTTTATTTGATCATAAAAACAAACAAATAGCACAGCTTCGTCTTTAATCGTTACAAAAAAGCGATGAGATTACAGTAATGCATTATTTTGTAAAACTAGTTCTTTACCTTTGAGGTTCTGAATGATGTGATTGTGTATTTCTTTCCGTGTATCTTCATTGAGCGAGGAGATTATTGAATTCAGGTCGTTGACTCTGAAATAAATAATAAATAAAAAGTAAGGAAATCAATTATTTTAATTTCAGTTTTATGGCTACATTCAGGCAACTTGAGAGATGAGGTACAAAAAAATTAGTTTGGTCCTTGTGGTTCAACACTTGCCCCTGCTGCTCGATGCTGCAGTTTCTTCCCGTCAGTATGGCGAAGAACGGCGCAACATCGACCGATGACAGGTTGAACAGCAGGGGGCGCAGTCGGTTGCGGAGCCACAGCGAAACGACCGAATCACCCACTGAGTGATCTGAGAGGTTTGCGCGATCAAACACAACGTGCAACATGGCTGCCCTCACCGCACTGTGGAACATGTTTTGATGAGCCTGCAGGAAAAACAAAATATGGGGAAATAAAATAAGGAAAAGCAACCAAGGAAAGAGACAGTGGACCATTTAGAAACAGGCTTTAGTTAGCAGAGGTGGGAAGTTACTAAGTACAAATACTTCATTACTGTACTGTAGAGTTTTCAGATACCCAAACTTTACTTGAGTATTATTGTTCTGGCAACTTCTTAGTTTTACTACCTACATTTTCTTGCAAATACCTGTACTTTCTACTCATTACATTTTCAAAATAGGCTTGTTACCTTTGTTTTGAGGCATCTGAGGAAAATTATTGATTATTTATTTGTGCACACATATTACACATGATGGACAAAAAGACATAACAAGCTGTAAATGATGGAACAAGACAAAAACAATTTAAAAGACATAACAAGACAAAAAGACGTAAAAAGTTGTAAAAGATGTGAAGGTGTAATAAGATGTGACAAGACATAAAAGACATAACAAGATGTAAAAGACAAGAAAAATGAAAACAACATGACAAAATGAAAAAGTCGTAAAATGACAGAAAAGATGTACAAGATGAAAAAAGACGAAACAAGATGTAAAAGACATAAGAAGAAGACAGAGAGGAGAAAAGAAATGAAAGACATAACAAGATGAAAAAGATGATATAAGAGACAGAAAAGATGTAACAAGACATAAAAGATGGAAAGGCGTAGTAAGACATAAAAATACGCAACAAGACATAAAAAGAAGTTAAAAATGTAACGAGATGAAAAAGACATAAAATGAAGCAAAAGATGTGCAAGACAAAAAAGCCAGAACAAGATGTAAAAGACATGACAAGACATAAACAGGCATAAAAGATATCACCATTAGTACAGGTGAGAAGTCATCAAAAAAGGCTGCGAGGTGTTGGTTGGGGACGTGTCTCATCACCATGGCAACCTGAGCAGGTGAGGTGAGCTGGCCGGGTGTGGAGGACACCTCTGCCAGCTGTCTGACTGTCAGCTGTGGTAACGCTTCCATCTGCACACAGATAATTATACGCACAACAACGCAGATGAGACAAAATAGAAAAACAAGCTAATAAAACATAAAACATAAGGTGGCACAACAGGAAACAGGAAGTACCGGAGCGAAGCTGGGATAGAGCATCTGTAGGTCGCGGAAGGACGCAAGGACAGAGAAAGCTCCCAAGTTCCTCTGCAGCCATACTCCACTGTTGTTAATGTGTAAGCTGCAGCTGGGGTCTGAAACACAAAAACACACACAACAAATTCAGCTTTACTGTGTAATTTATGTATTTATTCTGTACAGATAACGCAGATTTCTAATGTGATGTACTGGAGAACAAAAGTTCTGTAGAAATCTAAAGAAAATAGATACATTTTTTACATTTTTAGCGCTGCTTCATAGCTGCTTCAAATAAAAATATGTTACTACAAACAAATTTTACAGCGCACACCGTTTACTTAAAAAAACAAAGTCACAAAAAAGTCTTTTAAAACTATTAAAATACCTTTATTGTCATGGTCATGTTAGACCTTGAAAAAAAACCGAATCTGATGTATTTCAGCACTAAGCCTTTGTCAGGAAGTCGAAAAAAAAAACAACAACAAACAAACTTGTTTTAAAAGAGAGTGCCTTGGAGTTTTTTGTGATTACCCAAAGAGCACCTCAAGCAAAGTTTTGAGGTCAGGAAGTGCTCCAACCCAAACATTTTTTTATTTTTGAGCCTGCACAGCTTGTTTGACGAGCGTCTTTACAGCTGGTTCCACTGATATGTATGACAACTGGAGTGGCAGTGTAAATAACATGCCATTTCCTGCAGTGTCCTGCCAACATGGAAGCATGCAACAAACACTACATACAAATATGACTGATGAGGTACAGCTGATTTATTCTAGGTAACTGCATGGTCTTTTATAAAATGTGTTTTATGTCTTTGTAATTCTGTACTCATTGACATCGACACTTGATCTTTATGGAAACGTGAGAACCTACCTGTAGCGTTATTTCTGGTCAGGAAAGCAGTAATGAAGTGTGTGTAGACAAATATCTGCCTCGGGCGTGTCATCTGTGGCTGGAGATGGCTCAAAATCTTCACACTGAGTTCAGAAGGGTCATGTGGTTACTGACAATATCTTGACGACACAATAGAAATAATCCTGTGGTTGTGTGTTTTATTTGTGCCTTACTGCATAACCAATGAAGTTGATGTCTGGAGTGAAATCAGAGCATTTTGGTTGAAGGTAAACGTGAATGTGTGAGCTTACATGTGCTGGTAGGAGCTGCAGTTTAGTCCCCTTGCGATGAGACATGAAAGGAAGTCAGGGGAAACAGAGAGCAGGAACGGACGAAGCCGCCGGTTGAACCACTGCTGGATGATGGCAGGATTATTGAAGCTGGCCACGCTGAATGTGTCCAATCGGATTTCTCGTATAGCATCCAAAACCACCGACAGTACAGGATTTCTGGGGTCCAGAGTCTGCAAAACAAGAATAAACATGTGTCTAGATTTGATCAAGACAGACTAATGTGAGGAGTGTTGCTGGTTCATACCTTGTTGGCTAGAAGATCCAGAGCTTCATCCAGCACATGTGAGGCTTTGGAGAGGAGAAGCTTCCAGACTGGTCTTGAACTTGTGGAGGAGTGATTACACGCCAATATCATTGCCAGATCCCCTGCTTTCAGTGCTGACAGCTGTGTGATAAGAGAGCAGAACAGCAGGTATTACACTCTGACTCACTCCTTCTGATGAAATCATCCCACTGCCACTTGGTTATTGATCCAAGATGTTTTGGTGTCTCACCGAAGCACAAGCAAATTCCTCAACCGCAAAACTGCAGAAACTTCCATTCATCCGTCCGCTGTCAAGGTGGAGCTGCAGCATTGTGCTGTAGTTTCAAGAAAACAAGGACATCAAACATTTATTGGAAAAATATTAACACACAAAATGTTTAAATGAGCTCAAAGTAAGATTCCAGAGAGTGTTTTATGAATCCCACCTGTTCACTCCAACACAAATGTCTGTTTCTGTGGAAAAAAAGAAGAAGAAATTCATTTACTGTGATAATTAACACTAAAATATAGAATCAAGAACTTTTTTTAAAGAGACAACTTACCATTTGTCATGGTAACATTACACTTGGGGGAGAAAAAGAAAAAGATGGTTATAAGTCTTTAACATAAAACTAATAAGAGACTAAATATTCAGAAAAAACGATTTGGAAAACACATTTAATTACCTGTCCACCGTATATGATGCAACCTACAATAAAAGCACAAATATATACCAGTGAGTTTATGATACTGAATGGTGCAGCTGCAACATCTACATCACCGTAAAGCCACTGGAGATGAAGATCTTATACAAACTGGAAATATATCATTATATTATAAATGTAGCATTTTATTTCACCTGGTGGTAAGTGCTTGGATAAGGCCACCTTGCTGTACATGATGGATGACGCTACATCGAGAGAAGCTGTAGTCATCGCCAAGTCCAGTCTGTTAAACCTAAAAAAAACAATATGTGGGATTAACATAACAAGTTTATCTTTCATAAAATGATTTATGAATGATGATGAATCTTAAGTAAAAATAGACACATGTGAACTCACAGTGTTATGTAGGATGAACAGGAGAGGTTTGCCTTCAAATACAGAAAACAAAAAGATTATTACTTTCAACAAGTGATGCAAAGTTTAAACTTTGAGTAAAGAGGAATCATGTTTCTCTTGTTACCTGTGGGAGGACCATGACGAGAGCAGACAGGAACTCTGTGAATTTCCTGGTGTCAGGAGATTTAGTCAGGTCATCAAAGACCTTATTTATGATGACATCTTTGTGTGGAAGAGTTGGAAGAGTCAACACCAGCAGCTCAGCAGTCTGTTTTGGAGTCAGGAGACGAAGGACCTCCAGCTGGATGGAAGAGACAGAAGAAAAAAGTTTACTGACACTGAAAATAACTACGTAAAAACAGCACTGGTCAGTTTTATAAATTCTTCATGTCAGCATGAATTAAATCTTACAGGTCTGAAGTGTGGGTTGAGATGGAGCAGCTCTTTGAGGGACAATAATTCTGAAAATGGACCCAGATTCTCCATCAGCCACTCTGCACTGCTGTTGGACAGAGACACACAGGCTGGACCTGGAACAAGACATGAAGATAAAGATGAGGATCCAATGATGGCAAAGTTGTCTCTACATATTTCATCCAATAAGTATTTCATCCTCATGACCCACAAAATAGGATATTTTGTGATGAAAAATAAACATACTCAAAGTCTGACAACCAACCTGCAGTGTTATTACTGGTCAGGAAAACATTAATGAAGTGTGTGTAGACAAATCTCTGCCTGTGGAGCGTCATGTGAGGCTGGAGATGACTCAAAATCTTCACACTGAGTTGACAAATGAAATGAGGAATCGTGGTCAGTGACAATACATTGACAACAAGAGAGAGAATCAGATCTGCACTAATATCAGAAGAGTCTGGTTGAAGGTGACAGTGAATGTGTGAGCTCACATGTGCTGGTAGGAGCTGCAGTTCAGTCCCTTTGAGGCGAGACATGAGAGGAAGTGAGGCGAAACAGCGGGCAGGAATGGACGAAGCCGGTGGTTGAACCACTGCTGGATGATGGTCACATTATTGAGGCTGGCCACGCTGAGTGAGTCCAATCGGATTTCTTGTAAAACATCCAAAATCACTGACAGGGCGGGGTTTCTGGGGTCCAGAGTCTACAAGAGAAAAGAAACTTTCAGTGTGGAGATCTGATCAGAAAACTGTAACTGATTCATTGTTGTTGATTGATACCTTGTTGGATAGAAGATCCAGAGCTTCATCCAGCACATGTGAGGCTTTTAGGAGGAGAAGTTTCCAGACGGGTCGTGAGCTGCTGTGGCTGTAGGAGCGATTACACATCAACATCATCGCCAGATCCTTCGCTTTCAGCGCTGACAGCTGTGTGATGAAAGAACAGAACGACAACATGCCAATAATCACATGATCACAATGAAACAATTTGACACAACAGAAGTTTCAGGACAGTCAGTCTGAAATGTTTTGGTGTCTCACCGAGGCACAAGCAAATTCCTCAACAGGATAGCTGCACAAACTTCTATTCATCCATCCGCTGTCGAGGTGGAGCTGCAGCATTGTGCTGTAGTTTAAATAAAAGAAGACCATCAAACATTTATTGACAATATATTAATACACAAACTGTTTAAACAAGCTCAAAGTAAGATTCAAGTGAGTGGTTGATAATTCTCACCTGTTCACTCCAACACAAATGTCTGTTTCTGTGAAAAATAAACGAATTCATGGTGATTATTAACATTAAAATACTGAATTATCTTATGAATAAGCTCATTTTTAGTGAGACAACTTACCATTTATCATGGTAACATTGCACTTAAGGGAGAAAGAGATGAAGACATTAATGAGTCTTCTATCATAAAACTAATATGTCACTAACAATATTTTTTAAAAATTAAGAATCACAGTTAATTACCTGTCCACTGAGAATGATGCAGCCTATAATAAAAGCAAAAAAAGTTCGTAATGTAGTTCACATGACATAAAATGTTCATTTCAGTGATGAGATTACAGTATGACAGCATAGTAAAAAGGTAATGAAGGCATATTGATGTTCAGGTAGGATAAAAACTTTCAGCTCTTTTAGCTCTGTTTTTGGTCTCCACCAACTCCTGAAGGACAAACTGCTACTTCTTCTCATGGTAAAAGTATCATACAAGAAAAGTCATTATAATATCATTATTTTATAAATGTTAATAAATGTTACAGACTGTGCTTCTCACCTGGTGGTAAGTGCTTGGTTAAGACCATCTTGATGTGTATGATGGATGACGCTGCATCAGGATAAACTGTATTCATCTCCAAGTCCAGTCTGTTAAACCTAAAACAGCAACATGTGGGATCAATGCCACAGTATTATCTTTCATATGATTATAAACAATCAATATAAGATGTAAAATAAACACATTGACATGAACTCACAGTGTTCTGTAGGATGAACAGGAGAGGTTTGCCTTCAAATACAGAAAAAACTCAAATTATTACCTTCAACAAGTGATGCAAAGTGTAAAATTTGAGTAAAGAGGAATCATGTTTCTCTTGTTACCTGTGGGAGGACCATGACGAGAGCAGACAGGAACTCTGTGAATTTCCTGGTGTCAGGAGATTTAGTCAGGTCATCAAAGATCTTATTTATGATGACATCTTTGTGTGGAAGAGTTGGAAGAGTCAACACCAGCAGCTCAGCAGTCTGTTTTGGAGTCAGGAGACGAAGGACCTCCAGCTGGATGGAAGAGACAGAAGAAAAAAAGTTTACTGCTGCTGAAAATACACTGGTCAGTTTTATAAATTCTTCATGTCAGCATAGATTAAATCTTACAGGTCTGAAGTGTGGGTTGAGATGGAGCAGCTCTTTGAGGGACAATAATCCTGAAAATGGACCCAGATTCTCCATCAGCCACTCTGCACTGCTGTTGGACAGAGACACACAGGCTGGACCTGGAACAAGACATGAAGATAAAGATGAGGATCCAATGATGGCAAAGTTGTCTCTACATCTTTCATCCAACAATAAGTATTTCATCCTGATGACCCACAAAATAGGATATTTTGTGATGAAAAATAAACATACTCAAAGTGTGACAACTTACCTGCAGTGTTATTACTGGTCAGGAAAACATTAATGAAGTGTGTGTAGACAAATCTCTGCCTGTGGAGCGTCATGTGAGGCTGGAGATGACTCAAAATCTTCACACTGAGTTCAGAAAGGAAATAAGGGGTGATGTGGTTAATAATAATACCTTGACAACACAAGAAAGAATCATGTCTGCACTAATATCAGAACAGTTCAGTTGAAGGTGACAGTGAATGTGTGAGCTCACATGTGCTGGTAGGAGCTGCAGTTCAGTCCCTTTGAGGCGAGACATGAGAGGAAGTGAGGCGAAACAGCGGGCAGGAATGGACGAAGCCGGTGGTTGAACCACTGCTGGATGATGGTCGCATTATTGAGGCTGGCCACGCTGAGTGAGTCCAATCGGATTTCTTGTAAAACATCCAAAATCACTGACAGGGCGGGGTTTCTGGGGTCCAGAGTCTACAAGAGAAAAGAAACTTTCAGTGTGGAGATCTGATCAGAAAACTGTAACTGATTCATTGTTGTTGATTGATACCTTGTTGGATAGAAGATCCAGAGCTTCATCCAGCACATGTGAGGCTTTTAGGAGGAGAAGTTTCCAGACGGGTCGTGAGCTGCTGTGGCTGTAGGAGCGATTACACATCAACATCATCGCCAGATCCTTCGCTTTCAGCGCTGACAGCTGTGTGATGAAAGAACAGAACGACAACATGCCAATAATCACATGATCACAATGAAACAATTTGACACAACAGAAGTTTCAGGACAGTCAGTCTGAAATGTTTTGGTGTCTCACCGAGGCACAAGCAAATTCCTCAACAGGATAGCTGCACAAACTTCTATTCATCCATCCGCTGTCGAGGTGGAGCTGCAGCATTGTGCTGTAGTTTAAATAAAAGAAGACCATCAAACATTTATTGACAACATATTAATACATGAACTGTTTAAACAAGCTCAAAGTAAGATTCAAGTGAGTGGATGAAAATTCTCACCTGTTCACTCCAACACAAATGTCTGTTTCTGTGAAAAATAAATGAATTCATGGTGATTATTAACATTAAAATACTGAATTATCTTATGAATAAGCTTGTTTTTAGTGAGACAACTTACCATTTATCATGGTAACATTGCACTTGGGGGAGAAAGAGATTAAGACATTAATGAGTCTTCTATCACAAAACTAATATGTCACTAACAATATTTAAAAAAAAAGTAAGAATCACAGTTAATTACCTGTCCACTGAGAATGATGCAGCCTATAATAAAAGCAAAATAAGTTCGTAATGTAGTTCACATGACATAAAATGTTCATTTCAGTGATGAGTTTACAGTATGACAGCATAGTAAAAAGGTAATAAAGGCATATTCATGTTCAGGTAGGATAAAAACTTTCAGCTCTTTTAGCTCTGTTTTTGGTCTCCACCAACTCCTGAAGGACAAACTGCTACTTCTTCTCATGGTAAAAGTATCATACAAGAAAAGTAATTATAATATCATTATTTTATAAATGTTAATAAATGTTACAGACTGTGCTTCTCACCTGGTGGTAAGTGCTTGGTTAAGACCATCTTGATGTGTATGATGGATGATGCTGCATCAGGATAAACTGTATTCATCTCCAAGTCCAGTCTGTTAAACCTAAAATAGCAACATGTGGGATCAATGCCACAGTATTATCTTTCATATGATTATAAACAATCAATATAAGATGTAAAATAAACACATAGACATGAACTCACAGTGTTCTGTATGATGAACAGGAGAGGTTTGCCTTCAAATACAGAAAACAAAAAGATTATTACCTTCAACAAGTGATGCAAAGTTTAAACTTTGAGTAAAGAGGAATCATGTTTCTCTTGTTACCTGTGGGAGGACCATGACGAGAGCAGACAGGAACTCTGTGAATTTCCTGGTGTCAGGAGATTTAGTCAGGTCATCAAAGATCTTATTTATGATGACATCTTTGTGTGGAAGAGTTGGAAGAGTCAACACCAGCAGCTCTGCAGTCTGTTTTGGAGTCAGGAGACGAAGGACCTCCAGCTGGATGGAAGAGACAGAAGAAAAAAAGTTTACTGCTGCTGAAAATAACTACGTAAAAACAGCACTGGCCACTTTTCTAAATTCTTCATGTCAGCATGAATTAAATCTTACAGGTCTGAAGTGTGGGTTGAGATGGAGCAGCTCTTTGAGGGACAATAATCCTGAAAATGGACCCAGATTCTCCATCAGCCACTCTGCACTGCTGTTGGACAGAGACACACAGGCTGGACCTGGAACAAGACATGAAGATAAAGATGAGGATCCAATGATGGCAAAGTTGTCTCTTCATCTTTCATCCAACATTATTTTCATCCTGATGACCCACAAAATAGGATATTTTGTGATGAAAAATAAACATACTCAAAGTCTGACAACCAACCTGCAGTGTTATTACTGGTCAGGAAAACATTAATGAAGTGTGTGTAGACAAATCTCTGCCTGTGGAGCGTCATGTGAGGCTGGAGATGACTCAAAATCTTCACACTGAGTTGACAAATGAAATGAGGAATCGTGGTCAGTGACAATACATTGACAACAAGAGAGAGAATCAGATCTGCACTAATATCAGAAGAGTCTGGTTGAAGGTGACAGTGAATGTGTGAGCTCACATGTGCTGGTAGGAGCTGCAGTTCAGTCCCTTTGAGGCGAGACATGAGAGGAAGTGAGGCGAAACAGCGGGCAGGAACGGACGAAGCCGGTGGTCGAACCACTGCTGGATGATGGTCGCATTATTGAGGCTGGCCACGCTGAGAGAGTCCAATCGGATTTCTTGTAAAACATCCAAAATCACTGACAGGGCGGGGTTTCTGGGGTCCAGAGTCTACAAGAGAAAAAAAACTTTCAGTGTGGAGATCTGATCAGAAAACTGTAACTGATTCATTGTTGTTGATTGATACCTTGTTGGATAGAAGATCCAGAGCTTCATCCAGCACATGTGAGGCTTTTAGGAGGAGAAGTTTCCAGACGGGTCGTGAGCTGCTGTGGCTGTAGGAGCGATTACACATCAACATCATCGCCAGATCCTTCGCTTTCAGCGCTGACAGCTGTGTGATGAAAGAACAGAATGACAACATGCCAATAATCACATGATCACAATGAAACAATTTGACACAACAGAAGTTTCAGGACAGTCAGTCTGAAATGTTTTGGTGTCTCACCGAGGCACAAGCAAATTCCTCAACAGGATAGCTGCACAAACTTCTATTCATCCATCCGCTGTCGAGGTGGAGCTGCAGCATTGTGCTGTAGTTTAAATAAAAGAAGACCATCAAACATTTATTGACAATATATTAATACACAAACTGTTTAAACAAGCTCAAAGTAAGATTCAAGGGAGCGGTTGATAATTCTCACCTGTTCACTCCAACACAAATGTCTGTTTCTGTGAAAAATAAATGAATTCATGGTGATTATTAACATTAAAATACTGAATTATCTTATAAATAAGCTTGATTTTAGTGAGACAACTTACCATTTATCATGGTAACATTGCACTTAAGGGAGAAAGAGATTAAGACATTAATGAGTCTTCTATCACAAAACTAATATGTCACTAACAATATTTTAAAAAAAGTAAGAATCACAGTTAATTACCTGTCCGCTGAGAATGATGCAGCCTATAATAAAAGCAAAATAAGTTCGTAATGTAGTTCACATGACATAAAATGTTCATTTCAATGATGAGATTACAGTATGACAGCATAGTAAAAAGGTAATGAAGGCATATTCATGTTCAGGTAGGATAAAAACTTTCAGCTCTTTTAGCTCTGTTTTTGGTCTCCACCAACTCCTGAAGGACAAACTGCTACTTCTTCTCATGGTAAAAGTATCATACAAGAAAAGTAATTATAATATCATTATTTTATAAATGTTAATAAATGTTACAGACTGTGCTTCTCACCTGGTGGGAAGTGCTTGGTTAAGACCATCTTGATGTGTATGATGGATGATGCTGCATCAGGATAAACTGTATTCATCTCCAAGTCCAGTCTGTTAAACCTAAAATAGCAACATGTGGGATCAATGCCACAGTATTATCTTTCATATGATTATAAACAATCAATATAAGATGTAAAATAAACACATAGACATGAACTCACAGTGTTCTGTATGATGAACAGGAGAGGTTTGCCTTCAAATACAGAAAAAACACAAATTATTACCTTCAACAAGTGATGCAAAGTTTAAACTTTGAGTAAAGAGGAATCATGTTTCTCTTGTTACCTGTGGGAGGACCATGACGAGAGCAGACAGGAACTCTGTGAATTTCCTGGTGTCAGGAGATTTAGTCAGGTCATCAAAGATCTTATTTATGATGACATCTTTGTGTGGAAGAGTTGGAAGAGTCAACACCAGCAGCTCAGCAGTCTGTTTTGGAGTCAGGAGACGAAGGACCTCCAGCTGGATGGAAGAGACAGAAGAAAAAAAGTTTACTGCCACTGAAAATAACTACTTAAAAACAGCACTGGCCACTTTTCTAAATCGTTTATGTCGGCATAAATTACATCTTACAGGTCTGAAGTGTGGGTTGAGATGGAGCAGCTCTTTGAGGGACAGTAATCCTGAAAATGGACCCAGATTCTCCATCAGCCACTCTGCACTGCTGTTGGACAGAGACACACAGGCTGGACCTGGAACAAGACATGAAGATAAAGATGAGGATCCAATGATGGCAAAGTTGTCTCTACATCTTTCATCCAACAATAAGTATTTCATCCTCATGTGTCACCACTTTCAACATGCACCTTTGTACTTTTACTCACTGACTTTGACACATCTTTATTGAAGTCTGACAACTTACCTGCAGTGTTATTACTGGTCAGAAAAACATTAATGAAGTGTGTGTAGACAAATCTCTGCCTGTGGAGCGTCATGTGAGGCTGGAGATGACTCAAAATCTTCACACTGAGTTCAGAAAGGAAATAAGGGGTGATGTGTTTATTGATAATATCTTGACACTAATAGGGAATTAATCATGTCTGCACTAATATCAGAACAGTTTGGTTGAAGGTGACAGTGAATGTGTGAGCTCACATGTGCTGGTAGGAGCTGCAGTTCAGTCCCTTTGAGGCGAGACATGAGAGGAAGTGAGGCGAAACAGCGGGCAGGAATGGACGAAGCCGGTGGTTGAACCACTGCTGGATGATGGTCGCATTATTGAGGCTGGCCACGCTGAGTGAGTCCAATCGGATTTCTTGTAAAACATCCAAAATCACTGACAGGGCGGGGTTTCTGGGGTCCAGAGTCTACAAGAGAAAAAAAACTTTCAGTGTGGAGATCTGATCAGAAAACTGTAACTGATTCATTGTTGTTGATTGATACCTTGTTGGATAGAAGATCCAGAGCTTCATCCAGCACATGTGAGGCTTTTAGGAGGAGAAGTTTCCAGACGGGTCGTGAGCTGCTGTGGCTGTAGGAGCGATTACACATCAACATCATCGCCAGATCCTTCGCTTTCAGCGCTGACAGCTGTGTGATGAAAGAACAGAATGACAACATGCCAATAATCACATGATCACAATGAAACAATTTGACACAACAGAAGTTTCAGGACAGTCAGTCTGAAATGTTTTGGTGTCTCACCGAGGCACAAGCAAATTCCTCAACAGGATAGCTGCACAAACTTCTATTCATCCATCCGCTGTCGAGGTGGAGCTGCAGCATTGTGCTGTAGTTTAAATAAAAGAAGACCATCAAACATTTATTGACAACATATTAATACATGAACTGTTTAAACAAGCTCAAAGTAAGATTCAAGGGAGCGGTTGATAATTCTCACCTGTTCACTCCAACACAAATGTCTGTTTCTGTGAAAAATAAATGAATTCATGGTGATTATCAATATTAATTAATTAAAATACTGAATTATCTCATGAATTAACTTGTTTTTAGTGAGACAACTTACCATTTATCATGGTAACATTGCACTTAAGGGAGAAAGAGATTAAGACATTAATGAGTCTTCTATCATAAAACTAATATGTCACTAACAATATTTAAAAAAACGTAAGAATCACAGTTAATTACCTGTCCACTGAGAATGATGCAGCCTATAATAAAAGAAAAATAAGTTCATAATGTAGTTCACATGACATAAAATGTTCATTTCAATGATGAGATTACAGTATGACAGCATAGTAAAAAGGTAATGAAGGCATATTGATGTTCAGGTAGGATAAAAACTTTCAGCTCTTTTAGCTCTGTTTTTGGTCTCCACCAACTCCTGAAGGACAAACTGCTACTTCTTCTCATGGTAAAAGTATCATACAAGAAAAGTAATTATAATATCATTATATAACAAATGTTAATAAATGTTACAGACTGTGCTTCTCACCTGGTGGTAAGTGCTTGGTTAAGACCATCTTGATGTGTATGATGGATGACGCTGCATCAGGATAAACTGTATTCATCTCCAAGTCCAGTCTGTTCAACCTAAAATAGCAACATGTGGGATCAATGCCACAGTATTATCCTTCATATGATTATAAACAATCAATAAAAGATGTAAAATAAACACATAGACATGAACTCACAGTGTTCTGTATGATGAACAGGAGAGGTTTGCCTTCAAATACAGAAAAAACACAAATTATTACCTTCAACAAGTGATGCAAAGTGTAAACTTTGAGTAAAGAGGAATCATGTTTCTCTTGTTACCTGTGGGAGGACCATGACGAGAGCAGACAGGAACTCTGTGAATTTCCTGGTGTCAGGAGATTTAGTCAGGTCATCAAAGATCTTATTTATGATGACATCTTTGTGTGGAAGAGTTGGAAGAGTCAACACCAGCAGCTCTGCAGTCTGTTTTGGAGTCAGGAGACGAAGGACCTCCAGCTGGATGGAAGAGACAGAAGAAAAAAAGTTTACTGCTGCTGAAAATAACTACGTAAATACAGCACTGGCCACTTTTCTAAATTCTTCATGTCAGCATGAATTAAATCTTACAGGTCTGAAGTGTGGGTTGAGATGGAGCAGCTCTTTGAGGGACAATAATCCTGAAAATGGACCCAGATTCTCCATCAGCCACTCTGCACTGCTGTTGGACAGAGACACACAGGCTGGACCTGGAACAAGACATGAAGATAAAGATGAGGATCCAATGATGGCAAAGTTGTCTCTTCATCTTTCATCCAACAATAAGTATTTCCTCCTCATGACCCAACGAATAGGATATTTTGTGATGAAAAATAAACATACTCAAAGTCTGACAACTTACCTGCAGTGTTATTACTGGTCAGGAAAACATTAATGAAGTGTGTGTAGACAAATCTCTGCCTGTGGAGCGTCATGTGAGGCTGGAGATGACTCAAAATCTTCACACTGAGTTCAGAAAGGAAATAAGGGGTGATGTGGTTAATAATAATACCTTGACAACACGAGAAAGAATCAGATCTGCACTAATATCAGAAGAGTTTGGTTGAAGGTGACAGTGAATGTGTGAGCTCACATGTGCTGGTAGGAGCTGCAGTTCAGTCCCTTTGAGGCGAGACATGAGAGGAAGTGAGGCGAAACAGCGGGCAGGAATGGACGAAGCCGGTGGTTGAACCACTGCTGGATGATGGTCGCATTATTGAGGCTGGCCACGCTGAGTGAGTCCAATCGGATTTCTTGTAAAACATCCAAAATCACTGACAGGGCGGGGTTTCTGGGGTCCAGAGTCTACAAGAGAAAAGAAACTTTCAGTGTGGAGATCTGATCAGAAAACTGTAACTGATTCATTGTTGTTGATTGATACCTTGTTGGATAGAAGATCCAGAGCTTCATCCAGCACATGTGAGGCTTTTAGGAGGAGAAGTTTCCAGACGGGTCGTGAGCTGCTGTGGCTGTAGGAGCGATTACACATCAACATCATCGCCAGATCCTTCGCTTTCAGCGCTGACAGCTGTGTGATGAAAGAACAGAATGACAACATGCCAATAATCACATGATCACAATGAAACAATTTGACACAACAGAAGTTTCAGGACAGTCAGTCTGAAATGTTTTGGTGTCTCACCGAGGCACAAGCAAATTCCTCAACAGGATAGCTGCACAAACTTCTATTCATCCATCCGCTGTCGAGGTGGAGCTGCAGCATTGTGCTGTAGTTTAAATAAAAGAAGACCATCAAACATTTATTGACAACATATTAATACATGAACTGTTTAAACAAGCTCAAAGTAAGATTCAAGGGAGTGGTTGATAATTCTCACCTGTTCACTCCAACACAAATGTCTGTTTCTGTGAAAAATAAATGAATTCATGGTGATTATTAATATTAAAATACTGAATTATCTCATAAATTAACTTGTTTTTAGTGAGACAACTTACCATTTATCATGGTAACATTGCACTTGGGGGAGAAAAATATCAAGATATTAATGCATCTTCTATCACAAAACCAATATGTCACTAACAATATTTTAAAAATATATTTAAAAAAATCACATTTAATTACCTGTCCAGTGAGTATGATGCAACCTATAATAAAAGCAAAATTTATGGTATAGTTCAGAAAGTGCATATTAAATTGCTAATTTCTATGACAACACAATAGCAGGGAGATAAAGACATGTTCGGGTAAGATAACAAACTTGGAAACGACACAGATTCTGCTCTAAATAATGAATAGGTCCAATATTCACTGTCTTTAACTCTAGTTTTGGTCTCCACCAACTCCTGAAGGAAATACTACTATGTCCACTTAAGGAAAAGTACTTAAACAAAAAGAGTAATTATTATATCATTATATTCTAAATGGTATGAATATGTTATAGACTGTGCTTCTCACCTGGCGGTAGGCGTTTGTAAATGGCCATCTTGCTGTATATGATGGGTGAAGCTACATCAGGATGAACTGTGTTCAGAGCCAAGTTCAGTCTGTTCAACCTAAAACAGCAACATGTGGGATTAACGCCACGGTATTATCCTTCATATGATTATAAACAATCAACATATAAACACAAATATATATATATATAAACTCACAGTGTTCTGTATGATGAACAGGAGAGGTTTGCCTTCAAATACAGAAAACAAAAAGATTATTACCTTCAACAAGTGATGCAAAGTTTAAACTTTGAGTAAAGAGGAATCATGTTTCTCTTGTTACCTGTGGGAGGACCATGACGAGAGCAGACAGGAACTCTGTGAATTTCCTGGTGTCAGGAGATTTAGTCAGGTCATCAAAGATCTTATTTATGATGACATCTTTGTGTGGAAGAGTTGGAAGAGTCAACACCAGCAGCTCTGCAGTCTGTTTTGGAGTCAGGAGACGAAGGACCTCCAGCTGGATGGAAGAGACAGAAGAAAAAAGTTTACTGACACTGAAAATAACTACGTAAAAACAGCACTGGCCACTTTTCTAAATTCTTCATGTCAGAATAATTTAAATCTTACAGGTCTGAAGTGTGGGTTGAGATGGAGCAGCTCTTTGAGGGACAATAATCCTGAAAATGGACCCAGATTCTCCATCAGCCACTCTGCACTGCTGTTGGACAGAGACACACAGGCTGGACCTGGAACAAGACATGAAGATAAAGAGATATCTGTAAATGCTACAAGTTTAAAAATCTGAAATAGTTTTGAAAATAGTCACGTCTTTATAGTCATTCAGGTGGTGCAGCGAGTACCTGAGTGCGCCAGGAAACGAAGGATGAAATCCTTCAGGACCACGTGCTGTTGTTTTGAGGTCATGTTGTCAAAATGGTGGACAAATACCTGCAGTCTGAATATAAAACCAAGGGAAGAATGAGAAGTATTACGTGATGAGGGTAATGTAATTATAAAAGTGGCCTAAAAATCATGAGGTTGCAACTAATTACATTACATCAATGTCAGTTCAGAATCAAATTATATGTTCTGAAGACTTAAATAAAGGTATTACGTGTATTTTTTGGAAAAATGGTTCCAGGAATTAACTTCCAGTGAGAAACACGCTGTTTTCACTTAGAGAATATTTTTTTTTTACAGAGGACTGATAGAGAGCTGAACATTATGATGTTGCAGTGAAGATGACCTTTGACCTTTTGAACATGAACTCATCATCGCTTCATCATTCAAGAGAAAAAGGATGCAAATGACACAAGACAAAAAAGACCAAACAAGACTAAAAATGAGGTAACAGGATGAAAAACTCCATAAAAGATGTAACGACAAAAAAACATAACAAGACGAAAAAGTTGTAACAAGAAAGAAACCAACATGAATTATGTATCAAAACAAAAGTTGTGTAATAAGATGAAAAAGATGTAATAAGGAAGAAATCCACGTAAAAGATGCAACAGGACAAAAAAGACTTAACAAGACAAAAATGACACAAAAGACGTAAGAAAAAAAAACATAAAAACATAAAAAGAGCAAAAATAGTAGCAGAATAAAACAGATGTAACAAGAAAAAACCAACATTAAAAATGTAACAAAACATGAAAAGGTGTAATAAGATGAAAAATGACATAAAAGATGCAACAAGACAAAAAAAGGTAACAAGACGAAAAGAAGTAACAACAAAGAACCCAATGTAGAAGACGTAACAATACAAAAAATAACACAAAAAAACAATGTAAAAGATGTAATAAGATGAAAAAGACATAAAAAGACAAAAACGCCAAATAAGACATAACAAAATGGACGAACAAGAAAAAGACAAAGGTGTAACAACACAAAAAACTGAGTAAAAGGGACTTTTTACTTTTATACTTTTCAGCTGTGATACTTTCTTTTACTTTTTTACACAAGTATCTGAAACAGTCGTAGTAGTAAAGCAGAGTTTGAAGAGTTAACATGTTTTTCACGTTCACAGTAAGGTTAAACCGAATCCTGACCTCTTAAGCCAAAGATTTCGAATGAACCACAGTAACATGCATGTTGATATGAAGGAGGATCTGTAAGGTCAGGTTAGGCAGTCTGTGAACAGTCACTTACATCTGCTGGTATGAGTGACAGCTGATGTTCTTGCTGCTCAGACAGCGCAGAAATACTCCTGACGCAGACGGCAGGAACCCGCTCAGACGGCCGTGGAACCACGTCCTGATGACGCTGGCGTTCATCAGCTGCTCGTCGGTCAGCATCGACACTCTGATCTCACCAATCACATCCAAAACCTGGGACGCTGACGGGACGACCATGGTCTGTGGGAGAAATCGCTTGATCGAATTATTAAAGATCGTAATAACGGGAGCTGTTCTCCCTTGTCGGAACGTAACGCATTATTCACTTTAATAATCCTGAAAAGAAGCTGAAGACGTGTGTGTTCATCAGAGGGTTAAAAAGACACTGACCATGTTAGACAGCATGTCCAGAGCTGGGTCCAAGACAGAGGACAGCTGAGTCAGCAGCATCTTCCACAGCACTTTGGAGTGGCTGCTGTTTCCAGGCAGATTACACTTCAGAAGAGACACCAGCTGATTGGCTGTGAAGTTCTCCAGCTGCGTGTGTGAGACAGGAAGTGGTCATTTACAACATACAAAGGGAGTTCCTCCTGGTTCAGTCCTTGGACCGGACTTATTTTAAACTTTATTTAAAAAATTACCCACAATTTCTGCCTCTTTGCAGATGATACCGTCTTCTATTCCTGTACAGATTCTATTTATTCATCTATTTATTCTATTCTATTCTTCTTAAAACTGGTTCTAAACTGTGCTAAGACGAAATGTATGTTGTTTTTGATTGAAATTCACTGTGCAGATGACACCATAATAGACTGGTGCAATATTAAATATTAAAATGTAGGTCTATTATAAGAACCACATCGAGTTGCTGTTATCAAAGCTTGTACCCATTTACCCTTTCACTTTTTCTGGTTCCTGTTGACAGTTGGTAGGTTGTTTTTATGCTCTCTCTTGGGAAATTAGTGAGCATGGAAATATACTAACAACTCAAGGTATGATAATATCATGATAATAAGTACAAGGCATTTATTGCAATATTAAAAAACAGAGAAAAATAACAACCTGGAAAAAAATATCCTTTATCAAATAATTGACCTGATGTGTACAGTATTTTTTGTTTGTATAAAATATGCTTTTCCTTTTAACTTAAAGTGCTTCTGCTTTCATTAAAAAAAAGAAATTAAAAGAAATTTAATTGGAAGATTGTTTTATTGTGATATCACTGTATTTGATATGTTGTTATATCCCTATAAATTGGATTATCAGGACTTCAGCAACATTTGATCACCCTGATCACAGATATGTGATCTCACTTAGTTCTTTCTGAGTTGCATCACATTAAAATGATCAAGCAAAACTGAGGACTTCTTAGATGATTTTAGTTGCGTCTGCTCTTATTGTATGTTTGCACCTTAGCAGCATCGTAAATGAAGGCTCTCCCTCAATTTATTTTCCAAGGATTTAAATAAAATAAATTATTGTGATGTTGAAGATGATTTAACCATTTAGCACAAGACATGTTGCATAGAAACCACTCTCAGAAATGAATATTTGTATTTCAAATCTGACTTTTTTTCTCTTTTAAATGAGATAGTCACCTGTGCACATGCATATGTCTCCAAGGTAAAATTGCAGGGAACGTCCGTGGATGTGTTCAAGTGAGAGTTCAGGCCAGAGCTGTGGATACATGTTAAAAACAGCAAACACACATCAGTATGCACACAACTCAAACAGTTCAATTCTGGATTAAAAAAAAAACTGAAACAAATGGGATACCTGTCTACTCCTCTGCAGACCTTAGTAGCTGTCAAAGAGCAGAGATGATTTTAGCTCTATATAAGAACTTACAGTCATGTATTGAGTCATTAAATGAGACTTTAGTCTGGTCTTACCATTGTACTGGGTCACTGGGCACTGTGAATGACAGAGTTTTAAAGAATTATGGAACATTTAAAGAATTTATCAGTAAAATTTAAACACAAGATAGAAAATATAGGTAAAATAATTTTATAGTAAATATAAGTTTAGCTTAAACCAAAAAAAGAAAAAAATTTAGATTTAAAGAAATCTCACCGTGATGTTTGCTGGGACACACTCTGTTCAAATCAAAACATAAAAAAATATTCAGTCAGCTGTTGTTTGCACATCATAACACTTGCAATAAAAAAATCCAAATGCTTCTATGCAGAAGGTGTGTGTGTGTGTGTGTGTGTGTGTGTGTGTGTGTGTGTGTGTGTGTGTGTGTGTGTGTTAGAGAAAGAGACTGACCCTCTGGTGCGACGTCTATCAGGTCATCTATGGCAGCCCAGATGACAGGTTCCACATCTGGTGGCACAGATGGTGTGGCTCTGTACAGTCTCTCAAAACTGACACACAGATAGAGAGAAAAATCATTTATTCAGCATTTAGAGCTTCTGTACCTCAACTTAATTGCTTTTTTTCTGCATCAAAATAAACATAGTGATAAAAAATCATTGCATAGGAGTGGTATTTTTTCTTCATTCAAATATGTGCACCGGGTCATACAAGAGTTGTGAAAATCATGTGAAAGTCAGTCTCACAATGTCAAGAATAATGTTTTTAAAACATCAAACACCAAAAACAAAAAAACAAAACAATACAAATAAATCTGTTCTTTTTTTCCTTGACACTCCTCCTACAAATCTGGAGCAATTGCCACCAACTCAGAAGAAGTTAGTATTTTGGATTTTTGATATTCTG
Source organism: Lutjanus erythropterus (assembly GCF_056507025.1). Taxonomy (NCBI): domain Eukaryota; kingdom Metazoa; phylum Chordata; class Actinopteri; order Lutjaniformes; family Lutjanidae; genus Lutjanus; species Lutjanus erythropterus. The sequence continues at coordinate 8,462,975 of NC_139319.1, forward strand.
TAGTTTAGAGAAGTTATGAGTGACTCCTGTGTTTGACACATCAAACTGTCAGCTGTGAAAAACTGTCTACTGGGCTTATACAGAGAAAACAAAATAAAGTTACTCACATATGTCTGTAGACACCGCAGGGTGGATTGACCTGAAAAGTTGAATATTTTACAATTAATTATCCAGGACAGTTAAAAGTTCTCCAAAAGCATTTAAGTTACTGTATCATAACAAAGCTGTTACCTCTTTGGCGAGCAGGACCACGTGGTGCAGCACCTCCCTAAACTTCCTGTCTTCAGGGGACTCCAGCAGGAAGTCAAACACTCTGTTGACGACGACGTCTTTCTCAGGTGGAGTAGGAAGACGTAACAGCAGCAGTTCTGCTGTCTGTCTTGGAGTCAAGAGGCGAAGGACATCCAGCTGGACGGGAGACGAAGAGAAGAAACGATTTACGATAAAATAAAGACTTCAGTTGAGTCGGTTACAGACGAAGCATTTCAGGATTTTCAGACTCACTCCAGAGAAGTTTGGGTTGAGCTGGTAGAAGTTGGTGATGGGGGCGAATCTCGCAAAGAAAGCAAAGTTCTCATTCAGCCATTCTGCACTGTGATTGGCTGAGGACACACACTGGGGGTCTGAAACATACATGCAAATTTAATGTATAGTTATTATTTTTGTCTAGTATATTTACTGTATCTAAGTACAAATTTAAGTTGTTTTTTTTTACTTTACCTGAGTAAATTAGAAACCTAATTATAAGCTTTGAAATTGTGATAACAGTTTATATTAAGGTCCTAGTAATAAGCATTCATTAATAGATAACAAGCAGGGTTACCCACCTTGTTTTGCCTCACCTTTTCAGTGCAGGATTTTTAATTATTTTGTTGTCCTTTTGCTTTTCTGTTTAAAGGCTTTTCTTTCTGCTAACAGCTGACTTACCAGAGGTGTTGTGATGCAGCAGGAAGGAGTAGATGAAGTGCTGATAGATGTTGTGACTGTGCATCGGATCAGCATCTGTAAAATGTTTGCTGAGAGCTGCCACACTGCACACAGTGAAGAAGAAAAGACAGAAATTACATTTAAGACACCATGCAGTGTGTGTGTGTGTGTGACAAAACTAATACGTCCTCAGGCCTGTGGACTCACATGGTTTGGAAAACTGGGCAGGAGAAGTTCTTGGTGCTGAGGCAGGACAGGAGGCTCGTGGGTACGTCAGGCAGGAGGGGCAGCAGTTTGACCTGAAACCACAGCTTGATGAACTCCGGGTCGTTCAGGTGCTCCTGGGTCATAGACGGAGACTCCGACTCGCGAAAGATCTGCTGAAACTCCGATCCCAGCTCCCTGAAGTCCTAAACCAGGAAAAGAGTCAAAAGAGTTATTTTAAAATGAGTAGTGACATGAACAGGAAAGTAAACAGAGTATATAAAAAGTAATTTACAATAAACATGTGTGACAGTAGAAAGTTAGAATTAGAAAAGGTAGATAGATAGAAATGGGTAGAGTAGCTGATATACTCACCACTGTGGACAACTCTTTGATCAGTGAGTTCAGACGTCCTGTCAGCTCTACGATCAGTCTCATGATCGTCGCCTCAGACATCGTCAGGTTGGTACGAGCAGCACAGTGCAACACGTGGGCTACATTTACCACCGCATCAGTCAGCTGGTAGGGTGAAAAAAATGGTCAGATTTGATCAGATCAGGTCAAATTTCTATTAAACTTTAAAACTTAATTTGTCAAACAACATTCTACATAGAAGCCTCACCCCACAAGGTCCCTTATCAAGAGAGATGCTGCAGACATCCAGTTCTTCAGAGGTTTCATTGTTCATACCACGGTCCAGATAGCTGCACATAAACAAGACATAAACATAAATTACAAGACATTATAAAACACCATCTTACAAACACAGAAACATATTAACTGACATGTGGTGGATTGAATGAGAACTCTACACTAAATAAAACCACATTCTTTTTATGAGTAGGACATGACTGATGTAAGTTAGAGCTTAGGGGTTTGACAGGATTTTGACCAGATTAGTGGAGAGCTAACCTGTCCCCAAATCTTGCACCTTTATTTGATGAATACTGGACAATGGTAATCAAAAGTGTTAATGTGACGTACAACACTTGATGGAAGGCGAGTGTGATGTTTTGGTGCATCAGGGCCGCCTCATTGGGCAAGAACCTCCGCAACAACGGCATCACGACCTGCCGGTACCAGTCCTCCACGTTTGTCACATCAAACCTCTCTGGAGCTACAGATGTGTTTTTTGGCCGGTACATGTCTGCCAGCTCAGCCAGAGTCCAGTTGAGCAGGAACTGGGTCAGAGAGGTGCCTCTTATTTCTGATATGTCCCTCTGGAGAAACACAGCAGGTCAGGAGTCATTTCATTTGGCAGATGAACTGCATGCATACATATATCTGCATGTCAATTTAATGCATGTGTGTGTGTGTGTGTGTGTGTGTGTGTGAGAGAGAGAGAGAGAGAGGTTGTACCTCTTTTGTGAAGGACACAAAGTTGTGAACGAAGCTCCCGATGGGTTTGAAGGCTGTCATGAACCCATTTACAACCTGTAAGTGTGACAAAAAAGGTGATGTAGTCTAAAATTAGACGCAAGGTTTTGCAGGATAAAGACAGTAAAGCCTGTAGGGGCATCACAATCATGTGAACACTAATATATTATCTTTGCTGCTAGCTAAAATAAAGACATGAAGGAAAAGCTTGTGTTGAATACCAAATTGTGGACAATACATTTTGGGAGAATTCTGCTTGTGAAAAGTGCCAAAAAGTGTTAGCTTTTGACAGCTGCAAGCTATGGACATCATCAGTGAGGAAACACACAGACAGCTGCAGGAGTACAGGACTTATATTAACAGTTCCGGGCGGGTCCGGATTTGACTTGACTTGAGGTAATTGTGGGTAACTGGGTGCGGGTTTGCAAAATTGGACTCTGAAGTGTTTTTCCCAAATTGTCAAACTATTCCTTTAAGTTGTATGATGAGAGTGAACCAAAACAGTAACGTCGATAGCCATAACACCAAAATAATTAATTTACACGTGTTAAAATGCTCCATGGAGCTGCAAAGCATATTGATCAGAACAATATTAAAATAAAAACCAGACACTATATTGTTCTGTCTCTCTTTCTGTTCCAAAACTTCATAGAAGCTCTAATGATGTGGAATAAAATAATCTGATGTATGGTTGCATCATCACCTGACATTATATGCTAATATTATATATCACCAAAATGCATTGCATATTTGGAAACTTTTGGATTTCCACAACACGGCAACTTGACAAAACATGAGTTTGCATGCATGCATCCATCAGTATGTGGCTTAAAAAGGTTAAGTTTTGCAACACCATGACCACATGAAAATACCAGGTATCTGCAGACACCTTGTTGAGCAGTACTGCTTACTCAGGAGTTAGACTAACAGCAGACTATAAAATGGAATACTTCCAGATTCTTCACAGTATTGTTGAATCTAAAGTCAGTATCTATGCATCCATGCTACATTGCAGTACCTCTCTGAGGCCGTTTTGTGGGGACGGTGGTCGGTACGGGTTATACGGGGTCTGTGGATAATAGGTTGGACCGAATCCAGGGGTTGTCCAGGTGTGGCCCCCTCCAGGGCTGGCAGTGGGGGGAGGGCCAGAGCCGCCTGTCAACAAACTGTGGAAGACCAGGGATAGGGTGCCGTTGTCTAAACCTGCAACCTCAGGCCTGAGCAGCAGCTCGGCCTTCTGCGCTGGAGACAGCAGGTGGAGAACCTCCAGCTGTGGGGGAGAAGAAAACAATGGAGCACAGGAGTCATCCACTGTGTCACTTGAACTGAACTCCCCCAACTCTGATGTTGACTTATATTGTAAATTCTATAAATCCTGAAGGAAACTCAAGTGAACTCACTCCACTGAAGACTATGTTGAGTTTTGAAAAGTCCTTCATTCGGGCCATGGCTCTGAAGGCACCAAAGTTCTTCATCAGCCACTCCTCACTGCTCTCGTCTCGCTTCACACAGCCTGTACAGAGATTACACACACTGAGTTAGTGCATATATACATAATTTAGATAATAATTTATAATCATCTAAAATTCTTAATGTGCCAGTTCAAAACACAACACATAATTCTGCTCCTAGGAGTCTCTCTCAGATTAAAACAATATCAGAAGACTGAAAATTGAAAGTTTATTTGACATGACTCAGGTAGGAGTTCACAGACGAGATAATGAATTAATGTTAAATTTAGTCACAATCGCTCGATTTTACCCAGAAGTTATAGCAAGTAGCGACCAAATAAAACACATCCTTAGCTTGAATAAAGTTTCTCTGGTTTTGAACATTGTTGAAACATTTGGGATACTGTCAGTATACACAACTGAGCAAAATATATAACACAGGTCTAGTGCAGGGGTCTGCAACCTGCAGCACCAGAGACACATGAGGCTCTTTTGTCCCCCTTTTTTTAATTTGTATGCATCACTGTTGTGGGCCTGAAGTAAATCTTACATTCTCCAAATGTAAAAATCCATAAAAAGAAATATCTTGGAGGAAAATAGAGAATTTAATAATTTCAGCTACGGACCAATCTATTTTTTAGGCAAAAAAAAAATGGCTCCTGTGAGCTTTTGGAATATGTGAAAAAATTTGGAAAGGATAGTGTCACTTTTCATTTTGGCACCTGAATTTCTGACAAAGACAAAATAGTGCAGAAACACTGGGTTTGTTCTGAGAAGCGCCTGATTCAGCTGCACATTTCTGGAGGATGTTAGCAAAGCCACTTTTCATATTGATTAAAAAAACATTTTCTGTTACTAAAATGAATGGAGAGTAGGGATTTTCTTGCCTCACCTTCTTCCAAGGTGCATGAAGCAGTTCATACTCCAGTAACACTTGTAATGTAAAGAACAACGTCATTGTGAGGCTGGCGCTTTTTGACTTGTGCTGAAGGCTACAATCCAGCATTGAAACAAGTCAGCCTCACAATAAAATTGCTTTTTTTTCTCCTACAAGTGTTGGAGCTGTTACAACATCAACAGATTCAGTGGAAGGTGCAGCTTTAGTGGAGGTATGTGCCGTCTCAGTCATTTCAAGCTAATTATAATTTTGAAATAAACACAAACAAAGTATTACCAGCTACTCTGTCTCCAGACAGAAAGGGGTACATAAAGAACGTGTAGATCCACTTTTGTCTGGCTGGACTCATCTCAGAGTAATGATGACTGAGCTCCCTCACCCTGCAGGAAGAGACAGGATCATGAAAATATTGTTGTCTATATGTTGTTGTCAGTCTACCTGCCTATTGACACAGGCGGGTAGACTGAGACATAATAAGCTTTGTCAGACAAAGTAAAAGGAGCAAGAAAAAATAAAGCCAAAATTGAAACAAAACTAAGACACAAGCAAAAATAAGACAGAACTGTAGCAAAGATAATAACAGGAAATCAAGAAAAACATAGAATGAATGAAAATAAAGGGAGGAGAAGGCAGAGACATTATATAATATTATCTAGTCAATATAAATGATGTAAATAAGAGGAATGAAATAAGACAGCATCATGTAATGTCAGTATAAGTACAAATAAAAAGAATATGATTCAAATATGTTAAAAAGAGACGGCATCATGTAAAAACCTAACTGCTGCGTTTTGAAGTAGCTGGAGGTGGTAGAGTGATTTTGGATTAAGAGTGAATTACAGCAGTCGAGTCTGGAGAATATAAATGCGTGGATGAGTTTTTCCAGGTCAGAGTGTGGGAAACAGAAATGGTTCGCGGATGGAGGAAACTGTACTGGACCACTTTTTTGATGTTTGTTTGGAAACTGAGATCTGAATCGAATATTAGTCCTAGATTTCTGGTGGCAGAGTGGCCCAAGGAACCACAGATGTTTTTATCAGCAAAGTCGTAAAACTAGCGTGGTTTGTCAGTGTTTTAATCTAGAAAATGGAAATAATATTGACTGTAGACCGTGACAGAATAAACTGGTATACAACCACTTGACTGGAGCAACATATGACCACACTGAGCACAGACACGGACGTTAACCTGCAAGCAGAGCAGCTGCTGCTGCTAGCTCTGCTAATGTTAGCTAATGGTAGCAGGCTGGCGGCTAACGTCAGCTCCGGGTCATTTACCACTGTGATCCTCTTCGGTCTGAAAAGTTTAAGCATTAAGTGAGTTGTTGTCATGTTTTGTAGGTCATTGTGTAACATTTGTGTTGCACAGCATAAAGTGTCACACATTTCAGTGGCATTGTGGCGATTGTGGTCTGTGATTAACGGCTTGAAATGGCTCTTAATTTTTTTCAGATAGTGTTTAACATTATCAATTAATAAACTGTGCTCAATTTGATCCACTTTTGGGTGTTTTCTTACTGTTAGACTACTCGACTAGTCTAAATCAAATTTTGCGTTTAATCAAAGGGGAAATTTGTCGTCAGGACCATCCCTAGTGTTTTCTGCATCGCAATGGAAAGACACATTGTGGTGCTGGATAATCTGGCTGAGCAGAAGCATATAAACAGAAAATAAAATTGGACCTAAAATTTAACCGTGCGGTAAACCACAGGCAATTTGAGTCCTGGAAGATGTGCGATTGTCTATGGTGACTGCAGAGGTTCTATCTGAAAGGTAGGAATAAAAACAACATACACAGTCTGGTAGGTAGAGCAGCTGAAGTTCTTGGTGCTGAGGCAGGACAGGAAGTTTTTGGTGATGGATTTCAGCAGCGGTTTTATCTTGACTTCCATCCACATTTGGACCAGGGCCTCGTTCTGGAGAGGGTCTACTCTGGGGTTTAATGACAGCTCCCCCTGCAGGCTGAGAATCGGCACTCCGGTCATGCTGGACCTCTGTGGTTGTTGATGAGAGAGGGGTAGAAAGATGGTTTGTTGAAATGTATTTATGTTATGTGGTCAAAAAAAAGACATGTGACTTTTTAACGTGATGTGTTGCAAAATGCTGTCCCATTCCTGTTTTTAGAAACATCTCTACGGTTGATATCTCCGAAACTGGCAGGACTTGTTGGATAATTAGCACTACAGTTAAGAGGAAAAATATGTGCTTTTTATTTGGGGGTGAACTATCCCTTTAATACTCAGTTAAGGAGTAGTCTGTGTAAAAGTCACCACACTATTAATCTGTCACGGTCTGAATATCCATGAACAACAAACGCAGCATTACAACACAAACTAGTTTGGTTGGAATCTAAGACAACATTCCTTCCGTTACGTGCCAACTGAAGAACATTCCTGTCCTGCTGTTAACCACCAGCCGTACCATGAAGGTGTACATGTCCATCATCGCCTCAAGCATTCCTTTCAGCCTCCGCATGTGGTCTCTCCCGGTGTCTGTTGACGGCAGTCCCACACAATGGAGGAAGTGCGAGGTCGGACCCGGCACCTTTGAATTGGATGACAAAAGGGACGAGTGAGCAGCGAGGAAACAATTTGACATAAAGCTTTGAAGGCGAATCAGAAGCTTTGCTCCAAAGCTTCTTCAGTGCTTCATTCACACATCTGATACTGAAACAGAGGTCATAAGTCGGCCACTGAGTTGATATAATCACTTCATAACTTTTGGAACATCGCATGCTATTTTTTAGCAGTAAATTCTGACTGTGCCTGATTGTCTGATGAAGCATTTGGTTGTCTCATCATGAGTCATCTCTGGCTCCTACATAACAAATACCAGCAATATTTCTTTTCTCTGTGGTAGATTTAAAGGTATAATACATGACGTTTCTGCATCTTTTAAAATTTTATCAAGATCAGCATAATGACTATTTTTTATTTATGTCTTTGGTCTATGACTGCTTTGCATGTCTGTATGTAATGCTTAGCTATTTGTTGCTGCTTCATGTTGCGTGCAAGGCTATTTGTGCCAAAATGGTGTTTGTTGTTGCTGTGTTATTGTTATTGTATTAGTCTTGCATAGCCAGACTTTTCTCCACAACTTTCAGAGCTGGAGAAAAGTCTGGCTCCATACAAGCACATTCTGCTATAGCGGAAAAAATGGCCTGACTTGTTTGTGTTTCTGTAAACCAATCAGAAACGTCTTGGGTGGAGCAAAGCCCAAGATACAGTGAAAGTGCTACTGCAAATTAGTGCATGTTGGCTAAATCACAGAAAAAGAAAAGGTAGCAGCTATTAGCTTGTTTATATTCGTACCATCAGCCTCCCAGATGCTAATTTGCCAATTTCAGCTTGTAGATTGCAGCTCGTAGGTTGTTGTTGTTTCCCAGGGACTGTTAAAACATGTGGATGCTGCAGTGATAACTGAAACCAAGCAACCAATGACAGGCTTATGCCCACAGCGTGCATCCAGTGAGTCAGGCTGTTATTGTCCTGATGCTCTGCTGCTTTTTGCCGCTCTGCATGGCTTGTGTTCTGTCTTGAGAATTCTTGTTTTGCTGCTGATGCTGCCTTTATAGTGTCCTGTTTTCTTTGGTATTTGGATTTTATTATTTAATAGGTTGCAGAACATCTTGCTGAAGGACTGCAGTTGACAGTAAGCCAGCTGGCTAACACTGGCACATTTGACAGAAATGCTGATTTATGTTTCATTTGGTCACTTTTGGACTGCAGTAGCTCATTCTGCAAGTCCTGGGTTCCCTTCTGCACACAACACCGAGTAATAATGGTGGCGCCTCTAGATAGTAGAACAAACAAAGTGGTTGGCAGATTCGTCCATAATTGACCCTCAGCTCCACAGCAGCAGTACTTTGGCCCCTCAGCATCTTGCCTTTTGTCCAGACTTGGCCAGAGGAGTCTGCCCAAATGTACAACAGTTGATTCTGGGGTACTATTCATCAGAAATCAACCATTTAGGCCATTCACAATTTCAGTTATGCATGAGCGTATACAAATCTGCTTCACAGTGAGAGGTCAAAGCGGGAACAAATCAGTATGTATATATTTTGAGCAAAGGCAGACTGTTTGTTACACTTGTTTTCCAAGACTGAATGCAAGCTTCTGGTCCTCACACAGCTGCAGAATTTGTCTGTGTGCAGTCTTTGGGTGATTTGGGTCAAGAATTTACTCCACATTGTGTGTTTTGGGGCTGGCATTGGGCTAGAGGCATTGCCTAGGAATCTGCATATTAGGGTCAACATTTAAAACCTGTTTCTGGACACTACTGTTTTAAATTCAGGCTCATTGACATGGCCTTGTGATCACACTTAAAGTCACCCTGAACATATAAAATTCAGTCATCATTCAACACTCATCCTGATGCTGAAGGTCAGGTTTAGGTCTTTAATCCACAAAACACCGCTGGAATTTCACAGGTGACCAGTTTTCAAATGTAATAAAAAAAAACAACTGAAAAGAATCATTTAGCCTAAAAACACAGTGTAAATGATGTCTTTCAGGTCAACGTGGCATGTTGTGGCATTAGGAGACTTGTATAACACCTTGTATTTCAGTTCATTTGAAAAGTCGTCACCATTCACTTACGCTGTTTTCCTGTGAAACTCCAGCAGTGTTTTATGAACTAAAAAACTAAACCTGGCCTTCAATCGGCATGAGGGTGAGTGGATAATGACTGAATTTTAATTTTGACCAGACGTCTTTTCAGGTTTATTTCAGGAGTATTTTATCAGATATTTGAGAACATTGTGAACAATTTGATCCTGTTGGTATGTGATTTGGGCAGTTTTGCAACTGTACATTCGAGTCATTCAAGAGTCCTGAGACAGTAACAGTGAAGTCACAAACAACCTGATAAAATTACTTTAACAGTGTGATGGTACTGCGGGTCTGGGGCCAAATATAATTCCAGGTCTTCTCACACCGCATGACCTGTTAGAAAACTCCTGCTACTATTTCCCTCAGCCAGAAAATTTGCTGCAAACTATTACTTTGAATAAATTATAACTCCAAATATTCTGCTGGGAAATAATGACAGACACTGAAAGCAGAATAGATTCAATATGTCAGCTTCGAATAACAAAAACACACCATACCCACACTGAATCACCCTCAACGGGTTTATAATTTGCTCAAAGTTGTCTTATCATTAGTTGTTCAGAAAACAAGATGAAATCAGAATATGACGTCTGCACCTGCAGCTTTGGGAGAGACTTGATTATGATCATATTTCCAAATGAACGTAATCAGATAAAACGATGCACAAGTTTTTTAGGAATAATTTGTCTTTCTAGCCTTTTGCTCCTTTGTACAATTAAGTAAAATTCTTTTGCATGTTCATGTGTGTCAAAGCATTACTTACAGGGCCACAGTTTCCCGTGGTAGAGCAGGATCCATTTCTGTAGATTTCCACCAGTGAAGCAACATGACAGAGGACAGAAGACAACGTTTTACAGTCAGAACAGGGTGAAGTCTTTACAAGTGGAAAAGAACAATATGTGCCATTGGATTTGTAATTAAAATGTTGTGTGTCTTTTTCCACTGATTATTATTCTAGCTTTCCAATCTTACCCTTGTGCTTTTGATGTCCCTGTCAAGAGAAAGAGAAGTTCATGGTTAGAGCTGACACTAGTTTGAAATACTCAACCACACAATAAAGCCATTACATTATGAGATAATAATTACTTTTTGAATGTAATAGCTTTCCATTTCCTGGCTTACTTTAAATAAAGATATGAGCTATACAGTGGTGATGTAGATAATTTCTTCATGGTTAATTAAAGATGTTTTTGGTGGAGAAAATGGTCTTTTCTTTTCCTGTGTTGGACTGTTGAATGTAAGGATGGCCAAAAATGAGAAAGAAGTTTAAGCCATTAAACCATTATTCACTTTAACTTCAATAAATTTACTCAATGTTTTTTTAAATATAATATTTGTGGGTTTTTAAAATGCAAAGATTTAAGTTTATCTAAAGATTATACCAACAAAGAATTATTAGTTGGTAAAACTTTTTCAAAACTTAAGAAATTGGGCTCAAAACTCAAAAGTCTATGTTTCCTTTAAATTTTAAGTTTTCTCTCTTTTTGTTTTTACATTGTGAGACGAACTGTCCCTTTAAAGTTGGATTTGCCTTTTGCTCATATCTTGACACTTACACATCAAGGAAAAGACACAAAATGTGCTCTTACCAAAGCAGATCGCCAGTAAGTAAACCAGGAGAAACAGGTTACGTGATCTCATCTTGTGACAAGTCTCATGAGATTTGTGATGAAAGTCACTGGGGAGGAAGTCAGAGAAAGCAGGTGACTCAGCCACACAGGTGGATCATAAATCTGAATTTAAAAGTTTACTTTCTCTTAAAGTAAACTCAGCAAAATCCCAAAACATTGAAACACCGATCATCTTCGTCTAAGAACAGCAAGTAAGGTATGAAATAATTGTTATCTAATCGTGGTTGAAGAGACAGGACACTTTTTCCTCTTTTGAAATCAATCTTACGGATTAAAATATTCTATTTTAGTCAGACTATTGTTGTCTAATCCCTGTCATCACTGTTCAATGTTAATGCACTGAGTGAAATGACAGCGCCTGTGGGTTTGGTAGCAGATAGAAATCAGGGAGGGGCAGTCAGATATTTTACAGTTTTTACAGGCAGAGAGTGACCTTTAACATAGCAGCACAAAGATGAAGACACAATGGACGCATCAGTGGAAAGAATGCTGAAACTCTACCCTCATTCATCTTTGAACAATGAGCACAAAGAAAATGATCACATGGGCCTGCTTGAAAAATATATTCTGTAAAGTGTAACTGAAACAAAGGGGAAACCTTCATACCTGATTTGAATTAGTGATTCATCTAAAACCAGTGCATGTATTTTTTTTTAAACAAGTAATGTCAGAAGAAAAGGGAGTTTCTGGTTCAAAAGTCAAGAGGAAAATAAATATTGTACATCAAATCTTGTAAAGCCAAATGATCCAAAACCACGAATAAGATGTGCAGTTAGATATTTGTCGCACGTTGCTTTAATCTGTCATGTTGTCGTGGTGAAGTGATAACAAATCAAGGCCCAGACTTGTTTTTATCTCTAAGGATGACGTTGCATTAACTTACATCACGTTCTAGGAGGTTCAGCCCAACGTTAACCAAGAACCAAGACTCAACCCTTAAATTTAAAGCTGAATTAAAAGACTTTTTTTTGCCAGAAGCTGTAAACACAAAGGAAAGTTATTATGGCAAATACGTTAGCAAACATTTGCCTGTTTAGACGCCCTGCAAACAAGAAGTTTCGATTCCACGTCAGGATGGAGATCATGATCTGTTACTGAAAGAAGTAATACAGACTTCTACTTAATGTGGTGTTTTAAATTATTGTCTGATGTGAATATATGTATTTTTTTTCTTAGACGTATACCCACACCAGTTGGTGCATTCTGCAGAAGCCTTGATTAAAAGTGTCTAATTTGACTTTTTTACTAATTTTTTTTTAATGGTTTTTAACAAAATGCTTCAATTGAACATGTCATTGTATTTCATCCCTGCTCTCCAGAATCCCCTTGTAGTGTATAAACTATATAGATGCTCACTGATGTATTGACATTTATTGTATTTATTCAAACATTCAGGTCTTGTGACCATATAGTGGTTTTTGGGAATAGATGTATTTAGGGTAGGATGATGTTTATGATGATATATAATGATACTTGCTTTTTTTCTGTTTTTTTTTTTTTTTTTTTTTTACTTATGGGGTATGTTATGTTACATGAATATTTAAGATTTATTGTGATTTTTTTTTTATTCTATTGTCTGGCTGATGTTGCATTAGGCAGTTTCCAGTGATCATTGATCTCAGCAGTCCTCTGACTGGATGATTGAAAACTAAGACAGTTTCTATAAGGAAATGTTTTTATGGTGCCAACATACCTGATGAGTTTCTCTCATTGCCTTTGTGCCACAGTATGTACCATATGTGATCTAATCCCCCTTTGACATGTTGTAAATCAGGTTGTGTCGGTCTCTGAGAAACATGCTCATGAGAGATGTGGATGAGTTAGCTTGTTTAGCTCAGTGTGCAGTACAAAAGCAGGAAATAGCCATTAGCATGTCCTCTATGTGAGCCTGTTAGCATTGTGACGTTTTGAAACGCCATGAGGAAGAGTAATGAGTACAAATAATGCATTTCCTAGTGCTAGCTAGCCACTGAGCTAGCATGTTAGCAAGTTGGTGGCTGACTGAACTTACAGGTACCACTCAGCAGAAAACAGTGATTCAGAAAAATATTAATTATTTTTTTGTTTCACAGCGGTTGTGTTCACTGTATTGGTCAGCTCCTCCTACATTAAAGGAGGACTACAGCACAGTGGAGTACAGTCAAGTCGAGCCGTTTGAAAAATATTAGGAAGGTATGAAAAAACTGATATCATGCGAGCCCAGTGTGTACATCTCTTTCTGCAGCTCTCACAGACAGAGATTGTAGGTTTTGGTAATAATTTTATAATTAATATGTAACTCTAAAAGCAGAAGTCTAGGAAAACTATTGGTAAGCAATTAAGTGTACAACTATAATGCAGTTTATAAAAAATTACAAATAGTAAGGGTTGTTTCAGTTTGGGTAGCCTATAAACGAGGTTCCACACCAAAAATGTATAATTACTTAAAAATGAAATGATGGTATTTTGCTTGGCTGCCACCATTAACGTCAGCAGCTACAGCAACCTGGATAGAGCGCCACTGGTGGAAACTGTGTGATACTGAGAGGTATCCTGACGATGGTATTTTCTCCCATAGGCCACCATTATAATAAAACAAATCTAAATCTATAACACTGTTGACAGAATGCCTCAAACTGCAAACAACGTCAGTTATGACTCTTTCTATTCAGAATTTTTGATCCACGGAGGCTTTTTTTAATTTGCCAAACTTCCCTTAAGCTAAAAAAAAGCAATTTTAAAAATCTATGACCTTTTCACAATGTTTAGTCTATGAGCCAAGTGGGAACTTGGAACATTCTGGGGCACGTACTGTAGTTTATGGATGTCTGTTCTTTGAAAGTCCTTGCAGGTCACATAAATCTATACATACATTCTATACATTTTTTTTGAGGGTAACACTGCATAGTATGCCTTGCATTACATAAACATTCGGTCATGTTTCTTTCCCCCTGCTGAATATAACCTGATGTCAGATTAATTTCAGGGAACTAGTCATTAACTTGACGCTGGGCAGGTTGTGTACAGTGGATTTATCAGAGCTGGTTCTTTGAAACCAGCTGCCTGCTGCAGGTGTTTTGATTGTGGACACTGTGGTTGCGCCCACACGAGAATAAGGACCCAACCCACCCAGGTCACAGTCATCACCCCCACCCATCCTCCCATAGCTGCTGAAAACATTTTCTCATCAACTCTAATCCATCCACTCCTCTGTCCCACTTTATTACACACCACGTACAAAACATAAACATCTATAATATATAATCCATCTAATGATGCTCAGGTCTCTATTATTTGTAACTATTGTTATGAAAGTGTTGAGTTTAAAACCAAAATCCAACTTAAAGTAAAAGACACAGAGCTGAAGCAGGTGATGATTCTCTGTGGGTTTGTTACAACGAGCGACTTCTGTCGAATCACACATTAGTCATTAGTTTTAGTCCATTTAAAACTATAAATCAGTGAAGCTTTAATGGTTAAACTTGTGGGGGGACCACAGCACTCATAAGTTCCCTCTCGACACTTTCACCCAATGGTTCAGAGGTATATATTACAACATACATTCTTGTGTTAGAATAAAGCATTTGTCAGACTTTAAGTGTTTGTTCAGGATCATTCCTCCTCCACACACATTTGGATCTCTGACAGGTGAAAGACAAACAGATTTAGATTCTTTATGACTAATTTGTTATTTCCAAAGAGCTTAACAGAAGTGCTGTGGAAATGTTTGTTCAATAAGGCTGGTTCAGTGACTCACACACAACACAAAAAAAAATATATTCCCTCCTGACATTTACCTTGTAGTTTATTTAAATCCATGTTATGTAAGAAGAAGTAGAAAACTGAATGGGGACTGAAAGGATTTCGACAAAATAAAATAAAACGTTTACACGATCCCCCAATAGAGGTTAACAGTCAAAACACAAATGTTTCGTTATTGCAGGTTATCATAAATGTTCATTTATTATTTTTTTCCTGACTAGATGTCAGTCACTTTCAGTTTGGTTTAAGTACAAAATGTCCAGGATAACACAAAGAAAGAAACCTTAAACATTGATGTACTTTGCCTGAGTATTTTCATTTTATACTACTTAAAATTTATTTTTCACTGCATTTCTGTAGGAAATATTAAACTTTCCACTCCACTATTTTATGATTTATTTGTCACTTATTGTCACTAATTACTTTGCAAAAGATTGTACATGCAAAACGTAATAAACTGTGACCCACTGTGATGACACGTTACTGGATCACTGATAATATATGAGAATGAGGGAATGAAATAAGATCTTAGTGATAAAAAGACAGAAAAAGAACAAACACAAACAATATAAAGCATAAAATACAACAATACAAGTAAAACACAGGTGACAAGATTGAAAAGCATTGAGCAGCAGAGCACAGTAAAAGGTGCGGTGTGACAGGTGGTGTATTGTGGGTGTTGATGATGTGTGGTTCATGTAGAAATGCTGCACATAGTCGGTGTTTTAAAGGCACATGTGAACTGCAACAGTTTTTCAGTCTATTTGTGTGGATTGATCTGAATCGCCTGCCTGTTTGGACGACATACAATTTATGTATTTAAATATAATGATAGATAATATAACACTATTAAAATAAACAATCTTCAAGAGTTGGTTTTACATTGTACTGCCTTTACTATTTTATTCCTCTTCAAGAATCAAGTCAGTTTTATCTACTTTAGTCATCAGCCACTCATGTTGTCCGCTGAATTTCCTGTAATGTACTTATTTCAGGCGGCAGTAGCTCAGCCTGTAAGGACTTGGCGTGGGAACCAGTGGGTTCCTGGTTTAAGTCCAGCGTGTAGCTGGAGAAGGGCCAGTTCACCTCCTGGGCCGAGGTGCCCTTGAGCGAGGCACCAAACCTCTAAGTGTTCAGGGCGCCTGACTAAACGTATGTGTGCGGCCCCCTCGCTCTGACATATGTAGGTCCTGTTTGTGTGTTTTCTGGCCTGTAAGCGTATAAAAAATTTAAACAGAGTGAAAAATGTATTAATCCCCAGGGATTAATAAAGTATGCTTCCTCATTCTTTGTTCTAACTTAGAAAGTCACATTTTATTATGAAGTGTTTGTGAGTAGTGAATGACGTGTGATTAAACTGGTTGTTTAACTACATTTTGCAGTTGGTCGCTGTTAGTTCATCTACATCCATATTTCACAGTGATTCAATTACTTTTTTGACGTTTTTGTTTAGTTAATTACAGAAATTACAAACAATTTGGGGCCATAAAAGAAAAGGAATGATTTTTATTTTACAGTTGCTTCCCTTCTAACTGATGGAAACTGCATACAAAACTAGAGCTGCAACAATTAATTATTAATTATTAATTAATTAATAATGACTATTAAATTGATCACCAACTATTTTAATAATCTATTAATTGTTTTGGGTCATTTTTCAGTAGAAAATGTCCAAATTCTATTGCTTGCTATTTTCTGGTTTCTTTGGTGCTCTGTGACAGTAAACTGAATATCCTTGGGTTTTGGGCAAAACAAGACATTTGAGGACGTCATCTCGGGCTTTGGAAAACAGTAAGCAACATTTTTCACTATTCTTTGACATTTTATGGACCAAACAACTAACTGATTCATCAGAAAAATGATAGACAGATTAATCGACAATTAAAACCAAATCCCAGCCTTAAATCCTATACAAAGTCAAAGCTGACACTCCTTGCACATGAATATGAATACTAGTGTTTGCTTTGTTTTTTTGTCTATGAATTACTTGTGAACAAGTCAGCATTTCTTCAAATAAACTCAACTGACTGGTATTTTTTGCTGGCATGTGACTGGTGTTACATTTCGTTATGATAACAAACATGACGTTGTCATTTTTTAGATAGAAGTTTGAACTACTTTCTTTTTTACCATCTTCAGTTGATCAAACTATATTTCTAGTAGAGTAGCTTTGCTGTGGTTAAACTTCTTCCAGTATGAAGTAACTCGTATCTTGCTACGGTTTCAAAACAGCTCACCAAACACCATTATGAGAGGAGAATGCTTCCTCTTGGCTCAGAGGTTTGAACCATCTCTAACCCAGTTTAATGAGGCAGAACTCATTATTTCCACCGCTCAAATCCCTAAACAGGTTGCTGTTGCCAGAGGTACCACGCTTACACAACAAAAACGACCAGATTGTGATAATTTAAGTGATTATTTCAACTTGATCTGAATTTATCTAGCATTATATATCCTGCCAACATAATTTTTTTCTTATAAATAAGAGTAAATATAAATCAAGTAAATAGATCAGTCAATGACAAGAACACATAGACACATAGAGATGAGATTAAAAGTTGACGATAGGATCCTTTAACCCTGACAGACTTTGGCTAGGAAATATAAATGACATAATGGCATGAAATCAAAGCTGAATCTCTTACCGAGTCTGGTTTTGTAGCTTGGAGTCCTTCAGGTGCTGTTAAAGTGCCGGCGTTTAACTCACTGTCTCTCCTTCCTGACACCTGAGACAACAGGTGCACCAGCGCACTGCTGAGGGGTGTGTTGTCTTGTGACGCTCGCACATGTGATGATTTCTGACTCCTCTGTGCTGCACAAGGGGGCAGGAGGAGGATGGCTCTTCTGCTTCAGGTGTGCACAGCAAACAGTTTGTTATGTATGTGTGTGTAGATTTACGTCTGTACATTTAGACTCTAATTTTCTGCACACAAATGACTGTGAGAAACAGAGCAGAGAAAGAAACAGAAACAAAGTCTAAAGTTACATCTGATTCATGTTCAGCATTTTAACCCTCCCTAATATTTGTTTTTGGATATATAAGCCTCTGGCTTTGTACACAATAAAGCAATTTTGTATATCTTACACATACAGTTATGTCATGTTTAACTTAGAGAGAGGACATACATAACATACTGATAAATAATGAACAAAAAAGTTGCATAAAGCTTGTCAAGGAAACTCAAGCACAGGTGACACCACACCCAACCCAGTCATGTGTAGACACCAAAATAAGGGCTGACCACAAGCAGCTCTGCCTCTGATGATGAATAAGATTTCTTTTAATGCTTTTAAAGGTTATAAATGTTCTTAAAATCAAAATGTGGACTGTAAACATTGCAGTTTCTGAACATAAGCTACTCTGAGAACTGGAAGACTTTGGTATTTGTGTGTACATGCATTAACAAACTCTCTCTCTCTCTCTCTGTCTCTCTCTCACACACACACACACACACACACACACACACACACACACACACACACACACACACACACACACACACACACACACACCATGACATGCAGACATACAGATCGAGTCAAACTGGTTTGTTAATCATGAAGGGTGAAATCTGTATTACAGGCTGCAGCTCATTCAGCACTTTATTTGCAGTTACTCTTAACTACAAACACACCTCCAACTATAGATTATACAACAGAAAGTTAATAAAAAGCTGTTCAGGCTAATTAATACAACACACTGGATGAAGCAACCACCACAGACAGTCTGTTACTCATACAGCTCCGAGGTTATGACAGTGTCATACTTCAGTATTCAATCAGAGATTTAGTATAACTTTTTTTTTTAGAGCTTTGAGACAAATTTTTAAATTTTTTCTTAAAGCAGTACTATATCTTTATATTAAAAGAATAGTTTTAAGAAATATTTCTTTTATTTCAGGTGGAGTTAGATAAGATGAGTGTTTGCTAAATATGAAGCTACTGTTAGTTTAGTTTATTAAATTTCAAAAAAGGACAGCGTGCAATAACACTGATCATTTGCATGAAATGACAGCATGGTTGCACCAGATTTAGTAAGATGCTAATTTCCATCTGTGTTCCTACAAATAACAAGCAGATGCAATAAATAAAATATAAAGTATAACACAGAATACAGAAAATGAACATGCCTTACATAAAATACAACAAGTTACCAGGGCAGATGCCTTACAGTACTTAATAAAAACAGTAAGTACACACTGCACAGTGCAAGCCCAGTTTGAAATACACAATCACTACATTTTTAAAGTGACCAAGTAACCATTGTTTGTGCCTAACAGCTGATTAGCTCAGTTTGGCACTGAAAAAATGGAAACATGTGTAAACAGCTGGCCTTATTCTGTTCAACATTTAACAAAATTTACCTTCTAACACCTCTAAAGCTCCCTAATGAACATGTTATATTATATGTTGTTTATCTAATCCACATAGACTGAAAACAACTTGAATATTGACTCGACTATTAATTGGCCTGGAGCAGAAACCAACCTCCTGAAGACAGGTCGCCTGGCGACTGCTCAGAGCCAAAAAGGCAGACAGGTCTTCATCCTGCTCCCGCTGGATTTCTGACCACAATGTGTGTGTTCCAGACCACCAATCCTGGGAGATTTTTGTGTCAAGTCCGCAGGATCCCGATCTCAGTGCGGTCCTCTAATGTAAACTTGTCATTAATAATGTAGTGAAATTAGATTCTCTTTAATTTGATTTTTGCTGAGCATTAGACTAAATGATTGTCCTGCATGGTCATTACGAGCCACCGCACTTTGAACAGTATGCGTATCCATGGCAACATCAATGAACGTGATTGGACTCATGGTTCACAGTCATGTAAGAGGACTTGCTTAATGCCCAATCTGTTTATGTGGTGTTCATTCTTAACAAACAAGCAGCAAAAATCAGCAAGATTACAGCGTTTATTTTTTGACCTCCGACCCACAGCAAGGCTGAAAAAGGCCGCTCTAGTGAAATTTGCGATGGGACCTGCAGGATCCCAATCCCAGTGTAGTACTTTGCTATGTGCCTTCCTGCATAATAAGACCCCCATAAAATGGTCTGTTTTCTGGGTGAATTAAAAAGGAGATAAATAATGTTAATCACTGGGCTTTAGAGGTGTTGGAAGGCAGATTTTGTTTGGACCTGTTCCCCTGTTTCCAGTCTTCATGCTAAACTAAGCTAACAGACATGGCCTTATATTTAACAGACAGATATGAAAGTGGTAAATTATCATCCTCTTTATCTAGCTAACTCTTTCCCAAACTGTCAAACTGTTCCTTTTAACAATGGGTCTACTTATAACGTAAATGCATTGTTCCTATTTACCTAGAAATAATTATTACCTGGTTCTGCTGCTAAGCTCTTCTGAGCCAGAGAGATAAATAACTTTTGAGGTGGAACATATGAATGAATGACTTGGCATGTTTTTGCTGTGTTTTCCTCAGTGTCTCCTCAGCGCTCTGTATCATATGACAGTTCCCTCGGCTGCTTCCATTCTCATGATTATTCCCCAGTCGCTTCTCATCTCTCCAGAGTCAGAGACTGATGGTCTTCTCCGATATCTTCTTTCTGCCTTTTCATTTGCTGTTTTAACCAGAAAGCACTGTTATTGTCAGAAATCTGGTTAGGTTTCAATGTCAGTATCACAAAAATAAAATTAACAAATTTAAAATACAGTGATTTAAAGGACTGAGGCAGTCATGAACATCTCAAATGGCAGATGAACTTTGGATTTTTTTTTATTTCATAAACAAAAACATGCTGTTGCACTCTGCAGATGAGTGCAGGCAGGCTTCCAATGTACATTCATAAAGCTGGAATACTAGATTTATTTTTTAAATATCAAAACTGATTCATCAGAGGCCAAGATATCCTGGCTTTTAGTCTCAAGTATGGGAGAGGACAGAGTGTCTCTTTGATATATTGACTGATAACATGTCTTTGCTATAAAGTCAATTGTATCCTACTGCAAAGAGACACTTAATGACTTCAAAGATACACACAATGACCACAGAGAGACACAAAATGACTACAAAGAGGCACAGAATGGTGACAAATAGATAGAAAATGATCAGACACATAAGAATTACTACAAAGAGACATAAAATGACCACAAACACACAAAATTACCACAGTGAGACACACAGAATAACTACAAATAGACACAAAATGATCACAAAGAGACACAAAATGTAGTCCAGAAGTGTAAAACTACCACAAGGAGACACAAAAGTACCACAAAGACTGTCCATATTTTTTTATGAGTAACGTCGGATGTGTTCATCTTTGAGAATTAAAAGAAAAAATCAAAGAAGAAGAAGAAGAAGAAGACATTATAAGTTCCTCCGCTGGGTGGCGGTATGCGCCTTGAAGATTCTTAATTCGTCTTCCGGTCTCGTGTCGACGAAGAAGAACATCACTGAATGGACTCAAGTCATGTTTGACCCAAACAGACGCCGCTGAACACAAACACACGTGAGGGACAACTTTCAGGTTTATACCGTTTCGTGTCATTGTCTTACTGCCGTTTATTGACATGCAGTTTCAGTCGTAAGTCTTTACGAAGCCGGACTGCTGCCTTGCTAAGTTAGCTTAGCGGCTATAAAACTTGATACGATGCTGTTCACTCAGAGATGTCTTCAGTGTCTGACAGCAGTCAGAAACAGACCTGTCAAACTCAAACATCTGAACACCCCGGTTATAAGATGCTGCTCTACGGTTCAGGGTGAAGTGAGAGTCAGGTTTGCACCCAGTCCGACAGGTAAGACCCGCACCTGAACACATAAGCTAGTGCTAAAATGACCTGTAAGGTTATTCAGAGGAAATGCAAGGAACCCATGGGGCTCTTCATACCCCTCTGCATTTTCTTTTATTAACCACCGCACCAATTTTCTATCAGAGAACCATAAATCAGACGAGCTTCATTTTTACTTTTGCAATAATTGTCTAAACAATATTAATGTGTATTTGGTAGAAAACATGGGTTTGTGTATTTCACTGGTGTGTATATAGTACACTGAGTTTCAGTTTATATTTCATTAAGACATATTTCAAACAGGAGTTGCATGTTGCAGTGGTTCATTTACTAATTTAACTGACAACCAACCTTATTTTGTCCAAAGTCTGCCTCTTGACTTATTATTAGTATGATACCTGTTACCCTATACTTATTACCTGTTATCACTATACTTTTATTTAAATTGCTTTATGTCCCTGTAGTCTTTAGTTTGTGTGCTATAACATAGGACAGTTGTCATTTTCTCTGCTTTCATAATACAGTGTAGTTTTGTAGATTTTATCCACACCTTTGTTTTTGTGCCTGTATTGTGCAGTGCATACTGTAGAGTGTGGGTCCAGCTGCAGGTTTTAATGTGAAGGTGGTCAGGACAGCAACATATCATAGGTGTTTTTCATGGAAGACATTTTGATTTGTCACAGTAGGAAAAAGCACAGGTGTGAGTAATAAAATTAACAGTGGTTGAATTTTGTTTTTCGAGTTTGTTTTTCAAATCAGACCTGTCCACACTGTTCGCCTGTTAAACTGTTAAGCCGTTACAGACGTTTTGTCAAGTCCCTCTGTGTGAGTCTGATACAAACATCCAAGGACACCTTGTGCGTCTGTATGAGACGCACCAGTGACGTTCTCCTCAGCTGCTCTGATGGACTTTCATCACTCTGGATTTAATGTTGTCATTGTGTGTTGTAACATGAGTGATGCAGGAGACACTGGACTGTCACACTGAGACGCATCCGTACAAACCTGACTGGATTTGCATTTCAAACCTCCTTGAAATGTGGCTTGGATCTGTTTTCGCAAAAACTGCATTTCATGTGTTGTGTTGCTGTCCTGACTTTCTAAAATCATTCTCGATATGCCAGATAGATTTGGTCTGGCAGTTTGAACGAGGCCTGACAGAATCGACCAGAGCCATTGTTGAAGTTACTAGTAACACCAGCAGCTTTCCTACCATGAGAAGTCAAATGCCTTTGGAAAAAGCTTATTCAGTTCATGTCAAAGTGTTTCTTTTTATAAATCTTCTCTGTCCTGCATCTTAAAAACTGTTTCTAAATTCTGACGATATACTATATTGCCCTGTGGTGCAGGTTTCTTACACCTTGGAGGTCTCCGAACTGCTCTGTACAATTACATCTTTGCCAAGAAGTATGGAGGCTCGTTCATCCTGCGGCTGGAGGACACTGATCAGAGCAGACTGGTACCAGGAGCTGCAGAGTCCATAGAGGACATGCTGGAGTGGGCTGGTAAGAAATACTGGAATGTGGTCCAGTTATTGGGTTTCATCGACCAATGTTATCAGTACACTTAAAGCAAAATGACTGAATAAAGTAAAGTAAAGTAAACTGCTATGCTGCAAAGGTTTATTATGTCCCTGTTACTTTAGCATTGTATCTAAGCTCCCTTTCACCTCCAGGTGTACCTCCAGATGAGAGTCCTCGTCGAGGTGGCTCAGTGGGTCCTTACCTGCAGTCTCAGAGACTGGACCTTTACAGTCAGACAGCCCAGCAGCTGGTCGAGAGCGGTCACGCCTACCACTGTTTCTGCAGCTCTCAGAGACTTGACCTGCTCAAAAAAGAGGCCTTAAGGAGCGGACAGACGCCAAGGTAACTGCATAACACAACACACACGGTTTACAGTTTAACCTCACCATGTTCTCACAGACTTGAAGATGACAAACAACCTGACTTGAAGCTGTTTTTGTCAGATTTAAGGCATTGGCTGTGTTTCGCGCTTTGTCTGCAGGTATGACAACAGGTGTCGTCATCTTAAGGCCAAGCAGGTCCAGGAGAAACTGGCTCAGGGAACGCCACATGTGATCAGGTTTCGCCTGGAAGAAGGTGTCGAGCCTTTTCAGGATCTGATCTTTGGATGGAATCATCATGAGGTGGCTCAGGTCAGATTTGTAGTGATCTCATTCCCTGTTTCAGTAGGCTTTACACTAAATGAGAGCAGCAATTAGTTTTCAACTATTAAATGTATTAAATTAATTGTCAGCCATTTTAATAAGAGATTAATCAGTTGTAGTATTTTTTTTAAGGAAAAACAAAGAAAATTCTCTAATTCCAGCTTCTTAAATGTGAATATTTGCTGATTTCTTTACTCGTCTATGACAGTAAACTGAATATCTTGGAGTTGTGGACAAAACAAGACATTTGATGACGTTATATTGGAGTTTGGGAAACACTGATCAACTTTTTTCATAGTTTTCTAGCATTTTATGGACCAAGCAACTAATTAATTAATCAAGAAAATGATTAATTGACAATTTAAATACACTAAATGATGTAGGAAAGGTCACCCAGTCAAAGATAATATATGGGAAGACATGTACAAGCTGTCTTAAAGGAATCAATAGTCAATTATGGAAAAGGGTTTGACTGGAAATTAAAATAAGATATTTTAATACACCTCTAATCATTTTGTGGAAAAATAGGGAACCTCGCACATATCCTTTGGGACTGGCAAATAATTCAAGGCTGTTTTTATGCCCTTTTAACCTTTAAATTTACCTTTTTGATTCGAGCACGAGATCTCTGACATTGCAAACATACCTTAACAACACTTTTTGTCTTGAGGGGGATGACAGAGTAGATTTTGTCTCTAAATGCTGCTCTTCATACCATCTGTCCTCTTCTTTCAGGTGGAGGGCGACCCCGTAGTGATAAAAGCAGATGGATTCCCCACCTATCACCTTGCTAACATAGTGGACGATCATTACATGAGGATCAGCCACGTGCTGCGGGGGTCCGAGTGGCTCATCTCCACCTCCAAACATCTCCTCATGTACCGCGCTCTCGGATGGCAGCCGCCAACCTTCGGACATCTGCCGCTGCTGATGAACAAAGACGGCAGCAAACTGTCCAAAAGGCAGGGGGACATTTTCATTCAAAGCTTCAAGAGAGACGGAGTCCTGCCGGAGGCTCTGCTGGACATCACCACCAACTGTGGATCCGGATTCAACAGTGAGTGATGGAGGACTTATCAGAGAGGGGATAAAACGATGTGATGCATATATTGCAATTAAAATTTGCCTCTGGAAACGGTGATTCACACGTTAAAAAATGCTTCAAAATGTTTTTATTTTGCTTTGCAGCCAATCGGATTGGGCGGAGGATAGACGAACTGATCTCTGAGTTTAATCCTTCAAAGATCACAACACATTCTGCTCTGTTAGACCTGGAAAAACTACCAGAGTTCAACAGGTAAGGCAGGACTCTCTGTGTCCCTCTCTTTGTGCTGTATTGTCATGTAACTCAGACTAACAGCACGAAAAATTTTTACTGCTGCTCTTTTCAGTGGCTTTGAAATGAACATATTGGATTTGTGGCCACACTGGCAGTGTTGCTCTGTGGATATTTGATGACTGTTTGTCTGTCAGTCTGTTGGTTTAGTATGTTATATTCAGGTACAATCAGTGAATGACCATGAAAATTGATAGAGACATTCATTTTCAGAAGATGAGTTTTTACCGGATTAATTTTACCATTAATCTCAGCTCTGCTTTGAACTTAAAGGAACGCTTTGACATCTTGAAATGTGCTCATTCACATTCGTAATGAGAAGATCACACTGCTCTCATATTTTTCCTCTTATCTGTTGTGCTATTTATCCATCTAGATTGTTTTGTTGTGAGTTGCTGAGTTTTGGAGATAAAAGGTCTAGAGATGTCTGCTGTCTGTCAGATATAATAGGACTAGATGGCACTCCTTCTTTTGTGGATACAAGCGGCTGAAATGGGCAGCAAAGGCAGCAATATCTGCCTTAAAGTTCGGTATTTTACACTTTACATGTCATTTGTTTGATCCATATGAAGAGCAAAGTGTAAAAACAGCAGGTTGTGGGTTTATAGGATACTGCATGCTGGACGTTTTCTTGGCAGTGACGTCCTAGAGTCTTCTAATTCCTGTGAGGTTAACGGGCTACCAGCACAGACTTGAGGAAGTCACTGCAAGAAACAACAGCAAGCAGGCTGGCTGTGCCCTCCTGTTTTCTGTGTTTTTGCAGAGATATCCTTGCATTTCCCAAAACACTGAACTATCCCTGTAAAAATCCACTTTTGGGATCTACATAATCTTCCTCTGCTGCCTCCCTTGATTTAAACTTTACCTCATTGTGATACAAAGTCAGTTATCTTACAATGTTTTATTCTGATATATTATGTAGAATGCTTCTTCTTTTTTTCTTTCATAAAGTTCATATTTCCATAACAGTAATCTCTCTTATTCTGGCAGAATTCACCTGCAGCACCATATTGAAGATGAGGAGCGGTGCCGTTTGCTGATAAAAGATCTGCGGGAGCAGATCCAGCAGGCCTACACAGCAGAGCTCCAGGATGAAGAAGTACTACATGAGGACTATATCAGGCGGGTGCTACATCTTCGTAAGGTAACCATAACAGTTCATGCTCATACTGTATTTTCAGCATGTTAAATGTTAGATGCTTGCTTATGCTTATATGGTATGAAACGTCTACTGTTCAGTATTAGAGTAATTTTTGGTTTGTTTGGGGTTTTTTTTTTTAAGAGAGTAGGGACCAGGCTCATGTATGTGATGCAATGACACAGAAAAGCATCTGTGCAAGGTAGCATTTTTATTAATTCTGACTGGTGTTTTGAAGTCCCAGAAATGGTGTTCAGAACAGGCCAACACTGTATACAGGCATTAGGAAACAACAGCATCTTCCATCATCTTCAACCAGCCTGTACAATAACTATAACTGCATTCGCTGTAGGTTTAATATTATCATTTCAAACAAGTCGATGCAGGAAACTTCTGTTTGTCCACTTGATGGTGCTGTTTATGTGTTTTCAGTTCAGAGCAAAAAGGAATGACTTTGAATGTTTGGGTATGTGGAAGCCATGAAACTAAGATCAGCTCTTGCCCCAGACAGTGTCATGGTCTTTCTTGACAAATGTATTTTGCAAATGGTCTCAATCAATTCTTCAAATATCTGAGGCAGGTTAGACACAGTTTGCCTTAATAATCTGGCCATGTGCAAATAAGGAAACCATATTGGCAGCGAGAAAGTCATGCATGCTTTTAGGGCTGTAATATCATTATGTAGGTCATTTAATATCTAGATAACGATGCATAACATGATGTAGCCTGTTTTCTGTAAATTACAAGTGGTTAGTGGTGTTTTAGTCTGTTGTGGGGACCAGTCTGTGTCATAATTTGCTAAGTGCGTTTTTGTGGTCTGTGTCAGACTTTTCAAACCTAAACCACATCCATGCGACAGAAGTAGCCCCCCTTTCAGTGTGAGCTTCTAGTTTTGTCTTGGCTGGTTGCAGTCATTTACAATAGCTCTCTGTGCAACACATTACTTTCACACTCTATATTTGAACTGTTAAATCACATTGTCCCTATCAAAAAATACCAACAAAACTCACTCACTCTCCTTTATGTTTGCTTGCGTTGCCTTCATGCATGTTTCCTCCCTTCATTGCGTTGTGCGGAGGAACGTAAACTGTCAACCAAATGATGAGAAACATTGCTGTTAAGTGTGTGACTTGCAACACAATTAAATAAATGAAAGCGAAAATATGAAAGAACTGTTTTTCCATTGTCACATGATAAATTTTGTCATATCATGCAGCCTTGCATATTTTTAGGTTTCAGTTTCTGAACGGCACCCGCTGTCTGTTCCTTCAGACAATCAAAAGTCCTCTACTCTTATTTCTCAATAATATGTCTCTCCAGTAATACTGAAACTCTTCTCTTCCTTCTCTACAGGGTCACATATCCTCCCTGAAGGAGCTTGTTAGTCCTGCCTACTCTTACCTGTGGGTGCGCCCTTCCTTCTCCAGCCAGCAGGTGGCAGCACTCACTTCAGAGTCCCAGCACATTGCTTCATTAGTGCTGAAGTATGTAATATTAACAGCTGAACATCTCACTGTATCATACAGCTACACAGTTTCAGCAGGATTATGATTCCTGTGTCTGTGTGTTACAGATTAGTATCTGAACGAGGCGAGGAGCTGGCAGTTGATCGACTCAACAAAGATCTGAAGACTTTAGCAAAGCAGACTAAAGCCACCAAATACAGAGAAGTGATGAAGCTGCTACGTCTGACTCTCAGCGGTCTGCAGGTACCTGAACACATCACGTCCCTTCAAACGCTACAGGGTTTCCTGCGTGAAATTGTTTCAGAAGTTGTGGTAACTTCAAACTAACTTTAACCCAGAGCTTCACCAGCGGCTATGTTTGTTAGTCATTCCTCACACGCCAGCTGTGTGTGGCTGGCAGACAGCTCACATCTCATTTCCTTACCACAAAAAAAAACAGACACAAGCTATCATACTTGCAAAGAGGAGGACAGGATGGGAGACATCAGCCACTGTCCATTCTGTCCCCATCACCAAAGTAGTTGCAAGCGCACATGGAGGGTCTTGTTCGCATTCACCACAGCTCCATGGATCCTAATTGATGTGAGACAGGCAAACGAAACAAAACAAAACAGTTATTCCAGCCCAGAATAGAAATTTCAGGAGTACACTGCAGCTGTAGCGTTGATGTCGGAGAGGCGAGTGTTACAGATTTCTCCTTTAAAATAACTTCATGAATTATGAAGGTAAAAAGGACGATCATCGTTTATGATCTGTAAGGAGGGGCTTCTCTTTGGCCTGTCTGCTCTGCTTATCTCGCTCCCTCTCTGTAAAAACAACTGACGAATATGTGGGATAAGTGCATAATTTAAAAGATTTTGATATGTCATCATGTGGGGAAAAATCAGGGGAATTGATTAAAACCCCATGAGAACAGCAGGGAGAGAGAGAGAGAGAAGTGAAGAGAGTTGGGAAGCATGGGAGGCATATTTCACCATTTATCCAAATCAGATCATTTATGTCATCTACATCCTAGATTGTCAAAATATGGTGAGTGTACCACTAGTGGTACACAAGCTACTTCTCGTGGTACATGGAGGAATATCAGAAATATTATCTTATCTTTCTTAACATGAAATAAATAAGTTCAAAAATATATAACATTGAAATGCTGCATGCTGATGCTTTTAGTTTTTTTGTCAATATGAACCTGCTACATAGTCAAGATCGTGCGTGTAGCACGCTCATACTTCATCCTTGATTACCAGTGCTTACGAACTGAACTGTGACAAGAGGCTAAATGGTGAGCAGAGGTAAAATGACAAGACTGAAAGATAAATGCTTCAACACAAACACTGCAATCGTGGCTCCAAACAGGAACTGTTGCGGACAGACGAGCAGATCGGGAGGAGAATGTTTTGAGCAGCTGTACTGACAGTGAAGCAGATGACAGTGAACTTGTGGTTGTGCAAGTGAAGAACCAGCAGGCAGTGCTTTGTGACACTTCCAAACTCAGCCCAAAAATCACAAGAGTTTGCAGTTAAGTTCACTGCCCAAAATATCTTCACTGAATTATCCCAAATGAAAGAATGCTTGTGAATTTAGTCACTCATCGTACCACTTTTCCAGCTCAAGATAGGTGGAGACACTCTAGAACCACTGTTATGACCTGAAGTACAATCACACACAACATCAACAAAAAAATCCAGTCTCCGTTTCACTGAGACTGACTGAACTCTTGAGTTAACACAGATTAACGTGTTTGTTTTTTCTGAGCCGTGTGTTTGCACTGGTTTAGCTTTGTCTACCTCAAGAACACCACCTGTGCTAAAATATTTTAAGATCATTTTGACTCTCAGAGGAACAAATATCCTTCTGTCCTTCTCTAACTTGCAATTTTCATTTCTGCAATTTTACTACTGAAATTGTGTTTTTCAAAATCCACCTCAGCAAATTGAATCATATTGGGCTGTACTCATCAGAAACAGTCCGTTACTATTCCATGTTCCTTCTTTTTATGTCTTGTCCAGGGCATGACTAAGCTAAACTCTAAAATAGCATGTTTTAAAATGATGGTGCTGTAATGACTGAAGCCTCAGAAAACCTCCACTGACTCATTCACCGCAGTCACTCTGCAGATATTCAGAGAGAATAGGGAAAGAGGAAGTAGATGCTGATTGCTTTTCAGAGGTTACTGTCTGTCTGATTTGATTGCATTACCTCGCTGAACCCTGATCCTCTGTTCTCCTCTCTGACCTGCAGCAGGGGCCCAGTGTAGCCGAGATGATGGTGTCTTTGGGGCCTGCAGAGATCAGCCATCGATTCCAGAAACTTGTGCTGCTCTCAGAGACGAGTTAAGGACCAGACGGCCCGTGGCCTCACGCACAGACTGATGGGAACCTGACGCAGACAAGATCTGCTGTGTGTTGAGAGTTACATGCAAACACCTGGAGACTCTGCCAAATCTACCTGGGACACAAATGAACTGCACCCCAGCTGATTTCAGTTAAACAATACTTGAATTATTCTAATATATTTTATAAAAGACACGAAAACTGTTTTTACTGGCATGGTCTGTTTGTGTTATTCAGTTCTGTGACACTTTACAGGAACAGGTGACACCAGCAGGCCAAGGATGGGAAGTACCCGGGTGTTTTTATGCAAACGTGCTCCTGCTTTCTCTAACGAACTACAGCAGACAGATGTGCTGCAAGTTCTCAAGAAAAACGTGAAGAGTCATGAATATCTTTGTCAGTCATGCTGAAAGTGGGACACAAAAACATTCTGGATGCATTTGAGAAAAATATCAGCCATAGATTATTTTGATAAAATAACCTATTTGTGTATACTGTATAATCAACAAATATTTTAGGATATTATTTTGTCAATACAGAATTGTTTGTCAGGGGAAAATTTGCAAGCTACCAAACAAGCAGTCTATAAAGTAGCATATTTGCATAAAAGATATCATAGTGGTTTTCAAACTGGGATCCAGGGACCAACAGGGTCCCTTGAGTTGGTTGTAGGGGATCCCCAGTAAAAGAAGGAAGAAAATATTTTAACTTTTATCATTTTTTTGGGAATGGGAAGAACAAGGGAGGAATCAGGGTTGCTGTTTTAATTGATTGTAATTCATAATGATTCTAGTTTTATGATTGATTGACCATCGAGACTTAATTAAATTTAAGCCTGAAAAAAAAATATGTATATCAGAGGGGATTCCTTAAGACAAAATCCTCCAAAATTCAGGGTCCAGGGGTTCTTGACATGAGAAAGTTTGGGAATCCCTGAGATATAAATTCTGTAATTAAAATTGGCCCCACATTTACCAGCTGCATCACATTAAATTGATACTTAAACAATAATCTATCAATAATCTTAATTGAATAGTATGATGGAGTGATTTTCAACCTGGGATCTGTTGACCAACAGCAGATGGAGGAATCGATTACTTTAACTTTTACCACATTTTTTTGGAAGTTGGAACAAGTGTCGTCCGTTTTGATTGATTGTAGTTTACAGTGATCAAAGTTTGATCATTGATTGGCTTTATTATCTTCAAACCTAAAAATAATGAAAAATTACTGAATGGGTATACCTGAAGACAAAGTCCTCTGTGGTCTAATGTGCATCTATAGTGGGGGGTCCTTGACATGAAAAAGTTTGGGAACCCTATAATGCATTATTCTGAAATGGACTATAAATTAGTATCTTTACTTTTGGTACTTTAATGAAATGGTGGAAAGAGTACCAAAAACAAAAGTAAAAGTGCTGTTACATTACTGAAATATTACTCAACTGCAACTAAAAGTTCACTCAGTTGCTCAATTAAAAGTACAAAGTAGTTGTTCTCAAAAACTACTCAGTTGCTTAGTTACTTGTAAACAACTCCTGGACTTTTCTGTTTAGAGGTCACGGCCACCTCTCCAAACCTGTTCCTACTCCTTTCTCGTTTGTTTTGTTTATTGTTTTCATCGGCCAGCGTGTAATCAAATAGCCTCGTTGGTTACAACAATGCAGATGAAATGCTTGGATATTAATTCAAAGTGTAAGCCTATAAAAAAGCATAAGTAAGCAGATTACATAGTGTAATTCATACTAAAGTGTAGGTAAAATTAGTTGAACTTGAAAACACTTATAAGGGCAAGTAACAACCCCCCCCCCCCAAAAAAAACTTAATTACAGTAACTTGAATAGTTGTAACTTCCACCCGTGACTTTACATTGATGCTAATACTTTTTAACTTTTACATAAATAAAGTTTTTAATGCAGGACTACAATGTGATAACTTAATATCTTAGTATAGTATTTTCACCCCTGCATCTACGCAACCATGTTATGTTGTTGCTGACAGAGGTGAAGCTAATTTGAACTAATTTTGATAAGTTTATAACAATATTCTATAAGCTCGTCACATGTTGTATATCTAAAATCATAACCTTAAGTAAAAAGTACATTATTTTCCCGTGAAAACGTTACTTGTTCGCTGTTTTTGATGAGCGATTTTAATCTATAGTCTCCATTTTACTTGTATCACTCTGCAGCGCGGTGCAGAGGGAGGGGGTGTGTAGCATAAATTGGTTGATGTGTCAGGAGTGTGACTGGGCGTGAGTGTCACATGTCGGTCGGGCTGCAGCAGGCAGTTTGACACCTCCGCTTCCCCCCAGAGAGACGCTCACAGAGCAGCAGCTTCACATCTCTGGATCTTGCGGCAGACAGACGGCAATGGCGACCGGCGACAGCCAGGCAACTCTCCAGTCATTGCTCAGTGAGTAAACGAAGAACGCAGAAAAGTGTTTTTGCTGTTTTTTTGCTGCTTGTGTTTGCGTCTGTTGCCTACATAACGCCAGCTAACTTATCTCACCGTCCCATATCTGAACTAACCGTCGCCGCTAACGTCACGGCGCGTGCCGTCAGTTTGACCCAGTTACTGTAAAAAACACCGTATATTTGCGAGTGAATTGCGAATGCGTGGATTTATCTCAACTTTTGTGAAATTTGTTTGACGTTGTGCAGAAAGTGACAACTTCACTAACAGGAAGTTGGTTATGGTTAGTGCGAGCGCGTGCACGACCGGAGTGTTGTGTTTGCGATGCTCCTGTGCGCGCGCGCGCACTGAACGTTAATTTACTTAGGTGTCTGCGGTTGTTGTGGTGAAGTTTTCAGAGTTTATTTTAGTTGAAGTAGAGCTAAAATCAAAACTACACAGTGGCAAATTCTGCATTTAAAAACCGAAAAGTAAACAAGTATAGTCTGTAAGTTTCACTCATTGTAGTCATCATGTTGTCCCTGCAATCTGTGCCCTCTTCATTTTAACTTATTCTTAGTGTCATGTTTTTCTAGTTTTACTGTTCTTATTTCTTTTATTGTGTTTTATTGTTTTTTCTATGTTTTAGTGTCTTTACTTGTGTTTGTGTTACTTCAGTCTTAGTTTACTCCTGTTTGGCTTGGTATCCTGCTCTTGTCCTCTTTTACTTTGTCTGTCAAAGCACTTTGTGAACTCTGTTTTTAAAGGTGCTATATAAATAAAGTTATTATTATTATTATTATTATTATTATTATTATTATTATTATTATTATAAAATAGTAAGGGAAACAGTATTGCTAATCAAAGTTCTGTTCCAACGGGACCTTAATTAGTATCATTGCTAACACCTGTTTATTCCTATGAAACTGAAACAGAAGGAAGAGTCTTCACATCAACATAGATCATTCTATGCTACAGACTTAAAAGGATAGTTCATCCAAAAATTTACACTCAGTCATTATCTAGTCAACCTCATGCCAGTTGAAGGTCGGTTTTAGCCTTTTTTTTTTTTTTCCCCACAAATTACTGCTGGAATTTTACAGGAAAAACGGCGTTGTCGAATCTGCCATCCCAAATTCTGGCTAGTTTCCTGCAGATGAGTACAAGTTTCACACTGATTATCCTCTGCACATTTTTTTAAACTATCTGTCTCAATGCTCTATCAGAAAAAGTAAACAGTAACTCAGGTCAACTGCTAAATCAGCCAAAATAGGAAATTAAGGATGCATGATACAGATTTTTTTTTTTTAGCCAATACAGATAAATCACATTTTACATTTCAAAAGGAAGTTCATGTAACATGCAAATTTATATTTATATTTAAAGCAAATGTACAATGCATGTCCACACAGATGCAAAACAAGGGAGATATTGTTAGTTCCTGCAAAACATTTTAACCTCTTAAACTCGACATTACTGTCTTTGACAGGCTGTAGCTGAGTTTTAAAGCTAGAGTGAATCATTTATCATTTATAATTATTTATCTATGGTTACAAAGGCAGAGAAAAAACTGATGATTTAATATAGCTTTGACCAAACCAAATCTAGCCAGTCAATATTACAACAAAATCAAACAGTTCTGACTCTTCAAATGTTCAAAAACCCTATATACTTTTGTTTTTATAGAAGATTTTGCCTAAGAATTCAAATGAAATGCCTTGACATAATCTGCCAAATCAGATATTAGTATAGCTGATATTCATCGACTAGAATTTCATTATCAGAATAATAAACAATAATAGAAATTTCCCTGTATCTGACCTGGTATTTATTGTGCATCTCTAATAGAAATGCTTTAGTACCACTATCTCAAAATGTCAAGAAACTAAAACTAAAGTAAGTAAACCTGCTTAATCAATGATTTGTGTTTTTTAGACCTTCGGCCAAACAAAGCAAGCAAAAAAGAGGTCACCTTGGGGTCTTGGAAATTATGCTGAATTTTTTTTCACATTTTCTGGACTAAACAATTACTCAGAATTCTTAAAACAAACAAACAAACAAAAAACGTGAAAGCTTAATTGAAATGCCACAATACATACAGATGCAGTGGAATATGTACAGTAGTTACTTTACAAACCTTGCAAGTATACTTAGTACAACATATGCAAAGTTTCCTTGTTTTTCTGTGCATGTCTGTCTCCATGTCTTCATTTTCACTTCCTCATTAAAATTGTATAATGTTTTGCATATATATGCATGTATTTGATCTAGTTGGGGCCCATTCTAAAAATATTCTTTGAATGTTTCTCTGGTGTAATGCTACAGGCCAGGCTACAGACCCAAACAATCAGGAAGACAGATGGGACTTCATCCAGGGCTTCTACCAGCTCGTCAACCAAGGGACTGAGGGGTAAACTAGACACAATCTTTGCATCTCATTAACGTTTTTTTCTTATCGTTACCTGCATTACTGTAAGTGCTTGCACACAACCGTGCATGGATTTTCAGATCATCTTCAGACTTTGAACCCGAGCTGAAGTTTTGAGGGGAGGCCGCTTGCCTCTAGAAGTTGCTTTAACGCAATTGCGGCATTTAAGAAAGAGTTGCTTCACATCCATGTTGCGATCGCAGCTTCTCAGTTACACCATCGTGGAGGAGTTAGGAGGAACTCTGCAGCACCTTTTTGTCTTCTGACCCTTTTCAACGTTGACATGTTATAAAAACTACATGGAGTACAATGTAATTTCGCAGCCAGCATGTCTTGGGATGCTTTTCATCCGTTTATCTTAGTTTTACTCAAGCACGGCAGTGTGTGGAAGCTATGTGAATAGTACCTCTTTTAATGTTGACAAGCATGTTCTTTACTCAGAGTTTCCTCAGGCATTTTAATGTGATTTAAATCTTAATTTTCTGCTTTCAGCCCACAGGTAGCCCTCAGTCTTCTTTCCCATAAAATCCAGTCACCACAGGAGAAAGAGGCTCTGCAGGCTCTCACTGTAAGTAATCAGCTTCTTCATCTCTACATATAATACAAAGATTGTATACGGTTCATTTTCGTAAGTCAGTTCCCAGAGGCAACAAGTAACTGAATTTGCTTTGCCTCTTCCACTCATCACTCCCTACCATTGACCTATTTCTTTTAGGTGAGGACAGGAGATATTCAGTAGGAGATAGCAGGTCAACAGTATATATAGCACAGAAGAGACATACGTAATCTGAAAACTGGGAACCTGAAGATTAATTTGAAATGCAGCCCAGCGCTGTGTCAAGTTTTTCTAGTCATACTTCTGCAATAAACTTTGTGTTTTCTTAAGGTGGCTATTCAGATTTTGAAAGTTCAGAGTGTAAAAGGGCTTTGAACATTATAAGATATAAGCAGTTTTTGGGTTGATACCATTTATTCAAACGATTTCTTGCTCAATTTAAACATTTTTTACCACTTGAAATTGATAGAGATGGCCAAAACTCCCTCTGAAATACCACTTTTAGACACCCTGATGAACACCTCAGAAAAATTCATGCTGTCATTTGGTATCAAAAACTTTTTATGTGTTGGAGATTTCTTTCAGAATTGCATTTTTTTGGTGATTGAATGGTGAGCACTTCTCTTCTGGGAATTGCTCAGAAACCAACTTATTGTTAGATATGGCCCACATCCTCTGAACGCTGCAGGTCTCATGTTTGTGGTTGGAAGTATCATGTGTGTCATTGTCTTAAAGGTCATTATAGATCATTTTATACAGCGTGGTCAAGTTTCAAAAAAATGGTCTCACTACAATTAAATTCATTTGATTGAGTTATTTATTTATTTAGTTAATACCACATGCAAAAGAAAATTAACAAAAAAATGCAGATGGAAATTATCCTGCATGGCTAAATAAAAGTGACAGTGTTAATTAATGTTCATTGTCTCTTCTTATAAATTAAATAAAATAAACATAAGTAAGAGAAAATATGAGCCCAAGTAATCATATCAAAATAAACAAATGAACTCAAAGAAGATAGAGATAAACTTCACTGATGGCAGTTCTAGGATTATCTAAAAAGGTAAAATGCTGACAGGGACTGGTGCAGCAGCTGATAACCCTCCATGGTATGGGTCAAATATTGTACAGAAAATTAACTGAGACTGGTTTAAGACATGAAATGGTTACTATGGGGACTAATGTCTTCAGACATGAACACAGTTGGACTCATTGAACTCAAGAGAGTCTCAGCTTTACACTCATGTCCAGTTTATTCAATCGTACTGCTGTTTAGAGACTCAAGTTAGCAGGAATATTGTAATAATATTTTTAATAATTATAAATAATGACAAATATGAAAACACAAGTAGAACAACTTGAATTAAGAAAAAAAACATCATACTGAAATAATAACGAAATACTGCCCATATAACTAAAAAGTCAAAATCAAAATTGAATGACATATACAACAAAACTGATATAGACTGATATACAGAAGCTGTGCTAGGTTGATATCAGGCCAGTAATATTGGCTGACTGATATATCCATCTTGCTCTAATATAATTCAATGAAAATGAGAAGAATTACATAAAAAATATTGTCATATTGTCAGATATTGCAAATTACATCGCAGTTGTAATATCAGTCAAAATAATTGCAGTTAGATATTTTTTCAACATCCTTCAGCTCTAGTAGCAGCGGACTCTTTAGGTCTTTATATGATTCACTCTCG
Source organism: Lutjanus erythropterus (assembly GCF_056507025.1). Taxonomy (NCBI): domain Eukaryota; kingdom Metazoa; phylum Chordata; class Actinopteri; order Lutjaniformes; family Lutjanidae; genus Lutjanus; species Lutjanus erythropterus. The sequence continues at coordinate 8,500,093 of NC_139319.1, forward strand.
CTTTAGAACTCAGCTACAGCCTGTCAAAGACAGAAATGTCGAGTTTAAGAGGTTAAAATGTTTTGCAGGAACTAACAATATCTCCCTTGTTTTGCATCTGTGTGGACATGCATTGTACATTTGCTTTAATTTAATGCGATTTCTCATGGGTCACACTCTGCATTTATCAGACTGTCTTTAAAGGTATGGACCGTTCGTTGAAAAACCAATGTCTTTGTTTTAACCCTTGGGGGGAGGGAGGTCCTGTGAATGTCTGTGACTAACTTTTGTCACATGGCCCAAGTGAAATGAGGGATTTAATCTGCATTTATGTTTGCTGTGAGTGTGACACCACACTGTTTGTCATCTACACATTATATAGAGCTGCAGTGTTTCACTTTAAAATGTAACTTAGAGAAGTTCATTGATGTCATGTGACATTTAAAGGTGTTTAACCACAAACATGTCATGACAAATCTGTGCTCTCTCTCTCTCTCCCTCTCTCTCTCTCTCTCTCTCTCTCTCTCTCTCTCTCTTCTTTTGTATTATACAAGAACAAAAACTTTTCTTTCATTTTCAGTTGTTGGTTCTGATTTGCTCTGGTTTGGTGCTTTCCAGGTTCTCGAGGCTTGTATGAACAACTGTGGGAAAAGGTTTCACAGTGAGGCCGCCAAGTTTCGCTTTCTGAATGAGCTCATCAAAGTCTTGACACCAAAGGTACGGCTCATCAGAGACAGAGGTAAAACTGACATTAAAAAAAGTCTAGGCAGGCCAATATTGTTTAAGAATCTCAGAACAAGAAAAATCCCAAGTATATGAAATCAAAATGACCTCATATATGAAATGTGAATGACACTGATTGTGACTGACCCGGTTTATTTTTTCTGAGCAGTACTTTGGCGCATGGACTCCACAGAAAGTTAAAGACAGAGTGACGGAGGTCCTCTACGGCTGGACCCTGTGGCTTAAAGATGAACCTAAGATTCAGGAAGCCTACAGCATGCTCAAGAAACAAGGTCTGGGTACAACATGCACACAAAACACAATAAAATGATTAGTCCTACAAATTGGGAATCACATTGTAATATCTGCAATATGATTTTTTTGCCATTCCATGCATCCTCATGTGTAAATATAAAGGTACAATATTAATTAATTTGTTGATTAGTGTTACGTCCTTGTCTCTTACTGTTTTCTGTTATTCAGGTATTGTGAAGAAAGATCCCAAACTTCCAGACAAACTAATAATGGCTCCTCCACCACAAAGAACCACAGATTCTGTTTTTGACCAGGAGGACAAGGCCAAGGTGTGTGTTTGTGGGTGTATTTGTGTCTTTTATAGGACGTGTGACAAGTTTCATCCTGCTAAAATATCTTTCTGTATCGTCAGCTGTTAGCCAGATTATTGAAAAGTCGTCGTCCTGAGGATCTGGAAACTGCCAACAGGCTCATTAAAAGCACCATCAAAGAGGTGAGAAGAGCTGAGGTGGTGGTGATGGTCATCTTCAACATTTATTTAGTTGAAGTATGAATATGGTATTAATTTGTTTCTTATTTGTGTGTGTTTTAGGAGCAGGAGAAGATGGAGAAAGTGTCAAAGCGTGAATCTACTCTGAAGGAGGTGGAGACCAAAACCAAACAGCTCAGAGAGCTGCTGGAGCAGCACACGGTCACTGGAGCCCCGTTACAGCCGAGTGACGACATGAAGGTATGTTGGACGTTATAAAGACAATCAGACAGCTGTCCAGAGCTGAACACAAACATAAAGGGTCTAGGAGGCTTGTGTGCAAGTGATTGTTGTCCCTCTGTCGCCCTCTGCTGGCTGTCCAACTTCTCTGTGAACATATAAAATGACTTGATGATTTTCAATTCAAAAGGTGTATTTAAGACCTTGTTTACACTGACTAACAATGACTGTCCTGCTTGCTGAAAATAAAAATACTATGTAGTAGATGTCAGTCAGGAAAGTGTCTGTAACTCAGTATTTGATGTTTCCCTCTCTCGCTGCAGGCTCTGTATGAACGGTGTGATCGGCTGAGGCCCAGCCTGTTCCGTCTGGCCAGCGACACGATGGAGGACGACGCAGCTCTGGCTCAGATTTTGGCAGCCAACGATGAGCTAACACTTGTTGTAAATGCCTACAAAGACCAAGTGGGGAGGGAGGAGAGTAACGGTGGAAGAGAAAGAAGCGGAAGTGAGGAGGAAATGGAGGGTAAAAATAATGGTAGGCTTTTTTTTTTTTTTTTTTTTTTCTTCTGGCAGTCCCTGAGGAGAACACCTTGACCTTCGCTCTGCTCTGCTTGTATTTGATCCCGTGTCTTCTTGTTCCTCCAGCTCCGAGGAGTCCCAGAGAGATTAAAAGCTACCACCTCATCGACCTGTCAGCACTGGACTCTCCACAGACACACAGAAAAGCTGATTCACCACCGTCCTTCGAATCCTCTTCCCCCATGTTTCCCTCTCTTCTGGAAAGCACCTTCCACTCAGCGGCTGACCAGGACTTTAATGAATTAGGTAGACCTGCACTGCACCTATTTCTAGTTTGTTCTCTGTGACGGTGATGAATGTGTTTCATAATGTAATGATGTGGTTTCCTGTAATTACAGAGTTGGATAATCTGGTCTCAAAACAGACTCGAGAGACTTCAAGGTCGTATTACGAAGAACTGCTGCAGGTGAAGCTCGCATGTAAAGTTAAACGTGAAGGTTTAAAGATGGGTTTTAATTCAAATTGTGTTTAATGCGGTTTATCCTTTTTTGTCAGCTTAATGGAGACATTCAGATGAACAATTCTGAGCAGAATGGAGGGAGAGGCCTTGTGTTGAGAGCCCGTGGATGTGGAGGGAGCAGTGCAACATCAAATGGGAACAACATCTGGTAAGGATAGAGAAAAGGAAGGATAATCTTAAAATCCTATCCACATAATTTCTAGTGATCTATAGACTGTGACAGGTGGGTGCAGGGTGCAAAATTTACTTTTTTGTCTTCTGGCAAAATGGATAGTGAATGTTCAGCATGTCAGCAGATTGCTATTGTTTTTTTGGCTGGTGAGTGAAACAAATCGACCAGCCACTTGCATATTTTACCAGCATCTGGCTGGTACTAATTTTGTACCATCTCTGGGTGCTAATAATCGTACATTATTTATTTCAAAGCTGAGGATTCTACTTAAGGGATCAGTGTGTAAGATTTACAGGGATTTGTTGGTAGATTATGGCAGAAGTGGAAAATAATACCAGTAAAGCATGTTTCCAGTGGTGTATAGTCACCGTCCAAACAGGCTGCCATGTTGCTCCACAGTGTTTTCTGCAGTAGTTCAGAATGTGTCTAGGATTAATATAAGTATTGTACTATTTGTAGAATTAGATTCCAGTAGTGGCTGCGTTTCAGATCTGTATGATCCAAACATTTCCAGTAACTCCAGAGTTACAAAGTCAGAGCCAAAATTTATTTGAAGACAGACAAGAAAAGATAGATGTAATCATTTACAACATGGTTTTATCTAATGAAATACTGCTATATTTGTTAGACCGTAAATTACATTTGTGAACTGATGATATTGAAACTGATGAGTTATATTCATTAAAGAAAGTTGATTTAATAAAAAAAAAAATTATTCAAATAGGTTCTAATCCAGGATGTTATTTTTTATACGTTCTCTTGTTGTTCTCAGACTTCATTTACCATCCTAATTATTACTAAAATGCTGTGCCTTTCCTTTTATCAGGTCGCTCCCTCACAGTCAACAGTTTGCAGAATCGCCGTCCATGATGCAGAAACAACTCAACAACATGTCGGGATCTCCAGTGAAATCAGAGGAGAGCTCGTGTCCCCCACAAGTCCTGAAAAACATCTTTGTTCCAGTGGAGACCATCAGATCCAGTATGTTCCTTGAGGCTGAAACAACAGTTTATAAGAAGAAACAGTTGTTATGTGTTTTATTACCTTCTGGATATCTTGTCTGAGTGTGTGTGTGTGTGTGTGTGTGTGTGTGTGTGTGTTATTTTCTTCTGTGTTTGTAGGTCATCTGGAGCCGATCACTCTGTTTGATCACGGAGGGATCCATGTCTCTCTCCATTTTGCCAAAGACTCTCCGCCGGGTCATCCAGATGTTGCTGTGGTCGTCATCTCCACAGTGAACACATCTGCCCTCCATGTGAAAGACTTTGTGTTTCAAGCTGCCGTTCCAAAGGTAAACCATTTCAAAATATGTTTGAAATGATTTCCATGGTTTAAGTAATTGAACAACCAAAAAATATATTAGAATATCCTGCTTTTCTGTTTTCTATCATTGTGAATTCATACATTTGGATTTTCAAACAAGCAGTTTAAAGATTTTACCAGAGGCACTGGGAACTTGTGATAGGTCAAGTAAATTTTATTTATATAGTCCAGTATCGCAAATCACAAATTTTCCTCAAGGGCTTCACAATCTCTGCAGCATACAGTACCCTCCATTCTTAGACTCTGAATTCAGATAAGGAAAAACATAAAAAAAAAATAAATAAAAAAATTAAAGAAAACTCAGGAGGAGCAAAAGTGGAGGGGGTCTGTCTGCCACAGCGGACAGTCATGCAATAAGTTGTGTGAACTGAATAGACCAACTCAGTAAAATTACAGAATGGACTTGGGTGTCACCAGAATTGTAAACTCTGATACTATGCTAGAATACCATGACAAACAAGAAAAAAAATTCTCGGCACACAAAACAGGAAAATAGGTAAATAGTAAATTCCTAAATTTTATTGTTCTCTATCAGGATGATAGAGAACTATCAACATATGTGAAGTGTAAGGGTATTTTACTACCTTTTTGATATCCTCTAGAAGAATTCAACAGATAAATTCAGAAATAATAAATCATGCAAATCATTTGTCTGTTGTGATGTTGTACTCTCATAAATTTAGCCTGTTGTACTCTTCATATTATTGCGCTTTGTTTTTCACAGTATGTTTGACCACCTCTGTCATGTTACCTGCAGTCCCTGTTGTAGCCGGGCATGTTCATATTTGTCAGACCTCCACTATAAATGCACATTTTGTCATGTGACGACCTGTTTTCCATTAATGAGTTGAACATCCAGTTAATTGTGTTTTTGATTTCTCTCTTGCAGACCATGTTGGTGAAACTTCAGCCTGCCTCAGGGACACACCTACCTCCTTACAACCCTCTCCTGCCTCCACCTGCCATCTCGCAGGTCGTCTTATTGGCTAATCCTCAGCAGGTGAGTTTAAGGAGCACGTTTGATTCATATTAACATGTTAGTGACCGATCGAACTCCTTAATCTCTACTTCACTGTTACTTTAAAGTACACAGAACAGAAGTCCTTTTATATAAGAATCATTTCATTTCACTGTTTGTTTTAATTACATTTATTTTAATTTATTGGGATGCAGTGATGTCGTGCTCTGCTGTTTGAATACAGAGGTGGAAGAAGTACTCAGACCTTTTACATTTTAAGTACAAATAGCAAGAAATACTTTGTTAAAAGTTAAAGTCATTTTAAGTCATTTCAACTTAAATTATGGTATATTATTACAGAAATAAATTAGAAAATTCATTAGATTATATTTGTATTGTTAATCAGAATCTCAAAGGTAACTTAAATTATTTATTTCAGGGAAATTTAACTGAAATATTCTGAACTGGATATTATTATGATAATTCAAAATAGAGCATCAACTAAGAAGTCAGTTGAGATAAATTACCTGTATAAAATTTGAGTAATTTATGAATTTGACAGCACGGAGCACCATGTGACATCTATTCATTAGCATTTCATCATTTATTCATTCACTTTGTCCATTTGTCCTCTAAGAATTTGACATCTTTCCTTCTGTTCTTCAGCGAAAGGTGCGTCTACGCTACAAGTTGATGATGACACACGGAGACCAACAGCTGAACGAGACCGCAGAGATCGACAACTTTCCCGACTGGACATCGTTGACCGGCCGATAAAAACGTCACAGACTTTGATTTGAAAAGAAAAACGAAACTCCGGCCCCGGTCTGGACGGTACCTGAAATCTGCATTTTGAGGACAGAGAAAGTCAAGTGAACTTACAGAGGAAGACAAATTCAGCAACAAAAAAGGTGGGAAACTTCTGACGCCTGACTTGTCATGCCTGCAGTCGATCCTCACGAGGTAAACAAACACAACCGACATTATATCAGAACGATTCTGTTTTACCTCAGAAGACTTTCCTGCATTTTATAACATTTGTAGCGAGTCTGATGCAAACCAAGAAATAATGTCAGAGAGATGTTACGTTCATGTAGATAACCTCTATTTGACACATAAAAATGTTAACAGTTCAGGTGGGTTCGGTACGTCCCTGATTGTACCTGATTCAGGTCCTCGCTATTCTGCTGTTGTGTTATTGTTTTTGCTGTTGCTGCCTCCTGCTTGTTGTTAAACTTCAGCTTAATAGTACAGTTTATTCACTGTACACGTGTGCCGACATGTAGCTGGTTACATGCCTGCATATAGGTTTGTATTTATTTGCTTTTGTGCATGTAGGACATTCAAAAATCTCAAAGTGCCTTAAAAAGATGTTTTTAATATGTATTTATATTAGGAATGAGGTTGCCTTAAGGAATGCATGTGTGCGTGTGAGAAACCTTCAAATATTCCTATTTTGCTGTGCTTGACTGCAGCTTAAAACAAAAGTAAATGAAGTAAATATCTTCACTACTTTGACAAAACAGATTCTGCACAAGGAAATTAAGAAACACGTTTTGATTTTTAATGACACAAGGTGGCTAAAGGAAATGTGCTCTAAATACCGAAAACACAAGCAAGTACAGAAATGCGACAACTTAAACACAGAAATTCCCACAGTACAGAAAAACCTGCCAATAAAGGCAAAATGAATATTTCTACCAACATGTCAGGCCAGTGAGATTAAGCTGCACGAGATGAATGTGCTACACAAGTATGTCTGAAGTCTGAAGGTTTTATAGAAGTGTCTGAATGGATTCAAAGCTGCTGTTTGCAATGAGCGACCAATCAGTGTTGCTCATGTGAGGAGGAGCCAAATCACATCACTTCAACACACCAAATTTAGTTGCCCATCTTAAAAGCTGCTATCCTGATCATCATGACAAATTTGCGTAGAACAAAGAGAAGCAGGAGAAAAAAAAACTGTCAGCAGAGCTACATTTTGAAAGAGCCATCATGATAAGAGCATGCATAAAAATATCTTAATTCCACTACAGGAGAGACTTGAAGTTCTTTGTAATTAGGTGGGGAAAAAATGTGGAAATAAAGGCATCGACAAACGGCCAAAATAGTATCGTACTGGATATTGGCAAAAATCTAATATCATACATCTCTACAAAGAAAGTTTAATTTAGTTTTATCATAGCGATTGATATTGTTTGAGCTACAGGTTTCACCTTCTCGCTTTTTTACTAGTTAGCTGAATCTTCATCAGTGTGTAATTACTATTTGCATGATATTAAGTTGACCAAATAAAAGCCTGTATTGGTTCACAACATACTTACTGTTTTTTCACAATAAGAGCCCCACCTAACTCATAAAGTAGCTGCCAAACAGCTACAAAAGATTGTCTTCTTGTTCACTGACATAGTTTATTTTCACAGTTGTAGCCCCCACTTCCTTCCAATACATGAATACATACATGTAAACTCTAATACAGGAAGTGATTTTTTTGGTATAATGCATGAAACTACTCAAAGCACATTAAAACTATATTCCTCCCAGAAATTTCTATTATGTTGTAACATTCTGTGTTGGTTTGTTTTCTGTAGTTGCAGCGTGTCTCTTTTTGTCACAAACAGGAAGTTAGCAAATTGCTGAGTGTTTTTTCTCAATATGACGTCTGTCTGTTTTGTCAAAGTCATGAGGATCATTTCTTAATTTGCATGTTTTTCTAAAGTTGGATAAAACTTCTAAAGCTCTCTCAGCCACTGTAGATTTGGGACTGTTGAGTTACTGTTAATTTTAATATGACCGGTTAAGTGTTTCCCAGTTGGTTGTTTTATACTGTGAAGCTTTATACTTTGAGGCCAAAGCAAGGAATTCAGTGCGGCTCGACCTGCTTAATCATCTCTTACTGTCAGATTTACACAAGTTCAAAACTGGATGACTTAAAGCCACTTTGAATGTTTTCTTTGAATGCTTGTCTGCCTATTGTCACTGTCAGTCCAACAGTGTGTTGCTCTGCCAAATGTCATCAATAAATACAAATAGAGTCTGTATCAGATCAAAGACAACAAAACTGTTTTTATGGTGAAATAATCAACCTAAATTTTTTATTATATTTCAATCTGAATGGAATGACACTGTTTCAGTCTTTGACCCATTTCTCAGCGTTGACTAAAAGAGCTCTAAACTACAAGAACTGTTACATTACTGGTGTTAGAAAAATACTAAAGTAGAAGTACAAAGTATTTGTCTCAAAAACTACTCAGAGTATTAGTTACTTTTTAACTGCTGATGTTTAATGTATAATCAGTAGCAGCATCAAATTAAAGAGGTTTCTGTTTCTGAGAATCTTCAGTCTGAATCTCTTCAAACTCCTGCTCTGTTCTGCTCACTGGTCACAGTCACTTCTACAAATTTTCCTTAACTGATAGTTGAAAATCCTCACAACTGATTAACTATTAATAATTTAGAGATGCAAGAGATACAGACATATTTGGTTTTTTTTTTTCTCATTCTGAGTTTCCTTTTTCAACAAAAATGGCTCCCCCAGACAAAACAATGTCAAATGAGGTGCAGTTTCTGCCATTTCTAGACTATTGATAAAATATCCATGAATTCCATTTTTAATCGGTTTAATTCTTAATGGTGATTAATCGATTAATAATCAATCATTAACATTCTCTATCTAAACCTGTGCTGTTGCAGAATTTGGTTGTTTTTGTCCATCTGTCCTGGTTTTTATTGACCTATCTGCAGTCAGATCACTATATTTGCTACAAAAACGCAGATGAAAGATCCAAATTGTACGCAGTACTCAGTGAAGATTTTAAAAGTAACTAAGTAGATTACATAGTGTAATGTCTACTTCAGTACGAGTAAAAGTACAGACTTGAAAATCTACTCATAGAGATGCAAGTCCCCCCAAAAAACTAGGGCTGCAACTGACTATTGATTGATTATGTCAACTAATTGATGAACTACACGCTCCATAAAATGGTGGAAAACGCAAATATATTCAGTTTACAATAATAGAAGACTAACACATACAGCATACAGCAAACATTGACATGAACGGAATTTTTTTAGTTAAAATTACTTTTAAATGATAATATTATGTATCCATAAACTAATCAGTTAATTGACTGTGTGTCATCTCATACATTTGGTAATGATTAATTCCCCCCAGTGATCAGCTGACTGTAGGTGTTAGAGGCATTAAAAGGAAATTTCAGCTTCAGGTTATGTTCTCGTCGGCCCACAGATTCCTATTTAAAGGGAAGATGAGAGTTAGTCGTCCACCTCTGACTAAATAAATGTAGGACAAAGAGTGAATCAGTACAGAAGTATTTATAGAAGCAAGAAGTGCAGTTAAACTTAATTTTAGGACTGCAACGGCTAATTATTTTCTTGATTAATCTACTGAAAATTAAGAAAATAGGCTTAAAAAAAATCACAATCACAATCCCCAAAAGACCAGGATGACGTCGATGAATCGCTTGTTTTGTCCAGAGCTTTATCGTCACACACAGTAAAGAGTACTCGGAGAGAGTTTTGTCATTTGGTGCTAATCACAGAAAAGAATATCCTGAACTTTCCTGACCAAAATTATTGATTGAAAATCTGTCAGTCATTTGAAATGGCACCATGTCCTTTGCGATATCCGTGTTTTGACTGACTTTAAACAAACCCACGTTGACGATGCACCAGTGTCCAGGAGACTTCGGTTGATGCAGGACATTATTTAGCCGGGGATTTTCAAAGCACGCTAATCAAACAGTTTTAAAGACAATTAAAATTTGAAACGATAATACAAATCATCTGGAATCCTACAATGGTTTATCATGAAACTGTTCAAAGTTAGGATGAAACAGTTACCAAAGTACTGTAATTAAACATTTATCGGGCTGAACTATTAATTGAAATATTATTGAAATCACAATATGGCCAAGAGTGAAGGTAAAATGTGCCATCATACCAACATACTATTAGAAATGTGAAGCCCTGTGGGACCACAGAAATGCCCCGGGCTACAAATCATGTCCTCCAGATGCAGGAGAACGTGCTCGCTCTGTACAGACCGCAGCAGGAGTTACATCATCATTGAAATGAAAGAATAAATACAACAATTTCCGTGCCATCAACAAATGCACCATCAACATAATCGCAGTCTCTTTTTTGTTTTTGCATATCATTCCACCCTAATATTCATTAATTACTGTTAATTATTATTATACTTTTATTCTTTATACATGCTGAATTGCCCATTTCACATTTTTGCAGGTCAGTCGCACCGACTGTGTACAAAACGGTTCACAATTGGAAGTGTACCAGTCTTTGTTTTCCCTGTTTGTAATCAAAATAATCATTACTTTCAATCATTTTGTAGTAGAGTAGTCTGTCAAGATTTTTTCAAATGCAGCCATCCATAAAACGTCAGGAAGTAGTGAACAATGTCATGATTTTCCAAACAGTCTTTAAATGGCTTCTTTTGCTATTAGATATTTAATCAAAGAGATTTAATTCACGTGTGTAAAAAACTGAAATGCAACAAAAGTTTGTCATTGTTGTTTGATAGTTAGACCATCAAATCAGCTCTACTTATTAAAAAACACAAAAAACGATTACAGACCCATAAAGTACAGCATTACCAACATTTAGCTCTACTTACTGTATCATGGTGGATAAATCCTGTCTAGTATTATCCAGGGTAGAAAAATATGTAACTGAAAACACCAATCAAGTTTAACTTCATTGATCATATTTATTATATGACATCAGCAGATTAAAATACATGTTTATTATGTACATATATGTAACAGGGGTGTTAGATAAAGTGCCAAATACCATTTTTACAAAAAGAAAACAAAAGAAAATGGGATTTGTGGAAGACCATCACACCCGTTACCCTGGTCCCACAGTTCATTGCTTCACGGTCGAGTCGCCGCCTTTGTTTGGAGGTCGGCTGAATTGCTCAGTGCTGGTCGTGGGACAGTTTGGCACGATTCACCCGGGAATCAAACTCACAGTCTGGGAGAGGTGAAACTGTCGTGATGGGAAGAATACTGAGTGTTTGTTTTTTTTTTATTTTATTTTTTTTATTCCCAAACATGAACCGACATCGACACGTACGACACCTCGGCATTTTGAGCTGGACTGTAAATGTTTCCACCTTGACAAAACAGCTCAGAAATGATTCAGAAATCCAGCATTGTTGCTTTAAAGGGACAGTTCACCCCTAAATCAAAAATATGTATTTTTCATCTGGCCTGTAGTGCTGTTTATCCATCTTAATTGTTTTGGTGTGAGTAGCAGAATTTGGAGATATCTGCCATATAGATGTCTGCCCTCTCTCCAATATAATGGAACTAGATGTCACTCGGCTTGTGATGCTTGAAGTGCCAGCAAAGTCGGTTTTGGCTACTCAAGATAATCCACAGAACTTCATACATTTTTTTGTAGGAGCTATTTTCCTTCTACCAAACTACACCCTGTATCCACATCACCTCACAGAAGGAAGCATGCGTCTGCACAAGATGTGAAAATTACCTCCTTAGCTGAGCTGTAATGTTAGCACCACAGAGTTAGTTGGGGTGGTGAGGTTGGCGGGTTTCGTTTGCAGAAATCATGACCTATTTACTCAAGATAACCCACAGACCTTGTTGTGAGCAGTTTCATGGAACTATTGTCTTTCTACCAAAGAGACACTGCTGTTTTCCAGAAGGGATGCTCATGGTGACTAATTTCCCTGTTGATTCAGTGGAACTTTTAAACTAGGCACCTCGTCTTAAAGTAGGAAACAGGGAGAAAATATTCAGAATTAAGCACTGTTAGTCAATCAATTTGGTTTTATTATTGTCCTCAAAAATCCTGCATGTATTTAGAGTCACTAAACCGTTAATCACATACTTAAATATTCAATAATTCTTTGGGCTTATTTTCAGTTGCAGTTTAGTTAGGTTTGGGCAAGAAAACCACTTTAGGGTTATGGTTAAAATAGACTTTTCCACAACTTTAGAAACGGCTTTCTGTCAGCCACAGAAAGCAGCTGCATAACATCTTAAAGGTAACACTTAACTGCTATTGTACATTAATAAAATACTAACAATTAGGCATGTCACGATTCTCCAAATCCGCAATTCAATTTCACTTTCAATTTTAAAGTCATGATTTGATTTTTCAAGTTTTTAAAATCTATTTATTGTTTTTAAAAACTGATGCTTTTGTGAAATTATCAAGTCTTGATTCGTAAAGATCAACAAATCATTGGTTTTATGCCCTGACAACTGGCATTTACATTTTCAAATTCTTCTCTAAAAAGATCTATATGGAATCAAGTGTGATATAATGGCCACTAGGTTACTCTGTCGTCCTTGAAGTGTTTTTATTTTTTATTTTTATTTTTTTCAGACACGTGCTGGATGCTGCAAGTAAGCAGAGGTGGAGAGAAAAAAAAATACTGGGTGAATATCAGTTCTCCCTGTTGAAATTGTGGCACCACTATTAATAATTAGTTGAACTGACTAGTATTTCTGGTACCAACTAGTGACAGTCGCAACATTTAATTGTTTAGTCGCCTTATCATACACATCCCCATTTTTCACCACAAGCCGACTGCCATCTAGTTCTGTTATATTCAAGAGAAGGCAGACATCTGTACAGCAGGTATCTCCAAAACTCCAACTCACATCAAAACAATCTGGATGGATAAATAGGACTACAGATAAGAGGAAAAATACGCATTTTTGATTTTGGAGTGAACTGTCCCTTTAAGCTTAGTATGAGAGGAGGTTAAACCCAAAGAGCCCAAAGGTGTTCTCAGCATCCTGTTCACATGTGGAAAGTTTTTGTAGTAAATATAAGACAACAGACTACACTCTCCAGACTTTTTGCATGTTTTTTTTTCTCTTTTCTGACAAACAGAGGAAGTTGACATTCTTTTAACAGTTGTTGGTCGGTGTGTGTGTGTGGTGGTTACCTTCCTCATAAACGAGACGGAGACGGTGACAGAGATGATGGGTAGCACTTATTTGCATGTACGTACTGTATTTCAGGTTCTTTTTAGATTTTCAGGAGCTACAAAAGGTCGATAAAACAGGTCGTCCCCCCCCCCCTTTTTTATTATTATTATCCCCCAGTTTGTTTCCTACGGCAGTGATGGATGTACAGATACTCGGTGATGAAGACTCCGGTCTTTCTATCACTACCAGTCGATCAAGACGCTGCAACAATCTGGCTGTTTGGGAAGGCTGCGGCCAGGTTTTGTCCTTTTGAGTCCTCGTCTTCGATGTTTCTCTGTGAGCTGTGAAGTTTTAGTTGAGCCTTCAGGTGAGAGGGTCACATGATCAAGTTGACAGAACCAGAGGGGCGTCTTCAGCTCTTCGTCCTCGTCAATGAAAGTCACACTGCAAACGGTTGAAGCTCAGTTTATGTACGTCTTTATGTCTCTTTAACCTTTCATTGCTGACCCTTTAATGTTTTTACACCCACTAACTTTCTTCTTCCTCTTTAACTTCTTCTTCCTCCTCCTCTTGTCCTGTTTCATCCTCAGGTGGTGCTTCCTCTTCCTCTTCTGCTTCTTCCACCTCCTTCTCCTCTTCAACTTCCTCTGTTTCTGCTTCCTCCTCCTCGGCTTTCTCGTCTGTCTCATCGTCCTCTTCTTCTACGTTCTCCTCTGTCTCTGCTGCCTCCTCCTCCTCCTCTTGCTCTTCCACCTCTCCCTCCTCGTTTTCCACATTTTCCTCCACTTCTGCCTCCCCATTTTCCATTTCCTCTCCCCCCTCTTCCTCTTCCTTTTCCACAGTTTCTTTGGCTTCTCCTTCCTCATTTTCAGCACCTTCCTCTTCGTCCTTTTCCCCTCCCTCATCACCCTCTTCCTGCTCTTGATCTCCTTCCTCTTCTTTAGTCTCTTCATCCTCTGCTTCATTGTTCACCTCTTCTTCTATTTCATCTGTCTGCCCTCCTCCTTCATCTTCTACTTGGTCCTCTTCTGTGTTCTCCTTCACTTCCTCTTCTTCTCCATCTCCAGTCTCCTCCTCCTCCTCTTCTTGGACTCCGTTGTGTTCGCTGTTGTGGTTCTCCTCGTCCTCTTTCTCGTTTTCGACGTGGTTCTGTTGTTCCTCAGCTTTCGGCTCCGCCTGGTCGTCCTGCGTTTGGTCTTTGGCCCCGCCGCTGCCGTCGCAGATGGCTTTGCGGCTGCTGTTTCTCAGGTGTATGTGGTTGTGGTTGTTGTGCTCCAGGTCCTCCAGGGTGAGTTCGAACTGGAAGCGGTCGTGCTGCAGGTGTCTGTCCGGAGGAGGCGAGGGAGACTGGGGCATGGTGTTCAGGTACCACTCCCTGTTCTCCTCCAGTGTGTCCAGCAGCTCCTGGGCGTCCGGATGCACCAGGTCAGCCCACGTCTCCCACAGTGGGTGGACGATGTAGTCGATGAAACCCACCTGGAAAAGAGGAAGAAGAATCACACCTGAGGTCAGAACACTAGGTGGTGTTAAAGATGGTATAACTTTACAATAAGACTACGCCTATATGTGGTTTATAATTAGGTTATAAATGCTCAATAAACCATTAATAAGCTGTTATAAGACATTAGATAAAAAGAGCAAAAGTGACCTGTTGCTTTAAGCGTTTACAACCCAATTAATAACTTAATTATAAACATTTATAAATGATTTATAATGGTGGTCTTATTGTAAAGAGGTACCAAAATTATCAGACATTTTGGGAAATGATTTGCCTTCTTGCTGAGAGAAAGACAAGAACATCGATACTGCTCTCATGTCTGTGCAGTAAATATGAAGTTACTGTCAGTTAGCTTAGCTTGGCATAAAAACTGGAAATGGGGGAAACAGCTAGCCTAGGTCTGTCCAAAGGGTAACAAAATCTCCTCACCAGCACCTCTAAAGCTCACTAATTGACACATTACAGCTTGATCAGTTGTGGTTTTACAGGGACCTAATTGTTTTCACACATGGGTTTATTTTTGGCTTTAATCAGCCCAGCTCTTTCCTCTTCTTTACAGTTGTTATGCTAAGCTAACTGGCTTCCAGATTCATATCTATTTCACACACACGAGAGCAGTATCAATCTTCTCATCTAACTTCTGGGAAGAAAGCAAATAAACCTTTTCCCCAGCTGACCTCTTCCTTTAAAGTATAGAGAAATCCAGCTGGCAGAATATAGCAAAAGGGAAAAAAAAAATACAATCAGTGACCACAAACATGACATGAAAAATGTCCCTGTTTAATATCATTTGATATTAAAAGAGACACATGACTGTAGCTGCTGCCAGTTGGAAACTGAAACAGAAATGTATTTTTCATACATGCATCCAAAATAAAATAACAAAAGATTTTATGACTGCCAGAGTTTATCTGAAGTTATTCCAGGCTCCTTACTCTGCCAGATTTATGAAAAGATTTTTTTTTCATGTGTGGGGGACAATGAAAGTTCTGCACAGCCAAACCAATGCAAAACAAAATAGGCACATGGATTTTTAGCCACGCTAAGCGAGGTGGCTCGAGGGATGGAAGCGTCAGTTTGCTGGTCGACCCAACCGTTCGGTCCAGACGGAAATTTCTCAACAACTATTAGATGAACGGCCATGAAATTCTGTGCAGACATTCATGTGGCCTGGTGACTTTTCCTCTTGCGTTATCGAACTGTGGTTTTGTGAGAAATGTCTCAACAACTATTGGATGGACTGCCATGAAATAACAGAAGTACAGACATTCATGTACCCCTCAGAATGAGATTTAATAATTTTGCTGATCCTCTGATTTATATTCCGATGCCATCAGCCGGTCAAAAGTTTTATTTCTCCAATATTTTACCCCTTATAAATGTATAAAATAAACCCAACATCTGGGTTACGTATCTCTCAGTTATGTGTTGGAGTGGATCTTTATGTGACCTCTGTTCCTCTTTGCCAATGTACCAATGTATGGTGTCATTTCATCGTTAGGAAACTTGCTCTTTCGCCCCACATGTCGCCACATTGCAAAACTTTGAAGAGTTTGTGAATGAAACGACAACAGTGACCATTCACACCTCTGACAGTCTCACTATGAGCTAAAGAGTTTAAGCTTTAACAAAAAGGTTCTTATTTCCTCTACAATTACTGTTCTTGGCCCGTTGTCCATTATCTTTTGACAGAACTCAGGTAACATCCACATACATAAACACAGCCTCCAATTCATCAGTCAGGAGCTGCTGTATTAACAATGACACATTTAAAGCAGATGTTAGGGAGAGATGGAGCTTTACCTGACTCTTCTCCACTGAAGCAGTGTGTTTGTCGCACATGGCGCTGATCTCCATCCCTCGCTCTCGCTCTTTGTCTCCCTGTCGAAAGAACTCCTCCATGATCCTCTCCGTCCACTGCTGGTATAAGGGCAGCGTCTTGGTGGGGTTGCTCAGGTCTGCACAGTGCACCATGTTCCTCAGCACCTAAACACACACACACACACACGTTGTTCATAATATGTAACAGTACATTCATACAGAACAGTAGACAGATTTTACATCACTGAGCACGGTCTGCGCGCATAGAGGCTAAATTACCTGTATCCTTTCTGTATAGTGGTCCAAGAGCAGCACACCAGAGCTGGTCACCTTCTTGGTCTCCACCATGGTCTTCAGATCAGCCAGCAGGGTCATGTGTTTGGACATGTCTGTGGCCAACACCTGCAGACATGAAGACAGTGAGACAAAAGTCAAAAAGAAGCACAAACATCCAGACTAAAAATTAAAGATGCAGAAGTTGAAAGGGACAAAATGGGCATCAAGTTAACTTTTAGTTAACTGCCTGAAAAAGAGCAACTCTTAAAGGGATAGTTTGGATTATCTGAATTGAGGTTGTATGAGATATTTATCCATAGTCAGTGTATTGACTACAGTAGGTGACAGTTGGCACGTCCCCAGTTTGGAGAAGCAGGAGGAGGAAAGGTGTTGGAGGCTGTGGAGAGGGTCAGCAGTAAAATGGATTTTAGCCACCCTTAAAAAAAATCAAATCAGTTTAAGCATACGTTATATTTAGATTATTTTTTACTGCTTTGCCTTGCTGTCAAACAGCCTTATCTGACGGGAAACTGAAGCCATTGTAGAAGCTCAATATCACTCTCTCCAAAGCCACCAGACTCCATTTGCAAAATCAGTCATTTTAACTCGCAGAACACGGGAGTTACTGGTCTACTGCTGCCTCGATCTGTCAGTTTGTTTGTGTTATTGTGTGACTTCAGTGTTTTTGAAAAGGTTAGCCCAGATTCACCATAGTCACACAATAACACTAACAGACTGAGGCAGTAGAAGACCAGTGGCTCCTGTGCTGTGCAAGGTAAAATCTCTGTTTTTGCCAAAGGAGTCTGGTTGCTTTGGAGTGAGAGATATTTGGCTTCTATAATGGTGTGTTCCCATCGGAAAACAGCATCTGGTGGCAAAGCAAAGCAGTGACCATATTCTAAATATAGATATAATATTTTTTTAAGTGGCTAAAATTTTGTTTTACTGCTGACCCCGTCCACAGCAGTACATTGCTTATGCTTGACTATGGATAAATACCTCAAACAGCCCTAAAACAAAAATCCTAACTATCCCTTTAATGGGCTGGGTATTGCAAACATTAAATAGTGAGTATTTCTATATTGCAGTTTTGGAAGAAATCCAGTTCTCAAACTGACTGAGAGTCCTGAGGAAGCCAGATTGTGCATTATTATAGAGGCTGATGGAGACGTTGGCTGTAACGTTGAAAAGGCTTTTAAGAGGCTGCTAACCATTAGCAAGATTTGATTTTTAACTCAGACAACCTCACTGACATCAAAAACCTTATTTTACGAGGGTCATGGTCAGGATAGGCAGTAACGAGTTATAGACAAACGGCATAACAAAGATCAGAATTAAACAAAATGAACTTGCACTGTCTTAAATAAAACAAAAACGTAAAATATTTCATCCTAAAAACAATCCTAAAGATGTTGTGAGACCTAATAAGACAAATCTACAACCACCAAATGATAAATCATGATGATTCTCAGCACTGACAGCTGGAAGAGAAGAGTAACCACAACTGACTAACCAAAGTAGCTTAAGGAGAAGTTGCATCACATTTTGTATCTGTTTTTATTACGTGGCTTTGTTCAATACTCGATTCTGATTAATTACAGCATTCAAAGGTCTGTTATTTCTTCATAACAGACCGTTGTTATGGACACAGTTCTGATCATAGACTCTGGAGGAGCACTAAAAACATTTTAAAATGAATATTGTGTGTCACATAAATTTACCAAATATATATACTTTTTTTGGTCAGTAACTGTAATAATCGGGATAACGTATAGTGAGCAGGTCGTTATTGTGAAATAAACCCCTTCAGGATGATTCAAGACCCCTCCGCTTCACATCAGGGTCCTGCATCATCCTGTCATGATTTATTTCCCAATAACGACTTGCCTGCTGTACGTTATCCGTTACATAATGTATCTACTGTGGTGTGAGCTGAGGTAGAAAATGTCCTGACCATGTCGATGACGAGCTTTCGGAGACTCTGGCGCTGTCGCTTGGTGAGGTTCTGGAAGATGTCACAGTTTTCCTGGTGCAGAAGCTTGAAGCCCACAGCGAGGTGGTGGTTCTCCAAAACGGACTCATCGTTATACATGAGGGCCAGCTCCGAGTCTGATTACAGCGAACAGGGACACAGGAGGGGGTGTAAACATAGTTCTATATCTAGATATATTTTACCTTTTGTCTTTGTGTGTGTGTGTGTGTGTGTGTGTGTGCACTCACTGGTGTTGATGAGGAACTGATTTGAAACTCCAGGGTGATCGACATCATGGATAGCTGCAGCGAACAGAGCGGCGAGGATCTCCAGGTCAGTGAAGACGGCCTGAAAGGAACAAGAAGGGCAGAAGAAAGAAAGAAAAGATCAGAGACAATCAGACAGGAAACAGGACAACTCCGTGATCTTCAAACACGATGTTTTTCTTTTTGTGTTTCTACTATGACAAGACTTCCTGTCCTAAGATCATCAGAGTGAAACAAAGAGAGAGAAGTTCTTTTTGCAACCAACCACTTCTCAGAAAACCAGCAAGTATCTTGGCTTCTTCTGGACATGCCCTTGCAAGTTATTTCTCTCTGTTGCCATAAGGGTTTTGTTATGTTTTACCTGCCTGTAAAACTAACCACTAATTGTTCATTCCCTCTGCAATCCATCTACTAAATGCTGCGTTTTTAACCCTCATCATCTTTGGTATATGTTTTTACATGATCTGCACTCAGTACTCACCCAGGCTCAAATAAACTACATGTGAATTGTTAGAATTGATCAGTGAATCGCTGTGGTTTTATATTCCATGTCTTATTCTACTTTTATTTTTATGGACCCTCCTGTGAGTCCAAAATTGAACTGAATGTTGTTTATTTAAAGGGACAGTGGACAATACAGTATATTTATTTATGCATCAGATGTTGCATTGAAAATCTTACTTAAAGCTGCTACAAGAGATTTTTTTAACTGGTTTTAAAACAGTCCTAATTTAAAACTGATGCCTCTAGATGACCTACAAAAGCAAACAAGACCATCAGCGAGAATATCGGCTGTTTCTATTTAGTTATTCTTAATACCTGCCACCAGGACGTGTTCTCCTTTAAATCAGATGAAACAAGTCTGTGTTTACATTTTCCCAGGCCGAGTCCCGGTGAGTCGTACGTTATCAGTAAAAAAGAAGATTTAGATCATTTTATTTTTGACTTTAAAAGACACTACTGCTTTTGACTGCAGGCGTAGAAGTCTAGAGTAGCATAAAATGGAAATGTTTGAGTACAAGTGCCTCAAAGTTGTAGTTGAGTAAATGTACTTAGTTACATTCCACCACTGCAGCTGTAGTGAATTAAAACATTACATCTTGAAAACAGACATTAAGAGTTTGAGCATTAATATGTTTGTGAGCAAATAAATAGTGTTGTTCAACATTTATCAGTGGCTGAGCAATAATAATTTCCCAAACTTATATTGTGCTGCACTTAATCATGTTCTATGACAGAAATGTATTTTTGTCTGACTGACCCGAGCAGGTAGGGAAGTCATATCTGTCCACCTCCGAGCACAAATGAACCAGTGTGTCTGTGAGTGTGTGTGTGCGTCAACGTACGTCGAGAGCAGGTGTGGAGAGGAGGACGTGCGTTGACTGGGTGACATCTGCAGCATGGAGGCTGTTGTGGTACGCTACGTTTCCATGGTAATGGTCCTCCAGGGTCATCACGTAAGTGACAAAGGTGTCGACTGGGATCCGAAACGTCTTCAGCAGCTCTCGCTCCTGAGGAGGGAGGAGAGGAGCCACGTATTCACTCACACGTCATGTACATCATCAGCAAACCCACAAACACTTCAGGTGCGAACGACGCTGCTGAAAACGCACATCATTCACACACACACGCACACACTCATTGTGGTTACCTGGAAGATGGCGTACATGATGCAGCTGAGAGGTCTGTTGTTGGAGAATTCTGCTACTCTGAATATGTTAAAACTCCACTTGTCCAGATCCTCCAACTCCTGCTCAAACACCCACAAACAAACAGGATATGAGTCAGACAACAAGTTCATTTAAAAAAATATATACAAGCCTTATTCCACTAAATTCAGACTATACACCACATTTTATCAAATCACCAGCATTATGGATGATTTATCTACAGAGGCCGACTGCTGCCACACCAGAAAAAGAAAAAAACAGATCAGTTTGAGGTTAAAATGTGAAAGATAGTTATGAAGACTGCATTTTATAGACCAAACAATTAATCCATTAATCAACAAAATAATTGTCAGAGATTTTAATCAATAATTAAATACAGCCTTAAATTTCTGAAGATAAACATTAGAAATGGTCCAGCACAAGTCAGGAAATATAGTTCACTGATGTATTTAAGAAATTATGATTACATTTGTTGTTATTAAGATAAAATTTGACAAATGATCATCTTAGTCGTAGCTCTTCACTGTATATAGCCCTTGTTTAACAGACACCCAGTGCGTCCAGTGTTGAGTTTGCCCTTTTGAACAATGACCACACCGCAAACGTCTCTTTCATGGCACTCAAAATAACCTGCAGTCCCTCAGTGTATGTGCCGATGTCCAGAGATTTACTGGAAATATCTGCCACCTCTTGGACTGACTGACTTCTTAATGATGAAGACAGTCCACAAAACATTTTTTAAAGGTGTGGCTAGATGCCTTCAGGATGAACTGTCGCTTGGGAGATCGATTCTGCTTCTCTTTGAGTCCCACAGTGAGGTAATATTAAAAGGAAAAACTTATTTTCAGCTTTTCACGGATGCCCAATCAGTGTTGATGGTAAATGTAGTAAACAAGTCTTGTTTTCATTTGTAGCGTAGTCAACATCTGATTTATGATTAATGATTTATGCACTGTTAAATGAAGATGCAGAACCAGGGACTGTTTCCATCCTACTGTGGGCTTTCCAAACATTTGGTGCTACAGGCTGGATGGAATTAAATAATGAGGCGCTGAGCACAAAAGAGCAGACAAAAGGAAAAACAACAGATTCCATCTTTGTGAGATGCAGACATGGACCTACAACACTGTGCAAAATTTCAGCACGATGAGGCCAGCAACCTCAAAGTGCCTTGATGTTCAGTCTTAAAGGTCAATTTTCTAAGTTACACAGATTTACACTGGCAGAATATGGCAGAAATTGAATATAATATGTATAAGTATGTTTTCATTAGTGTCTAATCACCTGAAAACAAGAATAATTTTTAGTTTTGTTACCTGACAAGCAAAATATGTCAGTTTTTGCACGAGGTACTATATTATAAGTTTTCTTTATGTTACGTTTAATAATGTCCTTCCCTCCTTGCTGTGATGTCGCTGATGTATCCCATGTTTTCCTGGATGCTATAGCAACTAGCAGCTGGCGAGGAAACACACCATTACCTTCAATAAATCAGAGATTCCCACGAGAGCTAGAGCCGCTACTGATGGTTATTTTAATTGTCGATTAATCTGTTGATTTTTTTCTTGATCGGTCGATTAGTTGCTAGGTCTAAAAACTGACAGAAAATGGTGAAAAATATCGATCAGTGTCTCCCGAGGTCCAAAATCGTGTCTTGTTTTGTCCCTAATCCAAAGATATTCAGCTCACTGTCAAAGAGGAGTGAAGAATTTGGAAAATATTCACATTTAAAAAGCTGGAATTTGAAAATTTTTCCTTAAAAAAATGAATGGTTAATCAATTATCAAAATAGCGGGTGATTAATTTTAATATTTGGCAGCTAATCGATTAATTGTTGCAGTTCTATTTTGGGATCATTTAGCATACAGCCCAACAAAACATATATTATATATCTAGCATTTTTAGACCTTTTAATAAGGAAATGTTATATATTATAGCTTTACAATGAGCCCTTTATATCTACAGAGGGAACGGGTCCTCTTCCACAGAATAAGTTATGCTGCCATGTTTCCACAGTAGCCAAGAACAGACAAACCAAACACTGGCTCAACATTTGGACTTAAAAAACTTCGCATAAGTTTTGCAGCCACCAAAGTTTCTCCTACACACTTGGAAGGGGAGCATAAGACACTAGATCCCACTGAATCCTACCCACTCGTCCTTCAAAACACGAAAAAAGTCATGTTTTAATTTATTTTCAATAAAAAATATGTGTTAATCTAGTATATTATTACATACTATTGTGTTTTTTATGAAATGTCCCTCACAGGAGACCTCCCACTGAAATAGCCTCAACAGTAAATCACTAAAACAAGAAAAATGCACAACACACTCACACACTTCCTTCATACTGCTGAAAGGAACAAATATGCCAAGATTTAAATAAAACTCAGCACAAGAGTCAACTCTACCGAGCCCCCGGAATCCAAGAAGATGGTATTTTTAAAAAAAACATATTATTAGTGCTCACAGAGCTCAGTCAGAGTGTGAACAGGGATTGATCTGTGCAACTTATTTTATGTGAGTCAGAGAAAAACAGACAGGCAACGAGACCTTGGCGAGCTCATCCTCGTGGTCCGTGTTGACACCGAAGCGAGGCATTGAAGTGCTGGAGAGGCTGGAGCTGTGAGACAGTTTCCTTACTCCACTGATGTGACTCATCGGTTTGTCTTTCAAGGTAGGAGACGGGATTTCCACCTCGTTCTGCTTGTCTACAGGTTGACAGACAAACACAAACACACACACAGACAGATTTATTGTTTTTATTTGGCAAAGGTCATAAATGTGATGTGGACAGAAATCAGATTCTGGTCCCACTCACCCATGAAGGTGCTGGAGATGTATTCAGACACCTGGTTACCAGAGCGACTCATCTCTGACAGGTGGGACAGCTCTCTGTTCAGCATCCTCTTGAACTGTGGCAGAATGAGAGCAAAACACGAGTCACTACGAGTCAGTGATGCTGTTTCTCTAAGTTTTTGTGGTGACTAAGTACACTGCTTTTTTTCCTTCTTTCCTATTCAACATGCATTACTTTTTATTAAGAGTTCAGCATCGAGCACAGTTGGCATCCCTCCTGATTTTCCAAGGAGACTCCTGTTTTTCATTGCCCTACTCCCTATTTCTTCTTAGGATCACGATTCTCCTGCAGTTCTCCCGAAGTACACATACTTTATCACTGTGCTTAAGTAGATTTTCAGGTGTCTGTAATTTACTTGAGTATTTTGAGTATTTTTCTGACTCTTTTTTACTTTTACTTCCTACATTCTTACAAAAACATCTGTATTTTCTACTCCTTACAGTTTCAAAACAGGCTTGTTACTTTAGTTTTAATGTATTTGAGGGGAAGTGATGAAATAATAATAAGATAAAAACAACATAACATGATGACAACAACTAAAAGACGCAACACGACAAAAATAACATAAAAGGTGTAACAAGATGAAAACAACGTAACAAAACCTAACAAGACAGAGATTGCGTAAAAGACAGTAAGACAGAAACGATGTAGCACAATGAAAACAAACTGACAATTCATAACAACAAAAATAATATAAAAGATGCAGTCAGACAAATATGATGTAACAAGATGAAAATGACAAAAGACGAAGCAAGACAAAAACGATGACAAAAAGATGAAAATGACTTAACAATACATACGATGAAAATGACGGAGAAGATGTAACAAGATGTAACAGACGAAACCTTGAACAATATATAGCGAGACAGAAATTTTGTAAAACACCTAACAAGATAAAAACGATGTAACACAATGTAAACAATGTAACTATATGTAACAAGATAAAGTGCAACAAACATAAAATAAATATTAAGTAACAAGATGAAAATGACATAAGAGACAAGAAACAGAGACTCAACTACAGAAAAAAGGCAAGGTTCAAGTTGCTTTGCACAGAAACAATCGACAGAGATGTTCTTCAGATGGATAAATTTTACTTTTATACTCCACTGAGCACATTTCAGAGCCTTTAGTTTTTCACTTTGACTTGAGTAAAGAAGCTGAATCTGTACTTCTACTTTTACTAGTCTTTTTTTACACAAGTATCTGTATTTCTACTTGACTACAGAATCTGTGTACTTTTACCACCTCTGCTGACTCTATACAGTGTGTATCAGCCCTTCAAGAGACTTTTTTTCACCCAGACAACAACACAGTAACACAGTATTCAAATCCTCCCTACTCTTGAGGTCTCAAGGTTGGCGAGTCTGACATAGAGGCCCATATACAGTAGATACTTTAGCATAAAAAATCTCTAATCAGCCAACTATTACAAAATATCAGTACAAAACAACCATTTGACAAAAACAGAACAGACAGAACAGGGGACAACACACCGAAGGAAAAATGAAATGAAGCCGAGCTACACTGCAGTATCGAGATCTGAAGATCCTTTATGTCCGTGTCCTTCGAAACCTTAGAGTTATGATCATGACTTTGATTCACGCAGAGTATTTTCAAGGAGGGAGACGTCTCCCGCTCATTCATAACTTATGAATTCTGTTGGTCTTTGTGCATCAAGAGAATAACTATATTAAGAAATCACTTCAGATTCAAATTAGATTTCCAGTTTTTGTCAGTATTTTTTCACAATTTTAGGAGCATTTCTCAAAGAAAAAGTCAATCATTCCATAAAAGAAAACATTCAAACATTGTGACAAAGATATTAACTCTTTCTCTCTTTATTTTTTTGTCTGTTCGTTTTATGACACTGTTACAGTATAAGCTTCATACACATCTGCTTGCTTTTCAGGCTTTGTAAATAAAAGCGCATGTTGATATTTTGGCTGGACTGGTTAGTTCAGCGATGTTTACCTTGTTGGAGGCCATTTCGCTGACTGAGCGGTGCGTCTGGATGGTCTCCAGCTGGTCCAAGCACCAGTCCAGCTCCTCCAGTGTGTCCAGGGCGAGCTGCTGGTACTGCTGGTCTGATAGCGATGCCCTGGGACTGACGCACACTCCACCCAGAGGAGACCTCCTGAGGACACAACAGTCAGTTAGACCCACCAGAAACAGCAGACTGACCTACGTAAGTAACAACAACAAATCAGAAACAGCCCCCTTATCCTGTATATCTTTATAGATTGTAATTTGTTACCATTAATTTATCAACATGCTGAATGAAAATGAATTCTGTGGGCGTCTCCCCTTTACAGACATTCCCATTTTAAGTTAATCCTGTGCAGTTTTGGGCAAGAAATCAATAAATGTGTTATTTTTTCCAATAATAAATTTAGCATACTTATATATTTCTGCACACAGGTGACCCTAAAAAGTCTTGCATAAATTGAATCTGACTAGAGAACTGAGACTCCCACTTGTGTTTATGTGTGATGATGTTAGTCCCCATCCTAACCATTTGGTTGCAGCGAGACTATTTTTAAACTTGACCTGTCTGTAAAATAACCTATTTTGATCTCTAAGATCATCACAGCCTCATGAAACTTCAAAAACACAGACTTCAGACCTACAGGATTCAGAGGACAGATAGCTTATCTAGGTAAATTGACAACAAGGGGGTCTCCAATTTCAGAAAAATGCAATTCTTACAGAAATCTCCAAACGTCAAAGGTTTCTGAAAGCAAATCATAGCAAGGTCTTGTGTCTTTAAGTGATATTTTGTGGGGATTTTTGTCCATTTTTATTAATTCTCAAGTAGTCAAAAATGTTTCAATTTTGCACCAAATCTGTATATTAAATGGTATCAACCCATGACAGAAATGAGAGAGCAAGGGAACGGCCGTCATATACTTTCAATATAATGCATAGCAAGGGTCGTCATGGGCAACTGGACTTGATAGAGTTCCTGAAGACGTTTCACCTCTCATCCAAGAAGCTTCTTCAGTTCTGACTGAAGCTTCTTGGACAACATGCTATCATAATGTGTGTAAGTTGGATATTTCAGGACAATGAGTTGGTACTGACTTGACTGTTGGTGTGGAGACGTTGGCAAGGATGGTGAAGTTGCTCCGTACTGATCGCAGACTGGCCAGCACCTGAACAATCACAGAATATAAACAGAATAACCTCAGAAAAATGTACATTTAACTATTAACAACAGGTAAACATGATGTAAAAAGGCAGAGAAACCATTTGGTGGAGGCAGAAGCATTATGAAACATTTTACACAAAGTATAGTGTAATAGTATAATGATGGAGACGATAAACAATTCATCGAAACTCACTTGAGCAAAAGGTGTGACGATGAAGTCCTCTCCTGTGTGCCTGAGAGAGGTAGAGACACAAAGAGAGGAAATTAGAGAGAAAGCAGAAATTATAGTAATATTTCTCCTGAAACATTTGGGTAAACACACACTTCCCCTCCCCTCTCATTCGTTCTTTCATTGTGGTTCTCACCCTTCGCTGGCGAGGGAGGAGTTCCGCGAGACCGTCTTAGGCGACATGTCGTAGTCCGAGTCAGAACGGTAGAGGAAGGACTCTCTTCTCTGGCCCTGGGGGAAGGAGGTGTGCAGGGTGAGGCCTGGACTCTGTGAGCCCAGCGGGGTATGACCTGGTGACACGCCATTTTCTGCTTCGTAACTGGAGCACGGGGAGACGAGCAGAAGTTTGACGGTTAGAGAGGACAGAAACGAGACATCCCCCAAAGCTTCCTGCCAGGTTAAACCGGCGATTTGAAATGAAGTTAAATTGCGTGTAAACCTGTCGGCGTCTGCTTGTGTGATGGAGATGCGTGGCGGGATGCGCAGGGGAAGAGTTGTTGGACGTGACACGTTGTTCAGGACCTCTGGTGAACGAGTGCGATCTCGAGGGCGGAGCCAGCAGGGTACCTGTACAGTTAGAGGGAAGGGTTTGAAGATGATGCCAGTCACCAGTTACTTTGCAGGTGTTCAGCACAGAAAATCTGACATTGTGACAGCTGTAATTTACACACTCAGTCTCCTTTCAGTTGAAGGCTGGGAAAAGAAATAACTGCACCAACGTCCCTGGATTCACTCTCAACTGATCTGTGATTTAATTAATTGTAAATAAGATTAGCCGTGTGTGTAACATTTAGCTTTTGGAACTATGAATCATTCAAAACGATAAATTCCTGTCACTCCACAATAAATACAATAAATTGAAAAGACAAGCTGTAAAGGACAACAATGACATAATATCACCTTTCCAGTTAATATATAGTATATATAGCAGTTTTGGCATTATCATTCACCTGCTGATGTTAGCATTTAGCTCAAAACTCATGATTCCAGCCAAAGTACCCAGGACCTTTGACTGCCAGGAACTACTTTGCAAGGAAATAGTAGGTTCCTTCAGCCCATTGTTGTCTGCGTTTCCACCAGTCTAAAGGCCTGCGAAGATTAGTCAAATTAGGGGTGTCACAATTTCAATATCAAATCTAAAACTGATTGAAATGAGCTTTCAATTTCAACGACTTTAATTGTCAGATCAGCTGAAGGTATGAAAGGAAGGGGTGAACGCTCTACCAGGCCGCCATGATGATGCCATATAAAGTGGCATTAAAGTGGTATTATTTTCAAGACACTGTAAAAACATGGAGGAGATTCACACTGTGCTGCTGCTGATCGCAGGGTTAAAGTTAGGACCTAGACTTCACCGTTCATCCATCTGTCACATGTTTTCTTCTGTAAGTCCATGTCGATGTGTCAAAGCACAATACACAAAAAACAAACTGGTTTTCCTGAGGTGGAAACACAGCTAAACATTATCATTTATTTGGAGTTGTGTTGTGTCCATTTGGCGAATGCACTGCAAGTCCAGTAACTAATTTTTCTTCTGGTTTGCTTGTCACCAACTCTTGAGAAAAATAAATGACTCATTAGGTCCCAAATGCTCCACTATGTTCAGCAGCTAGTTGCCAACTTTACTGGTCACGCAGTTTACAGTAAGTTGATCAGAGTATTTTCTTTAGAACAGCTACCTACTGCTGCTAAAACTGATATAGTCTATATTTATTGTTAATATAAAATATGGCAGCTTTTCACAATCAAGTCTCAGTGATACATTATTGTTCTAAGATAGGGCTGCACAATTATGGCCAAAATGATGATCATGATTATTTTTTTTATCTTGATTATTCATTGATTTCAGGAACAAAATATTTTCATTGCACTTTTACATTTAAATCAACATATTAATGTTCTTATTTCCATGTTGTGCCACAGTCCTGCTAATGTACAAATCTGTGCTTCAGTGCATCTCCTGGACACAAAATATAAATAAAACTGTACCATAACTTTTTACGCAAATTTAAACCAACAGAGCACTGCTTTCACTTTGATGTCATGCTACGCTCATAAAATGATGCTGGACAAGGACAGGGATTCAGTGAGGTACTGATAGCTACATTATTCTTCTTGTCCTTCATGCATTAAACGCACCACAGTTTGTGGTATTTTTTCAGGTTGTTGAACAAGTTAGTGGTGTTGACTTGCAGCACAGGCACAAGTCTCATACACCCTTTGCACATGATTTGTTCTGGATTAAAGGTAGAATAAGTAGGGTTTGTCAATTTCTGTTTGCAAACCCAACAGAAAGATAGTTGATAGAGTCTGATTCCCAGGATGACAAATACTGACATTTTGTGTTGGTAAAGTGTCCTGAGCACAACAAAATAATGAGAAAATAAGAGGATGCGGGTGGAGGACGGGGTCTCTGCAGATGCAGGCAGTGCAACACACTTCTGGTGAGTCGTAGGTGATGATTGACAGGGATTATTTTGTATGAGTCTATTATTTTTGTGAAGAAAACCCTCCCAATTTTGCCTCCTCTACTCCGGACTACAGCCACAATCTACAGGATAGACAGGCTGATAAGCTGAAAAGTTTTCTACAAGCAGAGCACGCATTTTAAACTTCAATATCACAGTTGATCATGTTCATTTTATTGTGGGAAGCCAGCTTAGTATTTGATTTGACTGACTGTGCAGCCCTGTTGTATGGTGATGCTTTTTAAGCACAGATTGTAAAGTGACAGCGTGACTTAAAGCTAGTAGAAGGAACCTTCTTATTTTGGAGGCCCGTGTGGACAAAAGCTGTAGTGTTTCCACTGTCATAACCACAACATATAACTTTAAAAATAAAATTATCTAAATAAAAATATCCTCCTGCTTCTTCTTAACTGGCTAACATACTACTCACTGCCTTGAAAAATGTAAACACCGGCTTGTTTCATCTAATTTCAAGGAGAATCTGACCCAGTTGCAAGCATTAAGGACAAACAATATTCTCACGAATGGTCGTTTGATTACAAAGGTCATATAGAAGCATCAGTATTAAACTGAGACTGTTTCACAGCTAGTAAAAACTCCTTGTGGTAGTTTCAATCATACTGAATTAATGACAGCCAGTGGATCCCTGCATTGGTAGGAATTATACTTTCAAAGCTGCAAAACACTGCTAAAAGCGTGGACCTTTAACATTACGTTCACAGGAGGGAGGGGGGTAATGGGGGCCTGCAGCTAATTTGAGCCCCATGGGCCGCAAGCAAGTTAATGCGCCCCTGCTTCCTTTCAGTACCTGGAGACTAGACGAAAGTCTTCTGCTCCTCCCTCTGCGTAGCTCAGCCCCCAGCGTGGCCCCAGACGTATAAGATCGACTGTAGCGAGATGACTCCGCCTTCTCCCCAGCACCTGTTATATCTGTGTCATTGCCCTGTGAGACAGTGGGGAGGGCAGGTGAGGGAAACAGACACACATTTTCAAAAGATGAAACATTTTTCTTTGTAAATTAAAACTGAATTGTGTACCTAGTAATAAATAATTAGAACTCAGTGCATATGTTGTCATTTTGGCAGATATACTAAACCTTGTTGATCTGCCATATTCAAATTATGATGAGTGAAAAAACTTCCATAAAAACACACATTATAAATTATCACTGCGTGTGTGTTTACATGCGTGTGTAACTGTGTGTGTGTTCGACTACATGCGTGTGTGTGTGTGTGTCTGGGATAAGGCCTCTACAGACCGAGCTCTTAGAGGCTGATCTGCACTGCAGTACCGTAGCAACAAAACACTAGGGGAATGGTAGCAGTTGCTAGGCAACAGTGCCGTGTTGCTTCCATGCTGCGTTTGATGTCGTCCAGACCCAGATGTGGAAAGATGCTCGCATCCATCCATACACACACACACGCACACAAACAGGACACACAAAAATACGCAAATGTATGGACACCCGCTCAGAGTAATCAATAAAAAGAGCGTTTGAATAATGCATAATGGTTTTATGTCCTTCAGCCAAGATGTTACCTTTAAAAGAAAATAGCTCATTTACATAAAGCGCTCATTTAGCTGGGGCTCATTTACATAGAGGACTATGACTGACTGAGAGGTCCACACCGGAGGAGACGGACTGTCCACTCTGACTCCTGAGTGTGTCCACAGACCTCCACAACAAGAACAAAGGGAGCCTCAGATGTGTGAAAGTCACAAGGTTTGTGTGTCATCGTAAGCAAGCAAACACACACAAACACACACATGCAAAGTCGGGTCTGACAGTGTGCCCTGCCTGGTATCTACTCTCATGGAATCAAGTGACAAAGTTAGCTGATTTTCTCGACTGGGCCCCTGGTTGTTTATGTTCTCCTTCTCACCTCTTCTCCAGTCACAGACAGCACGCTGCGGCTCTTCTTCATTCTGATTGGCTCGTTCTGGGCCCCAGGGCGGAGCGTTCCGGAACCCAGGCAGCAGAGCAGGTGGAGAGCCAGGACCGGAGAGGTCAAAGGTCACTGCAAGGTCAAACCGGGGTCAGACCGGGTCACAACCGGCCCCCATTGGAGCTGACTCAGCCAGCACAACCGCCTCACTCGCGCTCTGTCCACACCTCAGCGTTCAGATGGCTGAAACTGGGCGTCCGACCTGCCGCGAAATGCTAAAGGTGCATTCATGTGCCCCTCAGAGGCTCCAGGTTCAGTCTGAGGCGGAGGACCTTTGTTTCGTTGTTAATTCACAAGCCAAAAAGTGGAGGACAGAAAAATCAAGAAGAAGATTCTCATTCCATTTCAGCGGAAGCTACGAGTTTCTGGGACAAAACAAGTCCACCTGCATGTTGTCTTGCTTTGGCCAGATGAGCCAATGGGATGCCCCGGTCAGAGTTCATCATGTCACTGCTGTATTCTAAAATCTTTATCCTGCTTGGAGTATTGTTCGTACGACATTTCCCAGTTGTAAAACTGACCCCAACATGAATGCAATTTTCCAACAATTAATAATCCAGATCAAGCTTGAGGTGTCTCCAGTCTCAGATCAGGTTTCCATTGTCTGATCGGTCGGTCGGATCCAAATTCTGCATAGGGAGAGGTCCAGATGTTAAAATTCCAGGTTTGATATGCCAGGATGCATCCTTGAATCTGTCCCGGTGTGTCCTCCTCGGTGTAGGTTCCCTGTGAACAAAACAGAAATGAAGTTAGTACGAGCAAGAATTCAAAAAATCGTCTGCTCTTTTTGAGTCATCTCTCCATCCTTCTTTTAGAACTCCCTGTCCTGTTTTCATTTAATTAATTCATTTGATGCATCATCAAATATGAGAAAATCCCACACATACAGTACTCCTTTATCAATATAAACCAGTTTGGAACAAATGCCTATTGTTTTCCAAGATACAAACCTCATGTATGAAAAAAAATTTTAAATACCAATAAAAAACACAATTTGATGAGTAATTTCCAAACAAATGACTGGTTGACTAATACACAGGGCAGCCCTAACAAAATATTTTGGCTGTCGTGGCATTGCAGGAGCTGTACCTACAGTGTGGCTAATTCCGAGCAGATACCGCAACACCAAACGCTCTCTGATGTTATATAATTACTCTGAGCAGTCCGAGATGACCTAATTCCATTGGATGGGACAGATTCAGCATATCAGTGTGGTTCTGATTGAGCTGGTAAACAGACAGACAAAGTGGTGGAGACGACTTTTACCAGGGGTCATCAAGAACACACCCACTCAACGAGAGCAGAGTCTGCACAGATTCAAAAAAAGGCTCTGTGTGGAGAAATCAACAAATGCATGGTGACACAGTGACATATATATACACAGACAATGAGAAATTTGAGCACACACACACACACACACACACACACACACCATGGCTGCCACCAGCACCACCTCCACCACAGATAAAGCAGCTTATAAAACCAAGCAGCAATGCATCAATATGCAGCACAACTGCCAGCCTGCTCTTCTGTTACAAAACACCCAAATATGTGCTGTATATTCATAAAAAAACACACTCAAGCCATGCATACATGAGGACAGCCCTGCCATCATGCCTGTCTGCACACGCACAGCAAGAGATATGTGTCAGACACACACACAAGTACACACACACACACACACACACACATACGCTCACAGTCAGGCTGCAGCATGTAAGAATAAAAACACACTCACCTTGATCGCCTTCAAGATCAATGGAGAGATGGGCTGGGCCTCTTCTTGCTTCCACTCGTCTCCTTCCCTTTCTTTTCTCTTCTCTTCCCTGCTCCCTCTGTCTCTCTGCAGACTAGCAGTGTGTCACCACGGCGAGAGAAAAAACACTTGGCGTCTTCATGAATATCCGTGGCTTCACCAGCCTGCCTGCCTCCCTCCCTCCCTGTCTCTCCTCTCTCCCTCTCCCCTGCCACAGTGGTCTCCCCCAGCCACCCCTCCACCACCTCCACCACCACAGCCTCCGTGGAGAAGCCCATCTCCCCTCCCCGCACAGACGCACACTGTGTCCATTAATCCCATACAACAGCCTCCGCTCCTCCTCTCTCCATCGGTACCCCCCTGCCTTTTTTTTCTCCTCTTATTAGCCGCCACACGCCGATTCCCTGCTTCAATAGTCAGGCGTCATTTCTCTCCATTATACGCACCCCCACACACAGCTTTATTGGAGCACACCATGTAATCAAAAATCATCACAATAAGGATTCATGTTTGCTGTTACTCACTCTCCTTTTGTCTGCCATGTCCTTTTTCAGTCATTCAAGGACATGCAGCAGCCTACATTTATCAATTTTAAGCCCCAAAACAGGAATCATACCTCTCTTTTTGTTATTATTTTAAAAAATTGGAAAAAAATTGGGACAGTGAGCTTCTCAAAACTGGAGAGCAGAAAGAACAAACAAGCTTTCTGGGTGAAAGCTACACTTTATGAATTTATTCCATTGATAATCAGGTGATTCTTTTCAAGATTTTAGTGTGCAGTCTACATAAATGTTCATGACTGTCAAAATAACATGAAAACTTTTTTATGTTAAGTCAACAAGTTTTGATTTGTAGGTTCATTTTACTAAAATGAATAACCCATGTAGCCCAATTTATTCAAGACAATTTAATAACAAATACATTGTGTACTTAGTTTGATAGTTGAATGTACTAAAAACAGGCTGAAAATTTGTACTCTGTTACAATTTTCACCATTTACTGACATTTTATGGACAAAACTAATCAATTACTCAAGAAAATAATAAAGAAATTAATCAATAATAAAAATAATTGTCAGCCCTACAAAAATGCTTTGCTCGCTTAACCTGAAACTGCAGCAATTTCTTGTGTTTTTTACCAAATTATTTTCTTGCACACACAATTTAAAAATGACTCAAAGAAATGAGTGCAGACACAGCATATTAGCAGACTTCCCAGCATGCACTGAGTGAGTGTTCAACTCTCCTGAGAAAAAACATGTATGATGGAAATTTGCTGTTTGTTTCTGATACATTTTAAGATGAGTCATTCAGTCCCTCCCCTTACTCTTAAAATGTAATTCATTTTCATATAGTCTTTGTGTATGTGTTTGTGTCAGTGCTGGAACAAAGTAGCTCCAACAGAAGCAGCAGCATCTCTAACTTCTCTTCAAACTGTAAGACTCTTCAAATGGAGAAAATCTAAAATGTCTAAAATCTAAAAGAAATCAAATTATTTTGCAATGTTCATGAGTGTGACTGAACAGTTGTTGGTTCAACTTAATATCTTAAGTTTACTCAATATATTTATTACTCAATTGGTTTTACAAAATTCCAATGAGATTTTAGTAACTGAACCAGTGAACTGACATTTTTAAGTTAAGCCAGCTCAAAATTATTACCTGCACATTAAACGTGTTTCGTGCAGGCTGTTTACAATAAACTTTTAAGATGAGTGAGTGAATTGGTATTTTACAGTGTGAGTGATTTCTCATTTGGTGTCAAAAAACAATGAAAATGTTCCCAGGCTGCAAGATGATGTCTACAGATAGATATTCAGTTAGACAAGTAAAAGGCAGCAAATCCTCATATTAGAGATGCTGGACACCGAACGTCTCTGATGTTTCTGCCGACATTTTTGCTTGCTTGTTTCTGCTCTACAAGACAGACTTTGTGATGGTACAAAACATGTCAGTAGAACAACCTGTAGAGCTATTTATCCATCTAGATATGTTTGTTATGAGTTACCAAGTTTTTAAAATGTGGGCCTTCTCTCAAATATAATGGAAGTAGATAGCACTCTGCTTGTGGTGCACAAAACACCAAAAATAAATAAATAAAAATTTGAAATCCTCAACAGTGACGTCTCTTTACAGAAATCATGTTACTCGAGATAATCCGCAGACCTCGTTGTGAGCAATTTCATGTAGGAACTATTTTCTTTCAAACATCCGCCGACTGTATCATCGCGCAGAAGGAAGTGCATCTATTCGTGGACGAGAGGCTCGTGCTCGTGACAGCGCAGGATGAAAACATTCATTTAACATTAATGGCGTCCTCCTTGGCTGTAACCTCTCATTCAGGCGTAGATGCACACTTTCTTCTGTGTGCACACGGGACCCCCTGAGAAGTTGGCCTACATGGGCGTGCTTTTGCAAGACAGAGCAGAGCACTCTTCAGCGAGGTCCGTGACCGTTTCAGCCTGTACTCTGAGTACACACATACGATATAATCAGTTTAATGGACGCATGCAAGACATACAGACTATTCTATTCCTGTTTTTCTTTTTTTATAGGGGTGTGAAAGAGTAGATACACTTTACTATCATGATTTTAGGTTCTGTGATACTGCATCGTTTCTCAAAAAACACTGTCATGATACATGCAAAGATTCATGGCAGTAATGCATTTTGTATTGTTTATCAATCTTCACATCAATAGTGTGTCCTTTATACTATGACAGTTTTCTTAAAAATGACAAAACAATACAAATTATCTCTGAAGTTACAATTAGGCGTGAGGTCTCTTGTGTGTTTTATCTTGGGGTTAAAGCACGGAAAAGGCAAGCGAAATCTCCAAAACTCAGCAATTCATACCAAAATTATCCTGATGGATGAATAGCACTACAAGAGGAAAAACATAACCATTTGATTTTGGGTGGGCTGTCCCTTTAACATTCAAAATCTAAACCTCTGCTGACTTTTTGCTTTTTTAAAATGAGTACAACATTCACTGATATAAACATACAAATAAACACACCCCAGCCGTCCTGCATGCAGCTGTGAGTGACGCTGTTCTGTTACTCTCACATCGGCTTTTATAGGCATTATCTAGATTTGATTTATGCCCCAGGCCTGCGCTGATTGTTTTCTATTTACAAAAGTGACTGCACAAAGAAGCTTTGCTTCAAAAATCCTGCACAGACCACTAAATCAAACCCACCAATTAATTATGAAGCAGAGAGAGGCACAGAGAGTGACCCAGCAATTAATTATGCAAGTGAGGGAGAGATGGAGAGAGAAGTACTGTATGGAACAAAACGAGTCAGGAGTCACAGCAACTAGTGGGAAAAGTAATACAATAAACACAAATAAATTTAGCCTGATTTATTGTTCTACAACACAACTTAAAAACTGTCACAAAACTTCAAAGGTAAATCTGAAATAAACATATTGCCCGTAAAAGTCAACAAGTACACACAAAAACACACATATTGTAACAACTTTTATATTATAGAGCAGCAATGATAAAAGAATTTAACTTGAACTTACACAAACTCTTCAGACTCATCTTTACATCAGATCTAGAGTTGAAACAGATTTAGATTTATTTATTATTCGATTAATCATCTCAGTTATATTTCATGCAAAAATGCCAAACATTCTCCAGTTTCAGATTCTCAAAAATATTTTATATCACTGTAAAATTTCTATTACATCATAGAAAATTATAATAGCAATCAGATTAATCAATGATATAAATAATTAGCTCCAATGATTAGTCAATGAGTTGAGTAAATTAAAATAAAATTAACTGCCAACTATTTTGTTTATTGATTGTTTCAGTCATTTTCTAAGCAAAAAAGTCAGACATTTGCTGGTTCCTGTTTCTTAAATGTTTTTCTTTGTCATTTATGATAGTAAATGAAGAGTCTTTGAGTTTTGGACTGTTTGTTGGACAAAAGAAGCAATCTGAAGACTTCAGTCGGGGCACTGAGAAACCACAATTTTTTAACATGTTACAGATTAAACAATTAATCAGCAGGTTAAACCAATAATGAAAATAATTGTTAGCTGTAGCCCTAATCACATTCTAGACAAATTTGCCATCAGAATTAAATCTGTCATTTGCCTTGCAAGTTTATCAGCCTCCCTTTGGTTCCTGCTCTGCCAAGGACACACCCTCAGAACAACAACACACAAGATGCTTTCTAGTTTTATCAACACCTTCGACAGTCTCACCAAAAACCAAACTTTAGCAACTTTTCCCTAAATCGTATTTATGTCAGACTTTTGTACTGGCATTTTCAGAATCCACTTAACCGTACAAAAACTAGATTAGTCAGTTGCAGTCTTCTTTTTTTTAATGTTGAGCACACTCTGCTTGGGAAATACACCATTTAATTTATGACTATATGACAGCAACTTAATTTGATCACAAATTTCTTTGTTAGTCTCAAATTTCACAGACACAAACATGAGAAGTGAAGTAACTCAATGAATTCACTTTACAGGCTTCTGACAGTTTCCTGACTGTGTCCCTAAGTAGACACAAGGTGGCGCTGCTGACCACAACAGGACAACAGGCAGTCGGGCAGGCAGATTGTTTGATCTGTAAGTGACAAGACCCCTGTGATAACAGATAACTTTTTAGCTGTATCTGAATTTCTTAAGTCAGAGGGGTAAGCCAGTAATACTCAGGCATCTGCAGCTGCTCTGTACCTGTTTCCAGACTTCAAATTTCCAAACTTCTTGGTAGATTTTTTCAGACTGTTTGACAGTAAGTATAAATAGCTAGATAGCTATAACATAAATTGTTTCAAAAATTCAACTGTTAGCATGTATGTTATATTCTATTATGCTATTATGATGCCAGAGAATATTGTAGCTGGATACTGTAGCTCATACAAATCAGTTACTTCTACACAGAAAGTCAGAGAACATTACACTGTCAAAGATCTTTACCCAGAGAGGAAGTAAACTAACCGGTGCTTCCTATTCTCTGAATGAGTAATATATTTAGTCTCTTCTAGAAATAATAACTAAAATGAGTTGAAATAAGTTAAATAATTTAATGGTGAACGCAGCCATAATGGTTTGGTTTCCTTAAGAGGAAAAGATGGTCAGATTACGTGGGTCAAAATGGAGGCACTGAACAGGTTACCAGAAAAATCATCCCACTGCTTTTTCTTCCTCTTATTCATCTTCTTCTGCATCCTCTTCTTCTTCATCCTCCTCCTCCTCATCTTCATCATCATCATCCTCTTCTCCTTCAGGGACCCACAGTCCAGAGTCAATACATCTCTTCAGGTGGTATTTTCCTTCCTGTAGAAATAAACACAGTGGCACCAGTTCAGGAAACTGAACAAATAAATGAACAAATAGATCCTCTAGATTTTGGCAGCATTTTATACCAATCATATTTAGGTTACTTTTATAAATAATACTAACTATTTTAGGGTGAGGCTCAGGTACAAACCACCCACCTCAGGGTCCAGTTTACTCATGGCGTCTTGCAGCATTTGAATGTTCTTCTCATCAAAGCTCTTCTGTATTTCCTGTGGAAAAAAAGGTACTAATGTGAAGCAGTGAGCTGAGTACTGCCTACTGGTTTGTCAGCACTGATTCTGAGTGACAAGGAGTGAAAAATGTTTTCACTGTGATGTCTAAAATGTCAGCACATCAGCCCTTTAACATGCACCATGGACACCATTGTTCATAATGTAAAATTCTTCATTACACACGTTTATCAAATTATATTACACTTGGACTTTATTTCATTAAATGTAATGTTTCCAACAATTTCATAAAAGCTAATGTGAAAGCTTAAGGAAAGTAGATCATGCTATTTACCTTGCAGAGATGTCATGTCTGACTGGTGGAGTCCGTTCTGCTGAGCTGTGAACTGACTTCTCTGATTATCCAAATGGCAACACAGTTCATATCAACAGACTGTGCTGTTAGCCGGTTCTGACAGACTCCAAAATCTAAGTGTCAGTCTGGGAACTGCTTAGGAGCCTTGGCCACAGTCAAACGAAGTACCATTTTGTTAACAAGTATCACCTTGCAACTACTATTATGACTACTACACTATACTTTGCTCAAGGATTTACACAATGCAATAGCACACTGGGGTGAGCAGGAATGAATACCTACTCTAGCAGCTCTATCCACCAGATATGATGATAACAGTAATTATTACTGCCCCGTGTGTTGAAAAGGTCTCTCTCCTCCTAATTATCAGTATCTGATAGAGAGCCGAAGGATGGAGGGAGGTACATCCCTCGTTCTATGTAACCATCTGCCTAGGTGTCCTGTCCTAATGCCTCTAATGCTAGTCCCTCTCTTGAGGGGCAAATATTAGAATTTCTAGTCTTTTAAGAGAACTGTAGAAACAAGGGGCCTTGCTGAAGTGTCACTGATGAAGCTTTGGTAGAGAGGATGGAAGAAATCAAACCAGGAATTGCACAAACACTGACCTCGAAATCTAAAACATGTTTTACAGTTTACGGTTTTGAAATCTGTGCAAAAATGTACAACATATAAAGATCTTTTCTTGTCTGAACTCTATGTGGAGAAAAAAATGAATATAAAGAAAATAAAGCAAATGCAGAAAACAAAAAAGGAAAGGTTGTTAAATTTCAGGCGATTTCATCTCCTGTTTAGTCTAAACAACATGCCTTTATACTACAAACACTATTAAACACAACTGTACACAAAATCAAGATTGTACGTTTCCAATACTCAAGAATTGTAAACACAAACAAGACAATAACTTGTAGCCATGTGGCTAATGCTAGCTTGTATCAGTTGATCTGCAGACTTTTCTGGCTTATAGCTTCAGCCGGTACAACGAAACAAGCTGGTCTATGATGTGGTGTATAAACTGGATGAACTGAGAGACACTCTAACGGACGTGCTGTTTTCTCTCACAGCCTCTAGGAATGTACAGGGAGGCAACACACACTTTTTTAGCTGCACTGTAAAGCTACATTAAATCTTGCTGACCTGAATTCATAGTGAACATCTTACTTTACAGTGAGTGTGGAAACCTGTTTTCTAAAAATGCAATGTTGATTATTAAGATGATAATAACAGGTTTATTCTGCTATAGATTTTGTTGGCTCTTATATAAAAAAAAAATCCTTTAAAAAAACTCCTAAAGAAAAAAAAAAGAAAAAAGACGATATAATATTGCTCCGGTCAGGACAAGCATTAAATACTCTGTAAACACTATGTACAATGCAACCTTTATTGTTTGTGTCTTCTTGTGAATTCAGCATTACAACTAAGGACAATTTTTTAGTTATTTCAAGAAGAGTCTATCTTCAAAACTACTGTTCTTGTTTACCACCCTGTTTCTGTGTTCCATTAATCTTACTCCATGCATCCTTCATCATTTTGTCCCACGATGGCATCTCCTTTACAATTAATACGTGTACATTTTATGAAACATCTGGTGACCTCTGTGGTGAACCTCTCCCTGAAATACTCTGAACCTTGTGAACGCCTGTCAGCATGTGTGAATGTTTTTTTTTTTTTACCTTTGGCAGAGATTCATAGACCTCTACAGGGTCTAAACCCCCTGGACCCAGTCTCTTCTGCTGGTCTTCGTTCTCCAGCTCCTTCATAGCGTTCTCCACACGAGTCTGCGCACAGCTGCGGATCCGCTCCTTCAGCAGCTCCAGCTCATGGTCAAACGCGTCTTGGTATGGCTTGTCTGCAGTCTGACATGGACACAAAGACACTTCAATGGCCATATAAATACACAAAACAACTTCATAACAGACCATGTTTGGCTAACTACAGACCTTGATATTTGAGAAGAACTGTCTGAAGCAGCCTCTTGGGTCAACTTTAAGCGCCCGACCTAAATCCAAGATGAACTGCATGACGATGGCCTGATGGGCCACCTGCTCCATCAGTGCATGTTTCTACATGGAGAACACAGAGAATTCACAAGGATTTCCCAGACAGAATTATGTTGCTTTATCCCAGAACATGCACACACACACTTACAGCACTCACCTCATCTATCTCAAAGTCAATACAGATCACAACAAGGCAGTTGGCCGTCTCTTCACACACCAGATGTGGGTTGTCTGACAGATACTTCTGACTGTCGTCCCAGCGCCGCAACATACCTGGCGCACACACACGTACATCCACCAAAATGCTACATTCAGATTAAGCTGCAGAGGTTGTGTTCATGACACACAAATTCAAATATGTTCTGTGTTCAAGTGGTATAACACATAACAACGCTATTGCTTGGTGACAATCAAAATGGATGATGCCATATCCCCTTTTCAAAAATGGTGATTTTGTGTTTTGACAATTTTTGAGCATTGACACTGCTTCCTAACTCAAGTGGATGGAGTACAAAAAATTATCCAGATACAGTGTGAGCAATGTCACAAAACTGCTGCTTCTGAGTTGTCCCTCTGCAGTCTAAGTTATTTATTCATTTCTTCAGTCATCCTTGTTTCTATATAGTTGGGGGACAGTTTCCTTACTTGTAAATCCTAGTAACTCTGTTTTCCTTCCAAATTGTCTCCTTTTTTAATTATATCCCTAAAAAAAGACAGACTAATTCATGACTAAAGCACATCTTACATGATTTACAGCTCTTGTCTTCCCTGTTGATTACTAAGTGGAGGGGAAAGGGAAAGTCAAGTATGTTTGTGTCATCAACTTTGACCATGGAAAAAAGGCTGACGGTGAACGAAATGTATGAAACTGCAAAAACAGAACCAGGGCAAGCATGTTTTCAAACAAGCAACCTGACACTTCGCCTGTTTGCTGACACACAAAGCAAGTTAAGACATTTTCACTGAGGGAAAACTGAAACAATCTGATGGTCACTCACTTCCCTGTGTGCATCGCTTGCAATTAGGAAGCGATGTGAACCACACAAAAAACTAAAAGTCAGGATGTGTGCTGATTTTATTTTGACCATTCTTTTATAAATTTGTCTTTTCCAATCCCCCATTACTATAGAGGTGTGATAGTAAATTGCTGGAGTGCCTCTTTAAAATCAGTTTACAGGGTCACGAATAGTTCATTAGTGTGTTCCTCATAAAGATATTAAACACGATCCCACTTGAAAAGATTTAAATTCATGTTTAAATCCCAGAAGTTTGGATTTTATACATTATGATTTATTCAATATTGTTCACTGGCTGTGTGTTCCCCGTTTTGTAGTGCGTGATCCTATACAGTGGACTCAAATGTCCCACAATGCAGCATAATAAGTAGCATACAATCTATGCACATAAGTCAACAGCTACAGAAACTACCACGATATATGTACTGTATGTTTACCACTTTGAAATAGAAAGATTTGTGCAGTGGTGTGACACCAACTATCTTGTGCTGAATGTGAAGAAAACTGAGGAGATGGTGTTTGACCCTGAGCCAGCCAGCAATCTTTGGCCGATGGTTACTGATCGATCCATCCATCCATCACTCGGGTCATCATTGTCAAGGTGGATATATGTACAAACTGTTAAACAGAAGTTATGTGTCATTGAAATACTGACTTTCTTTTTTTATGTGTGTATGACTTTGTCTTCTGTGGGACTGCAGGACTAAGTCCAGAACAGGGAAATTTGTATATGTGATCTTCTAAACACACATAAAAATTTGAATTTTGAAAACTGGAATGGCCCGAGTACCGTCCAAAAAATATTGTTTGGATTTTGCCATTTGATCTAATCAGCAGAGAGTTCACAAAAACTGAGTGTATGTGGAGTTGATAATGGTTAAATATATAAAACAAAGCAGAAGGGAGGGGTACATTTGAGAAGAATAGGGAGGAAGTACGGAGGAAAAGATTACAAACATACTCAGTCAGATCAAGACTAAAGCATACCAAAGTGTTTAATTTCCTTCATATACGTCTCTGCAAAGGTCTTATGCTTCTCAACCTTTTCCTTCATTGTAACAGGCTTGGTGTTGACTACACTCTAGAAAACAAGATAATAAGACAACAGATTATTCAGGATTCTGACATGTCACACTGCATCTTGCAAATTCTGTGACCTTGATGCCACGCCTCACCTTGCTGAAACCTTCTTTGCTGATAGTGTCGACATTCCAGGGCTGCTTCTTTTCTTCTCGTTGATGCTCTTCGATCATTTTCTCGAAAGACTTTTCATCCTTCTTCAGTTTTCTCACCTCGGCCTGGACTTTCTTCAGCTCAGCCTCTCTCTCCTCATCCTCCTCTCCCTCCTTACTTACTTTCTCCAACTCTCCAAGTCGTGCCTGGGCTTCTTCCAATTGCCTCTTGCATTCTGCGAGGTTATTCTCCAGGTCTTCCCCTCTCTGCTGAAACTCAGCCATTCGCTCCAGCCGGGCCTGTTACGGCAAATGACAAATGAAAAAGACATATAAGACACAGATGGTGGGAGTTGAGAAAAGAGTGCGCTCTAAAGGGAGGTCAGGTAGGGAGGGAAAAAAAAAAGTTAAATCAGAAGAAAACTGCAACACAC
Source organism: Lutjanus erythropterus (assembly GCF_056507025.1). Classification (NCBI taxonomy): domain Eukaryota; kingdom Metazoa; phylum Chordata; class Actinopteri; order Lutjaniformes; family Lutjanidae; genus Lutjanus; species Lutjanus erythropterus. The sequence continues at coordinate 8,543,581 of NC_139319.1, forward strand.
ACAATCAAAACAAAAAGAAAAAAATTAAAAACGAAAAACAGTCACAAGCACATGAATCACCTCCTGATCTGGAACTGTATCTCAAATATCTTGGGAACTATTCATTGGAACTATCATGCCCATTGCTGGGTAACGAAATATGTCAATTTCATGAATCATTTGGTTATCTTCACTAAAGAACACCTTCACGGCCACAGTTGTACATCCATGAGCTGATATGAGCAGTGACACTGAACCTTACGGTCCAGCGCTGGAGCCAACAACATTGAAAACATATCAGCCACTAGTATCAGGACTTTTTAAGTGGGGTTGTATGAGGTATCCTTTGTTTGTGTATTGCTTAGTACAGTAGATGGCTGTTGGCTCCCAGGTGGGACAATAATACTAATAATAATAACGATAACAATAATTTTATTTATACAGCACTTTTCAAGCTTATGCACAAAGTGCTTTCCATATTAAAAGATTTACAGAACAAGAACCAGCAGTTCTGGTGTAGAAGCTAAGCAATGTACTGCTGTGTAAAGGGTCAGGAGAAAAGCATATTTTAGCTGTCTAGAAAAGGTTCATCTAAAAGAATATCAGTTTAAGAGTACGCTATATTCTGAATAGTTTCATCACATTGCCGTGCCGTCAAACAGCGCTGTCTGATAGGAAACCACCATTGTATGAGCCAAATATCACCTTCTCCAAATCAACCAGACTCCTTTGGCAAAAACTGTAATTTCACCTTGCACAGCACGGGAGTTGCTCATCTATTCTTGTCTCAAACTGTTAGTTTGTTTGTGTTATTGTGTGACTTTTGTGAATCCAAACAAATCCTGGAAACACCAAAGTCACCCAATAATACAAACAAATTAACACACTGGGGCAGTCGATGCCAAGCAACTCCTGTGTTCTGCAGTGTAAAATGACTGTTTGTTTTGTTGCTGCCCCTGTTCAAAGCAGATCACTGTTTAGCTTCCTACATTGGTACGCCTGCTGTTTCTCCAAACTGGGGTTGTGCTGAATGTCATCTACTGTAGACAATGACTATGGACCTCATATAAGCCCACTTCAAAAAGCAAACTATCTCTTTAAGAAAAACAGGAAGAAAAACAGACAAGTGAAACTGGGAGATATTGGTAACTAAAAGTCACTCTAGACCTTTCACTTCACCAGTCATGTGACAGCCAGGCATCAGCTAATCTCCTTAGTTACACAGAACCAGAGCCATGCAAACTCATTTTGTCGCGTTATTATTTGAAAGGTCAGGAGTGAACCTTTATGCTCTTCCCCAAAACATGACTTTGGCATTTCTGCACTGCATTTTCTTGTCACACATATGCCAAACCACAATATCTGTGATCAACTAAAATCAACTGATAATATCAGCCTGGCAAATTTTAGCAGTGGAGCTCTGATATTTTCTCTTGTAAAGAAGCACAGTCAACAACAACAAGGTGTTACACAAACTATGTGACACATCATTGTTGCCTGATTAGGATTTATAACTGGGAATTCTGAACCTGTCAAGACTGATCATATATTAGTCATGGTGACACAGCTTACTGCATTTTTTTAGGTTACCTCAGTCCAGACTTTCCAATCTGCCCACTTAACTGCCAGAGAAAGAGTTGACTGACTCAATCTGTTAACTCCATTTCCAGAAAATCAGTTGACTGATACTCTGGGAATTTCTGAAAACTGTTTAGGTGTTGTCTGCCTTCTCTCAAACACAAACGTAATGTCTCTTTCCAGAAATCATGACCTGGTTACTCAAGATTCACAGACCTTGTTGGGAGCAATTTCATGTAAGAACTACTTTTTCTATCAATGATTTTTGTGCTATTGTAATCTGTTATTTCCGTTGCATTATATTTAAGAGAATGCATCATATATAGTCAATGTCTCCAAAACTCTGCAAACAGCACAACAGGTAAGAGGAAAAATGTGTTGTATTTGACTCAAATGTGAACAATACTGTTAATCTGTCAGTCTTTTAGGCGTATTGTACGCCTTTTTTATGTTGCAGATTGCTCATAACATTCTGCCTGTTCTCTGTCTCCTCCAACCCCCTCATTTTCCTTTACTCTTTTCTTGAAAGCCCACTGTGACTTTCGTTTTTAAAAAGTGCTATAAAAATCATAGTTCAATGTTAACGGTTTCTTTTCACTAACTTGTTCAGGCAAGTGGGTCAGAAATCTAGTTGCACACATTTTCCTGCACTCAGTTTTTAAGCAGTGGTTATCAAATAAAAACAAAGACTAACGTTTATTTCCATGCTTAGTTTTTTCAAGTCCAAGGTGATATCTTTATCTTTATCTTTGTCAGCCCCAAACCCAAAGATATTTGGTTTAATATGACCATAGAGGAAGAAAAACAGGGAATCCAAGATGTTGAAGACATAATTTCCTGCCATTTTTACATGAAAAATTACTTTAATGATTAATCTATCATCAAAATACACTTGCCCCCTCAGGCAAATGAGTTTCCAAATTTGCTTGCTCATAGTGGCATTTTACCTGGCCACAGCAAGTCGGGAAATGTTATTGTTGAGCCCTGCAAACAGAGTTTGCTAGGGAGTCTTTAGCTTGGTTGTGTCTGAGGGAACCCTAGACTTGCCAAACTCTCGCGAGATTAATATTTGTTGATTCTTCATTGTGGACGTTGTACAAACCAATTACGTTTATAAGGTGACAGTACCGTGGTTTGGGTCTGCTTTGGTTCAGAGGCAAACAAAAAAACTTGGTTGTGGTTAGTCCAAGACCATGGTTTAGGTTCACGTAATTACTCTCGCGAGATCTTTCTCTGGTCTAGGGTTCCCTCCAGCGTCACAGAATCTGTGTAACACCTGTTGGTTAACTCTGGTTGTCAGTCTGTTTCTATAAGTCACTTCTACTAGTAAAACTAACCAGTTATAAGACTCCAAACTTCACGGCTACTACATGTTTCACTGCTGACCCGGTGTCTCATTCTGAACAGGCTCGGCGTGTCGACGAACGGACTGGTCGCATCTTCATCATCCGACACATAGATGTGATCCCAGGCGCTGTAGTCGATGCCCGCTCCGGTGCTCATCATCCAGCGCTTTCTGCTCTCCTCTCCTCCTACTCAGGTTTTCACTCTTCCGCGGGGACACTACGCCGACAAGAAGTCAGCAAACAAGACAGAAATCGATAGTTTCACAATCCTCTTAGCGAGAGAGGAAGACACAAGCCGTTTACAGCATAAATCTCCTTACTAACGGCAGCCCCGCGCGCCTGGTCCCTGGAAGCCAATCAATACACGTCATCAAGAAGCGCAGGTTGTGTCGTATTTACTTGTTTGTTTATTGATTTAAATAGCCAAAATCACAGACAAACTCCGATTTTAATGGGAAAAATTATGATAATAGAGGAGTTTTTGCTGACTTTCATGCTCTTTCTTACAATGAATGTATCTCTTTTTTAAACGTGTGTGAAGTGACTTGGCATCACGTTTAAAGGTGCATGATATAGATTTTTTTTAGCCAATACCAATAACCAATATTTACCTGCTTCTCATGGCTAACACCGTTAGCATAACTGATAATTTCACATTTTTATACTTTAAAAAGAATGACATATAACCTGTAGTTTATTTACTTTTTTATTAGTACAATAAACATTTTTTTATTAGTAAAAAAAACAAAAAAACAACAAATAAGCATTGGCTTTTATAGTTGCCTACAAATTCAATCTGTCAAATCAGATAGTATAGCCAGAATAATAATTATAAATTTCCCATTATTGGCCAATAATGTATCGGCCCAATATTAATGGTGCATTAATTATTAAACAGTTAAGTGTCACTAGTATGTTTGATCATTTATAAATAAAATACCTAGAAATAAAAGAACAAACATATTGGACAAAAATATCTGCCAATACCAATATAGCCCTTGGCTGATAATATATTGGCTCTAGTATTTATTTATATTAGTATTTATGTTGAAACATTTCTGTTTAGATTAAAATAACTTTAATATGTGAATTACTGTGTGGCCTACACCTCTGTAATAAAAACACACAGGGAACTATTAAACTCTTGGCATGTAAAGGTCAGCTAAATTTCTAGCATGTAGGGCAGCCTGTTTTGCGTTTTGTCCACACAAAGAGCAACCTAGAGGGCATCTCATCACGTCCTCCTAGACACTCGCCCACCCTAAAGGGCACTTTAACATACATCAGTAAATGAGACAGTTACAGAGCTAATAGCGCTGTGTGTTACACCACCCCACCATACAGGTGACAAGAAAAGACAAACTCAAATAAACAACTTTTTGTCGTTGTTTGGCCACATAAAGGTGACATACACCTCAATATATATATGACAAAAACGCTTAGGAATATTGATTTTAACTTCATGGGGACTTTAATGGCTGCCACCATTGTGAAAGCAAATTAAATTAGTCTGTTTACATTTTCCCAGACAGATTTACAGTGACTCATATGTCATTTAAAAAGAAAGAGGAAGAGATTTTTATTAAGATAATTTTGTTTTTGAGATCCTATCACTTTCGTCCACAGGAACCTCCAAAATCAAAAACAAAATATGAAAATTCCTTGAAGTTGTTGTCATCACACTCATCCATCAATGTGTTTGTGAACAAGCTTCAAGAACAAGAACAGGGGTATGAAAAATAGCATGTCATGGAGCCACTGGGCAAGAGTGTCCGGCCAGGATGCAAAGGTGTTTCCTCTGGTGTTAAGTGTTTTCACTTTATGGGCTGGTGATCACACCAAAAGCAGGCTCATAAACTTCAGTGGCAGCTTTCAAAAACACAAGCTGTCATTCCTTTTCAGTTGTAGAGTTGATATATGCGTGACTGCAAGGACCAAGACATGTAAGACAGAGCTGGTTTAATTCTGGTATTTCAGGGATATGTTCCCCCTCCAGTGAGAAAAATGTGCAGAAACCATCCACGAATAGATAGACGTACACTCTTAGCAATCAAGATGCCAACTAGAACCATAAATGGTTCTTGGGCCCCATAGGAAAACCTTTTTTGGTTCCCATCATGTTCCACTTCTAACACTTTCAAAGACTTCTACCTAAAACCCCACATAAAGGGTTAAACCTAGAACCATTTGTGAAAGGTTCCACCTGGAACCCCTTAATGGAGGTTCTATCGAGAACCTTTCCACCTTCCAAGGGTCCCGACAAGAAACCATCCAGGAGGTTTCTCCAAGAACCTTGCTATATTCTGTGGGTTTTATCAAGAACATGCCCAGGGTGTTCTACTTTGAACCTTTTTATATTCCATGGGTTTAATCTAGAACCCATCGAGAGGGTTCTACCGAGAAGAACCTTTTTATATTGTAAGGGTTTAATCTAGAACCCACCAAAGAGGTCCTACTGAGCAACATTTCGTTGTCTAGGGGTTTGATCTAGAACACACTGAGGGTGCTCTACTGAGAACCTTTTACTGTCCAAGGGGTTAGTCTAGGACCCACCCAGGGCGTTCTACCAAGAACCCTTTTGTATTATAATGGTTTTATCTACAGCCCACTCAGAGGGTTCTACAGAGAACCTTTTTGTTATCCAAGAGTTTAAGTCTTGAACCCAACCAGAAGGCTCTACTGATAACCTTTTTATATTTCAAAGGTTTACACTAGAACACACAGGGGGTTCTACTAAGAACCCATTTACATTATGGTGCAAAAATCCTGTGATGATGATGATGAAAGACTTCTTCAAGGATTTTGACAATCCTTGAAGAACGGCTCTTTGGATGAAAAGGGTTCTTTATGGAACCCTTGACAAACCCTTTCTTCAGAAGCAGATGGTTCTGGGTAGAACCCTTTTGGAACCCTTATTTCTAAGAGTGCACTGTGTAGCCTACATGAACACTAGCTGGCATATAACAGTCTGAGATAAATCAAATCAGTTTTAACAGGTATTTCATCACTACTTTATTTTATCTTTATTATTGATGATAACAGGTTTATCAGGTTCTCTCTTTCCGCAGCTGATTTCCTAAATGTGTCTTCCTGGAAGACGATAAGAGGAGTGAAATACTTCTGGGATCCAAAGACTCACTCCACCCTAAACTAAATGTCTGAGTGGAGTTCCCCGTAAAAACCTGAAAACTGAAAATAAAAAGCTGTTAAGCTACACTAGCAGTAAACAAGAAATCTGCAATTACTTCTTTCAGTTTAATCTGTACTTTTGGTTTTTTACCGTACGTACTGGTTTGTGTGCAGAGAGAGAGAGAGGGTTATTTGCATATCCATGAATCATTACTAAATGAAGGTGAAGTGTAGAACTAAATGTAAGCAATTTTAACAAGGCATTTTATCTTATTTTGCAAAAAAAATACACAAATTATTACTTCTTGCATTTTATATTGGTTAAAACATGACTAAAGCATACAGTGTATATCTTCCTCCTCCCAGTCAACCTCGTATAAATGGCGAACTCTGGTAAAGACTCTGGTCTCAGCTGAGAAAAAGGTTGAGGAAAGTTTACGGCTTCATTGACATGGATGGGAGTTCAAAACATACTACGTTAATCAGATTAAATACATACATGAGGGGGTGCCTGGTATATTTTTTATCCTATAAGGGGTAATTGGCTGAGCAAAAATTGAGTACCATTGCAGAAGATTTAGTGGCATCTAGGGGTGAGATTGCAGATTGCAACCAAATTAATACTGCTCACCTCACACTTCCCTTCCAAGTGAGAACATTGGTCACAAAACTCTATAACTCTATACTCTGTCTGTTCTGGGACACTGTATAAACATCTGTGGAGGAGAATACACACCCTCTGTAGATGTAAAGAAAACACAATGATGCTTATTTTCAGGTGATTATACACTATTGAAAACATACTTATGAATATTATATTCAATTTCTGCCATATTCTGCATATTCCCTGTAAGTCTTACATACTGGACCTTTACAACACAATAAAATATCAATGAAAGAGACAGGGATGCATCTTACTGTGTGTTTTAAATTTATTCTTCTTTCTTCTTTTAAAAATAAAAATGGCTTCTTGAAATTCCAGTGTGGAGCTAATTATCAGACATTTTTTTTTCTTACAAGAAATTCATCTTTTTCTTTCGCATTCAGCAAACACATTAATATAGTACACATGCGTACACATATACACACAGATGCACAAGACAAATACATACACATGTTCACTGTAACTTTTACTCGATTTACACATATTTCAAAATAAAGTCCTTTGCAGTAGCACAACCAAAATACAACAGAGAGAGACAGTAAAACAGCATATTCACTAGATGTGTAGATTAAAGTGTGTATTTGTGATAATAAATGGTTTTAAAAAACATAGGCGGCATCAGAGGACAGTGACCAGGAAATGAGGCGGAGAGAGAAGCAGAACCAAAGGAAATTCCTACTGTGTGACAAACTTACTTGGCAATAAACTTTATTGTGATTCTGAGCATCAGCTTAAGGTTAAAGAACAGTTGGAGACTGTCCATCAGAGGTGGGGGACTCAAGTCAAATGTCTTCACTCAAGTCACAAATTTGAGGACATCAGACTTGCTGGACTATCTGATAAAAGACTCAACTTGACTTTGACTTACAGTTCCCTCTGAGTCGCCTGGCTGCTTCCTGTGAGGTGGACTGTACAGGGTATTCAGCTACAAGCAAGACTCCAAACAGTAGTGACTGAAAAAATTTAAAGGGAACTGTGAACTGTGGAGGGAAGAACTGAAAAATGATTCTTCGCCTTACTGGAAGCTGACAAGCAAGATTACCCATCAGTCATTGCACCAAAATCAAACAACAGAGCTCAAAGAGGAGTTTTTATTTTTTATTTTATCTCACAGATATTTATTTAATTAAAATCTACTAAAATATTTAATAAAATATATAACATGTTTTAATTTGAACAAATCTGCAATCTATTTACTTTAATAAATAATAAAATAAACACGATATTTCATCAGTCATCAAGTGAACATGTTCAGTTGAAATAATCGCCTCTCTGACATCAACATTGCGGTGCCCCCTTCTGAAATTTCGAGTCTGGGTCAGGACAACTGTTTTTGTATGCTTTCACATCACTTGGAGTTAAAGTTAATGCCGAATATTCACAGAATGAGTAAGTGTGCATTTATGAGTCGTAATAAATCATTAATAATCCTTTAGAAGGCGTAGATGTTTATAATTGATTTCAGACTATTTAATATTTAATATATTTGTGATGTATTCATTTTGCATGTGCAATTTCCACATATAGCACTTTAAATACTTAATTTAATACTGATATATTTATTTATTTTATATTGATATTTTATGTTTATACATTGTTTACATATTTAAGTATTGTCATAACTGATGTTACCAATCATAATCATCAAGGATGACATAATATGGATACATAATAACAATCTGTAAACAATCAGCATAATATTACATAACAATCTGTAAATCTGCATGATATTAATCTTTTTAGGAGTGACACTGTACATCTTGTAAATTAATCAGATCACATTTATTCACAAGTAACATACATTTAAATATGACATGTTTTGTAATTCTAGTTTTTCTGTGTTTGATTTCATTCAAATATTTTATTTCAGTAATATAAAATTTTCACAGTTGCAGGAAAAAGTGTCCAAGGTGTTTTACGTTACCCGAATAATGCATGAAGGAACAATGTGTGCGAGTGTGATGTTCTGAATGGAGGAGTTTTTGTCAAGTTCCCTTGACTGTTTATGTGCACCGCGGAGCAGAACACAGACTTGAAGCAGATGACTCCAACTGAGTTTTAAATATTTGCATTTTTCTAGGCAGACCAGCAGAGGCCGAACACACGAGGCAGCAATCATGGAGGGAGCTAATGTTTGTCCAAAAATATTAAAATCTGGATTCAATGATTACGTTGTTGATGACGGCAGTAAGAAGAGAACACTTCGACAGGTGTGTTAATAGGACAAGGAGAAATGTTACGATCCTTGTGAAGAGGAACCAGACGAGGAGGCTTTAACACTGCGTTGTAAATTTATGTTGTTTATTATGTGCTCCTGTTTTCATTTTAGAGCTTTATTAAAATGTCAGAGCACCATTCTTCCTTTTTATACATTTAGGAGGCTTCATTACTACAAAATTTCAAACATCAGTAAGATTTCTAAGGTGCACTCTTAGAAATAAAAGGCTAACTAGAACTATATAGGGTTCTTCAGCTTGTAGTGAATGCTTTTTGAGTTTTCTACCTAGAACCCAGCATACAGTATTATACAGATGTATCTTACAGTATTATTATACAAAAGTTCTACCCAGAACTCCTGTGAAGGCACTTTTCCACCAAACTACCTCTGGTTCTTTAACCTGTTCTGTTCGAGATTGCTGGTGCTATCTAGCCCGTGCTTTCTCCGGTTTTGAGCGGAACCATTGTGATATCAAGGGCGTTATCAACAGAGGGCGCTGCACAATGACCAATGACTTGGAGAACGTGAGAGGCAAACTTTGAATCACAAAGCTGCCATTTTTTGGTTCCAGCTGGGAACCAATCTTTCGGGTTCCAAACCAGTTCATTTCCGGTGTAAATGCTCAGAACATTCAAAATTAGGTGCTTGAACCGGAATGGAGCCCGTTCCATTTATGAACCCATCTTTGGTGTTTAGAAGGGCTCCGCCTGTAACCTCTAGTCTTACAAAGAACCCTTGACGAACCCTTTCTTCAAAAGAGGTTCTTTAGAAGCAAACTGGTCTGGGGAGAATGTCAGCCCAACAAGAAGAACCCTTATTTTTAAAAGTGTATAAGCAGGCTGCAACAGTTCTGATTAATGTTGAAAATTACACTAAAATTTTCACAACCACTGTCTTCATTTTCTGGTTTAAATGTGGAAACTGAAGGAGATCATATGACTTGATTTTTGACTTGCTTTGCTTACAGGAGGGACAGGACTTGCTTGATTCTCAATAACCTGGGACTTGCTGAAGACTTGCACATTGGTGACTGACTCCCACCTCTGCTGTCCATAAACAGTTCATGTCTTCCCACAGTCTCACTATGGATTGGGCACAAGAGAGTGCTGTTTCTTGGTACGGAGAAGAACATCCTTCAGGTTGTACTTCCCCATCCGGTTGTGTCTGTAGTAGTGGATGTAGAACACTACCACGATGGCGACCAACAGAAGAACACCTAATAGTGCTAAAATTAGAATGAATCCGATGTTGCTGACTGCAGAGGGTTGGGTGAGGGGTATGGGTAGAGAAGAAAAAAACAGAATATTCTATGTCAGATCAATATCACATATCACAATAGCACCAACAAACTTCCTTCCTCATGTTGAATGTGTGAGAATAAATTCTCTACTGCTGTGAGAAAGCAACACTGAAAGCAGCGTTCTGGTTTCTCATCAGTGACTCGCTTTCCAGCATTAACAATAACATTGAAGACTGGACATGACAAACCTTAACCCTGTAATACCATGCATATCATATTTCATACACAAGTTTCATCAGATCAGTATGATCAATATTTTCCTGAAAACCCTGTAGTATGTAATCTGAGTCATGTCTTCTACCCACAGTGCACTGCAGGCAGCAGCCGGCCTGTGAGTGCAAAATCCAACGTGGCTGCTCGTTTTTAGCAGGAAAATCTTTGCTAATTCTGAATTTTTACCTTATTTTATGGTAAAATTCTGTTTGAAAAGTGTGCATCAAATATGACACAGTAGGTAGATAAGATAATTTATCTGAGTCTCTAAATCATTATTCTTTTGAATTTCATGATGTAATCTGCATCATTCCTACCATAAACACAAATACACTGTTCAATAAACTAATTCAAGTTTAAATGTGTTCCTGTCATCTTATAATCAAGTTAGACTATAAACTGAGATACTTAAATATGTTTTTTTATATGTCACTTGCTCTCATTATAATGACTCAGATGTTGCAAACTATTATTAAAAGTGAGTGCTCCCTAATAATTGTCTTTTGAATTGATTTTAAATTTAAATTCCTTTGTTATCATAATTGTATGATATATATTGACCAATGCAGATTTATATTTATTATCCTGTTTTAGCCGACCACAGGGCAAAATGAAAAGGTTCTTGTTTGGAAAAAAGCCAAACCAAGTGAAGTGTGCCTTTTTTTATAAATCAAACCCACTGTGATCAATGAATCTTTTCCTTTGTTTCATAAATGCTTAACATATAAAATATCATACAAAAATATCATAAATATCATGAATTATTTTTTAGATTATGTCAAAGGGCCCAACGAACACTTAACAGAATAAACTAAACAGAATTTCTTGGCGATTATTTGATGTGTCAGGCTGTACATGGTTAAAACTTACCTGTGACGTCCACATGATAAACCTTAGTGACATTCCCCACACTGTTGCTGACCAAACAGGTGTATTCTCCTTTATCCTCAGTGGTCACAGAATTGATAGACAGAACGCTACTGGTTGAGGAAACTCCTCCTGATGACCTCATCCAGGTGTACGAGGGTGTGGGGTTTCCCACAGCTGTGCAGTTCAGTTGTAGAGGGGCTTCCTCTGCGATGACAATCTGATCTGGTTGTGATGACACCACGAGCTGAGGCTGATCTGTGTGTGGATCAAATGAGGAAGAAGAACAACATGTCATTACAGCAAAATGGGAAATTTGAACAGATGGAGAAAACAGTAAAACAGTAAAAAAAAAAGCAGTGGTGGAAAGTACCCGTAATTTTTACCACAATACTGTCCCTGACAGGCTGCTTTCACTTTCTACTTCTGCTCTAAAACATTTCAGAGGAACATATTTTACTTTTTAGGCATTTCTTTTACAGGCACAACTATAGTTAGAGATCATTTTATTGTATTAGATACTGTAACAAACTGGTTTAAGTCTCACAGTGTGCAGAGATGTTAGTTCAGTTAGAGAAGATAGAGTAGGGGTCTGCAACCTGTGGTTCCAGAGCCAAATGCAGCTCTATTGCCCCTCTCTAGTTACTCTCATGAACTTATATGGAAATTAGTAACGGTGTGACGTATAAGCTTGGTTAGAGCGCAGCCCAAAGAGCCAAGGGTTGTCTAAACTGGGGACCTGTTTTTTGGTCGATTTTTTTTTTTTTTTTTTTTGCAGCCTACGTCTGCAGCTTGGTGCTTTTTCCAACACATTTTGCCAATGGTTTGTCCTGTGTCTCAGTAGGCCTGCTATGGATGCCAAATCCAAAAAAGACAAGTCTCCCAAGAAAAACAGAGAATTTAATAATGTCTCATTAGATTAGATTTGGGCTAATGTAACAGTGGTTTGCAGTCTGAAAAGGCTGTCTGGCTGTCTTTTATATGTGAGCCTTTTTTAAGTTGCTACGATATGTTTTGCTGCTGACCCTGACCCCAGCAGTTCAATAGTTATTTTTTGAGTAACCACAGTTCAGTATTCACTCTCCTTTGTAGTTCTGTTTTTGGTCTGCACAAATGTGTTTGTTATATTTAAATATCTGAGTCTGTAGCTGATAAAAGCTCCACTATGTTCAGCAGCTAGTCACTAGAGTTTGTCTGTCTGCCATTCGGTGCAGGTGGGGTTTTAGAGCTTTTTCACTGAAAGCATGTTGATTAGAGCTGTGAGAGTAAACCAAACAGTTATGTGTGCAGTACAAACCAAAACAATGAGATGAAAAACACCATAGAGAGCCTAAGTCATGGCCTTTCCGGTGAACCACCATGGGACCTAATTTCAGTCAATGGCGAGAAACAAATTATTTTTGGATCCCATTTGAACTGTGGCACGAATTACACATATGATATTTGTGTATATACGATACATGATGTTTTACAAGTCAAGACAGACGCTGTTGGTCGTAAGACTGTTCAAGTATCAGACTGTGAAGTAAGTAATTAGAAAGACTACACACCCAGAAGTTCCATGATTTTCTCCCTCAAAAAGCTAACATTAGCCACTGAAGCCATGATGCCTGTGTGCTTTCATACCAGGATGTAGTCACACAGGCACTGGGTTTTCTCCAACCTAAGTTCATGTTCAAGATGGGGATGCAACAACCCCCCAAACTGAGGCAAAGCAGGCATGGTCTATAAATTTCACTGGTGTTTGAAAGGACCACTCATGAAGTCATAACACATGCTATATTAATCGTGTGCACACGGCTCTGGTCTGAGAGGCTACAGCTGACATTTAGGCTAAAAACATGGTGTAAATGGCATCTTTTGAGGTCAAATTGTAATGTCGCGGCTTACGGACACTTGGATTACACCACACGAGCAGCATGGAGACATTTTGTGTACATTTTTAAAACTGGTCACCATTCGCTTCAATTGTACTGGATTTGGCTGCAACGCTGTTTTCCATTCACCCATCCTCACATCAGCATAGGGGTGAGTAGATATTGAGTGAATTTTCATTTTTGGATGAACTTTCACTGTAAGTCACATGATGAGGCCCAGTGCTTTAGTTAGACTAATTAGCTAACAAGCACAAAGTGCCATGAGTTAAAACACTTCTGACTGTTGATGCAGTTAGTACAGTAACTTGTGGCTCTACCATCTAAATTAGACTAAATGTGAAAGGCCATAGCTTCAAGAACACTGGATTCATACTTTATCTAAAACACTTCTGCGCGAAATACAGGCAGAGATGGCAGCATATCACTGCAGAAAAATGGCCAAAAGTTCCTGAAAAACCCACCCAAACCCACCTGGCCGACTGTTTCTAACACAGCGGTGCCGGCTGTCTGCTTGAGTCGCGGCAACAGCCTCTGACCGCAAACAGAATATGGAATCTGTCTTTAAAAACACTATGTGACTTGTTTTAAGGAATTCGACTTATTTATAATATGAGGAATTGTTAACTATCACTTCCATGAGGCTGTTCAGTCAGACGGTGACAGATCACAGGAATTCTTTGACCTCAGTGCTTATTAATACCACTAGATAATAGACTAAAGTGGTTTGCCTGATATAAGCTATGGCCAATGTGTTTTGAGCGGTTTCATACAAAACTAAACTACAACAATCCTACCACAAAGTTGCGACTTTCTAGACTTGTAAAATTATCTTTTAAATTGACAAACACGTGTAATTTGTGGCACAGTTCAAATGGGATCAAAAAATAATATCTCTCACCTTTGACTACCATTCATATTCATTCCAAAGACACACTGGAGCACACTGCCTGATTTAGGCTGTCTACTTTTACATACAAGTAGTCATGGGACCCATTGCCAATATAAAAATATTGATTAGAGTTGCTTCTTCCATCACTGTAAAAGAGAACAAAATGATAACCAAGGGTGTCGAGGTGTGTTAATTTGTTGTCAGACTCACAGTGGACAGTTGCAGTGACTCTTTCTGACCTCACTACTGGAGGAGGCTGTGGTCCTTCAGGTCCCAGTTCAAGCTTGGCTTCACACCAGAACTGGACTCCATCATCTTCTTTACTGGGAGTGATGGTTAAATTGAAGTGATCAGACACTGGCTCCTTCTCTGTGTTGCTGGACTGTGTTTGACCCAGAACTGTCTGTCCTCTGTAGAAGGTCAAAATGAGGTTTTCAACAGGAGCAACGTTGGAGACTTTACAGTTCAGAGTCTCCTGACGACCCTCAAACATCTGAGAAGCAAAGTGGATGGACACAGAGTCTGGAGGCTCTGTGAAGACAGAGAGAAAGACAAGCAGAGACATACAGAGTCAGACACACAGAATATAAATCACTTTGAATGTAAATTTGAAAGAACAAATAAAGAGATCAAATTTTAAAAGAAAATCATACTGTGACTCTATTCCTTTAGCACTCATTCTATATAAAAGATGAAATGAATTAATGACAACAGTATTTTGTTCAACAGCAAGTTTACTTACGGTAGAGAGTTACAGGCAGTTTGGTACAACACTGCCGACTAGTTTGACCACTATCATCGTTATAATAACACAAGACAGATGGGGCGAATTCAGTCAGTCTGTCGACCGTCCATGTATGCGTGGTCCCGTTTTCTACTCGGTCTCCCTGAGGTGTTTCCAAACCAGCTGCATCAGTCTGACAGTGTTGACATACAGAGCAGCTGGCAGAGGTTGAGTCACCATACTTCACTACCAGTCTGGATGGAGTGAATACAGGTTTATCTGCACAGTCTTCATCTGTAAGACAAACATTAAAGGTTGTGATTTTAAACAGCTTGATGTTGATGCTTGATTCACACCATGCCATTCATGAAACCAAAAGTTATATTAGTGCTATATATTGTATCATGTAACAGTGTTTCGCTTTGTTTATGTATTTACATTTTTCCTAAATACCCCTACCCTTCTGATGGACCAGCATGGGAACAGTGATTATTTTTATCCCACTTGAACTGTGTCACGAATTACACATATGATGTTTGTCAATTTAATAAAAAACATTTTAAAAGTCAAGAAAGTTGCCTTTATCCTAAAACTGTTTAAATAAAAAACTGTGAAGATACATCTGCAGTGTTTTTTCATACCTTCCTGATATTTAACCGGGGTACCAAAACAAATTATTAAAAGCTGGTGATCGAAGTCATTGAAGCTTATATAACATTGTCTGGTTCACAATGCTTTGTGTGTTATCTGCAATTAGCCTTCTTAGACAAGTCTTGCTTAGTTTAAATACTTATGGCCCATAGATTACTGAACAAATAGGAAATAAGCACATGTATTCCACAGATTTGTGCTAAAGGACCTGATGACATTTGTTACCACGGATACCAAAACGTCATTTGGCTGAACGGAGAAGATTTACAGATGTATCATGTGGCTAATGAGCTGCTTTAATAGTGGGAAGAAGTCACGTCAAAATAAAGTTAAAATGTGGCAATATTTTCACAATTCCATTTCCAATTATATTTCATTAATTAGCAAAAAGACCTAGGCTATAGAGCAGAAACGACCAGCCGATTATTTCTTTTCAGCCTCCAAATAATTCTTCTGTTGGCTAAGTTCCCTATTAATAAATTAAGTATTAGTAATTTTTGCTGTCTATTTTTAATTTTCATCGATAAAAAGAACAGTTGCAACTTCAGTGTTTCAGATGACTTTATTTACAATGATAGTACTGTAAATCACACCTTAAGGATTTTTAAATTCATACACATTAAAGCCAGAAGTTGCCTAAGTGTCGTCATGACTTTTCCTCACCTGAAGCTACGATGATTGTGTGTTTTAACTAAAACCAACGTTAAAAACACATTTTTATGATGGTTAAAATATGTTGCTAGAGGACCTATAACAGAGTTACTTATAGTCACACAGCTAATGCTAGCAAAACACTAGCTAACTAGCTAGCTACTGATGTAGATGTGTGTAGATTAGCTAGCTAATTAGCTGCCGGTTTGCTAACATAAGCTATCAGATGTAACTAACTAGCTAATGACTGATGTAGCGAGCTATCAGATGATTGACGGAGATGAGGATTTCTTAATGTCCCTGGCAAAGTTTAATTACTCATCTTCCCTGAATTACTCAAGGAAAATAAAAAAGACAGAGGCGTCATTACATCATAACAAACATCCTATGCTCAGAATGGTGCCAGATTTTGGCGACAGATTTATGGGAGGTGCGGCAACAACCATGGTATTTGGAGACCAACAGCACATAAACGGATACACACATGTGGAAACAATCAGTCAGTCTGCTATCCTTTTTCTTTTTTTTTTTTTTAGCTTCCTTGGAATTACTGGGGTAGTATGTTGCCAGGCAACCCAGAATGGTTTGTACAAATAACATAATCTGTTGTCCTGCTAATGTTACTTTCATTTCAAAATACTTTCATTTTACATTATGTTCTTCTTATCATAAACATTTTATATTTCTAGTCGATCATGGAAAAAAATCAATAACTTTATAGGTTATGTTATCGTATAGGTTTTAAGTAATACAGTTTAAACCATCTTTCAAGGTACTGTGTACATTGACTGACTGCCAGGTCATGTCATGTCAACATTGTCATGTTGTACGAAGTTTCAAATGTTCAGAAATGTTTAGAAAAGATAACAAATGATTTGCACCAAAGCCAGACGGATCAGTCGGCCGGCATTACAGGTCTGATATTAGCCCATGTGGAAACATCTTTGTTTTTTTTGTTTTTGTTTTTTTTTTTACTTAACTTTGAGAAGCTTGGATACGGTGTTTGATTTCAAGTGCAGAAGGCAGTGTGATCTTCTTGCTTTCTAAGAATCTAAAATATAAAACCTATTTTGCCCTGCTTTCACATTTTTCTTTTTTTTGCTTACTACATAATTCCACATAGTTCCATATGTGATACTTTTGATGTCTCCAGTGTTAATTTACAATGTAGAAAAATATTAAAAATAAAGAAAAACATTTGACTGGTACTGTATATAACCTAAGTTTATATTTATGTTTATTTCTAGGGATGCATGATAAATAAGAAAATTGGACAATATTTGCTGATCACAGCTATATGAGCCTATATCTAACTAACAAACTAAGTATAGTATAGTATAGTATAGTATAGTATAGTATTAATTGTTGCAGCTCTGGTAAACACACTGTCTATTAAAGGGATAGTTCACTCAAAATTAAAAATTCAGTCATTATGTACTCGACCTCATGCCAACTGAGGGTCAGGTTTATTTTGCTAGTCCACAAAACACTGCTGGAGTTTCACAGGAAACCAGCAATGCAGAACCCCAAACAATGTAAATGAATGGAGACCAGTGCCTCCATACTGCTCGTCTGGTGTAATCTCGTAAAGTCCCACCATCCACCATCCAGCACACCATCACACCACACATACCCAGTTCAGACAGTGTGAATGTGCATGTGAACATGGTTCCAAGCAAAGAATCTACAGTGAAGATTCAGGCTAAAAAAAAAAAAACATGGTGTGAATAACATTTTCAAATTAACTTGGCATGTTGGGGCTTTAGGAGACTTGGATTAGACCAGGCGAGCAAAATGTTTTGTTACGTTTGAAAACTGGTCACCATTCACTTCCACTGTTTGGGAGATTCCGCAACACTGGTAATCTGTGAAACTCCAGCAGTGTTTTAGGAACTTAAAAAAAAACAAACAAACAAAAAACCTGACCTTAAATCGACATGAGGGTGAGTAGATAATGACTGAATTTTCATTTTTGGGTGAACTATCCCTTTAAGAGACAATGTTTTTTTTTCTTTAAATAATAAATAATAGATAAATCGGTTTAAATTGATTCCAGCTCATTAAATGTGGATATTTTCTGGTTTCTTTACTCACTTACTTTTCTGACACTTTATGGACCAACTAAGAATCGATTAATCAAAAACTAAATTGTCAAGATGAATCAATGATGATAATAATCATTAGTTGCATCCCTACTATTAACCGTGATTTTTTTTTTCTTAAGCCGATAATAATTACCTGTTTATCAGCAGTGTTTTATGGACTAAAAACCTAAACCTGACCTTCAGTCGAGCGTGAGTACTGAATTGACGACTGAATTTTCATTTTTGGGTGGAAAAGCCCTTTAAAAGCGAGATTAATACGCGAACTGGACACGAACTGGATCAAAACGACTAATTTCCTCTCCATCTGATAAAATACAAGTTCTAAGAACATTAAAGGTAAAGTTTAACAAACATAAAGCTGTATTTGATGGTATCTCTATGTAAAACGCACCATTTAACCACGTGCTGGGAGGCGTACTGTGAAAAATCATTAGACAGGGATAACTTACCACAGCTGGACACGTCGAAGTTGTGCAGAAAGTTTACCAAAGAAACACCCAAAAATATGTAACAGAAAAACATCATTTCCAGGAGAAATCAAACGAGTTGCCCGGTGTTTAAAAAAAAGCGTCTGAGTCCAGAGAAAGTGTGGCTGAAATTGAAAGTTAAAAAACACAAAAGGTCCACTCCCTTTTTAATTCTTTCTTGGAAGAGACACAGAGGCAGAGAGCTCCGGAGGCGAGGCGAGACAGGCACCGACTAAGCTGCTGGTTTGTCCGTCCCCTCATTATCACAAGGGACAAACGAAATTGAAACTATGCAAGAGTTTTGGAAATTCCGGGAACTGACATCACCGTTGACTCAACTTTAAACGACCCCTGAAACACACACACACACACACACACATATATATCAACATATACTCACACAAACAACGGTGCTAAAACGATTCATTCAGACACAAAATTGCATCTGAGAACAAACAAACAAAAAAACGGAAGCAAACAAATATAAAAACTCTAGCTGCAGATTAAATGGGGGGTTGAGGAGGAGGAAGTTTGAGTGGCCAAGAAACACTTAGAGCCCTTCCTCCCTGAGGAAAAATCGCGCTCATAAGTTTGCTTTAAAGACCAGAGATTGCCGCACTATCGGGTACCTTTACCCTGCCTCCTCATAGTCTATCTGTCTACAACAACTTCAGGAATTCTAGCTTTCCAAAAAGTTCTTCCTCCTCACTGGTGCCAAACTCTGTTTTGACCTCCGCTCTGCCTCCTTCACCCTCTGCAGGATGTAATCAGAGGAGGGCAGGACTCCATGTCACAGGCCAGATTTTTTTTTTAAATGACATTTGGAGAGGAGAAAAGAGATGTAGACCCACGCAACTGGAAAAGGAAACCACCACTGAACTCTGGCACATAGTGACTGAATTCCATCGGAACAGAAACAGTTTCGCAATGGAACACCATTTATAAATAACTAATAAACTGTCACTGCTGGCTCTACTAACAGTTCATAAGTCATTTACAAAAGCTTTGCGGGTGATCCATAGGCAGTGGGAATTGGATAAAATCCAGAACTGCCGGACATTGTTCACTTGCACCCCCCTCCAAATATAAAAATAAAAATAGGAACGATATAAACAGGGGAAATATGAAAATAGGAACAGTATATACAATATAATGAGATTCAGCAGTTGAACTGACACCGTTGCACAGGGAGAATATTCATTCTGTGCATAAACTGATGTTAATAAACCTGATTATTGCACAGTGGAATTCCCTGAGTGAAATATAAATATTGCACACTGACTGACAACACACCTGATTGAAGTATTGAATACTGCACACTGAAATTAAACATTAAAAATTCACTCGAGTGACATATTGCACAGTATGAAGTAAAGTGACACCTTAGAAATGACACCTGATTGGGGTTAAAAACGTGGAGTAAATGATGCGTTTCAAGTCAGCTCGGCATGTCGGAGCTTTAGGACACTCGGATTACACAAGACCAGCAGTATGGAGGCCGTTTCTGTTTTTTCCCCCCAGTTGTTCATTCAGTTAAATTGTTTGGGAGATTCTGCAACGTTGTTGTCCTGTGAAACTCCAGCAGTGTTTTGTGATGTTTTTCTTTCTCATTGTTCTCTCAGTTTCTCTCTGTGTGTCTCACTCACTGAGGAGGACGAGGACAGATGTGAAAATCTGTCATAAGTTAGGAGAAATACAGGAGAATTGTGACCTCGGGAGGAAACTGGGAGAGGGTAATAAAAATACGGGAGTCTCCAGAGAGAAAACAGGAGTGTTGACAAGTGTAGAAACACTAAAAATGAAGCTACAGCCTGCAGCTGGTTAGCTTAGCTTAGCATAAAGATTTGAATCAGTGGGAAGCTGGTTCTTCCCGAAGGTGAAAGTCCATCTTCCAGGAACTCTGAAGTTCACTTACACATTATATCTCATTTGTTTAATCCACAGAAACTGACATGGACATAGACACGCTGCAGTTTTAAAGGGACAGTTCACCTCACAAATCAAAAAATACATATTTTTCCTCTCACCTGTAGTGCTATTTATTCATCTTTACTGTTTTGGTGTGAGCTGAATCCACCGTAACTACTTCCTTTCTAATAGAAAGAAAATAGTTCCTAAATGAAACTGCTCACACAGACTGTAGATTATCCTGAGTAATGGTGTCATGATTTTTTAGCAAGAGACACTGGTTTTCATTTTTTTTAAATGTATTTCTTTGGTGCTTGGATCAACACAGGAGTTGTATTTATGTATTTTTGATTTGGGGTGAATGTCCCTTTAAGGGGAGAGCATATCCCAGATCACAATGTGTCCTTTCTTACATTGTTTTTGTTTTGTTTCTTTTTTGTTGCTGTTTATGTGTATGGACAAAACAAAAGAGCTAATGTTGAACAGCTCCTTCACAATAAAAGCATGTGTAGTCCCAATATGAAAAGACAGGCATGAAACATGTCATCCATAACACTAAATGCAACAACAGATGCTTAAAAAAACTACATTGGTGCAAATTAAACAGGGAAATATCCATATTAATACACATAAATACACCAGAGACAGCTCAAGAAACATTTTAACAGTAGCAATAAAAACACGTCAAAACTCAATGATCAATCAGCCCTGGCTTTGCTGTAATTAGTCACTGACCACATTAAACCCGTCTCAGCATGTTCTTAAATAACTTTGTTCTTTGTATGAGCCTTGGGCGGTCAGACGTGTTTCAGTTAGCAGCAGTTTGAGGAGAAGACGTGTGAGCTGTTTGACAGGTAACACAAACAGAGACGGGCTGTACCAGGACACAGCTGTATACATCTGCCTGCCTTATCTCCCCCGGATTCATGTGAAACTGAAGGAGGAGCGAACAAGGAGTAACATGTTGATGTGTGTGAACAAGACCTACACATCTCTGCTTAAAAATGAGTCATAAACTTACTTAATATGAGCATGTTTTGACTTCACGTGTGTGTCATGCATGGGAAAATATGAGTAGCCTTTCTATTTCACCGTGATAACACGCATGACATAACCTGGGTGAGAATAGCTGGGGGAAATGGGGGAATTTCCTCCTCTCTGCTTCCGATACCCCCCCCCCCCCCCCCCCCCCGAGTTCTTTCACTTTCTGTCTCCGGTGGGGAAACATTATCTCTGCTTCTGGTTAGACTGAGTAAATTAAACAAACATCAACCAGCTTTCAACTAGACATCAATGTTGAAATCCTGGCTGGTGCTCACTGGGTTATTAATCTCAGTTTGTACATCATACATCTTGAAGGCTGTGTGTACATAATTTAACCATTTTCAAGCCCATTTCGACCAGAGCTGACTTACTACATTTAAAAGCTAAGAAGTATAAGCTAAAAATGTTGAAATTAACTTTTTATCAGTACCAAAATATCAGAATTGATATTCCACTGGTCGACTTAAGTTGTACAGAATTCCGACATGATCACGACTGTTTTAGAGCAATCTGTGGCATCTATGGCTGCAAGCTATTAAAAGTGTTGACTGGACCGAGGACGCGATCAAAACTGCTCGTGTTCGCAGGGGACCATCTGTTGCCAAACTGTGCGCTCATCGTTTACAAACTGTAAAAGAGTCTATTGCTTGCTGGGTATGGATGTTCATGAGTGGGCAAAGTCTTGAGTGGATCCAACCTTCATGTCAAGCTAAAGGGATAGTTTATCTAAAAATGAAAATTCAATCATTATCTACTCACCCTCACGTCGATTGAAGGTCAGGTTTAGTTTGTAGTCCACAAAACACTGCTGGAGTTTCACGGAAAACGGTGTTGCAGAATCTCCCAAACAATGGAAGTGAATGGTGACCAGTTTTCAAGCATAAGAAAACAAGAGAATAAAAACTAAAATGCTGCTCATCTGGTGTAATCCAAGTCTCCTAAAGACCCAGTATACCAAGACGAATAAAAAAATATATATTTACACCATGTTTTTGGCCTAAATCTTCACTGTAGATCCTTAGCTTGGAGCCATGTTCACATGCGCATGCGTACTGTCTGAACTGGGTGTGTGTGTTGTGACAGTGTGCAAACATTGTGTGTGAGTTAATTTTGTCTATTAGACGAAGCGAACGTACGCAGCGTGCATAACATAGGGAATCTGCCGCTTGTGCACATCTCCCAGCTGAGACCCGAGAGGAGGGGGACAAAGATATCGTCAATCGACGATAGATGGGCTGATGAACATATCGGCCAACACTAATGTCGGGGCTTTATGACTTGGATTATGCCAGACAAGCAGCATGGAGGCGTTATATGTTTTTTTTTTTTTTCAGTTGTTTTTTTTTATGTTTGAAAACTGGTCACCATTCACTTCCATTGTTTGGGAGATTTTGCAACACTGTTTTCCTGTGAAACTGCAGCAGTGTTTTGTGGACTAAAAAAACGAAACCCCACCCTCAGTCAGCATGATGGTGAGTAGATAATGACTGAACTTTAATTTTTGAGTGAACTATCCCTTTAACTGTTACTATAAATAACTGAAACGACAACAAAGCATTTTTTGTGTGTGGAAAAATGCATTTTCAGTTTTGGTCTCCTTAGAGTCCGTGGATGTCTTTAAATACAAATTACACTCAGAGACATGAGTTTTAAGTTTGCATCATACCGTCCCCCTACACTGTGAAATGCACTCTGACGTACTGAGAACAGGTTTTCCATTTCTGCAGAGTATAAGGAAGTGAGACACGGTGGTATGTGGAAAATAATCAAGTTTACTGAGGGGAAGTTGACCTTCAGTGACACTTAAAGTTGAGCTCATGGGGATTTCATAGAAGGGGTGATTTGAGCTTGACAGGAAACCACCATGAATTTCATTCACTTGAACCAACAGCTAAATGTGTAGTCACACATACGTCATGGACAACAGCACCCTGAACACAGTCACATGAATTCACTGAGGTCATATAGTTCAGTCATAGTCTAATGCTTAAGACCAGAATGACGGCATTTAAAGGAAATAGGTGGATGTTTTATTTAGCTTCTCACGGCTCAGCTATCAGCCTACTTCAAGAAGGGCTGATTCAGGTTTTTTTTTCTTGTTTTCTTTTAAAGCCTTCTGTCAGTGTCTTTCCTGACAGAACTTCCTCTTCTTTTATAAATAAATAAATAACAAATGACAGCTTACAATGACCTGTTCAGATCTGCTTGGTGAGATTGTTCTGAATCTGAATTACATTTTGAGCATATTGAACATGGACTGCAGTTTGGTTGTAAACATAACCACGCTGCAATGAAAAATGAAAAAAAAAAAAAAAAAGTTTCATACAGGAACCCAGTTTCCTGGGTTTAGTTCTGCGTTGGGCTCATTCGTCTACCACAACTTACTCCTGATGTGGACTTCATGGCTATTTATAGCTGCAAACACAGGGGCTGGGTGTAAATAGCCAAACAGCTGCAGTGTAACTGTTGTCACCTTGATGCAAATAAACAAAAAAAAACTTGTATATATTTATTTTTTTCCTCTAATTCATAATTGTCACACTATAGCAAAGCCCAATTAAGCATTTCACACTGCATTTCACTCATTTATTGCTTGTATACGTAACAAATTAACAGTTTGAATTCCTGAATCATTACATATAAGGGATAATACACAAATTACACAGTTACCTACCAAACAAAATATTGATTGAAAGATGTTTTTCTTGACTTGTTCTTTCAGGGTCTATAATCAGAACTGCGTCCATAGCAACAGTCTGTTCTTGATAGCAACTGTCTGTTCTCCATAGCAACTGTCTGTTCTTCATAGCAACGGTCTGTTCTCCATAGCAACGGTCTGTTCTTCATAGCGACGGTCTGTTATACAGAAACAACAGAGCTTAGGATGTTGTAACTGACCAAGCAGAATTGAGTATTTAACAAAGCTGTGTAATAAATGTTAAAAATTACTGTGACGTGGTATCAGTGGCAGGGTAACACCAAAGGGAACTGAACAGGTAAGAGGGGTGAGGTTTATGTTAGTTACAATGAGCCAACGTCATATTTTCCACTGGATTCACATGCATCAATGTCAAATAACATTTATACAGAAGTCACATATTTCTCAGACATCATACAAATATCCCTGTTAATAAACTGAGGTGTGATTATGGACTGTCAGACTGTTTAATTGAAAATATCTGAATCTGAAATGAAGCAGTCTTTACAATGAAGTCATTTTCAGAAAATGTCATTATCAGACACCATACAAATATTTTGACTATGGCACCTCCCAGTGGTACTCTGAATAAAGACACCACGTCTGTCATATTCTAACTGCACCTTATTTTACTTACTTATTTTTACTATTTGTATTACATTATATTATATTTTATGACCAGGACATTGTAGCTGCTACAAGAGATGTTGCCAAACAGAATTTAATTGTACCCCTTGCAATGACAATAAAGCTTCTCAACTCTTATTCATATGAATGTACATACTGATAATAATAATAGAGAAAGCCCTACTTGTTGTACATTGCACATTCTGTTTAGCAATTCCCCAAAACTGTGGTACAAAAGCAAAATCTAAAATAAAAAAAAATGGTTCACTCATGCTTTGATTGTAATCTTAACTCAAGGTTGAGATTTATTCAGCTTTTATTCTTGTTAACAATGTATACACATGGACATGAATACTGAAAATGTGCTATTTAAGGGAATTAAATAAAAATATTATTTATTAACTACCTTTTTTATTTAAAGAAAAGAGAATTACTGAAGTCACTACTGAGTCTGTCTCATACTTAGATCCCAATATGAATGTCTAAATAGCATTCCTATGCCTTTTCCACGTTACAAAGAATAAAACCGTGATGAAAAAAGTCTGAACTCATGAGTACCAAATGAAACACGTCTGTTTTATTGAGTATCAAAAAGTGATAATGATTCAAAGTTAATAGTAAATGACAGATTTTTAAGCTACTTATTCTTTGATCATCCTGAAGCGTCCTTCAAATTATATTAACTTGATCAGATATTTCCTGATTTAAATAAGGTAACCTGTCTAAGTTTAAACTCTATTCTTTAAGAAAAGTGCCTTATTGAGAGAGAAGTCAAGACAAAGATCTAAAGACCATTAAGCTGTGTATCTCCGAGACGTTCTGAGAATCAGAATCAAGTTTTTTAATATATTTTAAAGTTTAAATGTTATATATTTCCATAGTTTTTAAAAAATGTTTAGTTTGTGTTCAAACTTTAAGCATTTGCTTTCACAGTATAGAGCAAATATTTCATAATTTAAACCTCTCCAAAAGGTCTCAATGATAGTTCTATTTTAAATAATTTATTGATAGAGCTCCTGAGGCAGTCACCCTCCGATTGCAAACCTGGCACCTCAAATCCAGTTCGTCCAGTCGTGCACCCAGGTCCTGTTCAGCTGCTCAGCGTCTGATCTCAGATCCTGTCCTGGACAAACACATGGATAACCTCATCAGTGGCCAAGACCTTTGAGACACTTAAAAATATAATAACGATATGTACTGAAACCTGTTTGTCTGGTTTTTACTTGAGATTAATTGCACCCTCTAAATAATCACACTATAAAGTCAAATTAATTCTTTTAAAGACCACAGTGCTTTGTAAAATATTGAAAATAAGGATTAAAGGTTGTAGAAATGATGAAAATGTTTTGTAAACAACCGTGGAATCAAAGAAAATGCAATTACAAATTATTTTGCACAAGTATGTCAGCACTTAAATGTACGTAAATGTGCTCTTGAGTGTTTGTAGATTCTGTTACCTAAGAACAAACCTTGATGAATATCAGAATTTTTGTGAAAACTGCACAAGTGGGGTTTAAGAGGAAATTTCTTCTTAAGAATGGTTGGTGAATGAGGCCCATTCATCTTAGCGTCCTCTTGGTCGGCTCTATTTGCATTTATTTCAACGCAACCACTGGCTTTAGTTTCATATTTACCGTACATGAAGGTGATTCTGTCAGTTTCTAATATATGATGTTGATCTCAACTCATCTCTCAGCAAGGACACAAATAAGCATAGTTCACACAGTGTTAAACTATTCTTATTCATGGGTAAGTATTGTAAAAGAGAACAACAGAACCAGGGATCTTTGTTTACATGTTTCACTGCGGTTTAACAACACCAAACCAGCTGTGGGTAAAACAAGACCTACACAGCTGTGTGACTCCCGTGTGTCTGTGATCAGTGACCTCAGCTATTCGTTCACAGAGATGAAGCTGTGTTAATATATGTGTTCCGGTGCTCTTTTTGGCTCAGTTATCCAGAGGAACAGTTCCTCTGAGTCCTCAGATGTTGGCTCAGCTATCCGGAAGGAAATGCTTTCCCGAGTTTCCAGCTGCTCAAAAAAACAAAAAAAACAAAACAAAAACAAACACAACTAAGAAGAATCTCACCAGACCAGACATGTTTTGTTCTGTGCTCAAGTATACAGAAAATATTGTGGAACAGTTAATTGAATAAATAAAATTTCAAATGATAAATAAAGTCTATGTGTTTCTTCACCCGTAAGTGTTCGGAGATGTACTGAAGTCAAAAATTGACACAGGAAATAAATCAGCTTGATTAAAGGTATCCTAAAAATAATGTACAGGTTCATTAAATGTAATCCCTCTCAATCATCACTTATGACCCATTTTAAGTGTGTAGTGGACACCATCAACCCAAGGAGTCTGTATTTAATGACCTGGAAATAAGACTCAACAATCAACAATCTTTCTGGTGCGTTTCAGAGGTAAATGTGGAGGTAAACTTTATTGGCACAGACTCAGACTCAGTCTCTGCATTTTATCCATATAACCGTTTTAGGAGCAGCAGGCAGTGCGACCTGCTGTGCCGCCATGCTGTACAAACAGCTGACAAATCCTGCATATTCGTCCTTTAATTAAAAAAAAGAATAATATTATACAATAAGGTCATCCAAGAGGTTGCTTTTGCTGCAATGTGAAGTGATTTTGATTCACATGTAGTTGTATTTAGCAGAAGAATTATTAGACTTCAACCGATCCTTTAGTAGAACTTCCCAATGAAAGGAAACAGGCTTGAATTATGTATATGTGCAAATTAGATATACTGACTGTGAGCTTTAAGGAAGAGTAGAGATTTCATTTATGTTTTTAACCTTTATTTCAAGTAACTGTTGATGTACATGAACGAGAATAATAGAAAATACTGTATTTACTGCAGGAAACTAGTTTCCATTTATTTTGTTCTTGTTCTGGAATCAAACTGCCTCTTAATTACCCTGAGAATTCACTCAAAACCAGAGAAGAGGATAAAAGCATGAAGCACATACTGAAGCTGCTCAGCAGCGTGCCACTGTCCTCCATGTAATATAAAAGCTTACCAGTGACACGCTGCGACCTCACCACTGGAGGGGGCTGTGGTCCTTCAGTTCCCAGGTCTGAAGGCGTCTTCTCTGTGTTCCTGGACTGCCGTTGACCCAGTGCTGTCTGTCCTCTGTAGAAGTTCATGAGGAGGTCTTTAACAGGAGCAACGTCGTGGACTGTACACTGCAGTGTGCGCCGGTCACCTTCATACATCAACCCACTGTGGCTAAATTCACCATGAATGCTGGTGGTCACATCATCTGGAGGCTCTGTGGAAGCAAGCAGAGAGAGATGCAGAGAAACAGACATAGTTGAGATAAAAGTTGTAAACAACAGCTGAAAATATTTAAAGAGTCACTTCCCTCTGGTCTGTGGTGCTATTTATCATAGGTGGCACATTCTTAACTCAAGTAGACCTACAGATATTTGTGTAATAAAAGAATCTGGTAAAAGTAGAAGTGCAGATTCAACTTTTTTTTAAGTAAAAGTGAGAAAGTACAGGCTCTACATCGTTTTCTAAAGTAATCTGGAAAAGGAATTTTCCCTTTTTCAGTAATGGAAAAAGGGAAATGATGAAATGGAAGTACTGATAAAAGTAAGAATACTCTAGTCTACTTGAATAAATCCTCCACTCTATCAACAACAGAATTAACAAAAAGCCCTGGGCAGTAAGTAATGGTGGGGTCTGTCTATCTAAAGTACAGCAATAACAACATTTTAAATACAGGTAGGCCTTTATGGTTACATAAAATATAATATATACTTTTTACATATGACATTTTATACTGTTGCCTCTCAGGAACAAGGTCATGGCATCTTTCTTTGTAGTGTTTTTCCCAAGTTTTACAAATTCCTCCTTTAATCCAGAGATACACAGGTCAGCTGAACTGGAAACTGGAAATCAAGAATGGAGAATTCATTCATTCATTCAAAATAAAAGCTTTATTCCAATTAATTGTTGATGTACACAAAAATCAGATCAAAGCCACCATGTGTTTTATGTGATTACAGCATCTTTTAAATTATTATGAAGTCTTCGTTTGTTAAAAAATAAAAAATCCAAGCAACAATCAACAACAATCAACAATCCAAGCAATATGCAGCTTTAAAATCTTTGCATCCTGTTGGTCAGATCTATTTTTATGTGACCAGCAGAAAACGTCAACGTTAGGATCATTCAAATCGTACACATGGAAGAAATCATCAGTCACGGCCAGGCGCTTGTAGTCGATGGAAAGCAGCTGCGACGCTTCGATCTCGTGAGTTTACCTACAAGTTTGGCTATTTCTTTCTAGTTTTTCTTAAAGTTCCCATAAAAGGCTGGTGGAGGGTTTATTGGTTATGTGTCTCAGTAAATCAGGCAGCTGGGGAGGGGCCTGTCATAGAGCTAATAGCGCTGCGTTACACCACCCCACCATGCAGGTGACAAGAAAAAGAAAAACTCAAATACCAGAGAAAATCTACCAAACAACTTTTGTGTCGTTGTTGGGTCAGATGCTGCCATAAATATGATATACAGCTCAATACATATATGACAAAAACAGATTTTGACTTGATGGCGACTTTAATGGGTACCACCATTGTGAAATCAGATTAAATGAGTCTGTGTTCACATTTTCCCAGGCAGAGTTACAATGATTTGTACATTAGCTGGTTAAAAAGAAGCAGGAGGATATTTTTATTTAGATAATTTTGTTTTTGAGATACTACCGCTTTTGTCCACAGGAGCCTCCAAAACCAACAAAATATGAAAATTCCTTGAAGTAGCTTTCATCACACTCATTTCTCCGTTTACATCCATCCACTGTCATAAATACAATCAACATGTTTGTGAATGAGCTCCAAGGACAACAAGGGTATGAAAAATCACATGTCTAATCACATGCATGAACTTCTGTGAGCATAAACATGGAGCCGCTGGGCAAGAGTCTCAGGCCAGGATGCACAAGTGTTTCCTCTGGAAGCTGGTGATCACACCACAACCATATTTATATAGTACGTAGTTGAGGTAGTTGGAAATATAATGAGGAGTATCGTCTCTATGGCTTCACTGAAATAGATGGGAGGTCAAAACATGGGCTACGTTAAATTACAAACATACACAAGTGTTTCCCTGGTATATATTTTTTTATCTTAGGTGGAGTAACTACCTGAGAAATAAATCGAGAGCTTCCTCTTCAAAGAACCAGCGTGTAAGATTTAGTGGCATCTAGGGGTGAGATTGCAGACTGCAACCAAATTAATACATCTCACCTTACAGGAATATTATATTCCATCTTTTAAATATAATAAAATATCAATGAAAGCGAGTGGGATGCATCTTACTGCTAGATTTAGTCCCATTATAAAAATAAAAATAGAGTCTTACAATTACAGTGTGAGAGATCATTATTAGACAGTTTCTTCGTACAACAAATTCATTTTTTTTTCTGTCACATTCAGCTAACACATCAATATAGTACACAGGCTTATACATATACACACAGATGCACAAGATAAATACATGTTCATGTTCACAGTAACTATTACTCGTTTTCACTGGTTGTGTTAAAACAAAACAGCTGTGACTTTCAAAGTGAGGATTTTTAACATAATAATATTAAGCTTTCTATACAGTTTATATAAATATATTCAACACCTTTCAAAATAAAGTCCTTTGCAGGAGCACAACCAAAACACAACACAGAGAGAGAGAGACCGTAAAACAGCATATTTACTACATATTTCAGGACAAAATAAGCACTATATTATTTTGACTTGTCGTGAATTTAGTTTCCCTATTTCTTGGCAAATTACAAAGATGAAACTGGTTCCATTTTTTTCAATGTACTATTTCACTAAGAGGGTTCAATGTTAATGTTTTTCACCTGCCAGAAAATCTGCTTGCCCAAAGTCAAGTCTAATTTCCTCTATACAAAGTGTTTTATTTAACAGAAACTATCAAAAAATGCCTTCAACAAACCATGTTGGTGTGGTGAACCCAGGTCAGTCCTGTTCTTCTGCTGAAGAGCGGTTGCACTGGAGTCCTCAATGAACAGCTGTTCTTTGAGTCTTTTTGTTTTGTAAAACATTTAAGATTTATGTTGTCTGTAACAAAATCAGATTACGTATTTTAAAGTGTGTATTTGTGATAATGGTTAAAAAAAACATGAACAGCGTCAGAAGACAGTGACCAGGAAATGAGGCAGAGAGAGAAGCAAAATGGGGATGTTGTGGTTCATGGTCGGTGTCTTAACCCCAGAGCTGCTGTGTGGGGCCAACAACTTAAATTGTTAAATTTGAATTTCGAACATGCATCTTTCTGTAGTGGCGGATGTACACTGATCCCGCGATGACGACCAACAGAAGAACAACTATTACTCCAGTTATAATGACTCTGATGTAGCTGACTGCAGAGAGTTGGGTGAGGGGTGTGGGTGGAGAAAAAAAGAACAGATATTTATTTTATATTTATTACAAAGTGAGCACCTGCTAATAATTGTCTTTTGAATTGATTTTCAGTAAAACAATTACTTTGTTATCATAATTGTATGATATATATTACTATACTTATATACTTACACTAATTCAGATTTATATTTACTATAGGGCAAAATAAAGTCCCTGTTTGGAAAAAAAAGCCAAACCAAATGAAATGTGCCATTTTTCTGTAAATCAAAACTATTGTGATCAATGAATCCTTTCATTTGTTTCATAAATGCCCAATGGATAAAATATGATACAAACAATATTATGAATATCATATATGTAAAATTATTTGGGGGATTTTGTCAAAGGGCCCAATAAAGAATTTTATTATAATTTTATTATAAAAATGGAGAAGTTATGTTGGCAATTATTTGATGTGTCAGGCTTTACATGGTTAAAACTTACCTCTGACGTCCACATGATAAACCTTAGTGACAGTCCCCATGCTGTTGCTGACCAAACAGGTGTATTCTCCTTCATCCTCAGTGGTCACAGCTTTGATAGACAGAATGCTGCTGCTGCTCAGGCAAAATCTTCCTGATGGCACCGTCCAGGTGTACGAGGGTGTGGGGTTTCCCACAGCTGTGCAGTTCAGTTTTAGAGGGGCTCCCTTTGCGATACTCTGATCTGGTTGTGATGACACCACGAGCTGAGGCTGATCTGTGTGTGGATCAAGTGAGGAAGAAAACCAAACTTTAAAACTGCATTATAATAAAGAGAAAAGAGCCAAATGAGCATCATGCTCAACTCAGGAGTTTGTCAGCTCACTCAGTTACTTCTGAGTTCACCTTCAGTTGTGTTCATTCACGTGTATCACAGAGCTTTGCCGAGTGCCGAGAGGACCGGACGGAGCTGAGACACAGAGCCGACAGACAGCTGCTCAGAGCCGGGGAGCTCAGCTCAAACTTTTGGGATTAAAAAGAGGATTTATATTTACTCCTGCCTCACAGACCCTCTGCAGCAGCGATTCACAAAACGATTATGGATGTGTTGGAGTTTAGAGTTTTTTTTGTTTTGTTTTTTTTACACGTTTGGGATTAAAAACTGGATTCCTCTTCATGTTTGCTTGTAAACCTGTGTGCAGCAGCACCATGGAGGAGCCCACTGGGCCACGTACAGGTAAATTATTATCTTTTTACAGACACCATGCTTTTGCACTGACATTTTTGGCTGCGTATTGCCACTGAGTTGCATTTTCTTGACTGCTTAAATGGGGATGAGCTGCACCCGACTTGCCTCCGAATCTGGCTGCGGTCACGTTGCACTGACTACGGCCCATCGGTGGTGAACCGTTGTTTCTGTCCCCCTCCAACAAGTGAGTGTTGTGATACTGAGCTCATGTGTGCAGGAGAGCAGAGAGAAAGACATTTTTTAAGGTCTCTTCATGTTCAGCTCTCAGTACTTTTCTATCTTCACACTGACTATTCATGTTTTAAATGTAGTTTATCTGCTCTGTAGGTGTTTTTTACTGTCAGGTGTCCATTTTCTTAAACACAGTTGATGTCTGTTGGTCAGGTCAGTTACTCAACCCTGTTGAGTAACTCAACCCTGTTGAGTAACTAGTTCAGTGTTCACTCTCCTTTCTACTGCAGTTTCTGGGTGTGTTGTCTTTCCTCACACTCTTTCTACTTATCTTCACAGTCTGATGCGTCAACAGTCTTATGACAAACAGCATCTGTCTTGACTTGTGAAATATCTTTTAAATTGACAAATATTGTGTATTCTGCAGCACAGTTCAAATGAAATAAAAAAAAAAATCTCGCCATACACAACTCCATAACTATCTATGGATTCATCACTATGAGCTTCCCCTTTTACATACAAGTAGTCATGTGACCCACTGCCAATATAAAATATTGATTAGAGCTTTTTTAAGAAACTGATCAAAATATTTCTTCCATCACCATAAAAGAGAACAAAATAATAACCAAGGGTGTCGAGGTGTGTTAATTTGTTGTCAGACTTACAGTGGACAGTTGCAGTGACTCTTTCTGACCTCACCACTGGTGGGGGCTGTGGTCCTTCAGGTCCCAGTTCAAGCTTGGCTTCACACCAGAACTGGCCTCCATCATCTTCTTTACTGGGAGTGATGGGTAAATTGAAGTGATCAGACACTGGTTTCTTCTCTGTGTTGCTGAAGCGGGTACTGCGCAGTACTGTCTGTCCTCTGTAGAAGGTCAAAATGAGGTTTTCAACAGGAGCAACGTTGGAGAATTTACAGTTCAGAGTCTCCTGACGATCCTCAAACATCTGAGAAGCAAAGTGGATGGACACAGAGTCTGGAGGCTCTGTGAAGACAGAGAGAAAGACAAGCAGAGACATACAGAAAAAGTATGTGAACCTTTTGGAATTTCATGGTTTTCTGTCATAAAATGTGATCTGATTGTCACCTAAGTCAAGGGTATTGACAAATATAAAGTGCCTAAAATAATAACACAAAAAAATCTGATCTTTCATGTCTTTATTGAGAACAATCATAAAAACCTCATAGTGCTAGTGGAAAAAGTATGTGAACCTTTGATTTAATGACCTCAAAAAAGCTAATTGGAGTCAGTTGTTAGCACATCTGGAGTCTTGTTAAGAAAAGGAGTTTGGAGGTGTGGACTAGACTTACTTTGACTGATAAAAACCACTCAAACTTTTTGAGTTTGCTCCACACAAGAAGAATATGCTCATGTGAGCCATGCCTCGCCAAAAAGAGCTTTCAGAGGATCTACAATCAAGAATTGTTGATTTAGATAAAGCTGGAAATGGTTACAAAGTGATTTCAAAGACTTTAGAAATTCACCAGTCTACAGTTAGGCAAACAATCTACAAATGGAGACACTTGGAGACTGTGGCTACTCTACCAAGAAGTGGGTGCCCAGTCAAAATGACCCCAAGACGCAACAAAGACTCATCACTGAGGTAAAGAAACAACCCCGAGTGACAGCCAAAGATTTGAAGGCATCATTGGAACTGACTAACATCCGTGCTCATCAGTTTACAGTACGTAAAACATTGAACAAGCAGGGTGTCTATGGGAGGACACCACATAGGAAGCCGCTGGTTACTAAAAAGATAATTGCTGCACGCCTGAAGTTTGCGAAAGAGCACAGTGACTCTCCACAGCGGTATTGGCAAAATGTTTTGTGGACTGATGAAACTAAGATTGAACTATTTGGAAAGAACACGCAGCATTACATATGGTGTAAAAAGGGCACTGCACATCATCATGAAAACATCATCCCAACCGTAAAGTATGGTGGAGGAAACATCATGAATTGGGCCTGCTTTGCTGCATCAGGCCCAGCCAGCTTGCAATCATTGAGAAGATGAATTCCCAAGTGTATCAAAAAATTCTTCAGGATAATGTCAGAAGGCCTGCACATCACCTGAAACTCTGTAGCAACTTTGTACCTCAACCCAATAGAGATGTTATGGAATGACTTGAAGAGAGCCATACACATGAGACATCCAAAGAATATGACAGAGCCAAAGCAGTTCTACCAGGAAGAATGGGCTAAAATTCCTCCTGAATGATGTGCAGGTCTGATCCACAGCTACAGGAAGCGCCTGGTTGAGGTTATGGGTAAATTTTTTTGGTTATTATTTTAGGCACATTATATTTGACTTAGATGACGATCAGATCCCATTTCATGACAAATTAATGCAGAAAACCATGAAATTCCAAAAGGTTCACATACTTTTATTGCCACTGTATGGGGTCAGACACTCAGAGTGTAAATTACTTTGACTGTAAATTTGAAAGAATAAATGAAGAGATCAAATAAAAAATAAAAAAACATACTGTGACTCTATTCCTTTAGCACTCATTCTATATAAAAGATGAAATGAATTAATGGCAACAATATTTTGTTCAACAGCAAGTTTACTTACTGTAGACAGTGACAGGCAGTTTGGTACAACACTGCCGACTAGTTTGACCACTATCATCGTTATAATAACACAAGACAGATGGGGCGAATTCAGTCAGTCTGTCGACCGTCCATGTATGCGTGGTCCCGTTTTCTGTTTGGACTCCCAGAGGTATTTCCAAACCAGATGCATCAGTCTGACAGTGTTGACATACAGAGCAGCTGGCAGAGGTTGGGTCACCATACTTCACTACCAGTCTGGATGGAGTGAATACAGGTTTATCTGCACAGTCTTCATCTGTAAGACAAACATTAATTTTAACTTTAAAAAGCTCTCCACACAATAACAATCAGTATTGTTGTTTGTAGCTTTGCTTTTTGCTCAATTTTATATATTTTCTTTGACACAATTGGGAGTACAAGTATAAATGAACACAATGACAAAAATGAGCAGTTGACCTGCTTTAATCTTATGTACCCCCAATCATTTTTATATACAGCACACAGTTTTGTTTTGTCCTCTGTAAATATCCATACAAAAACTTTAACACATTTTACATAATGTACTTATGCTGTATTTGCATTTTTATTCATTCAAATATTTGCTTATGATCAATTGATCAATAACAATAATAATAATTTCTGTCACATTGCAAATATTCTTTATACTTAATTTGAACTTCTGCACAATCCTGCACAAACTGTGCATTTTTATCATTTCAATAATGGTCATTCATATTGTGCACATTTTGTTCTATAGTTTTTATTTGTCATCTGTTAGCATCAGTTTTTTTTTACTTTTGCACTCTAAAAAATAATATCCTGGCTCAACTTAAACCACATTAAGGTAACAATTTGCATGGATCTTTTTAAGTAATTCCAACTCAGCTACGATGAGAGTAAATCCCACAAGACTTTTATAGTTAGACCAACTCAATTAGTTTAGTACAGCCAACTTGATTTGTTCGGTCATCTACAAGTTTAATTAAGTTGGACCATCAGGTGCTATTAAACTTATTTATTTTACTTTCAGTCTACTCAGAAAAGTCCATGCAAATTGTTACCTTAATTTATTTGAGTATTTGTAACTTATTTCAATCAGAATAAATTACACATAGTTCCAGTTTTATGATCAAACTCTTTATTTTAAAACCAATTATCAAATTATGTCCAACAATTTTCATACCATCATCTGCACCCAAAATAAATAGTTACTTAAAAAATAAATAAATAAAATATATTTTTTTTAATACAGCAGTTTATTTTTTAGAGATATTACCTCTGGACGGGCTTTCAGACAGCTCAAGAAATATTTTTTTAAACACGTGCAAGTCTTTTGGTGCAAGAAACTCGTGCTTCCCACACACTCGCTCTCATCCGGGCGAAAATCGGTTAGCAACAATCCACAAGTGCTACAGGATATGTGCTAACTTAGCTTAGGCTAGTTAGCTACTCACTGAACACTCGCTCCAAAGTCATCTTATTCCTCTGTTCACACAAAGTACAAACTCCCATAAAAGCCCCCGGCTTTTAACTTTGGCAGAGACAGTAAGTTAACAGCGTAAAATGAACTAACCAACCGCCATTTCTTTATTTCTCCGTCGTGTCGCTGCAGTTCCGTCTGCAGCTCGCGCAGAGATTTAGTCCCGCCCCTAAAGGAATACGGTAGGTTACAGCGTTCATCTCAACTCGAACAATGATTGGCTGATCACAACAAATTGACACCTGGCTACCCAATACACAAACAGAAAGCACACTTGAGGAGTTCAAGGTCCGCTCAAACCGAGGGAAATTTCATAGTGAAAGTAAACATGTCTTCCTCGCAACACCTAAAAGTCACTATAAGCACAGCGATAAAACTGAAATACATCCCAAAAAATCATGTAAACGAAATTAGTAGGGTACTACACATATATACGTGCTCATGTTAAATATTGCGATTAAAGTAACTAGTTTTCTTAACTAAGCCTTTTAGTCATGTAGCTGCCACTGTAAAACCAAATATAGAAAGGACTTGGACCTACACAAGCTAGCTAAATCTACCAAGTTTAATAGGTGGGACAAGCTACAAATTAAAAGCAAACTGCAGTGTATAAAAATATTTTTTGCTTCTTGTATCAATGTAGTTATTAGTTGTTGCCAATAAAACAGAAAAGTACTCACGATGTAGATATGCAAAGCAAACTCCTGTTTTTCTCCCTCCTTTCTCTTGTGGCAGGTGCGGTCTGGGATCAAAACAAGTCTGGGCAAATTCAAATCTTCAACTTTTTTAAGTTCGCTCACTACTTATTCAAGTTGCTCTAACTAAATTATTTCTGTTGCTGAATAATGGCAGAAATGTTTGTTCAAAACCAAGACATTATTGAGTTAAAACAGCTTTCTTCATTTTAAGTTTGACCAACTTCATAAAATAAGTTATCAACTCATTAAAATGTGTACGTGTAACAAAATTCATATATATATATATATATATATATATATATATATATATATATATATATTTTTTTTTTTTTTTTTTTTTTTTTTTTTTTCTGTCTCATGCAGTGTTCACTGTCACTGCTTGTATCCATGGCTCTTTGTGCTCACTAACTAATTAAAGCGCTCATTGTGCTCGCAGTAACACATAAGATCGTCAAAACACACTCCAGTACGCATGAAAATAAAATACTAAGAATAATATAGCAGCATTCTATGACTTTAATTTCTTTTAATGTCAAATGTCAATTAAATTTATTACTATTGCTGTTTGACAACTGTATTTTTTCCTGCTTTGTCTCAAGATTGGGGGGTTGACCTTAAATTAAAAATGCGTCACGTAATGCTGATATGAGATATAAAGCATAACCTGCTAACTGCTGCCAATCAAATGGTGAATAAGCTATTCTGTTGGGTTCATATATTTGTAAATCTGATTCTGAAAGAGTCAGTGCCTCACCAGCCATGAACCTCACCGCCCGCTCACTTTACAAGAACAAAAACTGAAATAAATAAGGATGAATGCCCAGAGGAATCACAGAAATGGTCAAATGAGATTCAAAATGAAAAGCACCGAACAGAAAATGTAGAAAACATAATAAAACACTAGAAGTTCCTTACCACAACAGGAAATGCCAAAGTCACGCAGAAAACTCAGAAGAAGATATTGGAGGAACATTATTCCCGGTTATTTTTTGCGAAGACAAATAATAAAACATAATCCAAAGGTGTTCAGAAACTGAATGTGTTCACACCCAGTGTTTGATTTCCTGGTTGGTGCAGTTGAAAACTGTTGTCAGTGCGGTCTGTTCTCACATCACACATCCTGTCTATGTTTGGTCCGTTGTGAAAGGCAGAGTGTGGCGCACTATAAATAGGGCGGAGTTAAATTGAGTTAAACTGCATGTTGTTGGACTGTTGGAGGAAGTAGATCATTCACCTGTTCCCAGTTCTCCTCCATAATTCATCATCTGAATTTAACATGTAACATTTGTTATTTCATCTATTTTTACTTCAAAGAAAACTAATTGTGCACCTGTATGGGACGAATAATACATATTCTATCTGTCTCATGTTGTCTTGTTGCCTCTCAGGAACAAGGTCATGGCCTCTTTCTTTGTAGGTTTTCTCCAGGTTTTCCAAATTCCTCCTTTAATCCAAAGATGCACAGGTCAGCTGAACTGGAAACTGGAAATTACCTTTCCCCTCTTCTAGGGATTGTAAACATCATTAGTTTTGATTGCTAAAAAAGAGCAAAAATCATTTAAAATATTGCTCACACATGAGTTAAGTCCTCCAGTGGTTAAATGCCAGTATTACACTGTAAAAAGTGAGCGTTCTCACACAACAGGCTGCCTCCTCAGTGTCTGTACAGAATTTATGATACTGACATCAGATGTGAGCTCCAGTCTATAGGACATGGATAAACACATTTTATTGTCCATTTATATTCCTTAGTGGTTAAAATAGTGTTGTGTTGTTCTTGAAACTAATCTCCTCTTACATTCTCGGGAATCAACTCAAACCAGAGCACAGAATAAAATCATAAAACACAAAATGAACCAGTGAATCAGTGATGTTGGCTGCAATCTGTTTGAGGCTGATTTCAGACCTGTGGACAAACATGGACAGTTAAATTAAATTAGTTAGTTAAATTAAAGACTGTGATGGTACATCTTTAGGTTACAATATTTTAGGGCTGTCAAAGTTAAGTTTGTTATAAATTTATTCCCATTATAAAAATAAAAATAGCATCTTAAAATTCTGGTGTGGAGATCATTATTAGACAGTTTCTTCGTACAACAAATTTATTTTTTTCTGTCACATTCAGCTAACACATCAATATAGTACACAGGCTTACACATATACACACAGATGCACAAGATAAATACATGTTCATGTTCACTGTAACTATTACTTGTTTTCATTGGTTGTGTTAAAACAAAACACCTGTGACGTTCAAACTGAGGATTTTTAACATAAAAATATTAAGCTTTCTATACAGTTTATATAAATATATTCAACACCTTTCAAAATAAAGTCCTTTGCAGGAGCACAACCAAAACACAACAGAGAGAGAGAGAGATAGTAAAACAGCATATTTACTACATATTTCAGGAAAAAATAAGCACTATATTGTTTTGACTTGTCATGAATTTAGTTTCCCTTTTTTTTTTTTTTTTTTTTTTTTGGCAAATTACAAAGATGAAACTGGTTCCATTTTTTTTCAGTGTACTATTTCACTAAGAGGGTTCAATGTTAATGTTTTTTTCACCTGCCAGAAAATCTGCTTGCCCAAAGTCAAGTCTAATTTCCTCTATACAAAGTGTTTTATTTAACAGCAACTATCAAAAAATGCCTTCAACAAACCATGTTGGTGTGGTGAACCCAGGTCAGTCCTGTTCTTCTGCTGAAGAGCAGTTGCATTGGAGTCCTCAATGAACAGCTGTTCTTTGAGTCTTTTTGTTTTGTAAAACATTTAAGATTTATGTTGTCTGTAACAAAATCAGATTATGTATTTTAAAGTGTGTATTTGTGATAACAAATGGATAAAAAAAAAGAGAAATAGATAGCATCAGAAGACAGTGACCAGGAAATGAGGCAGAGAGAGAAGCAAAATGGTGATGTTGTGGTTCATGGTCGGTGTCTTAACCCCAGAGCTGCTGTGTGGGGCCAACAACTTAAATTGTTTAACTTGAATTTTCAACACACATCTCATTGCAATGGGCACAGGAGAGCTCTGTTTATGGAAATGGAAAACATCCTTCACGGTGTACTAACCCATCCATTTTTTTCTGTAGTAGCAGAATCCCCCGATGACGACCAACAGAACAACTGTTACTACTACAGCTTTAATGAGTCCGATGTAGCTGACTGCAGAGAGTTGGGTGAGGGGTGTGGGTGGAGAAAAAAAAAGGTTTCATCAGTTTTATCAGTATGATCAATATTTTCCTGAAAACCCTGTAGTATGTAATCTGAGTCATGTCTTCTACCCACAGTGCACTGCAGGCAGCAGCCGGCCTGTGAGTGCAAAATCCAACATGGCTGCTCGTTTTTAGCAGGAAAATCTTTGCTCATTTTGAAAAAGTTACAGTAACAATGACAGTTATATTGTTAATAATGCTTCAATATTTTCTGTATTGAAACAACCTATAATTATTTAATATTGTTTTGTAAAAAATATCTGTATATCTGCAATCTGTATCATTCCTACCAAAAACACAACTACACTGTTCAATAAAGTAATTAAAGCTTGAAATGTCTTTTTAAAATACATTTAGACTATAAAGTAAAATATTTAAATGTGTTTTTCATATGTGTGTCACCTGCTCTCATAATCGCTCAGACATTGCAAACTATTACTACAAAGTGAGCACCTGCTAATAATTGTCTTTTGAATTTACATACAGTAAAAGAATTTCTTTATCATGATTGTATGATATAAATTGACCAATTCAGATTTATATTTATTATACTGTTTTAGCCGACCACAGGACAAAATAAAAAGGGTCCTGCTTGGAAAAAAAGCCAAACCAAATGAAATGTGCCATTTTTCTTTAAATCAAAACTATTGTGATCAATGAATCCTTTCATTTGTTTCATAAATGCCCAATGGATAAAATATATATATGTAAAATTATTTCAGGGATTTTGTCAAAGGGCCCAATAAAGAATTTTATTTTAAAAATCAAGAAGATTTTTTTTTTTTTTTTTTTTTTTTTAGCAATTATTTGATGTGCCAGGCTGTCTTTGAGGACCTGAGGGACTCCTCCTACTAGTGCAGCTGCCCGTTGAGACTCTGAATCAATGATGGAGACGACTGCAGGAAAAGTCGCCAAAAAACTGCATTATAATAAAGAGAAAAGAGCCAAAGGAGCAACATGCTCAACTCAGGAGTTTGTCAGCTCACTTGGTTACTTCTGAGTTCACCTTCAGTTGTGTTCATTCAGGTGTATTGCTCTCAGTACTTTTCTATCTTCACACTGACTATTCATGTTTTAAATGCAGTTTATTTGCTCTGTAGGTGTTTTTTACTGTCAGTTGTATGTTTTATTAAACACAGTTGATGTCTGTTGGTCAGGTCAGTTACTCAACCCTTTTGAGTAACTAGTTCAGTGTTCACTTTACACAACTACATAACTATCTGTGGGTTAATCACTGTGGGCTTCCCCTTTTACATACAAGTAGTCATGTGACCCACTGCTGATATAAAAATATTGATTAGAGGTGTTTAAAAAAACAGATCAAAATATTTCTTCCATCACTGTAAAAGAGAACAAAATGATAACCAAGGGTGTCGAGGTGTGTTAATTTGTTGTCAGACTCACAGTGGACAGTTGCAGTGACTCTTTCTGACCTCACCACTGGAGGGGGCTGTGGTCCTTCAGGTCCCAGTTCAAGCTTGGCTTCACACCAGAACTGGCCTCCATCATCTTCTTTACTGGGAGTGATAGTTAAATTGAAGTGACCAGACACTGGCTCCTTCTCTGTGTTGCTGAAGTGTGTACTGTGCAGTACTGTCTGTCCTCTGTAGAAGGTCAAAATGAGGTTTTCAACAGGAGCAACGTTGGAGAATTTACAGTTCAGAGTCTCCTGACGACCCTCTGACATCTGAGAAGCAAAGTGGATGGACACAGAGTCTGGAGGCTCTGTGAAGACAGAGAGAAAGACAAGCAGAGACATACAGAGTCAGACACACAGAATATAAATCACTTTGACTGTAAATTAGAAAGAACAAATGAAGAGATCAAATTTAAACAGAAAATCATACTGTGACTCTATTCCTTCAGCACTCATTCTATATAAAAGATTAAATGAATTAATGACAACAGTATTTTGTTCAACAGCAAGTTTACTTACGGTAGAGAGTTACAGGCAGTTTGGTACAACACTGCCGACTAGTTTGACCACTATCATCGTTATAATAACACAAGACAGATGGTTTGAAGTCAGTCATTCTGTCGACCGTCCATGTGAGCGTGGTCCCGTTTTCTGTTTTTTCCAAACCAGATGCATCAGTCTGACAGTGTTGACATACAGAGCAGCTGGCAGAGGTTGGGTCACCATACTTCACTACCAGTCTGGATGGAGTGAATACAGGTTTATCTGCACAGTCTTCATCTGTAAGACAAACATTAATTTTAACTTTAAAAAGCTCTCCACACAATAACAATCAGTACTGTTGTTTGTAGTTTTGCTTTTTGTTCAATTTTATATATTTTCTTTGAAACAATTGGGAGTACAAGTATAAATGAACACACTGACAAAGATGAGCAGTTGACCTGCTTTAATCTTATGTACCCCCAATCATTTTTTTAATATAGGACACAGTTTTGTTTTGTCCTCTGTAAATATCCATAAAAACACTTTTATACATTTTACATAATGTACTTATGCTGTAAAATAATAATAGTCTTTCATATTGCAAACATTCTTTATACTTAATAATTTGAACTTTTGCACAGTCCTGCACAAACTGTACAGCTTTATCATTTAAATAATGGAGATATTGTGCACAATTTTTTCTAGTTTTTGTTATCTGTTAGTGTCTGTTCTGTGTTTTTGTATTTATCCTTCTTGACGTACAGTATTTGCTTTAAGATTAATACTTTTCTCATACTATGTTCACTATCATGTACCAACATACTACAGCAAATTCATTTAATTATAATAATGATAATGATAAAAAAAAACTTGATTCACCATCACTTTAATAAAATAAAGATGGATGAATGCCCAGAGCAATCACAGAAATGATCAAATGAGATTAAAAATTAAAGGCACTGAACAGAAAATGTAGAAAACATAATAAAACATGAGAAGTTCCCTCCCTAACAAAGTACAGACTCTTCACTTACCACAACATGAAATGCTGAAGTCATGCAGAAAACTTGTCAAAGAAACAACCAGAAGAAGATATTGGAAGAACATTATTCCCAGTTATTTTTTGCTAAGACAAATAATAAAATTTGTTGAACAGAAACCCAAAAGCTGTCAAACTGAATGAGTTCACAACAGCTTTTTGATGTCATGGTTGGTGCAGTCGAAAACCGTTGGCAGTGCAGTCTGTTATCACATCACACATTTTCTTTATGTTTGCTCCGTTGTAAAAGTGAAAGTGTGGCATCATCTGTGGTGCAATAGAAGAAGCCAGAGTACCGGGAGAGAACCCAAGTAGAAAACATGCAAACTCCATTATCGATTTGTTTTAAAATGCCAAAAAGTGGTGAAAAATATCAATCGTTGTTTCCAAAAGCCCAAGACAACGTCCTCAAATGTCTTGTTTTAAAACTCTAAGTACGTGAAAGCCCTTTTTAAGTTTAAATTTTATAAGGTTGAAGTTACTATAAAATCTTCATGATTCATTTGTAAAAGGTCATCAGAACTAATAAAACAAAGCCATGTGATTTAAATTATGATAAATACTCCTCTGTGTTCTGTGAGAATCCTAACAGCTGCATTTTAGATTCCTGGGTGGAGTGAAGTAGATCATTCACCTGTTCCCAGTTCTCCTCCATAATTCATCATTTGAATTTAACATTTGTTATTTCAACTGTTTTTACTTCAAAGAAAACTAATTGTACACTTGTATGGTACAAATAATACATATTCTATCTGTCTCATTTTGTCTTGTTGCCTCTCAGGAACAAGGTCATGGCCTCTTTCTTTGTAGGTTTTCTCCAGGTTTTACAAATTCCTCCTTTAATCCAAAGATGCACAGGTCAGCTGAACTGGAAACTGTAAGTTACCTTTATCCTCTTGTAAGGATTGTAAATAATATTATTAGTATTGTACCAAGTGTTTTCAGAGGTTTTGGCAGAGTTCAACCTTTCAGGCATATGAAGAATCATGTATGTATGTGCACATTAAATACTGCACGGCTGCAGTGTGATCATGAATCAAGAATAGAGAGAATTCATTCATTCATTCAAAATAAAAGCGTACTCACACATGAGTTAAGCCCTCCAGTGGTTAAATGTCAGTATTACACTGTAAAAAGTGAGCGTTCTCACACAACAGGCTGC
Source organism: Lutjanus erythropterus (assembly GCF_056507025.1). Classification (NCBI taxonomy): domain Eukaryota; kingdom Metazoa; phylum Chordata; class Actinopteri; order Lutjaniformes; family Lutjanidae; genus Lutjanus; species Lutjanus erythropterus. The sequence goes on from NC_139319.1 coordinate 8,588,365, forward strand.
CTTCTCAGTGTCTGTACAGAACTTATGATACTGACATCAGATGTGAGCTACAGTCTATAGGACAAGGATAAACACATTTTTTATTTTTTAACTTGTTTTTATTAGGGAGGTCATTCACAGTCCAGGTTTGCTAAACATTCAGTACATAAAGACAGTACATGAATCACATTTACATATGTACTAGGGGTGTGTATCTCACTGACTGAAACCGATTCCATACGTATCATGATACGTGTTCAACGATACGATATGTTTTATAAATCTTTAAGTGGCCAACGATTCGGTTCGATACCATTCAGCTCTGTCACGATACAATACGATACAATACAAGACAATGCAATGTGTCAGTCTTTACATTTTGATTCAATAATGCTACATTTGTAGAGTGCTGTTAGTTGCCAAAAAAATCCTGATAGTTTTACTAAATATAGTAACAGTTGAGACAGAGAGGAGACATTACAGTGATGTTTACATCTTATTATGAGCCTCATGTGTAAATGAGAACCTGTAGCCTAAATGAGAATCTGTGAACAACCTTTTGCATAAATGATCTGCAGCAGCGTTTCTCATCTTTCTTATAAAACACAAACTTATTCTACACTTGCGCGTTATGAAAGTTTGGTGGTGCGACGCGGTTCAATGTCGCTTCTGTCGCTGTTTTCAGCGCCGTCTGTTTTAATAAGTAAATGAAGAGGAGACACAGGGGAGGGAGGAGGGAGCGCTTGTTTTTGTGAGCGTGGCAGCGGGCGTCCAGCGAGAGCGGTGCAGGCAGAGACAGCGGGAGGAAGCGAAGTGGCAGCTCGCTGATGCCAAAAATGAAACATATGCGCGTCCTGATGAGATGTATCGATACGCTATAGTGCTGCATCGATTTGTTTCCGATTCATGTTCAGCTTTTTACCGATACAGGCCGTCTGAACCGATACACTCGTTTCTTACACATTAAAGTTACACCCCGAACAACTACACTGTTCAATAAAGTAATTCAAGTTTAAAATGTTATCTTAAAATAAAGTTGGACTGGAAACTGAGATATTTAAATGTGTTTTTCATGTGTGTCACCTGCTCTCATAATACAAAGTGAGTCCTTGCTAATAATTGTCTGTTGAATTGATTTTCAGTAAAACAATTCATTTGACACGTTGACCAATTCAGATTTGTATTTATTACACTGAAAAAGCATATTTTAAAAAACATGAACAGCATCAGAAGACAGTGACCAGGAAATGAGGCAGAGAGAGAAGCAAAATGGTGATGTTGTGGTTCATGGTCGGTGTCTTAACCCCAGAGCTGCTGTGTGGGGCCAACAACTTAAACTGTTTAACTTGAATTTTCAACACACATCTCATTGCAATGGGCACAGGAGAGCTCTGTTTCTGGAAATGGAAAACATCCTTCACGGTGTACTAACCCATCCACCTGTGTCATTTGTAGTGGCAGATTCTCACGATGACGACCAACAGAACAACTATTACTACTACAGCTGTAATGAGTCCGGTGTAGCTGACTGCAGAGAGTTGGATGAGGGGTGTGGGTGGAGAAAAAAAAAAAGAACAGATATTTCACATCAGACCAGTAACATATATCAGAAATAGCACCAACAAACGTCCTTCCTCATGTTGAATGTGTGAGAATAAATTCTCTACTGCTGTGAGAAAGCAACACCTAAAGCAGCGTTGTGGTTTCTCATCAGTGACTCGCTTTCCAGAATCAACAATAACTTTGAAGACTGGACATGACAAAACTTAATATTCTTTATAAACTCATATTTCATACACAAGTTTCATCAGTTTTGTCAGTATGATCAATATTTTCCTGAAAACCCTGTAGTATGTAATCTGAGTCATGTCTTCTACCCACAGTGCACTGCAGGCAGCAGCCGACCTGTGAGTGCAAAATCCAACATGGCTGCTCGTTTTTAGCAGGAAAATCTTTGCTCATTCTGAAAAGTTACAGTAACAATAACATTTATATTGTTACTAATGCTTCAATATTTTCTGTATTGAAACAACCTATAATTACTTTATATTATTTTTTAGAAAGTGAAATTTATGAGTCCCTAAATCATTATTCTTTTGAATTTCATGATGCAGTCTGTATCATTCCTACCAAAAACACAACTACACTGTTCAATAAAGAAATTAAAGCTTGAAATGTCATCTTAAAATACATTTAGACTATAAACTGAGATATTTAAATGTGTTTTTCATATGTGTGTCACAAAGCCAAACCAAATGAAATGTGCCATTTTTCTTTAAATCAAGACTGTTGTGATCAATGAATCCTTTCATTTGTTTCATAAATGCCCAATGGATAAAATATGATACAAACAATATCATATATGTAAAATTATTTCTGGGATTTTGTCAAAGGGCCCGATAAAGAATTTTATTATAAAAATAGAGAAGTTTTGTTGGCAATTATTTGATGTGTCAGGCTTTACATGGTTAAAAATTACCTGTGACGTCCACATGATAAACCTTAGTGACAGTCCCCATGCTGTTTCTGACCAAACAGGTGTATTCTCCTTCATCCTCAGTGGTCACAGAGTTGATAGACAGAACACTATTGGTCGAGGATAATCTTCCTGATGACTTCGTCCATATGTACGAGGGTGTGGGGTTTCCCACAGCTGTGCAGTTCAGTTGTAAAGGGTCTCCCTTTTTGATAACAATCTGATCTGGTTGTGATGACACCACGAGCTGAGGCTTATCTGTGTGTGGATCAAGTGAGGAAGAAAAACAACATGTCATTACAGCAAAATGGGAAATTTAAACCTAATAACTTTCACCACAATGCTGTTCCTGACAGGCTGCTTTCACTTTCTACTGCTACTCCAAAACATTTAAAGGTCCAGTAGGCAACACTGTTTAGGTAAAATTGAGAAAAAAATTCATAAAAACCTTTCAGCATATTGTAAATCCGGTGTTTTGAGAGAGAGCTACACTTCTGCACCTCCTCCATGGCTCTGCTTTCAGCCTTTAGAGAATCTGACCCGTGACGGTAGATTTAAACCAATCACAGGTCTTTAAGGACCTGAGGGACTCCTCCTACTAGTGCAGCTGCCCGTTGAGACTCTGAATCAATGATGGAGACGACTGCAGGAAAAGTCGCCATAAAACTGCATTATAATAAAGAGAAAAGAGCCAAATGAGCATCATGCTCAACTCAGGAGTTTGTCAGCTCACTCAGTTACTTCTGAGTTCACCTTCAGTTGTGTTCATTCACGTGTATCACGGAGCTTTGCCGAGTGCCGAGAGGACCGGACGGAGCTGCGACACAGAGCTGACAGACAGCTGCTCAGAGCCGGGGAGCTCATCAGAGCAGGGTCTGCAGCAGACTGGCACTTCAGGAGTTGCTGTGATTCTGGCTACTTTACTGGCAGTAGAGGAGCTCAGAGTGTATATTTCAAACTTTTGGGATTAAAAAGGATTTATCTTCATTCCTGCTTTTCTACCTTCACACTGACTATTCATGTTTAAAATGTAGTTTTTCTCCTCTGTAGATGTTTTTTTTTACTGTCAGGTGTCTGTTTCATTAAACAGTTGATGTCTGTTGGTCAGGTCAGTTGCTCAACCCTGTCGAGTAACTAGTTCAGTGTTCACTCTCCTTTCTACTGCAGTTTCTGGGTGTGTAGTCTTTCTTCACAGTCTTTCTTCTTATTTTCACAGTCTGATGCTACAACAGTCTTATGACAAACAGCATCTGTCTGAAATTTACATAACTATCTATGGATTCATCACTATGAGCTTCCCCTTTTACATACAAGTAGTCATGTGACCCACTGCTAATATAACAATATTGATTAGAGCTTCTTTAAGAAACAGATCAAAATATTTCTTCCATCACCGTAAAAGAGAACAAAATGATAACCAAGGTTGTCAAGGTGTGTTAATTTGTTGTCAGACTCACAGTGGACAGTTGCAGTGACTCTTCCTGACCTCACCACTGGAGGAGGCTGTGGTCCTTCAGGTCCCAATTCAAGCTTGGCTTCACACCAGAACTGGCCTCCATCATCTTCTTTACTGGGAGTGATGGTTAAATTGAAGTGATCAGACACTGGTTTCTTCTCTGTGTTGTTGGACCGTGTTTGACCCAGAACTGTCTGTCCTCTGTAGAAGGTCAAAATGAGGTTTTCAACAGGAGCAACGTTGGAGAATTTACAGTTCAGAGTCTCCTGACGACCCTCAAACATCTGAGAAGCAAAGTGGATGGACACAGAGTCTGGAGGCTCTGTGAAGACAGAGAGAAAGACAAGCAGAGACATACAGAGTCAGACACACAGAGTATAAATCACTTTGACTGTAAATTTGAAAGAACAAATAAAGAGATCAAATTTAAAAGAAAATCAAACTGTGACTCTATTCCTTCAGCACTCATTCTATATAAAAGATGAAATGAATTAATGACAACAGTATTTTGTTCAACAGCAAGTTTACTTACTGTAGACAGTGACAGGCAGTTTGGTACAACACTGCCGACTAGTTACACCACTATCATCGTTATAATAACACAAGACAGATGGGGCAAATTCAGTCAGTCTGTCGACCGTCCATGTGAGCGTGGTCCCATTTTCTTCTCGGACTCCCTGAGGCACTTCCAAACCAGATGTATCAGTCTGACAGTGTTGACATACAGAGCAGCTGGCAGAGGTTGGGTCACCATACTTCACTACCAGTCTGGATGGAGTGAATACAGGTTTATCTGCACAGTCTTCATCTGTAAGACAAACATTAATTTTAACTTTAAAAAGCTCTCCACACAATAACAATCAGTATTGTTGCTTGTAGCTTTGCTGTTTGTTCAATTTTAGATATTTTCTTTGAAACAATGGGGAGTACAAGTATAAATGAACACACTGACAAAGATGAGCAGTTGACCTGCTTTAATCTTATATACCCCCCTAATTTTTTGTATATAGGACACAGTTTTGTTTTGTCCTCTGTAAATATCCATACAAGAACTTCTATACATTTTGCATGATGTAGTTATGCTGTATTTGCATGTTTTTATTAATTCAAATATTTGCTTGTTTATGATCAATTAATCAATAATAATAATGATCTATCTTCCACATTGCAAACATTATTTGTACGTTGCACTGTGAATATTTGTGCACAAACTGTACAGCTGTTTAAAAATTGGTCATATCATCCACATTTTTCTCTGTTTTTTTTAATTTTTATTATTATTTGTCAAATGTTCATGTCAGTTTTGTATTTTTCCCTTCATCCATCTTGACTTGCAGTGCTGGTTTTCATGCTTCTTTTTTAAAATTATGGTTATGCACCAACATACCACAGCAAATTCCTTTTAAGTGAAAATAATAATAGTCTTTCATATTGCAAACATTCTTTGTACTTAATAATTTGAACTTTTGCAGACTCCTGTACAGCCCTGTAACTGTACAGCTTTATCATTTCAATAATGGTCATATTGTGTATATTTTGTTCTATAGTTTTTATTTGTCATCTGTTAGCATCAGTTTTGTATTTATCCTTCTTGACTTGCAGTACTTACTTTCATATTTATATTTTTCTCATACTGTGTTCACTGTCATAGACCAACGTACCACAGCAAATTCCTTTAATAATAATAATAATAATAATAATAATAATGATTTAAAAAAAAATTGATTCATCCATCATGTTACAATAACAAAAACTGGAATAAAGATGGATGAATGCCCAGAGGAATCACAGAAATGGTCAAATGAGATTAAAAATTAAAGGCACTGAACAGAAAATGTAGAAAACATAAAATACAAGAATTTCCCTCCCTAACAAAGTACAGACTCTTCACTTACCACAACACGAAACGCTGAAGTCCCGCAGAAAACTTGTCAAAGAAACAACCAGAAGAAGATATTGGAAGAACATTATTATCAGTTATTTTTTGCTAAGACAAACTGAATGTGTTCACAGCCGGTTTTTGATTTCCTGGTTGGTGCAGTCAAAGATCACACATCTTCTCTACGTTTGTTCTGTTGTGAAAGTCAGAGTGTAGCATCATCTGAGGTGCAATATAAATAAGGCGGAGTTGAGTTGGGTTAAACTGCATGTTGTTGGACTGTGGGAGGAACCCAGAGTACCAGGTGAGAACCCACGTGAAAACATGCAAACCCAGCCTCAAACTCTCACAGACTGGGAGATTCAAACTCAGAACCTTCTTGCTGTGAGATGTCTGTGCTCACCACTGCAGCAAGTCAATTTTCTCCATTAATTGAACTGATCGATTGGTTTTAAAATGTCAGAAAATGGTGAAAAATGTCAATCAGTGTTTCCCAAAGCCAAACAGGACACCCTCAAATGTCAAATGTTTTAAAACTCTGTGTTAATACCATGATAAGTGAAAGCCATGTAGGTGGGCCTTGAGAGGTCACGAAACAAAGAAAAACTTTTCAAGTTTAAATTTTAGAAGTTTGAAATAACCACAAAATATTCATGATTAGGGTTCGAGTTCGAGTTCGAATCCCCCAGCTGGCTGGGACAGTACCTTTCTGTACGGAGTTTGCATGTTCTCCTCTTGTCTGTGTGGGTTCTCTCTGGGTTCTCCGGCTTCCTCCCACAGTCCAAACACATGCATGCTAGGTTAATTGGTGACTCTAAATTGCCCATAGGTGTGAATGTGAGTGTGAGTGTGAGTGGTTGTCTGTGTCTGTGTGTCAGTCCTACGATGAACTGGCGACTTGTCCAGGGTGAACCCCGCCACTCGCCCAATGTCAGCTGGGATAGGCTCCAGCCCCCCACGACCCTTTGGGAATAAGCGGTTACAGAAAATGAATGAATGATATTCATGATTAATTTGTAACAGGTAATCAGAGCTAATAAAATGAAGCCATGTGACTTAAATTATGTTAAATACTCGTCTGTGTTTTGTGAGAATCCTAACAGCTGCATTTTAGATTCCTGGGTGAAGTAAATAATTCACCTTTGCCCAGTTCTCCTCCATAATTCATAATTTGAATTTAACGTTTGATATTTCAACTGTTTTTGCTATATTTAGAATATTTTCACTGCTTTACCTTGCTATCAGACAGCCTTTTCAGACTGCAAACCTCTATTAGCCAAAATAATCTCTCTAATGAGACTCCATTACTGCATATTCAACTTTTGAATATTTTTTTCAAGCAGGTCCATCCCCAGTTATTGTTAATGATTTATTAAGATTTGGGGGTGGGGGGAGTTAATTTTTGGATGCCAAATGCAAAAAAGACAATTCTCCAGAGGACAGTAGAGAATTTAATAGTTGTGGCTCAAAAGAGACTTTTTTTGGACCAAAAGTGTCTCATCTGATAGCAGACCCCTGGTTTAGAGTCAGTGAGGTTGTATTTAGGCACAGTGGTCCTTTGAACTAAATGCTAATGTTACTATGCTAACATGGTCACATTGACAAGGCCAGTGGTTCCCAAACATTTTCTGGCATGTCCCCTTTTCAGAAGCCAACAAATGTTCAAGCTCCCCCCACCCCAAATTGTAATTAATTATTAACAACAACTGGGGATGGAACTGATTTAAAATAAATAAATAAATAAATAAATCAAAAGTTGAATATGCAGTAATGGAGTCTCATTAGATTCGATTTTGGCCAATACTGGTTTGCAGTCTGAAAAGGCTGAAAAGCAAGGTAATATAGGTGATAGCACTCTAATTTCTACTGCAGTTTCTGAGTGTGCAGTCTTTCTTCAGAGTCTGATGCTTCAGCAGTCTTATGACAAACAACATCTGTCCATTCATCTCTAAGGGCTTCCCCTTTTACATACAAGTAGTCATGTGTATAAAAATATTGCCCAAGAGGACACCCTCAAATGAGATTGCAGATTGCAACCAAATTAATACATCTCACCTCACACTTCCCTTCCGAGCAAGAACCTAAAAGCACTCTCTAAACGCAATGATTCTTATTTTCAGGTAATTATACACTGCTGAAAACATACTTATGAATGTGATATTCCATCTTTTAAATATAATAAAATATCAATGAAAGACAGTGGGATGCATCTTACTGTGTGTTATAAATTTATTCTCATTGTAAAACTAAAAATGGCATCTTAAAATTCCAGTGTGAAGATCATTATTAGACAGTTTATACAAAAAATAAATCTTTTTCTGTCACATTCAGCTAACACATCAATATAGTACACAGGCTTACACATATACACACAGACGCACAAGACAAATACATGTTCATGTTCACTGTAACTATTACTCGCTTTCACTGGTTGTGTTAAACCAAAACACCTGTGATGTTCAAAGTGAGGATTTTTAACATAAAAATATTAAGCTTTCTATACATTTTATGTAAATATACTCAACACCTTTCAAAATAAAGTCCTTCGTAGGGGTGTCGCGGTTACCGGAGTAGCGGTAAACCCCGGTAAAAATGTTGACTATAACAATTACCGTTTTAATTTTAAAAAATATATATTATTGCGGTGGATTACCGCGCCGCGGTGTAGGAACCATGAGCCTTTCCAGCGTCTCATCTCAGTCTGCTGAAATTGCTGCGCAGGCGCACTTTGTAGCCTACTGTTGAATGTATGTTCTCTCATAGTTCACTTGTTTTATAATATTGTGCAATTTGTGGAACTATTTTGTGTTGTGGGTGCGCCTGTGTTGTCTGCATCCACACCAGTGGAGGTCACGTGAGCTGTTTGAACCAATGGAATCATTGAGCGCGTTTTTTCTATTCTGATGCTGTTGTACCTTGTATGGAGCAGGAGAGACCTGTAACCCGCCATGTGATATGGTAGAAATAAAGCACAAAGAAGGAAATAAGGTGTGTTAATTTCCCTCCCAAGATGACAGAAGAAACAGAAAGGCCAACACCTACAACCCCTAACTTCAGATGAGACGGTGAAATGAAGACATGGCATTATTGAGCGCTAGTTGAAGGCACAACAATGCCATACACTTCGTTTGTTTTAAACATTTTAGTTGACAGTCACTACGTGTGTATTACTATATAACAGGGGTCCCTAACTGGCGGACCGCGGTCCGAGTCCGGACCCAGACGCCGTCCTATACGGACCCGGACCTGTAACCAATAAATTATTAAGAGATTTTACATTTTGACGGGACGCTTCTATTTTAACTGGCGCAACTTTTCTAGTCTTTCCGGCGCTGGTTTATCTGATCAGGAAACACACAGACCAACTGCAGAGAAGCTGCGTGTGGAGGAGACTGTTGTTAATGACAGAGTTTATTACAAAAGAAACTAACATGATGGTTAATGACATCATCACCAACCAGATGCACTTAAAAAATTTAACAACAGTATAAAGAGGCCTATACGAGAGCCTAACACCACTGTGTCATCAACAAACTGGACAATGGAGGTATTGCTGTTGTTTAATGAACAATCATGTATTCAACACACTTTTTAAAAAATACCGCGATAATACCGAAAACCGTGATAATTTTGGTCACAATAACTGTGAGGTTAAAATTTTATACCGTGACACCCCTAGTCCTTTGCAGTAGCACAACCAAAACACAACAGAGAGAGACAGTAAAACAGCATATTTACTACATATTTCAGGAAAAAATAAGCACTGTATTATTTTGACTTGTCATGAATTTAGTTTCCCTTTTTCTTGGCAAATGACAAAGATGAAACTGATTCCATTTTTTTCAATGGACTATTTCACTAAGAGGGTTCAATGCTAATGTTTTTTCACCTGCCAGAAAATCTGCTTGCCCAAAGTCAAGTCTAATTTCCTCTATACAGAGTGTTTTATTTAACAGAAACTATCAAAAAATGCCTTCAACAAACCATGTTGGTGTGGTGAACCCAGGTCAGTCCTGTTCTTCTGCTGAAGAGCGGTTGCACTGGAGTCCTCAATGAACAGCTGTTCTTTGAGTCTTTTTGTTTTGTAAAACATTTAAGATTTATGTTGTCTGTAACAAAATCAGATTATATATTTTAAAGTGTGTATTTGTGATAACAAATGGATAAAAAAAAGAAATAGACAGCATCAGAAGACAGTGACCAGGAAATGAGGCAGAGAGAGAAGCAAAATGGTGATGTTGTGGTTCATGGTCGGTGTCTTAACCCCAGAGCTGCTGTGTGGGGCCAACAACTTAAATTGTTTAACTTGAATTTTCAACACACATCTCATTGCAATGGGCACAGGAGAGCTCTGTTTATGGAAATGGAAAACATCCTTCATGATGTACTACCGTATCTGTTTTTTTCTGTAGTAGTAGATGTACACGATTCCCCCGATGCCGACCAACAGAACAATTATTACTACTATAGCTATAATGAGTCCGGTGTAGCTGACTGCAGAGGGTTGGGTGAGGGGTGTGGGTGGAGAAAAAAAAGCACAGATATTTCACATCAGACCAGTAACATATATCAGAAATAGCACCAACAAACGTCCTTCCTGTTGTTGAATGTGTGAGAATAAATTCTCTACTGCTGTGAGAAAGCAACACCTAAAGCAGCGTTGTGGTTTCTCATCAGTGACTCGCTTTCCAGAATCAACAATAACCTTGAAGACTGGACATGACAAAACTTAATATTCTTTATAAACTCATATTTCATACACAAGTTTCATCAGTTTTATCAGTACGATCAATATTTTCCTGAAAACCCTGTAGTATGTAATCTGAGTCATGTCTTCTACCCACAGTGCACTGCAGGCAGCAGCCGACCTGTGAGATCAAAATCCAACATGGCTGCTCATTTTTAGCAGGAAAATCTTTGCTAATTTTGAAAAAGTTACAGTAAAAATAACATTTATATTGTTACGAATGCTTCAATATTTTCTGTATTGAAACAACTTATAATTACTCAATATTATTTTTTAGAAAATAAAATTTATCTGAGTCCCTAAATCATTATTCTTTTGAATTTCATGATGCAGTCTGTATCATTCCTACCAAAAACACAACTACACTGTTCAATAAAGAAATTAAAGCTTGAAATGTCATCTTAAAATACATTTAGACTATAAACTGAAATATTTAAATGTGTTTTTCATATGTGTATCACCTGCTCTCATAATCACTCAGATGTTGCCAACTATTATTACAAAGTGAGCACCTGCTAATAATTGTCTTTTGAATTGATTTTCAGTAGAACAATTTCTTTGTTATGATGATTGTATGATATATATTGATAAATTCATATTTATATTTATTATACTGTTTTAGCCGACCACAGGACAAAATAAAAAGGTTCCTGCTTGGGAAAAAAAAGCCAAACCAAATGAAATGTGCCATTTTTCTTTAAATCAAAACTATTGTGATCAATTAATCCTTTCATTTGTTTCATAAATGATAAAATATGATACAAAAATATCATATCATATATGTTAAATTATTTCTGGGATTTTGTCAAAGGGCCCAATAAAGAAGAATTCTTTGGTTAAAACTTACCTGTGACGTCCACATGATAAACCTTAGTGACAGTCCCCACACTGTTGCTGACCAAACAGGTGTATTCTCCTTCATCCTCAGTGGTCACAGAGTTGATAGACAGAACACTATTGGTCGAGGATAATCCTCCTGATGACTTCGTCCAGGTGTACGAGGGTGTGGGGTTTCCCACAGCTGCGCAGTTCAGTTGTAAAGGGTCTCCCTTTTTGATAACAATCTGATCTGGTTGTGATGACACCACGAGCTGAGGCTGATCTGTGTGTGGATCAAGTGAGGAAGAAAAACAACATGTCATTACAGCAAAATGGGAAATTTAAACCTAATAACTTTCACCACAATACTGTTCCTGACAGGCTGCTTTCACTTTCTACTGCTACTCCAAAACATTTAAAGGTCTAGTAGGCAACATTGTTTAGGTATAACTGAGAAGTAATTTCATAAAAACCTCTCAGCATATTGTAAATCCGGTGTTTTGAGAGAGAGCTACACTTCTGCACCTCCTCCATGGCTCTGCTTTCAGCCTTTAGAGAATCTGACCCGTGACGGTAGATTTAAACCAATCACAGGTCTTTAAGGACCTGAGGGACTCCTCCTACTAGTGCAGCTGCCCGTTGAGACTCTGAATCAATGATGGAGACGACTGCAGGAAAAGTCACCATAAAACTGCATTATAATAAAGAGAAAAGAACCAAATGAGCATCATGCTCACCTTCAGTTATGTTCATTCACGTGTATTACGGAGCTTTGCCGAGTGCCGAGAGGACCGGACGGAGCTGAGACACAGAGCTGACAGACAGCTGCTCAGAGCCGGGGAGCTCATCAGAGCAGGGTCTGCAGCAGACTGGCACTTCAGGAGTTGCTGTGATTCTGGCTACTTTACTGGCAGTAGAGGAGCTCAGAGTGTATATTTCAAACTTTTGGGATTAAAAAGAGGATGTACCTTCACTCCTGCTTCAACTTTCTGCAGCAACAAAGATGAAATCGTGGAGCCACAGACCGACCAGACCAGACCATTTGTTTTTGAAACTTTTGAAGATGAAAAAGTGGATTTATATTTACTCCAGACTCTCTGCAGCAGCGATTCATCAAACGATTATGGATGGGCTGATGGGCCAGATGAGAGCTCAGTTTGTTTTGGTTTTTTTTACACTTTTGAGATTAAAAAGTGGATTTATCTTCATGTTTGCTTGTAAATCTGTGTGCAGCAGCACCACTGCACCATTTACAGGTAAATTACACAGTTATAGACACTGTTGTAGTGCGTGTGTCATCTTTCTTCACACTCTCTACTTATCTGTCTGATGCTTCAACAGTCTTGTGAAAAACAGTAACTGTCTTGACTTGTAAAATACCTTTTAAATTGACAAATATCATATGTGAATTTCGTGGCACAGTTCAATAAAAAAAAAAATGTCTCACCTACTACTACTACAAACTATCTGTGGGTTCATCACTATGAGCTTCCCCTTTTACATACAAGTAGTCATGTGACCCACTGCCAATATAAAATATTGATTATAGCTTCTTTAAGAAACAGATCAAAATATTTCTTCCATCACTGTAAAAGAGAACAAAATGATAACCAAGGGTGTCGAGGTGTGTTAATTTGTTGTCAGACTCACAGTGGACAGTTGCAGTGATGTTTTCTGACCTCACCACTGGAGGGGGCTGTGGTCCTTCAGGTCCCAGTTCAAGCTTGGCTTCACACCAGAACTGGCCTCCATCATCTTCTTTACTGGGAGTGATGGTTAAATTGAAAAGATCAGACACTGGTTTCTTCTCTGTGTTGGACTGTATTAACTGACCCAGAACTGTCTGTCCTCTGTAGAAGGTGACAGTGAGGTTTTCAACAGGAGCAACGTTGGAGAATTTACAGTTCAGAGTCTCCTGACGATCCTCAAACATCTGAGAAGCAAAGTGGATGGACACAGAGTCTGGAGGCTCTGTGAAGACAGAGAGAAAGACAAGCAGAGACATACAGAGTCAGACACACAGAGTATAAATCACTTTGAAAGTAAATTTGAAAGAACAAATAAAGAGATCAAATTAAAAAAAAAAAAAAATCATACTGTGACTCTATTCCTTTAGCACTCATTCTATATAAAAGATGAAATGAATTAATGACAACAGTATTTTGTTCAACAGCAAGTTTACTTACTGTAGACAGTGACAGGCAGTTTGGTACAACACTGCCGACTAGTTTGACCACTATCATCGTTATAATAACACAAGACAGATGGGGCGAATTCAGTCAGTCTGTCGACCGTCCATGTATGCGTGGTCCCGTTTTCTGTTTGGACTCCCAGAGGTATTTCCAAACCAGATGCATCAGTCTGACAGTGTTGACATACAGAGCAGCTGGCAGAGGTTGGGTCACCATACTTCACTACCAGTCTGGATGGAGTGAATACAGGTTTATCTGTACAGTCTTCATCTGTAAGACAAACATTAAATTTCACTTTAAAAAGCTCTCCACACAATAACAATCAGTACTGTTGTTTGTAGCTTTGCTTTTCGTTCAGCTTCATATATTTTCTTTGAAACAATGGGGAGTACAAGTATAAATGAACACACTGACAAAAATGAGCAGTTGACCTGCTTTAATTTTATGTACCCCAATCATTTTTTATATACAGCACACAGTTTTGTTTTGTCCTCTGTAAATATCCATACAAAAACTTTAATACAATTTACATGATGTAGTTATGCTGTATTTACATGTATTTATTTATTCAAATATTTGCTTGTTTATGATCAATTCATCAATAACAATAATAATCTATCTTTCACATTGCAAACATTTTTTTATACTTAGCTGTGCAGTATGTGCACAAAATAATCAATCAAATAGTCATTTTGTCCATGTTTTCATATAAAGGTTTTTTATTACTTGTCACATGTTCATATTAGTTTTGTATTTTTCTATTTATGTCTTGTTTTTTTGAATTATGGTTATTGTTATGCACCAACATACCACAGCAAATTCATTTTGTGAAAATAATAACAGTCTTCCATATTGCAAACATTCTTTATACGCAATAATTTGAACTTCTGCATAGTCCTGCACAAACTGTACAGCTTTGTCATTGTTCTATAGTTTTTGTCATCCGTTAGTGTCAGTTTTGTATTTTTGTATTTATCCTTATAGACTTGCTTTTAGATTAAGTTTTTTCTCATACTATGTTCACTATCATGCACCAACATACCACAGCAAATTCCTTTAATAATAATGATAAAAAATATCTTTATTCATCCATCACTTTACAAGAATAAAAACTGGAATAAAGATGGATGAATGCCCAGAGGAATCACAGAAATGGTCAAATGAGATTAAAAATTAAAGGCACTGAACAGAAAATGTAGAAAACATAATAAAACACAGGAAGTTCCCTCCCTAACAAAGTACAGAGTCTTCACTTACCACAACAGGAAATACCAAAGTCACGCAGAAAACTCGTCAAAGAAACAAACAGAAGAAGATATTGGAAGAACATTATTCCCAGTTATTTTTGAGTAACACAAATAATAAAATTTGTCGAACATAAACCCAAAAGTGGTCAGAAACTGAATGTGTTCCCACCCAGTTTTTGATTTCCTGGTTGGTGCGGTCGAAAACTGTTGGCAGTGCATGTGTGTTATCACATCACACATCCTCTCTATGTTTGGTCCGTTGTGAAAGTCAGAGTGTGGGGCCAATAGAAGAAGCCAGAGTACGAGAAACCCAGCCTCAAACTCCCCCAGACTGAGGAATTCAGACTCAGAACCTTCTTGCTGTGAGGCGACTGTGCTCACCACTGCAGCAAGTCAATTTTCTGCATTATTTGAACTAATCGATTTGTTTTAAAATGCCAGAAAGTGGTGAAAAATGTAAATCGGTGTTTCCAAAAGCCCAAGACAACGTCCTCACATGTCTCTGTTAATATCTAAATAAGTGAAAGCCCTGCAGATGGGCCTTGAGAGGTCATGAAACAAACAAATAAAACTTTAAGTCTAAATTTTATAAGTTTGAAATAACCACAAAATCTTCATGATTAATATGTAAAATGTCATCAGAACTAATAAAACAAAGCCATGTGATTTAAATTATGATAAATACTCCTCTGTGTTCTGTGAGAATCCTAACAGCTGCATTTTAGATTCCTGGGTGGAGTGACGGAGATCATTCACCTGTTCCCAGTTCTCCTCCATAATTCATCATTTGAATTTAACATTTGTTATTTCAATGTTTTACTTCAAAGAAAACAAACGGTTAACTTGTATGGTACAAATAATACATATTCTATCTGTCTCATTTTGTCTTGTTGCCTCTCAGGAACAAGGTCATGGCCTCTTTCTTTGTAGGTTTTCTCCAGATTTTACAAATTCCTCCTTTAATCCAAAAATGCACAGGTCACCCAATCGATAGTAATCAGCCACAAATCCTCAGGTGAATCAATTGTAGAGCTATGGATCGGCTATCGCGAGACTAGGAGTCGGTTGCCTGAGGCTTTACAGTTTTCATCTCTAAAATAACTCGAGAGCTGACGAAACGACTGTCGCGCATGCTCCGTAACATTATCTTCGCAACCAACTGAACTGGACGCCCGCTGCCGCGCTCTCAAAAACAAGCGCTCCCTCCTCCCTCTCCTGTGTCTCCTCCTCCTAATGGCGGCCACCATTGCCAAATCAGATTAAATGAGTCTGTGTTCACATTTTCCCAGGCAGAGTTACAGTGCCTTGTACATTAGCTGGTTAAAAAGAAACAGGAGGATATTTTTATTTAGATAATTTTGTTTTTGAGACACTACCGCTTTTGTCCACAGGAGCCTCCAAAATCAACAAAATATGAAAATTCCTTGAAGTAGCTTTCATCACACTCATTTCTCCGTTTACATCCATCCACCATCACAAATACAATCAACATGTTTGTGAATGAGCTCCAAGGACAACAAGGGTATGAAAAATCACATGTCTAATCACATGCATGAACTTCTGTAAGCGTAAACATGGAGCCACTGGGCAAGAGTCTCAGGCCAGGATGCACAAGTGTTTCCTCTGGAAGCTGGTGATCACACCACACACATATTTATATAGTACGTAGTTGAGGTAGTTGGAAATATAATGAGGAGTATCGTCTCTATGGCTTCACTGAAATAGATGGGAGGTCAAAACATGGGCTACGTTAAATTACACACATAAACATACATGAGGGTTTCCCTGGTATATACATATTTTTTATCTTATGAGGAGTAACTGCCTGAGAAATAAATTGAGAGCCTCTGCTTCAAAAGACCAGTGTGTAAGATTTAGTGGTATCTAGGGGTGAGATTGCAGATTGCAACCAAATTAATACATCTCACGTCACACTTCCACAAAAAAATAAAAAAAATAAAAATCTAAAAGCCCCTCTAGAGCCAGTGTTTGGTCTGTATATTCTGGGAAACATCAGTGGAGGAGAATACACACAAAGAAAACACAATGAATCTTATTTTCAGGTGATTATATACTATTGAAAACATACTTATGAATATTATATTCCACTTCTGACAGATTCTGATATGAAATCCCTCTAAGGTCTCACATCTTTTAAATATAATAAAATATCAATGAAAGCGAGTGGGATGCATCTTACTGCGTTATAAATTTATTCCCATTACAAAAATAAAAATATCGTCTTAAAATTCCAGTGTGAGAGATAATTATTAGACATTTTTATTGTACAACAAATTCAGTTTTTTCTTCCACATTCAGCTAACACATCAATATAGTACACAGGCTTACACATATACACACAGATGCACGAGACACATACATGTTCATGTTCACAGTAACTATTATTCGTTTTCACTGGTTGTGTTAAACCAAAACAGCTGTGATGTTCAAAGTAAGAATATTTAAAATAATATTATTAAGCTTTCTATACAGTTTATATACAGTGCTTAACGCATTTATTAGACCACCACTCAGTGTAAGGTTTATGAAACTGCTGCCCTAAAGTAACAGCATTGGTAATTACCAAAATCATTTTTAATGTTTCTGAAATGGTAAATACACCAGTATGTAGACGCTCTTTAACCGAAATGATGTTTTTAATGCTAAAATATAATTATTATTGTTATCCATGAATTTTCAAATTTATTGTTTTACAAAAAAAAAAAAAAAACAGAAAAAATAGGAAAGCACATTATTATTTCTTGATTAAGATGTCAGATTATAGTTATTTACTTGCATTCCTGAACAGAAAAATTAGTTTTAGTGGTTGAATGTTATGCTTGATTAATTTCTGACTCCTCAGAGAAGCCCAGTGAGACGGCTCAAATTTGGGCATAGAAAGGTGAATTCAGTTTAAAATTCCTCATTCCTGTTCAAAATGGTAAAACGTCGAGAGCTCACTGACAATGGAAGAGTCCACATTGAAGCGCTTCATGATTCTGGTTGATCTCTGAGACAAATAGGGAAAGACATAAAGTGTCTCACAGTGTGGTCAAGTCTGCTTTGGAGCCAATTGCAGAGACTGGTACTTACCAAATGTGCCAAGGAAGAGGCATGAAATGAAAGTTAACTGAAGCAGATGTCAGACACCTCAAGGTTTCAGGTACTAGAGACAGAAGGAAGACCAGTGCTGATCTTCAGGCAGAGATAAATCCTGAGAAAGTCTCCTGAATGACCATAAGCAGACGACTGACGGACGAGCACAAACACCTGACTGTTGATGACTGGAAGAAGGTACTCTGGACGGACGAGTCCAGGTTTGAACTCTGCGGTCAGCATTGTCGTGTTTATGTCCGCAGAAAAGCTTGAGGACGTTTTGATGCCAGATGCACCCACAGTGAAACACGGTGGAGATTCCATTATGGTACGGGGATCCGTTTGTGGAAACGGCGCAGGCAAATTAGTGAAAATCAAGACCATCTGCCACAACATCTTAGTGCATCATGGAATCCCTTCTGGACTAAATCTGATTGGTCGTGGGTCCGTATACCAACAAGACAATGACCCCAAGGACACTTCAAAGCTGTGCAGAGACTATTTGACCAAGAAAAAGGAATCTGGAGTACTGGAACTGAGGAAGTCAAAAAGTCCAGATTTTAATCCTATTGAACAAATTTGGGATTTAGTAGATTCAAAGATTGATCGCACAAAAGTTTCCAGCTAGAAACTATTTTAACTCAATAACAAAAGAGACTGTCGGAAGGTACATAAAAACGATTCCAGCAAAAATGCAAGCTGTTATCAAGGCCAAAGGAGACTATAAAATATTAAGTTTTTTGGTTATTATGTGTGAAAAATGACGATTAATTAAAGACTATAATTAATAACAATATAATATAAGGACTATAATATTTTTAGTTTTAAACAAGTTTTTGAAAGATTTCTAAAATATGTATGTTTTGTTGTTTTTTATGACAGGTGGTCTAATAAATTTGTTAAGCACTGTATATATGTATATATACAGTGTATATATATGTATATATATATATATATATATATATATACACTGTATATGTACAACATCTTTCAAGTCAAAGTCCTTTGCAGTAGCACAACTAAAATACAACAGAGAGAGACAGTAAAAGAGCATATTTACTAGATGTTTCAGGACAAAATAAGCACTGTATTATTGTGACTTGTCATGAATTTAGTTTCCCTTTTTCTTGGCAAATGACAAATATGAAATTGATTCCTTTTTGTTTATGTACTATTTAACTAAGAGGGTTCGGTTGAAGAGCAGTCGCACCGGAGTGCACTGTGAACACCTGTTCTGAGTCTATTTAAGATTTATGTTGTCTGTAACAAAATGAGATTATGTATTTTAAAATGTGTATTTGTGATAATAAATGGTAAAAAAAAAAAAAAAAAGAAAGAAAGAAATAGATAGCATCAGAAGACAGTGACCAGGAAATGAGGCAGAGAGAAAGGCAAAATGGGGATGTTGTGGTTCATGGTCGGTGTCTCGACTTAAACTGTTAAACTTGAATTTTCAACACAGAAGGGCCTTTCTTTTGTCTTCTGAGGGTTCTATGAAGAAATTAAGGTTTTGGACCCTCGAGTCTTACAAAGAACCCTTGATGAACCCTTTCTTCAAAAGAGGGTTCTTTAAAAGCAAATAGTTCTGAGTATAAGCAGGCTGCAACAGTTTTGGTTAATGTTGAAACTTACTTAACTTTTAATTTTCAGGTTTAAATGTGAAAACCGAGGGAGATTATATGACTTGATTTTTGACTTTTCTTATAGGAGGGACTCGACTTGACTCGCTTGATTCTCACCACAGTAACTTTGGACTTGCTTGAGACCGACTCCCACCTCTGCTGTCCATAAACAGTTCATGTCTTCCCACAGTCTCACTATACCGTGGGCACAGGAGTGTTCTGATTCTGGACACGGTAAACATCCTTCAGGTTGTATTTCCCCATCCGGTTGTGTCTGTAGTAGCTTCTGTACAGCACTGCCCCGATGACGACCAACACAAGAACACCTATTAGTACTCCAGTTATAATGGGTATGATGTAGCTGACTGCAGAGGGTTGGGTGAGGGGTGTGGGTGGAGAAAAGAAAAACAGAGAATATTCTACATCAGATCGATAACACATCAAAATAGCACCAACAAACTTCCTTCCTGTTGTTGAATGTGTGAGAATAAATTCTCTACTGCTGTGAGAAAACAACACCTAAAGCAGAGACTCACTTTCCAGTATGAACAATAACACTGAAGACTAGACATGACAAACCTTAACTCTATAATTCCACACATATCATATTTCATACACAAGTTTCATCAGTTTTATCAGTACGATCAATATTTAGCTGAAAACACTGTAGTATGTAATCTGAGTCATGTCTTCTACCCACAGTGCACTGCAGGCAGCAGCCGACCTGTGAGTGCAAAATCCAACATGGCTGCTCGTTTTTAGCAGGAAAATCTTTGCTCATTTTGAAAAAGTTACAGTAACAATAACGTTTATATTGTTACTAATGCTTCAATAGTTTCTGTATTTGAAAACAATCTATAATTACTCAATATTTCTTACCTTATTTTATGATAAAATTCTGTTTGAAAAGTGTGCATCAAATATGACACAGTAGGTAAATAAGATAATTTATCTGAGTCCCTAAATCATTATTCTTTTGAATTTCATTATGTAATCTGCATCATTCCTACCAAAAACACAGCTACACTGTTCAATAAACTAATTCAAGTTTAAATGTGTTCCTGTCATCTTAAAATAAAGCTGGACTAGAAATTTAGGTATTTAAATGTGTTTTTCATATGTGTGTCACCTGCTCTCATTATAATCACCTGGATGTTGCAAACTATTATTACAAAGTGAGCACTTGCTAATAATTGTCTTTTGAATCTTATGAAAACAATTCCTTTGTTATCATAATTGTACAACATATTGACCAGGTTTATATTTATTATATTGTTTTAGCCAGTCTCAGGGCAAAATTAAAAGCTTCCTGTTTGAAAAAAAAAGACAATTCAAGTGAAATGTGCCTAAAAAAAAAAAAAATCAAAACTATTGTGATCAATGAATCCTTTCATTTGTTTCATAAATGTCCAACAGTATAAAAATATCATAAATATCATATGTATCATATGTAAAGGGCCCAATGAACAATTTTAATTATTATTTTATTATAAAAATGAAGAAGATTTTTTTTGGCGATTATTTGATGTGTCAGGCTGTACATGGTTAAAACTTACCTGTGACGTCCACGTGATAAACCTTAGTGACAGTCCCCACACTGTTGCTGACCAAACAGGTGTATTCTCCTTTATCCTCAGTGGTCACAGAGTTGATGGACAGAACGCTATTGGTCGAGGATAATCCTCCTGATGACCTCGTCCAGGTGTACGAGGGTGTGGGGTTTCCCACAGCTGTGCAGTTCAGTTGTAGAGGGGCTCCCTCTGCGATGACAATCTGATCTGGTTGTGATGACACCACGAGCTGAGGCTTATCTGTGTGTGGATCAAGTGGGGTTTAAGGTTTAAGTCTCACAGTGGCACCAAAGTAACATCTGAGCTTGGTTTAGAGCCCATCCTGAAAACCCAAGGGTCAAAACTTGAAGGGATGTGTACACTGGAAACTGAAATGGAAATCTCTTGTAGCACAATAGCTGCAGTATCTGTCCTGGCCTGCTAGCGAGCAGACATGCACCTGTATTTATGTGTTACAGTGGTTATTTTTTCATTTGAATTTTCATTCATAATTGTTGTTTGTTTAAAGTGATTCTTACATTTTCCGACTGTAAAAATGTTCAGCCAATACAAAACAAAACCACCGTCACAGCCTACGTCTGCAGCTTGGTGCTTTTCACTACACATTTTGCCAGTAGCTTGCCTTGTGTCTCAATAGGCTTGCGATGGATGCCAAATCCAAAAAGGACCAAAATGTCTCTTTTGATAGCAGACCCCTGGTTTAGATTCAGTGATGCTATGCTAACATGGTCACATTGACAAGACCAGTGGTTCCCAAACATTTTCTGGCATGTCCCTTTTTCAGAAGCTGACAAATGTTCAATTGCCAATATAAAAAAAATGATTAGAGCTGTTTTAAAAAACAGATCAAAATATTTCTTCCATCACCGTAAAAGAGAACAAAATGATAACCAAGGGTGTCGAGGTGTGTTAATTTGTTGTCAGACTCACAGTAGACAGTTGCAGTGACTCTTTCTGACCTCACCACTGGAGGAGGCTGTGGTCCTTCAGGTCCCAGTTCAAGCTTGGCTTCACACCAGAACTGGACTCCATCATCTTCTTTACTGGGAGTGATGGGTAAATTGAAGTGATCAGACACTGGTTTCTTCTCTGTGTTGTTGGACCGTGTTTGACCCAGAACTGTCTGTCCTCTGTAGAAGGTCAAAATGAGGTTTTCAACAGGAACAACGTTGGAGAATTTACAGTTCAGAGTCTCCTGACGACCCTCAAACATCTGAGAAGCAAAGTGGATGGACACAGAGTCTGGAGGCTCTGTGAAGACAGAGAGAAAGACAAGCAGAGACATACAGAGTCAGACACACAGAGTATAAATCACTTTGACTGTAAATTTACTGTGACTCTTTTCTTTTAGCACTCATTCTATATAAAAGATGAAAGTATTAATGACAACAGTATTTTGTTCATCAGCAAGTTTACTTACTGTAGACAGTGACAGGCAGTTTGGTACAACACTGCCGACTAGTTACACCACTATCATCGTTATAATAACACAAGACAGATGGGGTGAATTCAGTCATTCTGTCGACCGTCCATGTGAGCGTGGTCCCGTTTTCTGTTTGGACTCCCAGAGGTGTTTCCAAACCAGATGCATCAGTCTGACAGTGTTGACATACAGAGCAGCTGGCAGAGGTTGGGTCACCATACTTCACTACCAGTCTGGATGGAGTGAATACAGGTTTATCTGCACAGCCTTCATCTATAAGACACAATAACAATCAGTATTGTTGTTTGTAGCTTTACTTTTTGTTCAGTTTTATATATTTTTTTAAACGATGGGCAGTACAAGTACAAATGAACACACTGACAAAAATAAACAGTTGACCTGCTTTAATGTATGACTGTCTTATGTACCCGAATCATTTTGTATATACAGCACACAGTTTTGTTTAATGCAAAGTAAGTATCCATACAAAAACTTTAAGACATTCAAATTTTACATGATGTACTTTATGCTGTATTTGCATGTTTTCATTTATTCAAATATTTGCTTGTTTCTTATCAATTCATCAATGATAACAATAATCTATCTTCCACATTGCAAACATTCTTTATACTTAGCACTGTGAAATTTTGTGCACAAACTGTACAGCTGTTTTTAAAATGGTCATAACATCCATATTTTCCTCTAAAGGTTTTTTAATATAATAATAATAATAATAATAAAAAGTGATTTTTCCATCACTTTACAAGAACAAAAACTGGAATAAAGATGGATGAATGCCCAGAGGAATCGCAAAAATGGTCAAATGAGATTAAAAATTAAAGGCAGTGAGCAGAAAATATAAAAACATAATAGAACACGAGAAGTTCCCTCCCTAACAAAGTACAGACTCTTCACTTACCGCAACAGGAAATGTGGAAGTCATGCAGAAAACTCATCAAAGAAACAACCAGAAGAAGATATTGGAAAAACATTATTTCCAGTTATTTTTGAGTAAAACAAATAATAAAATTCGTTGAACATCAACCCAAAGGTGTTCAGAAACTGAATGTGTTCACATCCGGTATTTGATTTCCTGGTTGGTGCATTCAAAAAACGTTTGCAGTTCAGTCTATTCTCACACCACACACCCTCTGTACATTAGTTCCGTTGTGAAAGTGAAAGTGTGGCATCATATGATCACAGGTCATGCAGTATAAATGAATCTGAGTAAAGTTAAGTTAAACTGCATGTTGTTGGACTGAGGGAGGAACCCAGAGTATCAAGTGAGAACCCACGTGGAAAACATGCAAACCCAGCCTCAAACTCTCACAGACTGGGAGATTCAAACTCAGAGCCTTCTTGCTGTGAGGCGACTGTGCTCACCACTGCAGCAAGTCAAAATGAATCAAAATCAAAATGTAAAGACTGACACATTGCATTGTCTTATATTGTATCGTATCATATTGTATTGTATCGTATCATGACAGAGCTGAATTGTATCGAACCGAATCGTTGGCCGCTTAAAGATTTATAAAATATATTGTATCGTTGAACATGTATCAAGGTATGTATCGAATCGTCTCAGTCAGTGAGATTCCCACCCCTGGCATAAAGGTGACCTACAGCTCAATACATATATGACAAAAACACTTAAACATCGATTTTGACTTCATGGGGACTTTAATGGCGGCCACCATTGCCAAATCAGATTAAATGAGTCTGTGTTCACATTTTCCCAGGCAGAGTTACAGTGCCTTGTACATTAGCTGGTTAAAAAGAAACAGGAGGATATTTTTATTTAGATAATTTTGTTTTTGAGACACTACCGCTTTTGTCCACAGGAGCCTCCAAAATCAACAAAATATGAAAATTCCTTGAAGTAGCTTTCATCACACTCATTTCTCCGTTTACATCCATCCACCATCACAAATACAATCAACATGTTTGTGAATGAGCTCCAACGACAACAAGGGTATGAAAAATCACATGTCTAATCACATGCATGAACTTCTGTTAGCATAAACATGGAGCCGCTGGGCAAGAGTCTCAGGCCAGGATGCACAAGTGTTTCCTCTGGAAGCTGGTGATCACACCACACACATATTTATATATAGTACGTAGTTGAGGTAGTTGGAAATATAATGAGAAGTATCATCTCTATGGCTTCACTGAAATAGATGGGAGGTCAAAACATGGGCTACGTCAAATTACAAACATACATGAGGGTTTCCCTGGTATATACATATTTTTTATCTTATGAGGAGTAACTGCCTGAGAAATAAATTGAGAGCCTCTGCTTCAAAAGACCAGTGTGTAAGATTTAGTGGTATCTAGGGGTGAGATTGCAGATTGCAACCAAATTAATACATCTCACGTCACACTTCCACAAAAAAAAAATAAAAATAAAATAAATCTAAAAGCCCCTCTAGAGCCAGTGTTTGGTCTGTATATTCTGGGAAACATCAGTGGAGGAGAATACACACAAAGAAAACACAATGAATCTTATTTTCAGGTGATTATATACTATTGAAAACATACTTATGAATATTATATTCCACTTCTGACAGATTCTGATATGAAATCCCTCTAAGGTCTCACATCTTTTAAATATAATAAAATATCAATGAAAGTGAGTGGGATGCATCTTACTGCGTTATAAATTTATTCCCATTACAAAAATAAAAATATCGTCTTAAAATTCCAGTGTGAGAGATCATTATTAGACATTTTTATTGTACAACAAATTCAGTTTTTTCTTCCACATTCAGCTAACACATCAATATAGTACACAGGCTTACACATATACACACAGATGCACGAGACAAATACATGTTCATGTTCACTGTAACTATTATTCATTTTCACTGGTTGTGTTAAACCAAAACAGCCGTGATGTTCAAAGTAAGAATATTTAAAATAATATTATTAAGCTTTCTATACAGTTTATATACAGTGCTTAACACATTTATTAGACCACCACTCAGTGTAAGGTTTATGAAACTGCTGCCCTAAAGTAACAGCATTGGTAATTACCAAAATCATTTTTAATGTTTCTGAAATGGTAAATACACCAGTATGTAGACGCTCTTTAACCGAAATGATGTTTTTAATGCTAAAATATAATTATTATTGTTATCCATGAATTTTCAAATTTATTGTTTTACAAAAAAAAAACAAAACAGAAAAAATAGGAAAGCACATTATTATTTCTTGATTAAGATGTCAGATTATAGTTATTTACTTGCATTCCTGAACAGAAAAATTAGTTTTAGTGGTTGAATGTTATGCTTGATTAATTTCTGACTCCTCAGAGAAGCCCAGTGAGACGGCTCAAATTTGGGCATAGAAAGGTGAATTCAGTTTAAAATTCCTCATTCCTGTTCAAAATGGTAAAACGTCGAGAGCTCACTGACAATGGAAGAGTCCACATTGAAGCGCTTCATGATTCTGGTTGATCTCTGAGACAAATAGGGAAAGACATAAAGTGTCTCACAGTGTGGTCAAGTCTGCTTTGGAGCCACTTGCAGAGACTGGTACTTACCAAATGTGCCAAGGAAGAGGCATGAAATGAAAGTTAACTGAAGCAGATGTCAGACACCTCAAGGTTTCAGGTACTAGAGACAGAAGGAAGACCGCTGCTGATCTTCAGGCAGAGATAAATCCTGAGAAAGTCTCCAGAATGACCATAAGCAGACGACTGACGGACGAGCACAAACACCTGACTGTTGATGACTGGAAGAAGGTACTCTGGACGGACGAGTCCAGGTTTGAACTCTGCGGTCAGCATTGTCGTGTTTATGTCCGCAGAAAAGCTTGAGGACGTTTTGATGCCAGATGCACCCACAGTGAAACACGGTGGAGATTCCATTATGGTACGGGGATCCGTTTGTGGAAACGGCGCAGGCAAATTAGTGAAAATCAAGACCATCTGCCACAACATCTTAGTGCATCATGGAATCCCTTCTGGACTAAATCTGATTGGTCGTGGGTCCGTATACCAACAAGACAATGACCCCAAGGACACTTCAAAGCTGTGCAGAGACTATTTGACCAAGAAAAAGGAATCTGGAGTACTGGAACTGAGGAAGTCAAAAAGTCCAGAGTTGAATCCTATTGAACAAATTTGGGATTTAGTAGATTCAAAGATTGATCGCACAAAAGTTTCCAGCTAGAAACTATTTTAACTCAATAACAAAAGAGACTGTCGGAAGGTACATAAAAACGATTCCAGCAAAAATGCAAGCTGTTATCAAGGCCAAAGGAGACTATAAAATATTAAGTTTTTTGGTTATTATGTGTGAAAAATGACGATTAATTAAAGACTATAATTAATAACAATATAATATAAGGACTATAATATTTTTAGTTTTAAACAAGTTTTTGAAAGATTTCTAAAATATGTATGTTTTCTTGTTTTTTATGACAGGTGGTCTAATAAATTTGTTAAGCACTGTATATATGTATATATACAGTGTATATATATGTATATATATATATATATATATATATATATATATATATATATATATATATATATATATATATATATATATATATACACTGTATATGTACAACATCTTTCAAGTCAAAGTCCTTTGCAGTAGCACAACTAAAATACAACAGAGAGAGACAGTAAAAGAGCATATTTACTAGATGTTTCAGGACAAAATAAGCACTGTATTATTGTGACTTGTCATGAATTTAGTTTCCCTTTTTCTTGGCAAATGACAAAGATGAAATTGATTCCTTTTTGTTTATGTACTATTTAACTAAGAGGGTTCGGTTGAAGAGCAGTCGCACCGGAGTGCACTGTGAACACCTGTTCTGAGTCTATTTAAGATTTATGTTGTCTGTAACAAAATGAGATTATGTATTTTAAAATGTGTATTTGTGATAATAAATGGTAAAAAAAAAAAAAAAAAGAAAGAAAGAAATAGATAGCATCAGAAGACAGTGACCAGGAAATGAGGCAGAGAGAAAGGCAAAATGGGGATGTTGTGGTTCATGGTCGGTGTCTCGACTTAAACTGTTAAACTTGAATTTTCAACACAGAAGGGCCTTTCTTTTGTCTTCTGAGGGTTCTATGAAGAAATTAAGGTTTTGGACCCTCGAGTCTTACAAAGAACCCTTGATGAACCCTTTCTTCAAAAGAGGGTTCTTTAAAAGCAAATAGTTCTGAGTATAAGCAGGCTGCAACAGTTTTGGTTAATGTTGAAACTTACTTAACTTTTAATTTTCAGGTTTAAATGTGAAAACTGAGGGAGATTATATGACTTGATTTTTGACTTACTTTTCTTATAGGAGGGACTCGACTTGACTCGCTTGATTCTCACCACAGTAACTTTGGACTTGCTTGAGACCGACTCCCACCTCTGCTGTCCATAAACAGTTCATGTCTTCCCACAGTCTCACTATACCGTGGGCACAGGAGTGTTCTGATTCTGGGGATGGTAAACACACTTCATGTCGTATTTCCCCATCCGGTTGTTTCTGTAGTAGCTTCTGTACAGTATTGCCCCGATCAAGATGAACACAAGAACACCTATTAGTACTCCAGTTATAATGGGTATGATGTAGCTGACTGCAGAGGGTTGGGTGAGGGGTGTGGGTGGAGAAAAGAAAAACAGAGAATATTCTACATCAGATCGATAACACATCAAAATAGCACCAACAAACTTCCTTCCTGTTGTTGAATGTGTGAGAATAAATTCTCTACTGCTGTGAGAAAACAACTTTCCAGTATGAACAATAACACTGAAGACTAGACATGACAAACCTTAACTCTATAATTCCACACATATCATATTTCATACACAAGTTTCATCAGTTTTATCAGTACGATCAATATTTAGCTGAAAACACTGTAGTATGTAATCTGAGTCATGTCTTCTACCCACAGTGCACTGCAGGCAGCAGCTGACCTGTGAGTGCAAAATCCAACATGGCTGCTCGTTTTTAGCAGGAAAATCTTTGCTCATTTTGAAAAAGTTACAGTAACAATAACGTTTATATTGTTACTAATGCTTCAATAGTTTCTGTATTTAAAAACAATCTATAATTACTCAATATTTCTTACCTTATTTTATGATAAAATTCTGTTTGAAAAGTGTGCATCAAATATGACACAGTAGGTAAATAAGATAATTTATCTGAGTCCCTAAATCATTATTCTTTTGAATTTCATTATGTAATCTGCATCATTCCTACCAAAAACACAGCTACACTGTTCAATAAACTAATTCAAGTTTAAATGTGTTCCTGTCATCTTAAAATAAATCTGGACTAGAAATTGAGGTATTTAAATGTGTTTTTCATATGTGTGTCACCTGCTCTCATTATAATCACCTGGATGTTGCAAACTATTATTACAAAGTGAGCACTTGCTAATAATTGTCTTTTGAATCTTATGAAAACAATTCCTTTGTTATCATAATTGTACAACATATTGACCAGGTTTATATTTATTATATTGTTTTAGCCAGTCTCAGGGCAAAATTAAAAGGTTCCTGTTTGAAAAAAAAAAAGACAATTCAAGTGAAATGTGCCTAAAAAAAAAAAAAATCAAAACTATTGTGATCAATGAATCCTTTCATTTGTTTCATAAATGTCCAACAGTATAAAAATATCATAAATATCATATGTATCATATGTAAAGGGCCCAATGAACAATTTTATTATTATTTTATTATAAAAATGAAGAAGATTTTTTTTTGGCGATTATTTGATGTGTCAGGCTTTACATGGTTAAAACTTACCTGTGACGTCCACATGATAAACCACAGTGACAGTCCCCACACTGTTGCTGACCAAACAGGTGTATTCTCCTTTATCCTCAGTGGTCACAGAGTTGATGGACAGGACACTATTGGTCGAGGATAATCCTCCTGATGACCTCGTCCAGGTGTACGAGGGTGTGGGGTTTCCCACAGCTGTGCAGTTCAGTTGTAGAGGGGCTCCCTCTGCGATGACAATCTGATCTGGTTGTGATGACACCACGAGCTGAGGCTTATCTGTGAGTGGATCAAGTGAGGTTTAAGGTTTAAGTCTCACAGTGGCACCAAAGTAACATCTGAGCTTGGTTTAGAGCCCATCCTGAAAACCCAAGGGTCAAAACTTGAAGGGATGTGTACACTGGAAACTGAAATGGAAATCTCTTGTAGCACAACAGCTGCAGTATCTGTCCTGGCCTGCTAGCGAGCAGAC
Source organism: Lutjanus erythropterus (assembly GCF_056507025.1). NCBI lineage: Eukaryota > Metazoa > Chordata > Actinopteri > Lutjaniformes > Lutjanidae > Lutjanus > Lutjanus erythropterus. Next base: position 8,618,075 of record NC_139319.1, read on the forward strand.
ATGCACCTGTATTTATGTGTTACAGTGGTTATTTTTTCATTTGAATTTTCATTCATAATTGTTGTTTGTTTAAAGTGATTCTTACATTTTCCGACTGTAAAAATGTTCAGCCAATACAAAACAAAACCACCGTCACAGCCTACGTCTGCAGCTTGGTGCTTTTCCCTACACATTTTGCCAGTAGCTTGCCTTGTGTCTCAATAGGCTTGCGATGGATGCCAAATCCAAAAAGGACCAAAATGTCTCTTTTGATAGCAGACCCCTGGTTTAGATTCAGTGATGCTATACTAACATGGTCACATTGACAAGGCCAGTGGTTCCCAAACATTTTCTGGCATGTCCCTTTTTCAGAAGCTGACAAATGTTCAATTGCCAATATAAAAAAAAATGATTAGAGCTGTTTTAAAAAACAGATCAAAATATTTCTTCCATCACCGTAAAAGAGAACAAAATGATTTTAATTTGTTGTCAGACTCACAGTGGACAGTTGCAGTGACTCTTTCTGACCTCACCACTGGAGGAGGCTGTGGTCCTTCAGGTCCCAGTTCAAGCTTGGCTTCACACCAGAACTGGACTCCATCATCTTCTTTACTGGGAGTGATGGTTAAATTGAAGTGATCAGACACTGGCTCCTTCTCTGTGTTGCTGAAGTGTGTACTGCGCAGTACTGTCTGTCCTCTGTAGAAGGTGACAGTGAGGTTTTCAACAGGAGCAACGTTGGAGAATTTACAGTTCAGAGTCTCCTGACGACCCTCAAACATCTGAGAAGCAAAGTGGATGGACACAGAGTCTGGAGGTTCTGTGAAGACAGAGAGAAAGACAAGCAGAGAGACATACAGAGTCAGACACACAGAGTATAAATCACTTTGACTGTAAATTTACTGTGACTCTATTCCTTTAGCACTCCTTCTATATAAAAGATGAAATGAATTAATGACAACAGTATTTTGTTCAACAGCAAGTTTACTTACGGTAGAGAGTTACAGGCAGTTTGGTACAACACTGCCGACTAGTTTGACCACTATCATCGTTATAATAACACAAGACAGATGGGGCGAATTCAGTCAGTCTGTCGACCGTCCATGTGAGCGTGGTCCCGTTTTCTGTTTGGACTCCCAGAGGTGTTTCCAAACCAGCTGCATCAGTCTGACAGTGTTGACATACAGAGCAGCTGGCAGAGGTTGGGTCACCATACTTCACTACCAGTCTGGATGGAGTGAATACAGGTTTATCTGCACAGCCTTCATCTATAAGACACAATAACAATCAGTATTGTTGTTTGTAGCTTTACTTTTTGTTCAGTTTTATATATTTTTTTAAATAATGGGCAGTACAAGTACAAATGAACACACTGACAAAAATAAACAGTTGACCTGCTTTAATGTATGACTGTCTTATGTACCCGAATCATTTTGTACATACAGCACACAGTTTTGTTTAATGCAAAGTAAGTATCCATACAAAAACTTTAAGACATTCAAATTTTACATGATGTACTTTATGCTGTATTTGCATGTTTTCATTTATTCAAATATTTGCTTGTTTCTTATCAATTCATCAATGATAACAATAATCTATCTTCCACATTGCAAACATTCTTTATACTTAGCACTGTGAAATTTTGTGCACAAACTGTACAGCTGTTTTAAAAATGGTCATATCATCCATATTTTCCTCTAAAGGTTTTTTAATATAATAATAATAATAATAATAATAATAATAATAATAATAATAATAAGTGATTTGTCCATCACTTTACAAGAACAAAAACTGGAATAAAGATGGATGAATGCCCAGAGGAATCGCAAAAATGGTCAAATGAGATTAAAAATTAAAGGCAGGGAGCAGAAAATATAAAAACATTATAGAACACGAGAATTTCCCTCCCTAACAAAGTACAGACTCTTCACTTACCGCAACAGGAAATGTGGAAGTCATGCAGAAAACTCATCAAAGAAACAACCAGAAGAAGATATTGGAAAAACATTATTTCCAGTTATTTTTGAGTAAAACAAATAATAAAATTCGTTGAACATCAACCCAAAGGTGTTCAGAAACTGAATGTGTTCACATCCGGTATTTGATTTCCTGGTTGGTGCATTCAAAAAACGTTTGCAGTTCAGTCTATTCTCACACCACACACCCTCTGTACATTAGTTCCGTTGTGAAAGTGAAAGTGTGGCATCATATGATCACAGGTCATGCAGTATAAATGAATCTGAGTAAAGTTAAGTTAAACTGCATGTTGTTGGACTGAGGGAGGAACCCAGAGTATCAAGTGAGAACCCACGTGGAAAACATGCAAACCCAGCCTCAAACTCTCACAGACTGGGAGATTCAAACTCAGAGCCTTCTTGCTGTGAGGCGACTGTGCTCACCACTGCAGCAAGTCAATTTTCTCCATTAACTGAACTGATGAATTTGTTTTAAAATGTCAGTCAGTGTTTCCCAAAGCCCAAGAGGACGTCCTCAATATTTTAAAACTGTTAATATCATGATAAGTGAAAGCCCTGAAGATGGACCTTGAGAGGTCATGAAACAAACAAAGCTAAACTTTTTAAGTTTAAATTTTATAACTTTGAAATTACCTCCAACACCTCATACCTGGTAAAGAAGGCACAACAAAGACTTTACTTCCTCATAAAGCTGAAACAGCTCAGCACTCGACTTCTATAGAAGTACTATTGAGAGCATCCTGACCAACTGCGCCACTGTGTGGTACGGTAGCTGCACGGCTGCTGAGCAGAGGAATTTGTGTCATGTGGTGAAGGCGACCCAGTGCATTATTGGGATGGAGCTCCCACACTTGGACAGAATATATGCCACCCGACTGAGGAAGAAAACCACCAGCGTATTCAGAGACAACACACACCCCGGCCACTGAGAAGTGTGAGCATGGCCGACCACACACACTCCTTCAGAGACTTTTTACCCACTCCCTCTAATAACCTGCAAATGTGAAGAATTTGCACAACGCGCATAACCTCAATTTATTTTAGAGCTGCTATAACTGGTGTCTGTTCTATTTATGGTTTTATATTTTTATAATGCTATCATTTTTATATATGATTTATTTTAATATTTTTCTGATTCAAGGAGTGAAGCCATTCGTAATTTCATTGTACCTGGGTATAATGACAACAAAGATCTTTCTGATTCTGATTCTGACCATAAAATCTTCATGATTCATTTGCGAAACATAATCAGAACTAAAAAAACAAAGCCATGTGATTTAAATTGTGTTAAATACTCCTCTGTGTTTTGTGAAAATCCTAACAGCTGCATTTTAGTTTCCCGGGTGGAGTGAAGTAGATCATTCACCTGTTCCCAGTTCTCCTCCATAATTCATCATTTGAATTTAACATTTGATAATTCAAATGTGTTTACATCAACAAAAACAAATTGTACACTTACGTGGTACGATTAGTACATATTATACTTTTTATATATTGTTGCTATCCTCTTAAAACCACTTATCTTCAAATATGGTGACTTTGAATTTTTCGCTTAAGCTAAAGGAGGGAATGCTCCTTTATGAGCTGAGACACTTTTTCTATGTCTTAAGCCAAACAAACCATTCACGAAGCCACCGGATCATCTGAAAATGCACTGACAAAAAGCTGAAAGCGTGGCTGTTTTTCTCAGCTCCTGAAAAGCTGACATTTTGGAGATTCGTGTTTTTCATCGAACGCTGTCGACTCTCAGGAACAAGGTCATGGCCTCTCTCTTTGTGGGTTTTCTCCAGGTTTTACAAATTCCTCCTTTAATCCAAAGACACACAGCTGAACCGGAAACTGTAAATTATCTTTCCCCTTAAAGTAAAACACACAAATAATTGTTTAGTCATTGTTTATGGGTTTGGTTTTGTGGTACATAAGTTCTTTCCTTCATGTCATTGTTTTCTTTGTTATTTATCGTAACCACCATGTGTTCCAGGAAGAAAAGTCCCTATATTTACACTCTGGATGGGTGAAGTACGAGGTAAATTTAGTTCAAATTAATTATTGATGTAAGGGCTATTTATGTAAGTATGGTTACAAGGTATGTTGTATGGTATTTTAGGAGTATTTGTACATGAAGTTTATTTGACAAGGAATTGTGTTACTTACCTGCTTATAGGTGAAATATTTGGATGAACCTGTGGGGGTGGTGCTGCCTAGACTGACTCCTGCTGACAAGAGGAATGTTTAAACAGTTGGTCTTTGGACATCAGTGTAGATGTGTGCAGTTCATGCTTCGTTAATCTGAGTTATTATGAGTTGAGTTTTGTTCAGTTATGCCAAGTTAACTGTGTTGTTTTGTAGACATTCTCAGTTACACATGTAGCAGGGTGCCACTTTTTGTAAATACACACCTGTATTTTTTTGTATGTTCTTCGTCTGCCTCCTCCCACTCCGGTCAGGTTTCCCGGTGGAAGTGTTTTCAGAGGTTTTGGCATAGTTTTGGCATAGTATGTATATACACGTTAAATACAGTGTGATCGTGAATCAAGGATGGAGAATTCATTCATTCATTCAAGACAAAAGCTTTATTCCAATTAATGGGTGATGTACACAAAAATCTTAGCAAAGCCACTATGTCTTTTATGTGATTACAGCAGTTTTTAAATTATTATGAAGTCTTGGTTTGTTAAAGATAAAAAATAAAGAGACAATCCAAGTGATATGCAGCTTTAAGATCTTTGCATCCTGTTGGTCAGATCTATTTTTATGTGACCAGCAGGAAACGTCAACGTTAGGATCATTCAGATCGTACACATGGTGGCTTTCATGGAAGAAATCATCAACTTAATGTTAAAACATTAACAAATAAAACACAATTGTGGCAACAAGGTCAAATCTATTGGCACTTTTTATGAAACTTTTTAACGAAATTTGGTACAAATATTTGTGATCCAAAGAGGATAAATCAGTTCAATCTACTGGAAATACTTTCTTTCTGCTAAACAGAAATTAGTTCCTACATGAAACTGCCCACAATGCCTGTGCGTTATCTTGAGTGACCAAGTGATTATTTCTGGAAAGAGACATCACTGTTGAGTTTATCAGATGAAATAAAATTTGATTAAATAAAATACAGCCACACATAACTTATTAGTTATCATGCTAAAGTCTGCATAAGTAAAAAAAAAAAAAAAAAAAAAAGCAAAAATCATTTAAACTTTACTCACACATGAGTTAAGTCCTCCAGTGGTTAAATGCCAGTATTACACTGTAAAAAGTGAGTGTTCTCACACAACAGGCTGCCTCCTCAGTGTCTGTACAGAACTTATGATACTGACATCAGATGTGAGCTACAGTCTATAGGACATGGACAAACACATTTTATTGTCCATTTATATTCCTTAGTGGTTAAAATAGTGTTGTGTTGTTCTTGAAACTAATCTCCTCTTACATTCTCTGGAATCAACTCAAACCAGAGCACAGAATAAAATCATAAAACACAAAATGAACCAGTGAATCAGTGATGTTGGCTGCAATCTGTTTGAGGCTGATTTCAGACCTGTGGACAAACATGGACAGTTAACCTGAGACGCTGTCAGTCAAAATCTTTAAATTAAAGACTGTGATGGTACATCTTTACATTACAGTATTTATATTCGTGGGTTGTTGGCAACATAATATGGAGCCCAAAAACCAGCAAAAGGCAGGAAAAGGTTCTCAGGTGACTCAAAGATCTACTGCAACTGTGAACACTAACAAATACTACTGAGAGTTACATAATTAAAATGGACTGTGAGAAGAAATCTAAATCTTTATATTTTTCCAATTAGTATAGCTGGGTGTCGCTACTCAAAAACCTGTAAATATGTTCATTTTTGAAGATTTTAAATCATTCTGCAGCCTGCCAGTAGTGCCTACAAAGCTGAACATTCAAGCCACTCTAAAAACCTTTTCCCATGTGACATGACATAGGTTTCTTTCCAATCAGGCATAACATTAAGACCACTGACAGGTGAAGTGAATAACACTGATTCTCTCTTCATCATGGCACCTGTTAGTGGGTGGGATATATCAGGCAGCAAGTGACCATTTTGTCCTCAAAGTTGATATGTTAGAAGCAGGAAAAATGGGAAAGCGTTAGGATTTGAGTGAGTTTGACAAGGGCCAAATTGTGATGGCTGGACGACTGGGTCAGAGCATCTCCAAAATTGCAGCTCTTGTGGGATGTTTCTGGTCTGCAGTGGTCAGTATCTATCAAAGTGGTCTAAGGAAGGAACAGTGGTGAACCGGCGACAGGGTCATGGGAGGCCGAGGCTCACTGATGCACATGGGGAGCGAAGGCTGGCCTGTGTGGTCCGATCCAACAGACGAGTTATTTTTGCTCCAATTGTTGAAGAAGTTAATGCTGGTTCTGATAGAAAGGTGTCAGAATACACAGTGCATCACAGTTTGTTGCGTATGGGTCTGCATAGCCACAGACCAGTCAGGGTGCCCATGCTGACCCCTGTGCACCGCCGAAAGCGCCAACAATGGGCACGTGAGCATCAGAACTGGACCATGGAGGTGCGTGTGCGTCACTTACCTGGGGAACACAGTGCACCAGGATGCACTATGGGAAGAAGGCCGGTGGAGGCAGTGTGATGCTTTTGGTAATGTTCTGCTGGGAAACCTTGGGTCCTGCCATCCATGTGGATGTTACTTTGACATGTACCACCTACTTAAGCATTGTTGCAGACCATGTACCCCCCTTCATGGAAACAGTATTCCCTGATGGATGGGGCCTCTTTCAGCAGGATAATGTGCCGTGCCACAAAGCAAAAATGGTTCAGGAATGGTTTGAGGAGCACAGCAACAAGTTTGAGGTGTTGACTTGGCCTCCGGACTGCCCAGATCTCAATCCAACCGAGCATCTGTGGGATGTGCAGGACAAACAAGTGCGATCCATGGAGGCCCCACCTTGCAACTTACAGGACTTAAAGGATCTGCTGCTAACATCTTGGTGCCAGATACTACAGCACACCTTCAGGGGTTTAGTGGAGTCCATGCCTCGGCGGGTCAGGGCTGTTTTGGCAGCAAAAGTGGGGCCAATATATTATTAGGCAGGTAGTCCTAATGTTATGCATGATTGGTGTAAACCCTCAAGGTTGAAGGAGCAGCAAACAAACAAACAAACAAACAGGGGGCAGCAATTTACCAGAGTGACTGCTACCTGTGTAGCTAAAGCTACCTGCCATGTCTGTTATATTTCTGAGTTGTGTTATAATGTTTCACTGCCTTTTGTCAGATCTTGGGCTCTTTAGATGCTCCATAATTCAAACAAAAAGATAAATTCTAAAAGGATAAAGCACATACAATAGCATGAATTTAGTGTGTAACAACCACCAAATGGTTGCTTTTTAAGTCTAATGTATCTACATTTGCAGATGACGGTAACCACGACAACTCCTGCTGTCACGTTTTTAAACTGAGTTGAATCAGAAGTTAAGGAAAGTAAAGTTGAACTCACCTTGGATGACCACGTTAAACGTCACAGTGACACTCCCCACATCGTTGCTGACAGTGCAGTTGTACTGTCCTCCGTTCTCAGAGGACACAGAGCTGATGGTGAGAACGCTGTCGTTGAAACGGGAAGGTACGGTGAACGGGTGCGTCCAGGTGTACGAGGGGCTGGGGTTTCCCACAGCCGAGCAGTTCAGTTGTAGAGGGTCTCCTTTTCTGATGGTGATTTCTGATGGTGGTATTGAGTTGAGCTGAGGCTTATCTGTGTGTTGATTGACAAGGAAGAAGAAGAGACAGAAATGCAACACCCGTCACAGAGAGGCCTTTTCCATCAGAAGGGGCGTGACTTAGACTCTCTATTACTGCAAACAGGTAACAAGTGTACAATCAAAAACAGGTAATAAAACAGGTGATCACTGTTTGTGATTGTCGTCTTACAAAATACGCTATAGAGTGCCTAAGTCACGCCTCTTACAGTGTGCTCAATGAACTGTGAATTACACATCATGGCACCTGTTAGTGGGTGGGATATATTAGGCAGCAAGTGAACATTTTGTTCAGCTGATGTGTTAGAAGCAGGAAAAATGGGCAGGCGTAAGGATTTGAGCGAGTTTGACAAAGGCTAAAGTGTGATGGCTGGACGACTGGGTCAGAGCATCTCCAAAACTGCAGCTCTTGTGGGATGTTTCTGGTCTGCAGTGGTCAGTATCTATCAAAAGCGGTCCAAGGAAGGAACAGTGGTGAACCGGCGACAGGATCATGGGAGGCCAAGGCTCAATGATGCACATTGGGAGCAAAGGCTGGCCTGTGTGGTCCGATCCAACAGACAAGCTACTGTCGCTCAAATTGCTGAAGAAGTTAATGCCGGTTCTGATAGAAAGGTGTCAGAATACACAGTGCATCGCAGTTTGTTGCATATGGGGCTGCATAGCTGCAGACCAGGTCAGGGTGCCCATGCTGACCCCTGTGCACTGCCGAAAGCGCCAACAATGGGCACGTGAGCATCAGAACTGGACCACAGAGCAATGGAAGAAGGTGGCCTGGTCTGATGAATCACGTTTTCTTTAACATCATTTGGATGGCCAGGTGTGTCGCTTACCTGGCGAACACATGGCACCAGGATGCACGGCAAGCCGGTGGAGGCAGTGTGATGCTTTGGGCAATGTTGTGCTGGGAAACCTTGAGTCCTGCCATCCATGTGGATGTTACTTTGACATGTACCACCTACCTAAGCATTGTTGCAGACCGTGTACACCCTTTCATAGTAACGGTATTCCCTGATGGATGGGGCCTCTTTCAGCAGGATAATGCACCGTGCCACAAAGCAAAAATGGTTCAGGAATGGTTTGAGGAGCACAGCAACAAGTTTGAGGTGTTGACTTGGCTTCCAGATTCCCCAGATCTCAATCCAACCGAGCATCTGTGGGATGTGCTGGATAAACAAGTCGGATCCAATGGAGGCCCCACCTCACAACTTACAGGACTTAAAGGGTCTGCTGCTAACATCTTGGTGCCAGATACTACAGCACACCTTCAGGAGGCAGCATTTTACCAGAGTGACTGCTACCTGTGTAGCTAAAGCTGCCTGCCATGTCTGTTATATTTCTGAGTTGTGTTATAATGTTTCACTGCCTTTTGTCAGATCTTGGGCTCTTTAGATGCTCCATAATTCTAACAAAAAGATAAATTCCAAAAAGATTAAGCTCATATATAGCATAGCATGAATTTAGTGTTTAACAATCACCAAATGGTTGCTTTTTGAGTCTAATGTATCTACATTTGCAGATGACGGTAACCACGACAACTCCTGCTGTCACGTTTTTAAACTGAGTTGAATCAGAAGTTAAGGAAAGTAAAGTTGAACTCACCTTGGACGACCACGTTAAACGTCACAGTGAAACTCCCCACATCGTTGCTGACAGTGCAGTTGTACTGTCCTCCGTTCTCAGAGGACACAGAGCTGATGGTGAGAACGCTGCCTTTGAAACGGGAAGGTACGGTGAACGGGTGCGTCCAGGTGTACGAGGGGCTGGGGTTTCCCACAGCCGAGCAGTTCAGTTGTAGAGGGTCTCCTTTTCTGATGGTGATTTCTGATGGTGGTATTGAGTTGAGCTGAGGCTTATCTGTGTGTTGATTGACAAGGAAGAAGAAGAGACAGAAATGCAACACCCGTCACAGAGAGGCCTTTTCCATCAGAAGGGGCGTGACTTAGACTCTCTATTACTGCAAACAGGTAACAAGTGTACAATCAAAAACAGGTAATAAAACAGATGATCACTGTTTGTGATTGTCGTCTTACAAAATACGCTATAGAGTGCCTAAGTCACGCCTCTTATGATGTGCTCAATGAACTGTGAATTACACATCATGGCACCTGTTAGTGGGTGGGATATATTAGGCAGCAAGTGAACATTTTGTTCAGTTGATATGTTAGAAGCAGGAAAAATGGGCAGGCGTAAGGATTTGAGCGAGTTTGACAAAGGCTAAAGTGTGATGGCTGGACGACTGGGTCAGAGCATCTCCAAAACTGCAGCTCTTGTGGGATGTTTCTGGTCTGCAGTGGTCAGTATCTATCAAAAGCGGTCCAAGGAAGGAACAGTGGTGAACTGGCGACAGGATCATGGGAGGCCGAGGCTCAATGATGCACATTGGGAGCAAAGGCTGGCCCGTGTGGTCCGATCCAACAGACAAGCTACTGTCGCTCAAATTGCTGAAGAAGTTAATGCCGGTTCTGATAGAAAGGTGTCAGAATACACAGTGCATCGCAGTTTGTTGCATATGGGGCTGCATAGCTGCAGACCAGGTCAGGGTGCCCATGCTGACCCCTGTGCAATGCCGAAAGCGCCACCAATGGGCACGTGAGCATCAGAACTGGACCACAGAGCAATGGAAGAAGGTGGCCTGGTCTGATGAATCACGTTTTCTTTAACATCATTTGGATGGCCAGGTGTGTCGCTTACCTGGCGAACACATGGCACCAGGATGCACGGCAAGCCGGTGGAGGCAGTGTGATGCTTTGGGCAATGTTGTGCTGGGAAACCTTGAGTCCTACCATCCATGTGGATGTTACTTTGACATGTACCACCTACCTAAGCATTGTTGCAGACCGTGTACACCCTTTCATAGTAACGGTATTCCCTGATGGATGGGGCCTCTTTCAGCAGGATAATGCACCGTGCCACAAAGCAAAAATAGTTCAGGAATGGTTTGAGGAGCACAGCAACAAGTTTGAGGTGTTGACTTGGCTTCCAGATTCCCCAGATCTCAATCCAACCGAGCATCTGTGGGATGTGCTGGATAAACAAGTCGGATCCAATGGAGGCCCCACCTCACAACTTACAGGACTTAAAGGGTCTGCTGCTAACATCTTGGTGCCAGATACTACAGCACACCTTCAGGAGGCAGCATTTTACCAGAGTGACTGCTACCTGTGTAGCTAAAGCTGCCTGCCATGTCTGTTATATTTCTGAGTTGTGTTATAATGTTTCACTGCCTTTTGTCAGATCTTGGGCTCTTTAGATGCTCCATAATTCTAACAAAAAGATAAATTCCAAAAAGATTAAGCTCATATATAGCATAGCATGAATTTAGTGTTTAACAATCACCAAATGGTTGAGTCTAATGTATCTACATTTGCAGATGATGGTAACCACGACAACTCCTGCTGTCACGTTTTTAAACTGAGTCGAATCAGAAGTTAAGGAAAGTAAAGAAAGAGGGAACAGAACAGTAAAGTTGAACTCACCTTGGACGACCACGTTAAACGTCACAGTGACACTCCCCATATTGTTGCTGACAGTGCAGTTGTACTGTCCTCCGTCCTCAGAGGACACAGAGCTGATGGTGAGAACGCTGCCTTTGAAACGGGAAGGTACGGTGAACGGGTGCGTCCAGGTGTACGAGGGGCTGGGGTTTCCCACAGCCGAGCAGTTCAGTTGTAGAGGGTCTCCTTTTCTGACGGTGATTTCTGATGGTGGTATTGAGTTGAGCTGAGGCTTATCTGTGTGTTGATTGACAAGGAAGAGGAAGAGACAGAAATGCAACACCCGTCACAGAGAGGCCTTTTCCATCAGAAGGGGCGTGACTTAGACTCTCTATTACTGCAAACAGGTAACAAGTGTACAATCAAAAACAGGTAATAAAACAGGTGATCACTGTTTGTGACGCTATAGAGTGCCTAAGTCACGCCTCTTACAGTGTGCTCAATGAACTGTGAATTACACATATGTCGTTTGTCACTTTAAAACATAACAAGTCAAGAAACTCACTAATTTGTGGTAGGTTGGTCATGGTTTAGTTTAATTTGTGTTTTATCCAGCAACTCCTGGTCCTTTTATCAGCTGGGCTAACTAGCTGGCTAACCTTGCTACTCAAAAAAAACCACACCTTACTACCTTGGAACTGAAGTGCTGGGCTGAAGGTATGTTAGAGGAGGAGTGAGGAGGGTCATGGGGTTTGTACTGTGTTGCACGTCACCGAACCATGTTTGAGGTCTGGTCAAAAAAATCCTGAACGCAGAAACAGTGAACAACAATTTATTGGCCCAACTCCAAAACTCCCCCTTTCCTTTTCACAGACTTTAATATGGGCATAGATATAGTGAAAGAGAACAACAGGATGAACAAAGATCAGCTGTTTTGTCAGACTCACAGTGGACAGTTGCAGTGATGTTTTCTGACCTCACCACTGGAGGGGGCTGTGGCCCTTCAGGTCCCAGTTCAAGCTTGGCTTCACACCAGAACTGGCCTCCATCATCTTCTTTACTGGGAGTGATGTTTAAAGTGTAGATACCAGACACTGGTTTCTTCTCTGTGTTGGACTGTATTAACTGACCCAGTCTTGTCTGTCCTCTGTAGAAGGTGACAGTGAGGTTTTCAACAGGAGCAACGTTGGAGAATTTACAGTTCAGAGTCTCCTGACGATCCTCAAACATCTGAGAAGCAAAGTGGATGGACACAGAGTCTGGAGGCTCTGTGAAGACAGAGAGAAAGACAAGCAGAGACATACAGAGTCAGACACACAGAGTATAAATCACTTTGATTGTAAATTTACTGTGACTCTATTCCTTTAGCACTCCTTCTATATAAAAGATGAAATGAATTAATGACAACAGTATTTTGTTCAACAGCAAGTTTACTTACGGTAGAGAGTTACAGGCAGTTTGGTACAACACTGCCGACTAGTTTGACCACTATCATCGTTATAATAACACAAGACAGATGGGGCGAATTCAGTCATTCTGTCGACCGTCCATGTGAGCGTGGTCCCGTTTTCTGTTTGGACTCCCAGAGGTATTTCCAAACCAGATGCATCAGTCTGACAGTGTTGACATACAGAGCAGCTGGCAGAGGTTGGGTCACCATACTTCACTACCAGTCTGGATGGAGTGAATACAGGTTTATCTGCACAGCCTTCATCTGTAAGACAAACATTAAATTTCACTTTAAAAAGCTCTCCACACAATAACAATCAGTATTGTTGCTTGTAGCTTGACTTTTTATTCAATTTTAGATATTTTTTTAAACAATGGGAAGTGCAAGTATAAATGAACACACAAACACACTGTAAATATCCATACAAAACCTTTAATACATCGTACTTTTACATGATGTAGTTATGCTGTATTTTTATTTATTTAAATATTTACGTGTTCTGATCAATTCATCAATAATAATAATAATAATAAACAATATATTCATCATCATTATCATCTGTCTTTCACAAATATTCTTTATACTTCATACTGTGAACTTTTGTTTTTTTTTTATTTTTCATATGTTCATGACAGTGTCATATTTTTCTATTTATTCTTCTTGACTTACAATACTTGCTTTCATATTTATATTTTTCTCATACTATGTTCACTATCATGCACTAACATACCACAGCAAATTCCTTTAATAATAATAATGATAATGATAATAAAACTTGATTTGTCTAAGAACAAAAACACTAAGTGCTGGAAAAAAGTACAGAAGGATGAATGTCCAGAGGAATCGCAAAAATGGTCAAATGAGATAAAAATTAAAGGCACTGAACAGAAAATGTAAAAAACATAACAAAACACCAGTAATTCCCTTCATAACAAAGTACAGACTCTTCACTTACCGCAACAGGAAATGTGGAAGTCACGCAGAAAACTCATCAAAGAAACAACCAGGAGAAGATATTGGAAGAACATAATTCCCAGTTATTTTTTGCTAAAACAAATAATAAAATTTGTCGAAGATAAACCCAAATTTTTGGAACTGAAGGAACTGAATGTGTTCACACCCTTTTCTGATTCCCTACTGTAGCTGAAAAATGTGTGCAGTTCAGTCCGTTCTCACACCACACATCCTCTCTACGTTTGTTCCGTTGTGAAAGTGAAAGTGTGGCATCTCCACACACTCCCCTCCCTCATTATGAAGATATGAGCACAATATAATGTGTGTTTTTCAAGCCTAATAAAGAAAGAAAAAAAGAATGATTTAATTAGATTTAGAGACATTTTAATTGTAGCCTGCATCTTTAGCTCTGAATTTCTTTATGTTATTGCAACTAAAAAGTTTTATTTTTTACAGTTTTTTGGCAAAGTTAACAAATCTTAGTTGTTAACATCTATTAAAGGTTTACATGTTAACCAGGGTACTATAAAAAAATGTTAATTAACGTGTATCATCAAGTTCACAGTTAAGCCATTTCATTAAAAGAAAAACGTTTTGTTTTTATATAAATGGTAATTTAAGGGTAATAACTTATTTGCCCATCCTCCAGTTTAATGATCAGAGGTGTGATTAAAGGCTTGGATTGGCCAGAGAAGTTTTTCAGATTTCAAATTGGGCTGTGGCGTTCTTAAGTTTAGGAATGGTTGATCTATTTTGGGTAAACTCCCATGCCATCAGTCTGAGGACATGCATGTCCACAGATGACAGGCTTGTCTGCACAGGAGCAAATTACACCACCCTTCCTCACTTTGCACTCTGGGTAATTGCGTAAGCTTCAGACCACCACTGTCTGACCCACTAAACTAGTAACCAACATGCTGCCACACACATTCGGGGATATTTATCTCTGCACATAATGTCTGCAGGCCTACAAAACTTTACATATTTATGGAGGCAGTTTTGTCATGTGTAAACAGAGCCGAGCGCAGAGCTGTAGAGTAATTGTTCCTCCACTTCCCGGGGATCGTTATCGCTCTGTTTCCTGAGAACCCTCCCATAACTGTGTCTGCCATTTACATTTTACCAGTATTTACACAGTACTAACTGCTCTATTTTTCCTATCTTGTTCTGCTTCTCTCAAGATTATAGACAAAGGATCACAGAAGATATTTTCATTTCAAACAGTGACAGAACAGCAGAGCAACACGATAAGAAAAGAAGTGGTTATACAGAGGAAAACTTCAACTAACTTTGAAAGTGTTCAGGGATTGTAGGACACTCTTTGTTTGGTGATTACAAACCATGTGAAACCCTAAATGGGGCAAATAAAACAGAAACAGAACATCGCCATGTAAGACTGGACTTGAGCAACCCTTTCTTGGCCAAGTTGAACCTACTGCTTTTCCAGAGTGGCTGTATGTATCAAATACAGGAAGGTGATTTCTGTGTGTTTATGTTTGCATGTTCTCCCCGTGTCTGTGCGGGTTCTGTCAGGGTACTCTGGCTTCCTCCCACAGTCCAAAGACATTCAGGTTAATAGGTTAATTGATGAGTTGGTTATTATTGTGCAACATGTCACAGCAAAATAATTGTGTTGTCCAAAATGCCTTGACATAAAATAATATACCAGACATAAATGCACCAGTATAGTTTCATGTTTGACATTTGTGTGATATCTCATAAGAGTCGCAGAGTGATGTGACTGGAGAGTGACATTAATCAAATCAACATTAACATTTTTCAATTGTTTTCCTCACCTCTTATCCCATTAAAGGCATAGTTCACCCAAAAATGAAAATTAAGTCATTATCTACTCACCTTCGTACCGACTGAGGGTCGAGTTTATTTTGTTAGTCCAGAAAGCATTGCTGGACTTTCACAGGAAAACAGCGTTGCAGAGTCTCCCAAACAATGGAAGTGAATGGTGACCAGTTTTCAAGCGTTAAAAACAACCAAGACAAAAATGTAAAATTCCTCCATACTGCTCGTCTGGCTTAATCCAAGTCTCCTAAAGCCCCGACATGCCGTTTGCACACCGTCACACCACACGCACCAAGTTCAGATGGTGTGCATGCACACAAGATCATGGCTCCAAACTGAGGATCTACAGTGAGGATTTAGGTTGAAAATGGGGAAAAATGTTTCCAAAAGCCAGAGATGACAGCATCAAATATTTTGTTTTGTCCAAAACTTAAAGATATTCAGTTTACTGTCTTAAAGGAGTGAAAAAAAAAATGAAAATCAGAGAATTCTGATTAAGTGATTATCAAAATAGATGGCGATTCATTTAATAATCGATTAATTGTTGCAGCTCTAATGCAAACCACAGAGTTTAGCTGTAAAATTGAATGAAGCCTTTTCTGATGAACCCGTGACGTTTGAAGCTTCAGCATCAGGTCATATTCTTTATTCAACACAAGCTCCGGCACAATGTATTGAAAAAGTGTTCTTCACAGGAGAGAAAACAAGCTTTGGAGCTTTGGTATCATCTCTGATCCACCTCTAGTGTGAATAGGAGTGTGATCTGTTGTTTGCGGGGAAAAAGACGACTGCCAACCAGCAAACATGATGTAAACAATGCAAATTTCAAAATATGGAAAAACAGCTTTGCAAATAGACTGAAAGGATACACACAACCTGTCATGGTGAGAAAATGTTAATGTGAATGCAACTTTTATTTGTTTCAAACTGAACTCTACTTTTAATTTAACTTGTAAGCAAGACCCCAGGAATCTCTTCATCTGTGCAGAGTACCGTGGCCTCAGATGGTGAGGCGTTCAATCCCATCCTAAAAGATTCAAACTGGGCAAACAGTGTTTTACCACATTTGCAGCACTGTTTCCTCGCACCACAACAATAAGTTTTAGAGTTTTAGAGTTCTAATTTTGGAGATATTGACCGTAGAGATGTCTGCTCGATGGCAAACTGTTAATCCACGGACCTTTTTGTCATGTAACTTTCTGTCTTACTTTCTTTCTGCAGTAGAGTCTAGCAGAACTGCAGCCCTACAGGCCAGGAGAAGAATGTGCGTTTTTTTTTTATTTTTGGGGTGAATTGTCCCTTTAAGGCTGTTCTTGTGAAAAAAATTTAACAGAATATAAGAATGTAATGTAAACATTTTTTATTAATAACATCAGGTTGGCATACAATAACAAAAAACAGAAACAGAAAACAAAACTAAACTTAATTTTAAGACAAAAGCAAAGAGAAAAGTCCACAAAGAAATAAACCTACAAATAAATCCTGTTCTGTAAAACCAGAAAATTACATTATTATTACTTTTACGGTAGAGAACAGTTCCAGTGGCGTTCGTTGGGTAACACCTGAGCGAGGCGCAGGCAGCAACTGATGGTCGGCTCATAAAATACCGTGTCGGGTTCCTCAATCTTCACTTCTGTCCCACTTCTTGTCTGGTGCGCAGAGCGGCCAAACAGCGAGGGTTTAGGTGCTTTGACCAGAGTTTTCTTCGTCACGCAGCCCATGTCTACGAGTGCCTGTGGAACGAGATGAGGAGGGTAATATATCAGCCGTAAAGAAAGATCATGTTTTAAAGCTTACCTTTAGCGTTTTAAACGCACTGCGCGCTGTTAAGAAATAATTTCAAGGGTAAATTTAAGATTAGCCATGAAGTTGGCCAAATGAGTGACACAGACACTGGAAACGAGTTGATCAGCTGATATGAGACGACCAAACAGCCGGTGCTGTGAACGCCTCGGACCGTGGAAGTAACGCTCCTTCTAAAATTAACTTCCCGCACGTTTGGCGCGCCCTGTTTTGAACTGGCCATTGTCCCCTTAAAACAGAGGGTCCTAACCTTTATTCTGTGTATCTAAGCTGAGCACCCCACCCCAGCCTGCACACACACACACACACACACACACACACCAAAAGAATAAGTGATTCATTACAAAACTTAACTGTCAAAAATGTCTCTTTTCTAGTATAAGCATTTTTTTCTTTAACAACCCAGTAGAATAACTTAAACACACACATCCTCACCACAACAATAAAAATGATTCACTATCAGAGTTTGCAGGCACAACTATGACAACCACAAAGCAGACAGAGCCTTGGGGACCCCCTGTGATTTTAGCTGACCCTCTATGAGGGCCCTGTCGCACAGGTTGGGAACCAATGGCTTCAAAGACAATGGCGGATTTCCCCATTTAAAACTGCTTTAAACACAGCAAATAATGTGTGGTGCGGTGTGAATTAATTAGCACCACATGGGAAGCAGCAAACGGGGTCACTACTCTGGTAACAGTGAAAAAAAACAACATAAAATACTGATAGCTATACACAAGATAGCCATTTAACAGTGTTATAAGACAGTGTTTAAAGTGGCGTGGATCTGACCCACCTACCAGCACTCATTTCAGAGAGAAATACACTGCCGTCCCAACATCAGCACTGATTGCAACCCAGATAGCGATACATGGAAACATAAACAGATGATTCCTTTGTGTATCCATCAGTGCATATCAATCATGACAGACATAAGAAGACAAAAATGATCTAAGACATAAAAAGAAAATGAAAAGATGAAAATGATGTAAAAGACATAACAAGAAGATATTGACAGAGGGAGACGTGAGCGTGGAGAAAAAGTGATTTTTAGCTTGCTTTGCACAGAAACATCTGGTAGAAGTGTCCTTCAGAGGTCAACTTTTTATTTTTACACCGAGTTCATCACAGAGGCTGTATTTTTTCACTTTTACTTGAGTTATCTGTACTTAAATAATAATAATAAATAATGTGTGGAGGTAAAAGTGGTCTTGCTCTAAAAATGACTTTATTCCAAGCGTACAAGAGTTACTTCTTTATCTGAATCTGAATAAGAGATGAGATAAGAGAATCCTAGCATGTGACCTCATGTAGGTGAGAGTATCTCTGTTTACCTGCACAAGGTCCAGCACGGCCATCGGCTGCAGAGCGTCTTTATAATGTTCCACCAGGGCCTGCTGCGTGATTCCAGGTCGGGACATCATGTGGTAAAGAAGAGCCTCCAGCATGCCCTTACACACTGGCAGGTTCAGGGTTCCGTCAACCAGGCGCCACGGGCGGCTGATGAAACTCACATTTTCACTGTGTGGATTAAAGATGGAAACAGAAAGAATAAAGAGATGAAACAAGTGAAGGGAAACGTACCTTTAGATGTAAAAAGGATAATTAGTCAATCAGTCCCACAGAGTCTGTACTCACTCATCACCATCAGCTGGTTCTGTTGGTGGAGAGTGTGCTTCTTTATTGCTTTCATCATCTTTTGTGTCCTTTCTGGCTCTACGCCTCATTTTCCCCCGTCTTTCCTCAGTCCTCTGCTCTGCCTCCCCTGCTCCTTCCTCTCCAGGTTGGATCTGCTCTCCTCCCTCCTCACCCAAGTTCAACACGTTGTCTCCACTCCCCTCCTCTGCACCCTCTTTCTGCTTTCTCAGCTGCTCTTCCTCATTCAGTTTCTCGTTTGTCATGCCACTTGACGACATCTCTACATCCTCTTTGTTCTCGCCCTCTTGATTGTCCAAAGCTGTTTTTTTTGCTGGTGGTTCCTCTGTCTCCTGCGGGGGTTCTCGCCTGAATCTCTTGCGCATGAAGGGGATGTGGTGCTGATTCTCCAGTCTGTTAGAGGCGCTGCGTGACTGGGGCCACGGTTTGGACTTCACATTCAGCAGCCACGGTTCAGCGTGCTGCATGAGCACCCAACGGACGCCCAAACTCCCAACTCTTAGCAACTGGCCTTCTTCTTGTAACTCCTGGAGCAGAGAAGGAAAAAAATCAGGTACAAAACACAGGGGGAAAAGTTCGCTAAACCTCCGCAACCAGCGAATGCCTTCCTGTGTTCTGCAAGGTAACATTACTGATTTAATTTTTTTTTAGAGTTTAAAGTCTGATTATTGTACCTGAACCACACCAAATCACATGAGTAATTCCATTAAAGTCAAAAGTTTAAGATGCCAGTTATTGCTACACCGCTAAGCTAGGTTACTTATCTTTCAGCCAAACCAAACCAAAGTTCATCTAGTTTGTCTTTTAATCACAAAGGTAGCTTGGGAAAAAGTCACTTTAGCTTAAGCTAAGGCTAGTGGTGGCTAACTCCCGAGCTAGCTTTCACTTGATAAAGCTCTCTTGTTATTGTTTTGTGGGGTTTTTTTAGCTTCATTTTGTAGTTACTGTAAAATGATATATTTCTATTGCCTAACAATGTTGACTATAGTGAAACATCTAAAAATCTAGACAAACATTAATGTGAAGGAAAAAATGTAAAGTAACAGGTGGGAGCCAAAATCCTACTCATCAAAAATGTTAAGCTATTTTTTTTCTTTATCATGACTTGATTTGGCTGTTGCCTCATTTGTGGGATAAATACACTGATTTAATGAGATTAATTTTCAATTAGCAGACCACACACTCACCAAAATGGACTGCACTGTTACTCTACTCAGACTGTATTCTACAGAATTCAGATGCAGTTTCAGCATTTTCAGATGATGCTTCTTTCCATCTTCTGCTGTAAGGAGACAAATTTACCTGCTGCAGGACTATTAAAGGATTATTTTATTTTATGAGAGATAAGCAAATTTAGCTTTAGCTAAGGCTACCTGCTAGCTTTTACTTGATATATCGCTCTTATATTAGCTGTCTTAGTTGGCTGTCTCTCTGGGGCAGACTGCAGTAACTGTGGTTTGGTTTTCAGCTTTTTTGTAGTTAGTGAACTTTTTACATGCCATTTTTGCTGAAATTATATATTTCTATTGCATGACAATGTTTTATTTGGTAAAACACAATACCTTCATGTACTGCTGCAGGCTCCTGGTGCGTCCGGACTGCGGCTCCTCCAGGCCAGCGTGAGCCTCGCAGAGGTCATGTATATCCAGGCCCTTGTCACCAGCTGCATCTAAGCTCCTTCTGATCTGAACACACGCCTCTATGTCCTGAGGAGTGTATCCTCTCTGCTCAATCAAACGACCGTCACACTCCGTCACGCCGGACGGAGAAGAGCAGGAGGAACGGATGGAGTAGTTGAGGCTGGGGGACAGCAGGGATGCACCAGATTTAGTCCAGTCCACCGGAGGAGAGTCTAAAAATGAAGAAAAAATGGAAAAGGCATTATTTTTTGGAGGTGAAGCTCTGTTTTTTTTGCAGGTCTTGCGTGTGTTGATCCTTACCACCCATACTGAACACGTGGTGAGCAGGCGTGTTGCGCATTTGCAGCCTCATAGAACACGACTCCACCACGATGTTATCAAGGGTGTTGAGGTTGCGTCGTTTCACTAGAAAGAAAAAAAAAAATTCTGTTTTACAAATCTGAATAGAGCCACAAATAACAATTATTTTTATTATTTATTTATCTCTTAAAGGAGCAACTGCGTGTGCAAAAATTAGCGCTGCAGTCCAAATAGCGTGTTGAGGCCATAAACAGCACATTTAATAGGCTGAATCCTAATTAAAATATGATCTGTGGCTGAAGTGAGCTGTTCCTCACTCCTTCCTCCCCAGACACAACCTCATAACCTAGTGACAACAAGCGACAACTAATCACTTGATTGACTACTAGTCTGAACTCGAAATCAAAATATACCAAAGAGCACATTTGTGTCAATCAAAGGCTTCTTTAAAAAAAAAAGAAAAAAAAAAGAAGACTTTTTTTTGGCTGTCTCTGTATCTAAGTTAAATTTTATTAGAATTTTTGGAGTTTAGTTTTTGTAAATAAACTACAAAGTTATATAAAAGCTTGTTTGTATAATAAATTTTATATTTACTGGTGCGTTCTGACATAAATGTTAAGTGTATTAAGACACTTTAGGCTAAGTGACTTGGAAATTTATCTAATTATTTATTTTTCTATTTTATTTTTCCGATTATGAAGATACTACTCAATAAATATAGGCAAAAATAATAGCTGATTTGACAATATCATTTAATTTGAATTCTTACACAAAATGCTATATAAAAACTAAAGTCTATGTTTGAAGCTTTTTTTTTTTATGAAAAACTTCACCTATGCCAGGAGAGCAGTATCCTCGCATCATCAGGTAGTTGGTGTGTGACGCTTGATGTGCCTTCACTTCCAGTCTTTTTTTGCCGTCACACTCATCACCGTCATCATCGTCGTCATCCTCTTCCTCCAGTGCTGCCATACTGAAAAGCCAGTTTAGACAGTGAATAAATCACAGTGGACACTTTGGATGAAATTTACCAAACCTGACCAAAATTACTGCAGTTTATCTCATGTGAATGGTCTGATGTTGTGCTGCGTCACCGAAGCGTTTCCATCGTCTCACCTTCTCTCAATCACTTCACTCTTTTGTGTCTGATAAAACAGCGGAACTTATTTTGCCCCAGCTCAGTTTTTCCAGATGTTAAATTCAAATTTCAAGATTTCCTCTGCTGCAGCGGTGAGTCAACAGTGTATCCTGGTTATGTATTGTATTTAAATTAGGACTGGGCCGATGGATGATGCCATCGTCATGTCATATTTGCCAGGTCTTAGAGAACAACCACAACATCTCTTTAGTGCACCCGTTACTCTGGATAATCTCCCCCAGACCAAGAATTCAATGACATGCAGTGATGTTTGTTCAGGGATTTTAACTCACCTCTTGACCACATCATTGTCCACCAGGTTGCTGTCCACCACCACTATCTGTTTAGGTATGGACACGTACACACTCAGCAGTCCCAGAGACATCAGGGTGAGGGAGGCCACACAGGACCCACCTGGAGAGTCCAGAGAAAACTGCAGCATGTCCGACACATCTGGAGGCTCCGCTGAAGCTCGAGGTGCTGCGTTCGAGGTAGAAGCTTTGGGTAGATGATCGTCCGTCTGCTCTCTGCTGGATGGATCCTCACCAGAACCGGCTGTGAGGCAATCTTCTGAGTTTTTCTGTTCTTCTTCTGGTTTCCTTTGGTTGTCCTCTCCTTCCTTTGCAGAGTCACCATTTGTCTTCTCCGGCTGTACCTCTGGTTCAGTCGCTGCTCTGCCATCTTCCTTCCCTTCGCTTTGTTTTTTCTTTCTTTCTGATCCTGTCCTTTTCTCCATCGAATCTTCCCCGGTCTCCGACCTGTTCTCAGTTTCATGGTAGAACATCGTGATGGGTCTGTCGTCTCTTGTCCCGTTGTTGATTAGACTTCTCACGAAGCGGTAGGAATCAGTACACAGAGCGTGAGGGAAACGCCACGAAAAACACCTGTTGAGAAGGTGAAAGAGAAAGGATAAAAAACAAAGGTAGCTAAACACCGAGTCATATAATGTGCATGCCTACTAAGCATACCATGTATTTCCATCACTTTAGTGATAAATCATGCTATATAATCACACCATTTCCCACACTTTGTTGTGCTGAATTATTCATCTTGTCACTGTGGGTGTATCTGTGTTAATGTCTCAGCCATATTGTATTTTGTAGTAATCTCTATAAACAGATATCTGCATATGAGCGCAGAATCTGTCGGTAAGTGACAAGATTTTGTAGTAGTATTGACCAATCATGTTTTAGTGGGCTTTTAACTTTGAGTGCAGGTGAACAGTCCATGTGGAGAGAAAAAAGGTGTAACACACTGGCCAAAATGCAATCTCAGAACCCACTGGCTATCCTCTGACCACTATGTAGCCTTAAAAAAATATATCTATATTCATATGCAGGTGTCTTCTCATAGAGGTTAGGTGAACTCAACACAATAACCAGCCTGCAGAAGAGGAAGTCTTCTGCTGGCTGCACCCAAAACAAGACTGGCCATTGCCTGCAGAGGCTGAATCTTCATCAGATGGTAGTCGATGGGTTCAGAGATTGATTTTGTAGTAATCTACAAGGTAGCTACATATAAAGTGCTGTGAAGAAACTGTGGTGCAGGTCCTAGAAAAATTTCACAACACATGCAAATATTTCCCAATAAAGACGAAGCAGGACAATGTTGAGATATTTAGGGATTCTGTCTGCTTAAATGCTAGAGGGCTTTTAATTTAAAATAGAAACAGGAAGTGTTGGGTTTGTGTTAACAGCATAGAAGAGTAACAAAAAAATTAACAGGGTAAATGGAAGTAGAGGAGGCTTTGTAGTAAAATATGATCAAATATACTTATCAAAGAGAGCGAATAAGAAATAAAGGCCTGTCTCTAATAGAGGCCTGCTTCAAATACAGACTCTGGAGTTGAGGTATACAAAGGACCCAAGTACTATTTGATAAAATACAGTTATGTACCAATATATCAAGACACATCCTGATTAAAAAATAATTAAAAAATATATACAAGGAATCTGAGAATTCACAGTATCCTCCCCCAGGTGGCCGTGTACCTGTAGTAGGACTGGGACAGCTGGTAGGACATGGGCAGGATGGGCAGTGCTCGGTTCTTCTTCGGTCCAAACGGCTGATTGACACGACGGCGGTTGACTAGACCCCTCTTCCTGCATTGTATGAAGACCTGGCACAGCAGCTCCTGGTCGTACTTACTGTACATGTGGAAGGCCTAAGATGGAAAACAGATGGAGAATCAGAAGTGTGTGTGTGTTACCTGAGAATCTCAAAAAGTACCAGGACAAGAGAGTGGAACAGAGCTGCAACAATTACTCGACTAATTGATCAGTCAATTTTAAGAAAATTAATAGCCAACTTTTTTGATAACTGATTAATGATCTCAGTAATGTTACACACTTTATGAGCAGAGGAATAAAATTAAAGATGGCCGTACCTGGAAGGATCTAGAGGACTTCATCTGGCTGTTGCTCATGGCCAGTGTGCTCTGGATCAAGTTATGCAACACTATGGCATGAATGTCATCTATGCTGTGGTGGACACACACACAAACAAACAGTTAACTGCCAACATAAAAACTCATATTTAATAGTGAAAGAAAACCTAAAAATCGAATTGAATCCTCACCATTTGAGAACGTCTCTGCAGGACACCTTACTTCCACTCTCTATTGCTGAAACCTTAAACCTGCAACACACACACACACACACACACACACACGTAGCATTACATAACAAACCACACTCGGCTTTTTGTCCCAGCCATCACCGTCCGTCTTCTTCAGTCAGAACGTCAACCCTCCTCTCCTTCTTACCGTGAGAAGAGCTCATGTTTTGTGTCAGGCATGGTCATATCACAAGGGGTCAGAGCAGCGCTGAACTTCTGTCTGAGCAGCCGGACATACTCTGAGAACACTTTAGCACAATCCTAAAACAACACAGGCCGAAATATCAAGCAACCGTCTGCTTTCAGAGACAAAAAAACAGAAACAATAACATCGACAATAATAAAAACACACCTCTGGATTGTCTGGATCATCAGGTTTCTTCTGCTCCAACAGTTTCATCAGAGTTTTGTCCTGGTACACCTCAGCCAGACAGATCCTGAGACACACAGTGAATAAATGAAACTGCAGGTTTGTGTTTAAAAATGTGTGTGTTTTTATTGTGTGAACCTACCTGTAGTTCAGAAGCGTCTGAGGGTTTTTGAGGATGTATCGTGAGCGACGTCCGACAGCGACAGATGTTTTATCCATCGATATCTCAAACTCTGCTTGGAGCTGGTCTCTTACCACACAGTGAGGTATGAACGGCCTTTTCAACTGCAACACGTTAAAAAATACGCTGTTTGTTTCCAGCCAAAAAGATTAGTTACAGCGGTCCCTGCACCTATAACAATGTAACTTTCCACATCACAAACTTTTAGAAGTTTTTGAGGGAATTTTAGCTTAATATATTTCTTAATAAACCCCTTTCACACGTAGTTCCCAGTAAATTACTAGGACAACATTTCAGGCACTGCTAGTGATTTTTTAGCCACATTTCCAGTCATTTCTGTCTTGCACCTTTTCACACATGCAACAGCAATCCCAGAATAGATGGGACGAGGGACAGTCCTGCAAATGGTAGCAGTGCAACAGTTATGGATGCCGCCATATTGGACAAGGAAAGACTAACCTGTGAACAAATGCATGTAAACAGGGGAGATGTGTTTGTTCTGGATAAAAAAAATCACTATAATGTTTTCTTCTCAACTGATTACAATGAGTTCTGTTATTGTCAAAGGTCCATGATCTATGTGGAATAAATTAGAAAACAAACAACAAACTTTTTTCTTTGTACTCTGTGTAGATCACAAACCCCTGAATATAACTTGACTCATTAAAACTGGTTGAGAAGTAAATGTTAAAGTGCTTTTATCCAGAAAAAACGCAGCTCCCTTGTTTACATGTATTTGTTTACAGGACAGTCTCATTAATGTAGGATTCAAAGGCCAATCTGTGGGAAATTATTCTCAGGAGCATGGTGGGCGGGGCAGTATGCAATAGGTTACACAGGGGCTGCAAAAAGGAATAGCTTTGTTTTACAGGATTAAACAAAACTGCTTCATGTATTTGTGAGTGCGTGGTACCTTGCTGTTGAGCAGGTATGAGGCCACACTGCAGAGCATCATGAGCGAGTCCTCTTGCACAGACCAGTAGACTCTCTGTCTGGTCATCATCTTCAGGGCCTTGTGGTCGGCCGCGTCATGGGCAGGTGTGCGTTTCTTGGGCTCTTTAGACCAAAAAACAAACACGCAAAGAAATACAAATAACGCGCAATCTGTCAGCTGTCCGGCTTTAGTCCATCAGTCTCTTGCGTCCATTTTTATGCTCATGTTGTACCTTTCTTCTTCTTGCGTGCAGGCTTGACCACCTCCTTTTTGTTTCTCTTCCTCTTCTGTTTCTTTCCTCCGACCACCTGCTGGTTTCTGGACGCCGGCTCTATATCCACCTGGTTATAAACACACCAGAGCAGGAAGCATGTTTGTATGCTGTACTGTTTGTACTGACACAACATTACAAACACCTGAATCTAAGAACCAGTCAGGCGTATGACGCTCCACTACTGACGCTATTTTGACTGCAGCTTCTTATAAGGCTGCTGCTTCTTTTTCTTTTGTTTTGCAGTTACAAAAACACTAATGTCAAACACTCATTGACAAAGACAATTCATGTCAACTTTCTGAGCATCCTAAGGTCGTGGCTGGGTACTTATATTTTATTAAAGAAGCAGAAGCACTTTAAGTTAAAAGGAAAAAATAATTTTATAAGAACAAAAAATGATGTGAAGGACATTTTCCTTTGTTTTTTAAAATCATGATAAATATCATGGACTATTTATCGTTTCTGGTATCATTGCATCCCTCATGAAAAGGCTGTTGTATTAATCTGCATTAGGTTTAGCTGGGTGTTCGTAATAAATTGTCAATTGAATGTATGTAAAAATAATAAAACAACATTAAAATAAAGCTGAGAAAACTCATACCTCAATATTTCCAGCCAACAGTGGTCTCTTGGTAGTCACATAATGAGGTTTCGTCATTCCTCCTGTTACACACAGACGTACAAAAAAGTATATTACTGACGAGCAGCAACACAGAGACAGTGTGACAGTAAACATGTTTGAAGGTTGATGTTGAGGGAAACCAGAGGGAGTTCAGGTCCTAAAGGTTTCAGCATTAGAGTACGCCTCAATACATCCAATGGTCAACCTCAAAACTTGACTTGGACATTAAAAACAGCAGCTAAATGACAGCAGCAAAATCACTGAGGCTCATGTACGACACTCATATCCTTTCACACGCTGTAGGGATTGTTAAAGCTGATTTAAGGAAAGTCAGCTACCTAAAAAAATATTTGTCATGATTAGAGCTGCAACAATTAATCGATTATTAAATCAAATATGAAATTAACCACCAACTATTTTGATTTTGTGTTGAGTAATTTAAAAAAAACATCACTGACTGACATTTTTCATCATTTTACAGACCTAACAACTAATCAATTAATCGAGAAAATAACTGGCACATTAATCAACAATGAACATAATCATTAGTTGCAGCCCTCGTCACGATTGGACAAAAAGTGCTCACCTGCTTTAAGTGCGATCCTGAGAGCATTTTTACTCAGGAGGCTGTTCAGTCTGATTTTATTCTCCTTTGCTTCTAAGCCACTCGGAGGCTAAAAAGAACAACAGAAACGTCTAAAAAAATGTGCAAACATTTGACTACATCTAAGATTGTAGTTTCTATGCGCTACATGCACATACATACTGTATACATGTGCTTTGTGTACACACCCTTTTGACAGAGAGAAGGTGACTGGTCCACAACCAGTTACGTTTAAGATGAGCAAAGAATTCAGAGTCCAGACCTCCTGCTCCTTTACTGTCTCCTGGGATTGATCCGTCATCGCACACCTCAAGACTGCCCCTGTGTGTGTGTGAATAAATATAAACATATACAGAAGGTGATGAACTGTATTTGTATTTCTCCATCCTGGTTATTCTCTTGTTTGCAGTTAAACTCTTAAATGTGACTGTTTGTGAGGAAAAGCGCTAAAAGATGTTGCAAGTACAACATTGGCTGCATGACTGATTCCATTAGGATTGATATTCACCGGAGAGTGAAAGTTAATAGCAATAAAATCCACTTTACTACAGATGAAAGAGTTCATTAAGAGGCTCATGGCCCAGGACCAGGGCTGCACAATATAGTAACAAAACAGTTACTACAATGTTTTTTTCTGTAATCTACAGAGACTCTAAAAAATGGATCAGACATCTCAGTCAGAACGCTGCAGCTACAACCCTCACTAAGAACAGGGCTTCCTGTTTTCTCAAACAATTGATTTTAAAACACTACTGTTGGTTTACAAATGTATTTTGATCTGCTGCTCCAGTAGGAACCATCCAGACCTGTCATTGTCTGTAGTTTTATTCTTTTTAAGACCCTGTTTATACGTTTCTGTTTATATTTATATTTTCCTGTCTTTTACATCTTTTCTTAGTGCCTTTCTGTCTTAAGAAACGTACTTTGCCTTGTTGTTGAAATGTGCTATATAAATAAACTTTCTTGGCCTTACAGAGAAATGACATTCCACCTACTTTAGCAGGTATGACAGTCCTACGAACACGTTGCGGTCATGGACAAAGGAAGGATCAGCTTCTTCCAGTCCAGCATTTCTCTTACTCCGGACGACCCCTAGAAAAATGTAGACAAGGGAGAAGATTATAATTTTCCTTATGACTGTCAGTGCTGTGAGTGTTTCTGTTTATGTGTGTGTGTGTGTGTGTGCGTGTGTGTGTGTATGTACCCAGTGGTGTGTTGAGGCAGACACACATCAGGTCAAACCAGTAGTTTTCTACGTCCTCGGCGTTGTTGAATGTGTACTGGCGCCTCTCAAACGGGTTGTCAGGTGACTCTGTGATCAGCCAGTAATGAGGCTCAGCGTTGGTGGTGTCAACAATGGTGGCATGACGTTTCAGGTACAAAAACACCTGAACAGTGAAGAAAAGAGAATTTAATTAATTTTGATTTCCTTGAAGTCTTTTTTTTTTTCTCATTTCACTCCTCATATTATTTTAGGTGCAGAGAAATCCTCAATTATCTTGATTTACATCAGTAATTTGGATTAATAGTTTTCCTTTTTTCTCTAACAGTGGAATTATTTTTAAGCAAGCAAAGAAAACTAAAGAATATGAAGCTGAAACACCATGAATACCCTGCTACTTGTATGTTTTTAAAAGTTCTTTTCTTCATGTTTTATAATAAAGAGGAGGAACACATGCTGTAAATACTTCCAGTCCAAATGTTAAATTCTGCACGTTTTGCATTTAGTAATTTAACACCAAACATCACAAGATAAATAAAGGGTAACATTTGTCTTCAGACATTATGATGATTTGTCTATTTGAATGCAAATGATCAGTAAGATCCAAATGAAATTCTGTGTTTTAAGACCAGATCAGGGCAGCAGTCAGATAATAAAGTTGTTGTTTTTCTGTGTGATCTTTTTTGGATCAGACTGGACTTGATGTGGTTACTGTTTACCTGGTCTTTCTCCTTGAACTTCTCCACAGGACCAAACTGCAGCAGACCCATGTAGACCAACTTCTGCAGGTTCTCATGGAACGTGAAGATGTATCTCCTGATATAAAGAACCCATAAATACTCAATTTAGAATTACAGTTATGATCAGTTACAGAGAAAGTAAGAGAGAAAGACAGTCACCGTCTGTAAAGCAGCTGTCTTTTCATTCTGGCGGGCAGCATCCTGACGAGATGGTGCTGCTTCACAGGGTCACTGAGATATTCCTCCAGTCCATCCACCTGTGGACACAAGCCAGCTGATCAGTTTTATCTAATGGATGTTTTCTCTTTCCTCATGTATTGCAGGTTGTGCTATAGGAGGTAGGCCATCAACAAAATCTCATAAATGTCCACATGTACAACCTAAGATGCATAATGGAATCTACATTCAGTTTATTAGGTCCAACTATATACTTTATGTTTTGTCCAGCAGATTTTTATCATTGAGTACAGACTAAATATTTAACCATTAATCACCTCTTTATCTGACCCGTATCTAATAAAAGCAACAAAATTTTTTGATGTTGTGTAAAATGTAGATAAAAACAGAATGCAATGATCTTTTTTGACCTACATTCAATTGAATACAGTGCAAAGACAATATAAATTTATTGTTTTTTGTTAATATACACTCTGATGCCTTCAACATGCTCTGAAAAAGTTGGGATGGGGCATGTTTACCAGTGTGATACATCACCTTTTTTTTAGCAACATCAAGTAAACATTTTGAAAATAAGGACACTAAATGTTTAAGTTTAAAAAGCAAAATTCTTTCCCATGCACCTCATGTGCTAAACAGGCCGGAGTCTCCATTTTCGTATTTTGCACAGGGCGGGTCTGGACTGCTGGCAGGCCGGTCTAGTACCCAAAGTCTTTTACAACAAAGCCACACTGTTGTTAGAGCAGAATTATGCAGAATGCGTCTTGGCACTGTCTTGCCAAAATAAGCAGGGACGTCTTTGAAAAAGATATTGTCTGGATGGCAGAATGTGTTGCTCCAAAACCCTTCACACATGTGACAGTTGATCAAAAATCGTTCAGCACCTAGTATGTGGGGGCGTTGATGCCCATGACACATGGTGCTGAACGATAGCAAACAAAAAACCCAAACATCATATTATTTTGACAGACATTGCAATTGTGATATGAGTCTCGATTTTAGTTGGAATGCTAACTTTTGCACTTCATTTGTGTTTTTGATCATGTTTCGATTAGTTGTTCTGTCCTACCCCAGTTTATCACAGATGCTGGTTCTTTACCCAGCCACATCCGCATATGATGTGAAAATATTGAGAGAAGAATGAAAGGGAAGTTGGACATCAGAGAAGCACAGGGGAGAAACTGCGTGTACAGCGAGATTTTTTCCACATAAATGAACATAACATCCTTTAAAACAAAATGTCTGCCCACCTTGTAATTGATTTGTATGACTTGAATGAAGACGGAGAGAGGGAGGCAGAGGAGCAGGTCGCCAACCATCGCCCAGCCGCTGCCAAACTCCTTGTGTACACGGACAGGAGGCATGAATCTCTTCCACGAATCTTCATCAACATACACTATCAGAGACAGGCAGAACGTTACAGAACAACGAAGGTGGTTAAGCTGGGGAAAAAAATTAAAATCCTCCTCTCAAAGAAAGAATAGATGGAATACAGAAATCACAAACTGGTAACTGGAGGAGTTCCTACGCGTGATGCTCTCACCTTTCATTTCAGGCTCAGACTGAGGACGCGCCGATTTGTCCTTCAGCTCCCCTTCTTCATCACTTGAAGACATCACATCCAAGTTAGATGGAGTAGAGTCTGCAGTTTGCGGGTCCACAGAGCCGGCGTTTGCGTTTGTGGAGTTTTGTGTGTCAGAGGTGTTTGGGTTTGCCGGTGTTTGACCGTGTCTGAGCGGGTGACCGTATATCAGGTACCAGAGGAAGCTATGAATGGCGCGCAGACGATGCATCTTAGGCTGGAAGCCGAAAGTTTTCCCCAATCCCCGAACTACAAAAAACAGAGACAGAGAGAAGACAAAGAAAAAAAAAAAGATCAATAGGGGACAAATGTTAAGAAGAGAAATTAATATCTAATCTTGAGGATGTCAGTACAGTGCATATATAGAGCAAAACACAATTATATAGGGCAGTAAAGATGGTGAAATTGTATTTTTGTGACTGGGTTGAATAGTCTTTTTTTGCTTATGAAAGTTCAGAACTGATATGAGCTGGTTGAACTCTCTAAATGGTAAGAAAATGCTATTCTCTTCTAGCATACACTGGATCATCCTTTACACAAGGAGAGGAGATGATGCCATCCTTCCAGCAGCAACATTTGAAGCGACACACCATTCTGTCGTTCACAAAAAACATGATTAACATGACCGACGAGGGACATAGATCAGCGCATAAGTTATCATTTCTTATTAAGCATTTTCCATCATGCAGTAACTTGCCAATATGCTCATATGTTTTGAATTTTCAGCGATATTTGAAACCCATGGGCGATGAAGTACGAATGAACGAGACGTTTTGAGCCAGAATATATATATATATATCATCATTTTTAATTTTTTTGGCTGAAACTTAAAAATGATATATCCAGCAGTAGATTTGTAGGACGAATAAAATTACTCCTTCCACTTTGCTTCTCTTCTAATACAAAGTCAAACAGAACAAACCTGTTGTGGGTTTGAACTCGTCGTCTGTATTCTTGTCAGCCTTGCTCTTTCGGCCTATACCCGTCATCTCATCAAAGTCTTCTCCTTCTTTTGCTTTCTCCTCAGCTTGCTGCAGACTGAGGAGCAGAGAAGGACAACAAAAGAAACCAAGTACAAGACATAATAATTTAACTGACAAACTGAAGTTACAAAATAGTCGAGTAGTGAGAGACAGAGGAGAAAATCTGAGAATAAAACCACAAGATTGGGCTGACCACCGAGCAAACAGATACTACTCAGACTCTGTTTCTCACTGACTTATTTTTAAGTATGTGTTGTGTTCTCACCGTATCGCTGTGTAAGAGCTGGAGATTTTGAAGCGGATCTGTTCAATGACTCGGTTCACGGTCTCATCGTTGGGCTTAACAGACGGATGAACGACCAGCTCCACCTGCACAAACGAGAACGTCAGGGGACAAGAGGTGGGCGATACCAACAATTAAAAAAAAAAAATTAGTACCTCTTTTCAATCTTCTATTTGTTGTATGAGTGCACTCTCATTTAATAATCATGTGCTTTGCAGATGAACACAGAGAAATATACAGTTAGTATCATAATGTTCCCCCTCTGGTATTTCTTTATAATTATTGTTATAATAACAATTATTATTATCATTATTATTTCACCATTTATGTTTTTACTGTTCATTGATATGTGTGTATATACCATGCATATGTTTATTTTATTATAATAATGATTTTTTTAAGTATGCATACATTATGTTTTTTTATTATTATTTTGTAAGAGGTTAAAAATTCAATAAACATAATACTGAAAGAAGTCAATAATAAAACAGAAAAATATGTGGGTCAGACGTTTCACTTCTTCAGTTAAAGGAAAAGTTTGACATTAATGCTGTAGTTCGAAGTCAGTGCATCCTGTGATCAAAAAATTGCCGATACCAACCAGCCAATACAGGGCTGATAATATCAGTAGGCCAATTTATCAGTCAGGCCTTAGTTATTATATCAATTTATCCAAAATATTTTGAAGCTACTACGTCAAATCAGCTTCTTAGCTTCTTATCAAAACTGTTACTGACAGACAATGAGACTAAACAGAGCTTCTTTTCCTTATTATTTGCCATGAGGCTTGTAAATGTGGCGTGCATGTACCTTCTTGGTGATCCCGTCCTGTATGACAGTGGTCTTATAAAACTTCAGCAAACCTTCTCTGGACAGACCGTGAACGAGACGTAAAATAGTCTTCTTGCAGCACTTTGTGCTGAATCCACCCTGCTTCTCTTCGTCATTGATCATTTTCTGCAGCCTGGAGAAAGACGGCATGTTCACATTCTTGTCTGCTGTCTTACTGCGTGATAATACGCTCGTCAAATTAAATGTTATATTTAAGTTTTTAAAAAAAAACTTACGGGAAAAGACCCTCGATGATTTTGAAGCTGCGGACGGCCTCGACAATCAGGTTCTTTCTCCTCAGCAGGCGGTACGTCTCGTGAGATCTCTCCACAGGCTTTCTGTATTTTTTTCGTTTGCGGGGCTGAAGGAGGTGGATTGAACTGTTACTTACAACTCTCATCTTCTCACCACAAACATCTGGAACAAAAACAATCAAACATCTCATCAGACTGACCTTGGGCAGGAAATCATCTTTAACAACCTCAATGTTGTTGCCTGCTGGATTATCGGTGGCGTCCGTCGGCTCGCTCTGAGGCGAAGGGCTGGCAGGACGAGAGCTGGACTGTTTCTCCTCCTCACCTTGAGCTTGTTCTGAAAGAAGAGACAATACGTTTAAACAATTTTAGTGCTGCTCCGAATCTGCTGGATATGCAATAAATAAGTGTTTGCTAACAAGTCTGCCACATCGGAATGCTCTGGGATTTACGGCTGGTGGAGGACAATCAGAGATAGCATGGAAAAAGTTTTAAAAATTAAGATTTACTTTTGTTTTCAGGTTCTTGTACTTGATTAAGATGCTACCACAACTTTTTGGCTTTTCTGAAGTCAAAGACAAACCACATTAGCACTGAGTTTAATGCAGTGTATGGTGTTTTTGTGATGGAAAAATGAACATTTGCTTTGACACAGGAAAAAGTGTTTTGTTACCCTCCTGCTACAAACAGACTATTTGACCTTTTTCTGCTTTGAACTCAGTTTGGTTTCAAAAACACAGATTCTTTCTGCTGCCCCCAAGTGGCCAAAAACTCAGTTATTGCAGGTTTCAGATTTGCAGAAAAGTAAAACATTTCCTTTGAAGTTCGACTGTTGCTGAAAATGCAATTTCTACAATTTACTGTACCTGCTCTGGGAGTGGAGACTGAGTCAGGTGTCGTGGATTTGGCTGGAGTTCGACCTGAGAGAAGGCAGAAACAAGAGAAGAAAACATAAAGATTATTCAACCAGTACTTAAATTTGGTGTGTGGACTCCTTTTTAAATAAGGTTTAATGATTACTCACATTCAGCTGGTGTAGGTTGTTTGATGGGTCGTTTCTCTTTAGCTCTCGCACTGCTTTTTCTTTTTGCTCCTGACTTTCTTCTTGCTTTACTTCCCTCCCCATTCAAGCCTTCATCCGCTGCATCCACCTCTCTATCATCACCCATCTGCCCGGCCTCGTCTGCATCTTTGTTCCCTCCTCCGCCTGCGTTCTTGACGGTCTTTGCCGCAGCAGTTTTGTCATTTTCTCCTGTTGTCGACTTTGAGGCAGGGGTGGCGGGTACAGTGTCTGATGTCTGTGGTGCAGAAGAGTAGAGTAGCTTCTTCCGTTCCTGCTCCTTAGCAAACAGCTGGAGTTGATTACTTACACCGACGCACCTGTCAAGAGAAGTGAGCAGAACAATGTTTGGTACAATAATATTTGATATGGTGTGGTACTTAAATAAGAATGTAGAAATCTACACTCGTTCATAGAAACACACGTGTGGCTGATAAATTTTGTCGTCCTCTGCCGACCCTCATCCTCCATGAATCCCTGCAGGGTGAAAAACAAAACACAACATGAGCGACCAGAACCAGCTTTATAGTGTAATACAACATTTAATAAAAATGCTCAGCTTAAAAAAAAACAATATTACTTTGGTTGTTTGCATGTGTTGACTCAGCTCTAGGGTCGCAACTAACAATTATTTTCATTGGTGATTATTTTCTCTATTAATCGATTACTTGTTCAGTGTATAAAATGTCAGAAAATGTTGAAAATGTTGATCAGTGTCTCTTAAGGCCCAAGAAGACACCTTCAAATTGTCCTCCACCCAAACATATTCAATTTACTGTCATAAAGGAGCAAAGAAACTAGAAAATATTCTCATTTAAGAAGCTGACATCAAAGAATTTTGACTTTTTTTCTTAAAACATTACACAAACTGATTAATCCATTATCAAAAAAAATATAAAAATCGATTGTTGCAGCTCTGCTCAGTTCTATGATAAAATCTGAGGCAGCTGCATTGTTATACTGGACCACATTATAATTGTTGTTAGTCTTGTTGGTATTTGTTCAAAAATTATTGGACAAATTTATATTTGGACCCGATGATGGCGCTAGATAAAAAGTCAAGAGGTAAAACTATTACATTTTATCTTAATGGTGGCATTAATGTGTCTGTACCACATTTCAGAGCAATCTATCCAGCAGCTGTTGAGACATTTCACACAAAATGACAGATGTCAGCCTGCTGGTGTTGCTGGAGTAAAAGTCAGGCGGTCACCCAGGTCAGTGGGATTCATCCTCTGGGGACCATGGATGTCAAAATGTTGAGATGTTTCAGTCTGGACCAACAGACTGACGATGTCATCCCTAGCGCCATGTTGCTAGCGTGGCTAAATATGTTAAATTAAGTATTCAGCTGTATAGATGTAGCATTCATTAAATGTCAGAATATCCGCTGACTCGTTGTAAGTTTATTAGCATTAGCAGATTAAATGTTACTGTTGCATGTCTACTGCCAACAACAAAACTACTTTCAAATGTAAACGTTGTCCTTCCAGACTTTCTTCGATTTTATCAGATCGCACATCAGGTCTGACGAACATCAAATCATTTTAAAGAGGAAGAGTTTTCTTTGTGTTGGTTGACCTCTGGTGGAGTTCATGTGGGTGGGACGCCTCAACATATCCGACAATTGAGAGTACACTGGAGACTTGTTTCCAACCTCTCTGAGAGCATGAAAACAACTCTGACAGACTTCACAGGTTTAAAAGTTCACTGATTTTTCAAGCAGTTTTTAGAAAGAAAGAAGTAATATGCACAAAAAAAATCTAAATTTTTGGTTGAGGGCGAAATTGTTTTGGAGGCCAAAAAATGTCTCTGTATGTATTAACAGCCTGAGTCTTACCTTGATTACGCCGTCTCGCTCCAGCCTTCGGCAGAGCATACGAGACTCGAGTTTGCCGACGTTCATCCTAAACCCGATACTTCTCTGAGGGATTCCCCTCGCACCACAGGATAACACTGCAGGACAACAACAAAGACACAGGCACAAAGTGACAACAGGGGGACTTCAAGGTGAGACTTGGAGGACTATGTACATCACTTTTCAGACTAACACCGCTGGCTTCTGTTATCTGTTACTTATTCATCTAACTAGTTTTAATGTGAGTTGCAGAGCTTTGGAGATATTGACCGTACAGATGTCTGCCTTCCCTCCAAAATAACTGGACTAAATGGCACTCAGCTTGTGGTGCTCAAAGCATCAAAAAATACATTTAAAAATTCAGCACCAGTATCTCTCTTTCCCAAAATCATGACCCAGTTAATAAGGCACAGATTTTCTTGTGAGCAGTTTCATAAAGGAACTACTTTCTTTCAGGAGTAGAATCTACTGGAATTCGTTTCTTTTTTTACTAGAAAGAAAGAGGTTCCTACAGGAAACTGCACAGAACAAGAGCCCAAACAAACTAAAACGTGTCAAAATATGTCTGGACTGCAGTGAAGAGCCCTAAACTAATTTGCTTCTCTACAGACAACAACACGAAGCCTTGGCAAATTATTTTATTTAATCTGCCTGACAAACATTATCAGTGATATCTGTTTCGAGGAAAGTGATCAAACGTACCAATGTGATAGGCCTGTGACAGGACATCGGTCTCCATGATTCGCCCCTCTACAGCCAGAGCTTTCTTTCTTGCTTCGGTGTCATCCTCTTCCTCCTCGTCCTCATCATCGTCATCATCAGTGACGCCCCTCCCTATGTACGGCTTTAGCTGTTTCACACAACGTACAAGCACTTTGTTCCCTGAAAACAGAGTGAAACGATGCAGTGCGTTTGTTATCAAATACCAGGTTGCTTATAATCACAATAAAGTTCAGCTAAATGTATTTTTGCAGTGATGCTATAATTTAAATTTGTCAAAAAAACAAACAAACAAAACCTTAACTCGAGATGGGACTGGGAAATATATCAATACTGTGATATCAGACTAGATATCATCTTAGGTTTTGAATGTCGTTATGTCATTTTATTGCATAAATGTTGTCTTTTCCTTATTTTAAAGGCTGCATTACAGTGAAGTGATTATGTTCTGGTGTTTCAGTGGCACATTACCTTTTCTGTTGGTGCAGGGCCCGGCGCTGGGATCAAGATCCTCCAGAGGCTGCTGGATGTACTCAACCAACTTGGCAGATCGCATGTACTGAAGCACACGCTTGACAGTACCGTCGTTCAAATTCTGCAAGAAAACAAGCGGTTATTACCACAAACGGAAAGACAAACACACAGACAGACACAACAGACGCTCGCAGAGATACTCACAAGTTGATCTTTGAGGCCGATCATAGTGATAATCTGACCAGGCGACTGCTGCAGAATGTTGGACACGTACTCCATCAGGATGTCGTATTTAGACCTCCTGAAAGAGAAGAAGAGGTTCAGGCGAATTTCTCCAAGACAGACACAAAGAGACGACAGACTAAGGATGCTCTTAAATCTTATTACTACGCTTGTTAATAGCAGAGACATTTTCAGTATTACAAAGATGAGGACACACCCTCTCAGCTGAGACAGAGCATGTGGGGACGGCACTGATAGACA
This sequence comes from Lutjanus erythropterus, assembly GCF_056507025.1. Lineage (NCBI taxonomy): Eukaryota > Metazoa > Chordata > Actinopteri > Lutjaniformes > Lutjanidae > Lutjanus > Lutjanus erythropterus. The sequence goes on from NC_139319.1 coordinate 8,656,229, forward strand.
AACAGGCACATTATGTTCTATTATCCTGCTTGCAGCATTTTGAAGTGGAGGCTCGTGGATGTAAAATGTACAGCAAAGCAAACTGCAACTGCTTAATCAAAACTATTTTATTGGAATCAAAATTCAGTGTTTCCCACACAGAGACTTTATTGGGCAGGTTGCCCTGGTAAATTAACACCCTCTCGAGTATATTTGGTGACCCATTTAGTATTTGTATTTTTTTATCCATCAAGAGAGCAACATCAATTCATTACATTTCAGAAAATAATAGTAATCTGACTATAAACAGACCTGTTTACATGGAAGCGTTTGAGCAGCAGAAGAATGGAGTGCTGCTGTTGTCCCGACTTCACTCGTGTGCAGTAAGACTGCATGCTGACAAGTCCATGTTTGACAAGAGACTTCCTCATGTAGTGCAACTTTCGAGCATCGATCCTGATGAAAGACAAAACTGGCTGTAACACAGTGAACATGTGAACTGCAGCTTGTAATGCAATAAACACAGCGAGGGTGTGCGTGTCTCCTACTTGAAAGAGCATCCGTGCAGATCTCTCTGTAGCTCTCCTTGCCACCGAGCTCGGCCCACTCGTTCCAGCACACAGTAAGAGTCATCGTTGAGTTTCAAATCAGGATCACTCTCGCTACCAATCAAGGCTCTGAATCGCAGCGTCTGAGACGCCACGACAACAAGCTTTCGGCCATATCTGAGGAGGTACATCACAATGTGAAATAAACAAATGTACAACTGCACTAAACTCACATTTCTCACACAAAACATTTAAGAGCTCCGTTTGGTTCTTCTAATTCTCTGCTCAACTTTTGATCTTAGCTTAGATATTTGTAAGTCTTAGTTTTAAAGTGAAAAAGAAAGTGAACATTTATTATACAAAAACAATACTTTGGGTACTTTTGCACCCTTTGACCTTAGCTTATTGCTTAAAAGAACCCACAGATCGGGTTAAATATTACACAATGCTTTAATCAAATCTATTTAACTTTCCTCACTCTCAATGGACTGCATCCATCTGTACATATTTGAGGACAATGATTGTTTATGTTGGCAGCATGTAGTTTAAAAACTGCCACTCGTGTGTATAGTACTATCAAACAAACTTTACAAACTTTTCCACAGCCTCCGGCAAGCTGAGTGATGGGGTGAGGGACTTGGAGCGGAGATGTTTGGTGATGTCTGTCCTCTGTTTGAAGACTGCACAGGAGCCCTGTATCCCATCTTTGTTTTCTAGAATAATCTGGATCGGGTAGACATCTTTGCGTGGACCAGAAAACGTCTGTGTTGTTTCAATGCCTGTTTCGGGGTCAATTTCTTTGTACCTGAAAACACACACATGCAAGCACACACACAGAATCTGAGTCAAGGCATCCAAACAGGTGGACCTCCCCAAGGTGGCTCCAAACAATTCAGGAGACTCAGTGGATAGAAAGCGAAAATGATTTCATTTATTACAACTCCAATTCCTAAAAAGTTAAGATGTTGTATAAAGATTACGTAACAGCATGCAATGATTTCCAAAAACTTTTCCATCACAGATGCTGGCTTCTGAAATTATTGCTGGTAACAATCTGGATGGATCTTCTCATCTTCAGCTCAGAGGACACAGCATCTATGAATTAAACGCTCGTGCTCAGAGAATTCAGCAGCGTCTCTGGATGTTATTAAAATATGGCTTTCACATTTCATGGTAAAGTCTTAGCTTTCATTTGTAGATGCAGTGACATACTGTGTCACCCAGATTTCCACAAAGTGATGAACCTTGCCCCATTCCTGCTTGTGATGGACTGAGCCTTTAAAGGATGCCCCTTTCATACCCACTCATGATACTATCACCTGTTACCAGTTTTTACCAGTTGTTTTTTTTTTTTTTTTTAGCATTTCACTACTATCCCAGTCTTTTGTTGTCCCTGTATCAACTGTCTTGAAACGTGTTGAAGCCAACAAATTCAAAATAGCAAAGTAAATCAGTTTAAATGTTAAATATCTTGTCTTTGTATTGTATTAAACTGAATGCAAGTCGAAAAGTACTTGCAAATCATTGCAATCTGTTTTTTATTTACGTTTTACACTGTACCAACTGCTTTTAGAATTGGGGTTGCACAAGTGCACAATAAAAACAATGCAGAAGTCCAACTAAAGAAGTTTACAGTGTGGTCTGTAGATTAGCATGAATAACCATTACATTTATTACATTTACATTACATTACATTTACATATTTATTAAAGAAAAATTGGGTTGAAGGGAGCTTTTCATGACACCGGTCCGGACTCACCTGTCAAACAGCTCGACATCGTCTCTCTCTTGGGGGAGTTGGTAGAACTTCAGGTCGGTGTTGTTGATCAGTGACCTCCATAAGAGCTCCTTGGTGGAGTCGTCGAGTTTGAGGGGAAACTTGGGCTGTCTGTCCTCTAGTCTGATCCACAGGGTGGGAATAGTTATCCCGTCCAGTCCCTCCAACGCCACTTCATCCGCAACTATACTCAACGGATCCATAGCACACCAGAGACCGGGGTAACATGAGGCTAACGCTGCGAGACTGCTAACATGCTAACTTAAGAACAGCTAACGTCAGCTAACGTCAGCTGCTCGTGAGGTCGTTCCGGGTTTCTAAATTCACCGGGTATTAAGACACGTTATTCGCGTGCTCTCGTTCTTTTGGGGCAGATAACTATATTAATAAATTAAGAAATTAAGAAAAACTTGTTTACAAAATACTCCCTACCTCAACGTTTTCCAACTAGTGTGTCGCTGTTTACGTGGTTGCGTCATACTTCAACTTTGACCTCACGTTGTACGTCTTTTTGGTAAAACGATTCATGTCAACCCGGTGTCCACAAGGTGGCGTTCAAGCACAGTTTCTCATTTATCTTCATGATTATTTAGAGGAAAGCAATTCGGTATATGAAAACCAACACAGCGCAAAAATCAAGAAATAAGAAATGAAGACATAACAGGAAAATAATTGCACCAAAAACAAAAATACAAATAAATATAGGCATTAATAAATGTATAAAATGTTGTTAAAATAATATTTCTCTTTGAATTTTCCTCCTATTTATTTCTCCACACTTTTGTATTTATTTTTTACATTTTTTATGCATTTGCCATGACAGGCCTCTTATGTGCACAATGAAGCAGAAAAGCATAAAGAAATGTAAGAATAAGACAGAAATAAATAACTTTTGGGAAGTAATAGAGGGAATGAAAAGGGATATATTGCAGATATAAATAACAAAATTAAATAGATAACTTTTTAAAAAATTAATAAATAAAATAGAATTTAAGGGGAAAGTAAATAAAAAGGGGAATTCAGAGAGGCAGATAAATACAGAAGCCAATTAAAATAGAAAAATCTATTTATATTACATTTTATAAATTAAGTCATGCCTATATTTATTTTTAATACAGCTTGTGATGCATTTAATGGCAACTTCATTTATTGAGTAATTTATTTATTTATTTTATATTTTTTTATTTTGCCAGTTATGGTTTATAATATATATCCCTCTGTGGATTATCTTGATTAACCATGTCATGATTTCTGGAAAGAAACACTGCTGCTGAGTTTTTCAAATGTATTTATTTTTTGGCGCTTTGTGCATCACAAGCCGAGTGCCATCTAGTTCCTTTATGTGTGAGAGAAAGAAGAAATCTCTACAGCTGAAAACTCTGCAACTCGCACCAAAACAATCAGATAGATAAACAGAACTAAAGGCAAGAGGATAATTAGTATTTTTTGATTCTGAGGTGAACTATCCCTTGAATGTTACCTGTGATTTCCTACAATGGCGCCAAAATGTATGGAGGCATCATCTTAATTCATTGGAAAGAAGAGTGAAAAGGCATGTGCAGTATTACTCGTGTGTGGATAAAGAAAATTAGGTGAACACACAATGAACAATAAAAGAGAGGAAGTGTTTATTCAACATCTTTATTATGAAGTACCTTTTTAAAAGAAATGTACAAGTGGAACCAGCACAGTGACATCTTGGCGTTTACCTTTGAAAAACAGAAACACCATGGACATGTGGTGCAGGTCTGAAGACACATATGAAATGATAATGTACATATTTACAGCAGAGGATCTATCAGAACAGAACAGAAGTGAGCAAGCATGACCGCAGCTAAAAAAAAAAAATACAACGAAGACTGACTGAAAATAAAAACTTAACATTAAAAGCATGGATTGGTTCAATAAAGATATTTCCAAAGATAACATGATAAAGGCACTGTGTTTCACACAAACTGACAACACAACAGACGCGGTTGTTTGTTTTGTCCATCGAATCATAATCACAAGAATCAACTCTTAACAAATGTTGTCATTCAACTGTCCCTGGGCGTCCTAACAAAACAGATAAAATATATCCGAGGGCCGTAGCAGTTCGCACATAAACATTAAAACAAAATAGATAATTCAACTCATCAGGAAAACATTCCTTATAAAGAACATGCTTGGTGATTATTAAAATTACATTTTTTTTTTATAAACAAATACATATCTAAATTTTAAATTTCATATTGAAGGCATAATGGGTTGAAGTAAGGACAAATATGTTTTTCCGATCCTACCTTTCCCTTACTGGGCAGAAACCCAGGACAAATTGTGTTTGACATTCCTGCACAGACGTACAGTAGGACCTCTTTGTTTGATGGACACATTCAATTAACTACCAGCATAGATAACACAAAACACTCGATCACGCCAACAGTTTGAGATCGATACCGGAGACAGACATGATGACACGAACAATGAAGGGACTTCCTTTGAGGGCGAAGCAGGTAAAAGTTTAAAAGGAAAAAGTCAAATTACATTCAGCTTACGTAGCTGGTGTGTGATCAGTGCATCGTCTGCATGGTGCTTTATCTGATATTCTGGCCCCGAGGCCGTACTGCAGCACTGGACTGATGAGAGGTTTGAAGGAATACTTTAACATTTAGGAAAATACACTTATTTTCTTGCCAAGACCAAGACCGTATGGAGGCAGAGACAGGCTGTGCTTACAATTATTTTTTACTGAGATCAAGAATTAACATTTTGTTATAAACAAAACCTGTTTTCTGGCGATAACGAGTAAATTATCTTGTTATCTCAAGAAAACAAAGGGCTGATTTCTTGACACAACATTATGAAGGTAAAGAAATCATTAGCTCATCTTGTTTGCCATGAGACTTTCAAGCCTGTCCCACTGTACATAGTGACCACCAGAGCGTCTCCACCTGTTGACTGGACTTTAATCAACATTTTTATGATGTTGCTAATTTAGCAGGATGTCTTGTGTGCTCAAATGAAAATGGGTCACACCCACACGTGATGAAGAGATGATAAACAATGAGATGATAAATATTTCCTCACATCGGAACACTGCTAAAAATCGATGATGTTAAGTTTACTCCATGATCTGACATTTTCAGCTTAAATTAGATGCTACAGTTGTCAAGACAATGTCCATGCGTGTCGGCACAGCGCTCCTGATCTCTGATCAACATTAGTGTTGAGAGGAAATTACTTTTTTTTTTTACACTCATGATTAACAGGTTGATTATCTTATCATGATAACAAAGCAATTTTTTTTGAAGATAATGAAATAATTAACTTGTGATCTAGAGTTAACAGCATTAAAAATGTATAAATGCAAGTACAGCTGTTCTCGACTACTGTAATATTGATACCATTTCTCTTGTGTGGCTACAGCCAGCAGCCGGTTAGCTTAGCTTCGCATGAGGACTAGAAATGCGGAGCGACCTCGTCTACCTCGCTTGTTGTGGCATTAAAACAGTAATCTTAAAAATAACTTCTTACAGTTTTGGGAATTGATTAAAATCATTTTTGAAGCAGATATGGCCACCACTCTCTGGATACAGTTTCTAAAATGTGCCAATGTGCTGTTTGTCTGATGTGAAAGGATGCCGAAAATCTTTACTTTTAAAATTTTTGGTCAAAAAAAAAAAAAAAAAAAAAAAAAAAAGAAGCAATTTTTACACACCACCACGGTTTTAGCAAACTGTGATGCAAACTCATTTTACATGCCAATCAAATAACCAAAATAAAAGGGCCAATTAATAAATGATAAAAAATAATCCATAGTTGCAGCCCCAGTTTGTTTAATTTGTACAAAACCTGGCAAACCGTTTCCTCCCTTTTCCAGTCTTTATGATGAATTTTCCTCGACTCCTGGCAGGAAAGCAAATAAGTACAGTTCTCCAAAACGTCAAACCATGTTAATATAACCTGTAAATTTTAAACTCAGTGTGAAGCTACAACGTTTGAAGTTCAGGAATCTGTAAGAGGAGGAAGATTCCCTTCTGCTCATGATGAAAACAACTGATACTTGTGGACTTGGACTGCACAGACACACGCATGTAGGCATATGGGACGCACGATATGCTCTTTGGCTGAGTTCAGGCATACATGACACAGGCTTTCACACTCACCAACACGCTTCAGAATAAGCATTCTAGATAGTAATGGCACTGGCCAGGCAGGCAGGCAGGCAGGCACCTAGACTGAGTTCGGAGTTGCGTACACAGGCTCTCAGTATAGCAGAAAAATACATGAGGTGACAGTGTGACCTGTTAAAAACAACAGATCCTGTGGTCAAAGATGGCACACCAGTAGTGTGCGCTCTTGTGTTTCAAGATAATGTTTGAGGGTAGAAAAAAAAAAGAAAAAGCAATCCTATAATTAAAATGCATCGCGCAGGAGAACAGAGCTGCACACTCAAAGGTAAACAGTACAGAATTGAGGTGCAGGGATGTGTTATAGAGGGAAAAACAAACAAAATGGCTGCCCTGAAATGACTAATGAACTAGCTTCAAAACATAAACAATAATACAACATTAAGTTGAGATATAACGAAATTAGGCTGCATTAATAAGTAATAGTACCTGCCTTGTACATACACAATTCAAATAAAATGAAACAAGTAGCTAGGATACTTGTCTTATCAAAAATATGTAGCTTTGGTAAACAAGTTGTGTGGAGAACTGTTGTCTGAACATGTTGACGTGAGAGATCACTACATGACATCTAGGAATCGAGGGTGAGACAGTTTCTGTTTTGAGGCTATGAAGTCAACGAGAGGAGAAGCAGGCTTAAGTTCCACTCCCCCAAAATCCTCTGTCCTCTCCCCTTGTCACCAGCTGATGAGGAACAGAGACAGCAAAAGGCAGCGAGACTCCCGAACGGAACAAGAACTGCTTTCTTTACTGTCCCGAGCACCGATTGAAGAGTTTCCGTGGTAATGTAGCAGCATCGTAATGGTCTGCGGAGGACAGACTCCTCCAGAGCAGAAGTGGAAGACTACTTTATCCTCTCTCCTTCCAGCAGCAGTCCCCCCCCCCCTCACCCTTTCCCATCCATCGCAGTGGAAGTGGAAGACTGGTCAGACATCAGATTTTTAACAGCGCTCCTCGAATATCCACAGTGGAGACAAGACAGGTGAAATAAGTTATGTTCCTTTCCTCCGCTCCGGTTTCATCTGGCCAAGCTTCTTCGCTGTGTGTGGGTTTGATCCAGGCGTGACGCAGATATCCAGATATTCCATAAAACTAACCACCTCCTTAATACTCGAGCTTCTAACACGCAGCGCAATCTCCCTTCTGTCGCACTTTGCTCCTTCCATCTTTCTACTTTCTGTCATTCGTTTTCTCACAGCTGAATTTCCATCCAACCCCAATGTTCTCTTCCCATCTCCTTTTTTTTCCCAAATGATCTTTTTTTTGCAATTCTATGTCATCTTCCTGTTCCCAAATTTCAGTCGACCTTCTCCACCTTCCCGATGATCTTCTCCTCGAAGATGGGCAAGATGGCGTCATCGTCACGAACCTCCTCGAACACGACACCACAGTCAAACTCGTCACTCACTTTCTTAAAGTAGAACCTGCGCACGAAAACAGAGAAAAGGTCAATTATTTCGGAGCCAAAAAAAAGACAAAAACTAAAATAGTGGAGTGCAGATCTCCGTCAGGCTACAGATGGTGAAGCACCTACTGTGCAACACAGCATACATTAGCTAAATGCACACAACAATTGGCTAATTGGTCCAGTAGTGTGGAAGATTAGCTGTGGACAAACTCCAGCTCTGTTGGTCACTCATACATGTACACACAACCCCGCTGCATGGTCTCATCCAGGCTTACAAGTGGCAGAGATGACGAAAAACGTCTCACCACACACTATAAAATTACTGTAAAAATGCATTAGATGTTCTCACCTGTAATGGCCCTTTTTGGTAAGCAGCTCCTTGAACTGGCCCAAAGTCACCACCCGGCCTTTGACTGATGTTCGGTACGGGATTGGCTCTCCACAGAAGTAGTAAGCCACCGTCACGTTCTCACAGACTTGGCGCTTACCAGACTTATGCCTGAAAAGAGAACAAGATCCACGTCAAAACACTAAGACACACACAGACACAAGTTAAGCCCTGTGAGGTAAATATCTGTAATTTTTCTGTGATACAAATTAAATAGACTCAATGCTTACCTCTGCTTGGCCTGCTGTAGTGCGTTCCTCCTCCTCTCCTCCTCCAGCCTCCTCCTAGCCTCCTCCAGCTGGGTGAGGGGGTTGGGAGCCGGGTTGGGGGGCATAGCCGGGTCCTGGATGAAAGGGTGCGAGGGCTGGACCTGGGTGGACGAAGAGCCAGGGATGGCGGGGGACACCGAGGAGGGGTTGTTACGCAGCTGGGCGGAGACCCAAGGGTGCACGGCTCCGGGTCGCTCCACTGAAGTGGGACGCGGTGACTCGCTGCTGGTTCCCGTCCTCCTGGAGCTACTGGTGCTGCCGCTGGAAACACAACACGGAGGGAGACAGAATGAATGTCAATGGATCTGACTTAGAATATACTGAAGAGAACGTTGCCCATATTGAGACTGATGCCACTTTAGAGCTCTACAGCCAAGGGACCAAAGCATCTGGGACAATTTGTTATGCAGTTGGATTAATATGATTCCACTAAAATCCTACTTTCTAAAGGTAAAGTAAGAGATAACGAGGCTGACATGGACATGTTTTTGGCAGGCAAGTGTGGGTGCATTTTTTGAGATCTAGTTGACAAGCCAGCAGAGACTTCTGAAATAGACTTCTTTTCAAAAACACAAAAGAAACTATTTTAAACTAAATCAGTTATCTATAAAGTAATAAACGTTTTTACATTAACAACAGACAGGGTTTGTACAGCTTTACACTGGACAAAAAACAACCACTAACATCTGACTTTTTTACTGCACTGGGAAAAGGTACAACTGGCATTCAGTTCCAGGTCAAATGACTCTGCAGCAGAGATGTAAACATCTCACTTGTGTGGGAGCAATGAAGGCTTTTGCCTCCTTTTTTGTTTTTTTTTGACTCAGTGAAACATTACAACCATAACTATATATTTAAAATAATATAAACATGAATACAACTCATTTCTTAAAAACAAAATTAACACTAATCATGAAAAATTTAGTTTTGTTTTAATTATAACTAATATATGTAGTATAACTCACCCATGCGAGCTCTTCCTTTGCCTGTCTCCTTCCATCATCCATTGCAGGATCTTCTGGTTTCTCTCCAGATCCTCCAGTGGTACTTGGGCCTCCAGGCCTCGCCCACTCTCTTCACCTTTGCCCGAGGTCTCTGATGCCTTCTTACAACCTCGCCGTGATAGCGTGCTGCCTTTACTACTGCAGGTAACACACACACACAAAGCAGGTGAGGTCATCTGAAGTAAACACAGCACATACTGTTTGCTGTAGGCTAACAATGTCTGTATATACAAGAACACTAGCCTACCTGTAACCCATGCCCTCCAGCGTGCTGGCTCCAGCCCCATCAGCATAGTTACGACTTCTCCCTCCGTACTGGTTGGCCGGGTCTCCGTTCCACATGAAGTTGGCCTGAGACCTAGAGCCTGGCTCCTCCTGCCCTTCTCTTCCTCTGTGGTGGTACAGCTGCTTGTGGTGATGCATACCTGAGCCAGACATCACATGAAGACTTGTTAGTAGCATATTAACTTCTCCAATACATCCCACACTCAAGTCCAAATACACCACTGCTGTAGCTTCATCTGACACCTGCGTTGGCGTGTGAAAAATTTGAAGCATCATATAGAGAACTATGATTGTGTTATCTCTGAAGAGTCAATCTCTTCAGCTATAACTCAACAGGAAGTGTCTTTGATGTACTGTTCATAAAGCCTAGACTGGCTGACTGGCTCACTACTTTTGAGTACAAGGCTGGTGATATTCTATAATTTTCTCAGTGTCAATAAAACACATGAAAAGCCCAAAACCAGCAATGAAGTTATTCTACTATGGCTGTTGAATATTGCTGTGAAGTTACTGTCTGTGTCGCTCTGCAAATGATGCAACCATGTGTGTAAATATGACCAGTGCAGAAGAGGATATGAGCCAGTCAAGCTGAAAATTGGCCAGTTAATCAGTGCATCCCTAAAATTTACCGTTACATACAGAGGCAACACAAACAAACAGACCGGCTGACGAAGGTCACACCAGCTTCAGTATACAAACAAAGCTCAGTGCTAATGCAACATGAAAGAAAAAAAAAAACAGTTGCCGGCATCCAACTGCTACTGTCGTTCTTTTCGTTTGCTTCAACTGAGGCTTAATGTTAAGAGAGTTTCTCTTGACTGTCCCTCATTATTACAATATTAGTCCAACATTACCCCAGACTGTGGTAGCAGATGCACAAGCAACATGCTAATTCAACAGGATAATGTACAAAATAAATACTTTAATATAAAACGTGACAAAATGTACAGTTTCAAGTCAGGTCGCAGACAGCCGGTAATGATTTATTATTGATCTTGAATGGTTTCTGGCGAATTAAAATCCACACATTCTCATCAAAAACAAACTTTTTATCCACTCAGGTCCTCTGAGGCTGGGGGTCGATGTAGCGATTTGTGCTGGTGCTCTGACATGGTGTCAATTAGTCTGGAGCCAAAGTTCAGCATATACCCCGTCACTCAAATATAAAATAAATCCGGTCTGCATATGCTCTGCCCCTGACATTAATGGATTAAGAAGCGCTTCTCCCCTGTCACTTTCTCTCCATAACACCAGCAACTGTCTGACCAATGAGTCCTGCTGTTGGATATATACACTTGAACAAAAAAGTGTATTCATCAGCCACTGAAAATACTTCCCAACATGCATGTTTTCCTCCGATTTGAGTAACATTTACAAAAAACTACAGTGCCCAGCTGTTTTCGAAATTACTAAACTGCTTTAAGGATGAAACTATATATCTGTAATATGTTTATTCATGATTAAGAACCAGTCTTTATTAGGAACCAGTGGGCTTGGGACTAAGTGCCACAGAGAGGACAAGAAAATAAAAACGGAATTAAAGAAACACATATTAAGTTTGTGTCTTCTCTTGGGTCTCTGGTTACACATCATCACATATGACCCTTCAGAAGCATGTGGTGGCTGTATCTAAAGAGGCCCTAACCTCTGCATGGATTTCCTTATTTTCTCATTATCATGCTATGCTCGGGACGCTTTACCAACTGAAAACATTGACACTTAAAGGTCTGGGATGTTCTGGTGCGTTTATGACAGTTTGGACAAATCCTACTGATTCTAACTTTAAGTAAATTGTAGAAAAATGTTGTTCACTCTGACAGCTACAGGGCTACAGGAGATGATGTGCCATCATCTGACATGATGAGGAGAAAAGGTTGTCTGAAAAGTTTTCTGTAAACAGCAGTTTGTTCACCAGCACTGACAGGCAGGGCTTGTTTACACAGAAGATAACTGTAGTGAATGTCTTGAAGCATGTCCTACGCTGCTGGTGTGTTTGGGAGTTCAGTCTCCCCAAACTCTCACCCTTTCACCCCCCCTCTCCTCCCCCTCCACAGCCTCTTACCTTTGACCCCAGGGCCAGGCAGACTGTGACCTCCCCCTCGGTGTGGGGGGTAGTGAGGTGGACCCGTCCCCCCATCAGGTGACCGTGATGATTTGGGAGGAGTGTGTCGACCCCCTCCTCCTAAGGTGCTGTTGGTTGCCCCCGGTGACTGGCAGCCCGGTGTTTTCATCACGCGCTGTACATGCTCATCCAAAATAGATTCCGGGTCATCGTCATGGGAATCCTCCATGGCAACCAGGCCGCCATAAGTGGCGACTGTTGCCGTGTTAGCAGTGGTCTCTGAATAACGGGCGCCATAGAGAGGTGGAAACGATGAGGGGAGGGGGAGTGGTATGCTATGAGAAGACATGGAGGTTGTCATGGAGATGTCAGCATCATCGCCCTCTTCTTCCTGTTGGGAAAAGCAGACAATATTTAATGCGCAGTATACAAACCATAACGTAAACACGAAGACAAGAACTAAGAAAAAAAAAACAATAAATGCCCTTACTAATAAAGGCCAATAAATTTCAGACAAATACCACCATTTATTTGGTTATTTATTATTTACTTATTAAAACTAAATTGCACTTCATTAACATTGCTAAGAGCAAAAGTATACAACAGCAGGATTACACAGGCCATGTTTTTAAAAGTATGTACATTAAAGTTTTGTTAGATTCAGTACCTTAGGTTTTGTTTCTTAATAAAGATAAAATCACGTTGGCAGCCCAATATGAAGAGGATTTCTGCAGCCTTCACCATGTTAAAATTTAGACTTTTGAAGATATTTTTAAGACCAGTATGAATGCAATTTAAGACCTATTTCAAATCCACAGTGATGATAAAGTACGAACGACATGAAGAAAAATGGCAGTCCCTGAACACGTTAGTGAAGCGTGGATTGCACTGAGGCTGGACTTGATGCCTTGATGGGTATAGAGAAAAATGTTGCTTCTTAATGTCACTGTAATACTTTAAAACCAAGGTTCCTAACTTGAATGTTTTCTTGCACACGGTGCAGCAGGCTTCATGTTTGTTATTCTCAAAAGGCTTCAGCTTAAACGCGCTGTTCTTGAGCCAGATCTCCCTGACCTTGCACTTACCAATATTAGATGAGAGTAACACTAACAGAACAAATGTTCATTTATTACTTCTAGATGAAGCTATTTTTTGATGAGAGAATCAAGACGATATATTAGCCCACACACCATATCGCAACACAGTAGCTGGGTGTACTGCGATGAATTCTAACCGGGCTGGACAGTTTTCATTTTATTTTGCTAATTCAATGGTCTGCAGAGTGAGAGCTGCTGCTCAGTGATGCGTTCTCATTCAGCAGCCCAGTACACACCCACTGAGCCAAAAGACAAGTGAGAGGAAAACAAAACCCACTGAAAGTCAATTTGACAACCACACAGTTTCCTGTCAATAAAAAGATAAAGTGTAACGGTTCTCAATTTACTGTGAATTTCACTCAAAATATACCAAGTACTTCTGATGAAACACAACAACACTGTGTGAATGACTCAAATGAATCACAGATTAACTCACAGAGTAGGAATCACATCACAATACACACACACACACACAATGACACACTCACCAGTCGTACTCTCTTCAGCCTCTCTTCGAGTCTTTCCTGAGCCTCTCTCTCTCTGAGAACCGTCTCCAGCCTGCTGATGAGCTCCGCTGCAAACCTCTCAGGCTCTACGTGGATGTCCTTTGGCATGCGGTACGTGCGCTGGATACAGACACAAGCACAACAATTACATGCCAGTAATAATACCACATACACGTTCTGCTGCTAAAACTCAGATGCAATTTTATTCAATTAACTTAAATCATTAATAAATTTAGGCAGAACAAAACAGTAACAGCCCTTAAATGGCACAAAAAAGTAGCATGGCACTGAAGACAAAGATCCAAGACAGATGTACTAATTCCAATTAAGAAAATAACAGTGAAACCTCATTAACTGTTAGTCTCCGTAACGTTAACAGAATCTAAAATTGTGTGACAATGTAACCCCCCCTGAGCTATTTGTTGTTGACTGCTACATTAATAATTAAAGCTGCAGCAGCATGTTGATAAACAAATTCCTGCTGATATTTAAATTAGGTAACCAGGGCTCATGTTGCCATGAATGCCACAGGAATACAGCTGTGAATGCAGATAATGAGGCTAAACAAGTAGCGCCTGTATAACTCACAGGTATATGAGGTAGGGGCACACGTCCATTGGCTTTGGCACTTTCATGCATCTCTTTACGATGCTGCTTCCGATATCTGTATGGAGGAATACCATCTCTGCACACAAAGACACAGAAAAACAACAATCAAACACAGATCTTAATCTCATTCAGTCTGAAAACCAGTGTTATCATTAAACATGTTTAAATCCAGTAACAGGATAATTACTGCATGCATTTATTAACTGATTCACCGCTTCACTCGTTCGGTGTGTACTTACACACTGCTGTCGGTCAGTGACATTGTGTCTGCATCACTCGACATGCTCTGTTGCTCACTGTCATTGGCACTGGTTGCTGGAGCGCGAGCGTAGCCCATGTTAGCATAGTACGGGTTTACCGGCTCCCGCCACGGCCTGAGGATGAGTAGAGAGATTATAATGTAGTGAGATCACAGTTAAATGTTGATACATGTGCACATGCATGTAGAAGCAGGCGGGGGGTCAGCATAAAGCCAAGAATAATCCTTGAACATTCAGGGGTTTTTTTTTTACATCACATTAAGCACTCATTTCTATGACCAGGTCCTCTGACTGGTTGCTAGTTTGGTTACTTCTAACTGAACAGATTTGGCTTCCTTCTGGTTTTAACTACCTGTTTAAGACTGTATACTTATTTCCCACCAATATACAGATAATATCTGACTTTCTTCACAAATTTTAAAGAACATATTAACAAAAGAACTCAATTTTATACAGAAATAAAATGATTTTTAGCTTCAAAATTGGTGCAACACACCAACCATTATTAAAGTATTAAAGAATCAGTTAAGTTAAGTAAAGAATCTGTTTGGTGATTTAAGGGATGAGGTAGAAGGAAAAGCCTGGACATCATCATTATTATGACGGGAAAAGCATACATATTTAGAGCTACAAAGAGACAGCAAAACAGAATACTTCGAGTCATAGGTTATTCTAAGTCAATTAAATGGATGTGAGCGTCATAGTTTTTAAAATTTATTTTGGCCTGGATGTTGAACAAATACGTATGGGAGTGTTTGTGTATATGGATGAGCACGGGTGTGTGCATTTGAAGGTACAAGGCATATGTGATTGCATGCAGGTAGAAAATATTGGCATTTAAGAAGCTAAAACCAAAGACTGCTTTCTTAAAAAATGACTTGAATGAATCGCATCAAAATAGTTGACGATCAATTTAATAGTCGGTTAATCGTTGCAGCTCAAGTGGATACATTTATATTTTCTTTCTTCTTTTTCTCTTCTAATTTGCTTTTGTGCGTTATCATTCTTTTTCTGTATGTGTTCGTACGCTTTTGACCTTGTGTAATAATAAAAAACAACTATAAAAAATACACTTCTCTTGTGAAGAAATGTACTTGATTATCTTTTAAAACTGTGTATAGAAAAAGTAAAAATCAATGGATATTAGGTTTGCAAACAAAGCTGTGTTTTTAAGACGGTTGCATTTGCACTAAAGGTCACTACTACAGTAAGATGGGTGAACTCAATTGGTGTAAACATTGTGGACGTTGTGGTGTTAATAATAAATGGTTAAATAATTGCATCATTACCTATGTTGGCTAAGTGACTGTGGAAATTATCCAGAATTGACATCAAACATAGTTCAATAACACACATTACAATGGGAAATAATATAAACTCTAAGACATCAGGATCTTCTTTATGGATCCAAGAACCTTGACACACAAACAAACACACACACACACACCTGTACTCCCTGCTGTCCTGCCTCCTCCTGTTGGCCGAGGCTCTCTGCGGTACTGTCTGCATCAGCAGGCTGTGAGTCAGCCTACCAGCTGGTGTGTCTCCACACTCCTCCTCATCTTTCTCTTCCTCCACCTCTCTCACACCTCCTCCTCCTCCACACCTACAGCCAGATTAAAATATATCTGTTAGTCAAACATCAGAAACATTAATATCTTCAAAATTTGTACTTAGAAAAGTCAGTGGAATTTATTGTTTTAATTATTCCTGATGACAGGCTGTGTAATAAATGATATCAATGTTGCTTCATCTCACCTCCACTCCTCATCTTCAGCCAGTGTGGGTAAATAGCCAGGCACTGGCTTGGCTGGACCCGATGAAGGGCTTTGATCACTGGGGTTAGGCTTGGGGCTCTCTCCTCCTGTTCGCGTGTACTCCAGGTACAGATCTGACTTAAGAAACAAAGGGTAGGTGTTCTCCTCCATCATGCTCTGGATCTCCGTCTGGGCCTGGAAAATACACACACACACAGTCAGTACAAAAATAAATGATGCCTGAAGATGTTACATTCATTTCACACCATTTCTAATCACTAATCAAGTCCACCTACTCATCAAATCACATACTTCTTTCAGACTGGAGCAGAGACTAGAGGTCAGAAAGGTTTTGACCCAGCCCTTGGCTCACAACTTTTTTTCTCGACTTCTGCTAAACACATTTCCCACGGTGCTAAGCTTCTGAATATAAATGTGAACACAGGTTTCTATGATGACCAAACTAATACCCATTCCAGACAAACACAATCATACAGGATAAACTCACAGTTATCTAACTGACAATCTAGCCAGCTTGATCCAGTCTGACAGAAAGGTGCGTTATGCCCACAGGAAGGTCACTGACAGCCCTCGTAAACACATGTAAGGGCAGTTGGGCTTTGGTGAACCAGTGCTTTTAAGCAGTGATCAGAAATTATCCTGGTGACTAAGTTCTCTATTGATTAAACACACTAGACTAACAGAAGGAAAACACTCAGAACGCAGGTAAAATTGAGCACAATTCATCAACGGATCATTTTATCCTAGTCTGAAAAAATACTGCTTGTATTAAGAAACTTTTGAAGCCGTGAATCACGTTCTTCAATAAACCAAATCTTTTTTTTAAATGCCAGTGAAATGTGTGGCACTTAGTATCGTGCATTATGTACGTTGCTCATTATCCTTCAAAACACAACAATGCACTAAATAATTTCAACTTTTCAGACCGGACAGGATCAGTGTCTGCGTTACCTGCCATTAGCTGCTGGCCTGCCACACAGTGTGGCTAACGTTAGCAGCGCTAGCAGCAGCAGCCTGATCTGCTTGCAACTTATACACCAGTTTATTCTGACCAAGCCTATATTCAACCTTATTTTCATTTTCTATATCAAAATACTAACAAATGACGCTGTTTACAAGCTGATAACAACATTGGAGGCATTCGCACTAGGCAAGAGGAACTGCAGCACCAGCTAGAAGCAGGCAGCTGCATAACAACTTAGAGGCAACAGTTAACTGGCATTGTACATGAATAAAATATTGTGAAATAGTTTAACAGACTAGTGTTTATGGTGCTGACTAGTAAGCATGGCAACATTTAACTGTATAGTCAACCACTTGTACACATCCTTAGCAGTGGTAGACCGATTAATCGATTGGTAAATTATCTGGCTTTTAGAGATCATCAGTATCGACTGATACCTACATTCATACAGCCAATACATCCAATCGATCTGTGAAATGATGTTGGCGCTCTCTTTTGAGCTTTGGGAAGTCGGTGAAAAAGTTACTCTGGCACTGTGCTATAGCTTTAATGCATCCTGCTGTAAATGCTAAATGTCCTCAGTCGCGATCCGTCTTCTCTAAATGTTAACACATTTGTTCCATCCTCCATGACAGGAAAGCACATCAGCATCTGCCATTGAAAAACCCAATATAAGTCGACCACTTGTTTTCAGCCCAGCATGACAACAGGAAAGAAAGCAAGAGAGAGCACATGAAAGGGTCAGCTGCAGAGAGAACTAAAAGTGAAACTAGCTTTATCTGCCTCATTACGGTAATTACGATGCAATCTCATTCTGTGCAATTATGTCATTTAGCAGTGATATGTAAGGAACTACAGTCGGGAGACTCGAGTCTCTGTTAACAACACCTGTGATAGCAGTTTCACGTGTATGTGGTCTGAACACACATTCAGCACACCCACAAAAAGAGCAACAAAGACAGAAAAATGAACGAGATCAAGTGCAGAGACAGGCACGGGTGGGTGAGTGAAAACTAACCTGAAACTAAAACTTAATTTCATTTGGTTCTGTGTTGTGGTTGACTTTCAAAAGCATAAAAACACAAGAAAACGCATAAATCTCTGCTCTATCAGGGGTATGTGTTGAACTGTAACAGCCCTTTATTGCCACAAAGAACATGTCTGGGAACCAAGGAATCTTCTGAGGAACTCAGGTATTTCCTGGACCATAGTTCTCTCCCCGAAAACAGTGTCTTTGGTGGAGCAATACTGAGCGTTGCTGACGGGTCCATCGTAAGATTATCTTACTGCAGTGGAGACGAAACGTGACCAAAATAATCACTTATCAGTATTATCAAATTGTTCAAAAGTACTGATGCACACACTTAATAATGTCAGGTTTTATACTGAAACCCTCTTAATGATTTTAATGGCATCGTGTCCATTGTGAGATCAACGTTTTCATTCAAACAAAACAAACCCACGTTGCTTTGTTTGATGCTGGACAGTATTTAACATGAGTTTTTCAAAGCGCTGTAATCAAACACGGTTTTAAATATAATTAAAATTTGAAACAGTAATACTAACAGCCGGCAATGTTATCATGGCTTATCATAATCATTTCATCCCTCTCACAGTGCTCAATCTGACTGCAAATATGATTCATCTTCCATAGAAACTGAATACACACACACAAAGGTACTCCCCATATAACAAATGAAATCCAATTTGGCATGCTCTTAAACAAATATATTCTCTACAACTGGCTCAAAGGCCCGCTACGCCGGTCAAAATGGGAGCAGATGTGGCTGTCAGGTTCCTTAAATTGAAAAGTAAACAATGACATGGAATTAACTAAGATGACTTTATAAGTACAGGCCAAAACACTTGCCTATTCCTTAATGTGACAGACAAATGAGAGCCAGTAAGAAATCTCCTCCACTGGCCTGTGTAATCCAACACCCACTGTTCTTATCAGGAACTACAGCTGCAACTAATGATTATTTTCATCATCCATGAATGTGTCTACCCTTTTTTTGATTAATCGATGAGTTATTTGGTCCATATAATGCCAAAAATATTTTCAGTGTCTTCCATAGCCCAAGACGGCGTTATCAATTATCTTGTTGTGTCTTGTTTCACAACTCAAAAATATTATACTGTCAGAGGACTAAAGAAACCTGAAAATATTGGACAATATGGACAGCTTTAACAAATTAATCGGGTAATCGTTGTACCTCTATTAGGAACCATTACGAATATTAAATCAGCATTTAATTACCTGTTCAAACATGGCAGGGTCTGGATGCGGCCTTCCCACACAGTCTCGGATGAAGCTCTTGGTGGCTGCTTTGATCTGCCTGGAGACAATCCCACTTCCGTCGACAATATACTTCCTGTAGATGGCCTTGGCCAGCTTTGCCCTCTTCTCCTGGCTCGTCTTCCTGAACCCCGAGCAAGCGAACCAGAAGTCAAGGAGGTCCGCACACCCTTCCTGGGACAGGAAGTTTCGGAACAGCTGGATGCCTTCCTGGTCGTCTAGGAGAGAGTGAAGCGACTCTGCCCACTTCAGGTAAGGTGGAGTCGGTGAAGCAGAGCCCTCAGGTTCATACCCCAAGTCCAGGTCAGGGCGACGCGGGGTCGCAGACGACGAGGAGGGCGTGTAGCTTGATGGATCCCCCATTTTAGATGATGAGGACGACGGGGGATAGCCGAGGGTCTGGGAAAGGGTGTTTGGACGGGTGCTGGCTGACTGGACTGGGGGGTCCACATCAGATCCCTCCTCACCAGGAACTGGGGGTCGCGGGGCATCCTCGGTAAAGTGGGTAGGGCCGCTCAGAGAGGCCACAACCCCACCACCGCCCCTGTACCCAATCCCATGTAATTCTCTGACAACACTCATGTCTCTGATTGCACACGGCAGAGGTCAGATCTTGCCCTCTAGCAATGATTTTGCTGGGAAACAATTCACCCTGTGATGGAAACAAGAAATGCAGTTAGTTGCAGCAGCAGTGGAAGCAAATACAAACACAATCACTATCATTGCTAAGATGATAAAGATGACTGATTCATCTCTCACCCACTTCACCATGTCGGACCACTACAGTTGTATAAAGGGTACAGCACAATTAGGAAGCAACAAATTGGAATGATGAGCAGAGCAGATACAGTCAGGTGACAAATTAAAGGGATAGTTCAGATTATTTTAAGTAGGAAGTACTGACAGTCCATGTATTACCTACAGTAGATGGCAGTCAGCACACCCCCAGTTAAGAGAACTGGACACAAGTACCAGCACGAGAGCTAGGCAATGAACTGATGTGGATGTGTTCAGCAAGAAAATACTGAGACTTGAGAATGATCTTTCATGACAATGTATCTCTTCTCAATCCAGTGTATCCTGAGATCATGAAACATGCAAAGATTTGTGGCAGTGGTTGATTCTGTGTTGTGTTTAAACCCCTGACACTAGATAGCTGTGTTATCTATCTGAATTGTTCTGATTGCACAAAATGTGGTGTGTTCTTTATAGAGTTCCCAAAACAGATTAAAAAAATAGCAACATATCAGGTTGCCTGCAGTATCACAATATATTGAATTGTAAGGTCTGTATTATGATACGAATTGTACCACCAGATTCTTACCAATACACTGCCCTAGTTCAATTACAGAAAGTAGTTTAGACACATAAAAAAGGTTGACAGAAAAAACAAATTCAGTTAAAGCATACGCTGTTTTCACTGCTTTGCTTTTATTTCTGACAGCATTTTCTGATGTGAAACAGCTGTCATACAAGCCAAATATTGCTCATTACCTCACTTCAAACCAACTGAACTCCACAGGCAAAATCAGTAATTTTACCTTGCAGAACATGGGAGTTGCTGTTTTATTGCTGCCTCAATCTGCTAGTTTGTTTGTGTTACTGTGCGATTCCAGTGTTTGAAAGTGACAGTTCAGAATCACGAAAGGCACACAATAACAAACTCACTGATTGCGGCAGCAGTAGATCACCAACTCCTGTGTTCTGCAAGGTAAAATGACTGATTTTGCCTGTGGAGTTTTGGTCGCTTTCCCATCGGAAAAGGCAGTCTAACATGAAACTGGTGGAAATATTGTAAATTTTTTTTTTTTTTCAGGTGGACCTTTTTAAGTGGCTAAAATACCCTTTGTTGCTGAACCTGTCCAGAGCACTTCATTGCTTAACTTCTGTGCTGTCACTCCTCTCCACTTCTCCAAACTGAGGGGATGCAGACCACCATCTATTTGCTAATAAACCAACTACAGCACCTCATACAACCCCACTTCAAGTGATATCCCTTTAGAGGAAAAAACAACATAGTATTTTCGTAAGGTGTCCTGCAGCCATGTCTCACTGGAACAGCTTCAGTGCACGATGCCACTAATTCTGCAAGTCTCTGAACTCTGTTGGAGGGATGAAACACCATTCCTCCAAAGATATTCCCTCTTTCTGTGTTTTGATGATGATGGCGGAGAACACAGTCAGACATGTCTGTCAAACGTTGTTATAAAATCTCCCACAGGTGTTTAATTGGGTTGAAATATGGTGACTTTGCAGGCCATAGCATATGACACAGAATTTTCATACTCATCAAACCATCCATTTATACTTCCTGCTCTATGGATAGGGGCATTGTCATCCTGGAGGACGCCGCTCCCATAAGAGACGATCACTCAGAACAACATAATATTAATTAGCAGCTGCCCTTCCCTTTAAGGTAGTGGCTCCCATGTTTTTGGCATGTCTCCCTTTCAGAAGCTGAAAAAAATTTGTGCGCCCCCCAGCCCACAATTTTTAGCAATCATAAGCAACAATTGGGGATGGGACTGATACAAAAAAGAATCTAAAAGTTGAATTTTAGTGAAATACAGGTTAGCAGGATACAATCAGCATACTCTTGATCGATCATTTCACCTAAATAAATCCCATTCATTCGACTTTGTTTCACTCTCTGACTCCCATGGTCTTCCCTGCAGTGGTTCTGCGTCCCCCCTGAGGGGCCCACCCCACAGTTTGGGAAACACTGCTCTAAGGAGAGAACTGGACCAAAGCCATGCCAGCAAAACGCCCCCCACAGCAAAACAGAACCACCAAATCCTCGAACTGTAGGGTCAATCGATTCAGGTTCTTCCTTCAATTTGTCACCCGTCTGTAGTATATAGCACTTTAAGTGTGTTATTAGTTTGGTGTTATTTATCCAACTTTCCCCAGTGGTCAATTAAGTTTTATCTGATTCTATTAAGAAGTACCAAATGGGGATGACGAACAGAATCGAGACATATAATAAAGCAAAACAGGATATAACCAAGTGTGTTTGAAAACGAGGAAGGTCACAAAAACTAAAAAACACTGCTAGAACGCTACCTCAGCATGCAAGCTTGCTAACAAATAAATGTTAGCATTAGGTAATATACCGTCAGCTACAAGTAACGAAGATTCAAGTCTGACCAAAACCAATTTAATGTAGTGTGTTTAAAAATCAAAGCTCAAGTTAAACATTAAGTTTCTGTCGTCAGTTTAACAGCTAGCTTAAAAGCTAACGCTAACAGTTCAATCAAAACAAAGCTCACACTTGGTGTAGCCGGACCTCATTTTCTAAATAACCAACTAATGTTAACAAGCTAAGACAGCTAGCTAGCCTTGTAGCAATGCCACCACCAATGCCAGTGCTTTGAAGTGAGAATCTCATTCATCTTGGCCTGCAAAGACGGTGGGGGATGGGTACAGAAACAAACTCTACAACCACACAAGACGGGCCTGCGTGCAAAAACACTTCAGAACAAGCGTACTTTGAACATTTATTCGTGTCCAGGAAACTCGCACAGAAGTAACGCCAACTTTCCTGCTGATTAAAGCCAACAAATCAGTCTGTGTAAGATCAAACAAAACAAGAAAGCGAGGGCACGTTTTCCACTCTACTGGCTGCAGCGCCAGCTAGCTTGGTGTGTTAGCTAGTTTTGGTTAGCTTGTTAGCTGGGCTAGCTTAGCTAGGTACGTTAACGTCCCGTGTTTTCCACAAAAGTTGTGTGTCCTACCGTCTCTGAAAGCCCGATCCCCGTAATCCGCTGCATTGGGGATACTGGCGCGAACTGTGTGCTCCAAAGCGCAGCATATGGATAGCTTTCTGATATTAAATATTAACGAAAATAACCCGTCGACTACCCCCTCAACTCCCCATGGTGGCTGCTTTCAGAGCAATAATACAGAGCGAGAGAATACGTGCGTGCACGCTGACGCCGTGCGGTGTAGTACGTTTACAGATCTGCAGCGAATAGAAGCGACAGACACAGCGTCAAGCTCCCAGGGGTATCACTGCTGATGCATGATACATCATGTAACACATTTTAATGTTAGAGCTGGTTCTAATGGAGGCACTCTTACGTATTTTATTCAGTGTTACGTCGTTGAGTACTGTATAATGAAGCTTTGTATTTCAAATGCTCATTATAAAATTTTAAATCTTTAATCTTTAAACAGTATGGAAGCCCATTTGTGCCAATGCTATGTACTGAGCCATTATAATGACTTAGTGCCTCAAAATAGTGACTTAGTACTTGATATAAAGTTTCCTAGTATTTTTGGATACTAAAATCATTATTCTGAGATACTAACTTGTTGTTTTGAGATAGTAAGTCATTTTGAAAGGAATAATGCACAGTGAGCAGGTTATTATTGAGAAGTAAATCTCAGCAGGTCCTGAACTAGGGCTGAATGATTTGGAAAAAGCATCTAATTGCAATTATTTTGACTGATATTGCAATTGCGATATGATTTACAATATTGAAAGGAACAATCATTTTTATGTCATTGTTATTTTAATTGAAAAACATATTAAAATGGAGATGGTATGTTTATGCAGAGATCTGTACCAAACAAAAAATGTTTCTTTAAGGTGGTACAACATGATGTATACACAAGGACATCTCTGCGGCATGACAATATTTTATTTAAAGTGATATTTTCATGCACATTTTGCCGTTGACAAATAGCGCCCCTCCTACAATTTGAAAATTGCAGTAGCCATGTTTGATAAAATTTTGATTAATTGTTCAGCCATATCTTGAATCATTCTGACGGGGTTTATTTCTCAATAATGACCTGCTCACTGTACATTATCTTACTTATTGCATGGTTACTCACCCCCCAAAAAATCAATAGCTTGACACAAAATATTAATTTAAAAATGCTGCTTAAATGCTGTTGAGATTATTATTATTAGCATTAATGTATGCAGTACTTTTTGTAGTTGTTCCGAGAGCTAATTACTTTATACAATATAAGTGAGAGACTGAGACTGCATTAAACAAATAGCTACTAACAGAGTTAATAGATCGTAACGGTTCTATCTGTCGCAGTTCTATGTCAGAGTTAAATTACGCACAACAGCACCCCTGCCGATATTAACAGGTTATTACACACAGAACGAATTGTAATACAGGCGTTAGCCTTTAAATAGACTCTAATTAGGAGTTATTGCATGATTTGCAATAAGTTGCTTGTACCACAGATTGCCATAAATATGCATTAAAGAGGCAGGATGCGTTGAAAGTGTCAAAATAAAAGAGGCAGACAGAGCAGCAGCACCACAGACAACATGAGCAGGTATCCAGCTTACTTTCCTCCAGGCAGTCAGCAGCCGGTGTGACTGCGAGACAAACCGGAGACAAACCCACATGTCAGCGAGAAACAATGACAGGACACAGTGAGGGTTTTCTTACCTCTCTGAACAGGTGTTCAGTTCACGGAGCCCACCTCCACCGACACAGTGACTGACAGGACAGAGAGAGCACGCCGCCGCCGACACCTGAGCATCCCGCTTGTCACTCTCTTCCTCCTCCTCCTCCTCCTCCTCCTCCGCCGGGCTGTCAGTCAGTCAGGAGCACCGAGCTGCCACCGCTGAGTGTGTGTGTGTGTGTGTGTGTGTGTGTGTGTGTGTGTGTGTGTGTGTGTGAGAGAGAGAGAGAGAGAGAGAGAGAGAGAGAGGGTGTGAAAATGACAGGCAGAGATAATTATATATTTCCTCTCATTACCAATAGATTATACACAGGTTTGGAAAGTAATGGATTACATTAGCAGAATACAAAAAAGGTAATTGTATTCCATTACAGTTACAAATTTAAAAAGGCATAATTAGAATACAGATACCTTCAGTAAAAACTGGGACTATTGGTAGGATTACAGCTTTAAAATAAAGAACAATATACTACCATGCAGAATGCACAGTTCATTATCATGGCTTCTAGTGAAAAATGCTTCACTGGGTGGAAATTTCAACATTTGTTTGTCTTTTAATCAATCTATCAATCAATACATTGCACACAACAAAAGAAGGAACAGCTGGACAATCTAATAAACCGAACAACGAACATAAAACACTTAGATCTGCAACGCTATCATTAATCAACTCTTAAATTAAATTAATAGTCATTTTTTGATTAAAAGAGTCAAAATTCTCTGATTTCAGCTTCTTAAATCTGAATATTTTCTGCTTTCTTTACTCTTCTCTGACAGTAAACTGAATATCTGGTTTGTGAACAAAAAAAGACATTTGAGGACCTCATCTTGGGCTTTAATTAACATTTTTCACCTATTTCTGACATTTTATGGCCCAAGCAACTAATCGATTCATTCAAATTTCTATTTCATTATCTCTCATTCGATGAATATTGGAAATATATATAAAACAAATGGTATTATGTGCTATTTTAACAAACATTTTTAACAAAGAAGTAATACTTGAATTCACTTAAAACAACAGATACAGGTTAAAATCTATTTTGAAAGGCTTAAAACTGACATAGGAGGTTATAACTTGTGTATAATTGTTTATTAATGATTTATATTGTTTGCAACCTAATTAATAACCTATTTCTAACCCATTTATGAATCACTTATAATAATATAGCTGATGTGATAAATTCTGTGCTTTTTTGTAAAATCTTGCAATAAAAGCAGGGAGTGTAAAGTAAAGTAAAGAAATCCTACCAATAACTGACAAAACAATCTAATGAAAAGGGACATTTACTGGCTGTTCTGGAGCTTTTGATCGTCTCATACGATCTTCATCAGCAGACAGAGTTTGCCCAGTTGTCATGGCTGTTGACAGTCTCATCCATTTAGTAGTTTTGGACAGATACTAAATGAACCGGGTAGTGCGATTTGCTGTTTCCAAGGTCAAGATTGAACTTTAGACCTCAGTTAAATAACAATGTTTAAAGGTCCAGTGAGGAAGGTTTACAGGGATCTATTGGCTCAATACCATAGATGTGTGATATAATATTATAGGTGTGTTTTCATTAGTATTCAATCAGCTGAAAATAAGAAACACTTGCTCTAGAGATGGTCTTTTGTTTTTGTTTTTTGCGAGTTTTGCAGCCACCATAGGTTCTCCTACACACTTGAAAGGAAGGGGAGGGTGAGGTGATTTGTTTTCACTTGTTGCAATCTGCGACCTTACCACTAGATGCCACTAAATCCTACACAAAATAAATTAATAAAACACTCTAAAACACTAACCTAACGTTATATTCCAATAACTTGAGTTTGTGCACAAAATGTTAATTAGTGACTGGATCTATTGATTATGAATGTGACATCCAAATCTGTCACATGTCAAATCTCTCTGCTTAAATATAAATCATGAAGAAGCAAAAATATCCCAGTAAACTCAACATGAGTGTCTGAGCACCTGTCGTCAAGGCAGCTTCAGGATTTGTCTCTAGATGACATCATCACTACAGTCTGCTGTTCAGGCAAATAAGAAACGCCTTCAGTTTAAAAAAAATAACACTGTGCTGTAGAATATTAGAAAAAAAACTAACAAGAATACAGTTTTAGAGTTAATTTTCTCTCTTAAAGATGAAGTAAGTAGACCACTGACTCAAACCATGATGTGAAGTGGTTAACACAGTAGTTTACCATGCCTCCTGTAAGCCGTTCAGGCTAGCTGTCCCAGGTGGGGAAGACAGGGTCAGGTGGCTCAGGTGAGGTCCAGTCACCTGTCCTCATGGATGTCCACTCCTGGACGGACATTTCTTCCATTGTAACCTGGGAAACAGAAAAAACCAACGTTAAGAACACAAATTTCACATCCGCGCTATAGCTCTCATGTACAGTATGTCACATTTTTGTAACATTTCTGTAACATTTAGTGGTTGCAGATTGCAGCCAACTCACCTCACCCTCCCCTTCCAAGTGTGTAGGAGAAACTATGGTGGGTGCAAAACTTGCAAAAACTATGAAAGGCCATATCTAGAGCCAGTATTTGGTTTGTCCATTCTGGGCTATTCTAGAAACATGGTGGCTCAACATGGCGGACTTTGCAGAAGAGGACCTGCGCCCCCTGTAGAAATAAATAGCTCATTCTAATGAAACAAAAAACACAACAATTCTTATTTTCAGGTGATTATACATTATAATAGTACAACACAATACCATATTGTTTTACACCAAAATGAGCGCATATGTGATTGCACTTTTCCGATTGCTAGTAGATGAGTTTGCCTTCCCTTTTTCTTTCTGCTGTGTGCTGGACAACCAAGAAAAATCGAGAAAAATCTCTGCACGTTCAGTTCTCAGTACTTTTGTAGCTTCGAACTGAATTTCTTTGGTTTGATGTTTAATCTCTTGATTGAGTAAAAACTTTTAGATAACAAAATAAGGTGTGGCTTTTATTGTGAAAGAATTATAGGAAATAAAATGTGTATCAACACACGTCCAAGCGGGTGCAAACTGTGCGAGTCAAACAGAGTGAAGCCAAGCAGCACATGTGTTTGAAAAAAGAATAAAAGAGTCTGAGAAGTTACTGATGGAGGCATCAAGCTGGAGTCAATAAATATCCCAGACTACCGCAGAGTCATTCGACCCAGGAGTGAATGCTGAACGTACTCTTACCCACGGTTTAAGACAAAAGCCAGATGTTAGTGGGTGTTTAATGGGCTTTAAATCCCCCTGATCTTACACACTGCACCTTTCAAGAAGAACAATATAAAGACGATATCGATAAAGTGAAATAAGAATAAATAATCTGTGATTTGGTCTTTTTAATAACATAAATGGAGCTTAAAAATTGTTCTCATGGTCTGAAAGGCTAATTTTGGCTCAAGCAATTGATATTTCTGCACTGTTCATCTTGACTGAAAAGAACAACAACTTGTTTGGTAATATCCATATTTTTAATTATTTCCTGTATCGTTATTTTCTATTGTGTAAATATCATCTGAAAGCACCAGCAGTCTTCCAAAATTATTGTCTCACACTGATATTTTGCATAGCGATTTTGATGATTTCTGCTGATGTCTTTGAGCAGAAAACCAGTGTGACATTGTTCAGTAAGAGATCCAGAGGAGCCTCTCAGTGGGCAGTAATGAAGACAGGCGGGGTTGTTTGCTGCGGCGTCTTGAGAAAAGGTTGATGAAATGTTTCGCAGCGTGTCTGATTGGCAGACCTTACAGCCAAGCTAAACATGCTTCATTATGGAAATGTATTCATATCACTTTGGCTTATATCCTCAACAGTCAACACACACACACACACACACACACACACACACACACGCACACACACACACACACACACACACACACACACACACACACACACACACACAGGTTCCTGCTGCAATAGGCAACAGGCTGGTGTTGTTATGGCTGCTGCAGTGCCCCCAGAGACAATGAGGAGAGAGCGAGGGGAGACAAAGAGAGAATACTGAGGAAGATGAACTTGACCTTTATGATGTCTTGGTGAGGAGGGGTTGGGGGCATGTTGCTACTTATGAATCTATAATGAATCTCCACTGTCTATGTGTGTCTGTGTGTGTGTGTGTGTGTGTCTGTGTGTGTGTGTGAGTGTTGTAGCGGTCTGAGGTCTTAGCTGAATAAAGGTCATCACCCAGGGGGGCACTAATACACCTGACTGCTCTCTATCTATCTATCTATCTATCTATCTATCTATCTATCTATCTATCTATCTATCTATCTATCTATCCATCCATCCATCCATCCATCCATCCATCCATCCGATCTGAGCTAGCCGTTATGTTGAAATATGCTTATTTGCTTGATACCGCTCATACCAGCATTAGCTTAGCTTAGCATAAAGACAGGAAAGCAGGGTAATACACTTAGAAATAAGGGTTCCAAAAGGGTTCTTTCTGAAGAGCTTAGATTCTAACCAGAACCACTTGCTTGTGAAGAACCCTTTTTGAAGAAAGGGTTCATCAGCGGTTCTTTGTAAGACAAAGCATTCCATTAAGAGGTTTTTTTCATCCAAAGAACCCTTTTTTGAAGAAAGAGTTTTTCAATGATTGTTGAGATCCTCGAAGAACTCTTCTATTTATTTATTTAGATCTTTTTATCTTTTATCTTTTTTTTTCTTGTACCATAATATACAACTGTTGTTAGGAGAACCCCCTTGGTGGGTTCTAGATAGACCCTTGGAATACAAATAGAGGATCATCAAAGATTCTTTGTACCATAATATTAAAAGATTCTCAGTAGAACCCTCTGAGTGGGTTCTAGATGAAACTCTATGGACATAAAAAGATTCTTGGTAGAACCCCCTGGGTGGGTTCTGGATGAAACTCTTGGAATATAAAAGGGTTCTCAATAGAAACCCATGGGTGGGTTCTTGTTAGCACCCTTAGAAGGTGGAAGGTTCTGTACAGAACCCCCAGAGATGGCTCTGGTTAGAACCAATACAGCACAGAAGTGTTATCTGTAGAACCTCTTGCAAGAGGTTCTAGATGAAACGTTCACATATGGTTTTACGAATAAGTATTTATGATAGGTTCATAGTGGAACTTTCTTAAAGGGTTCCAAGTGAAACTTTTATAAGAGGTACTATCAGGAACTAAAAAAAAGGTGCTCCTATGGGGACAAGCAGAAGAACCCTTTATGGTTCTGGTTAGCACTTTTATTTCTGACAGTGTAGCTAGCCCAGCTCTTCTAACTGACCTTAACAGAATCCAGGATTTAACAAAGCCATGTAATAAAATAAAACAAATACATTTAATTAATTCCACTGGTTGAGGAGAACAGAGGACAACACTTCTGTGGTGCTTTTGAATGGGATCGTGTTTATTGTGTTACAGAAGGATTCTATATGAACATCCCCTTCATGTCATATTGACAACACCTGGAAGTTTTCTGAAAGCTTCAAGTTCTCAGTGTCATGTACACGACTTCCCATGTTGTGATTACGAGTAAACGCAGCACTGGATTTATTTTAAGTGTGATTACCCTCCTTTTGAGCTAAAGCTGCATTTTAAAATGTTGAATGGACGACAGTCATATTTATAATGCATGATCAGTATGTCTTCCGTTGGATTTACATTCTCATATAATTTTTTATTGAGTATTTAAAGGACCAGTATGTAGGATTTAGTGGCATCTAGCTATGAGTTTGCAGATTGCTACACTCTCCCATTCCAAGTGTGTAGGAAAACCAACGGTAGCCCTGAAACTCACAAAAAAACGTGAAAGGCTGTATCCAGAGCCAGCGTTTGGTTTGTCTATTCTGGGCAACTGTAAAAGCACAGTTCTTTTTTAAAGTGCTTATTGACTAACGAAAACATACTTAATAAAATTGCATTCCATTTTTGCCATATTTTGACAATATATCCCTGCAAATCTCACACAATGGACCTCTGAAAGAGAAAGTTGATATTTCTCACACCACCAATAGCTAAGCTTAGCATAAACACTGGAAAAGGGAGAAAGAGCTTGCCAGGATATGCACAAACAAATGTAATAAAATCCATCTACCATGAAGGTTTATGCAGAACCGTTTCTTGTTATCTTCATGTGAGCTGGTTGTCTCTACAGAGAGTGCAGATCCTTTTTAACAGTCTGCCATGTTTCTACAGTATCCCAGAATGGACACACCAAACACTGATTCTTGATAGGGCCTTTTACATTTTTTGCAGGCTTGGAAGGGGACAATGAGGTGAGGCGTTTGCAATTTGTATGTTCACCACTACAATGCTACTAAATCCCACACACTGGTCCATTAATATCTGCTTGTATTGGCCATAGGCTTTTCTTACAATATATTGTGACATGTCATAGTAGGAAAAAGCACAGGTGTTATTATTCACATTAACAGTGGCTCTGTTGTATTCAAGTGTCCCAGTAAGACATGACAGTGTGACAGCGAGGCAGTGTGCACAATACAAGGACATAGAAACTCAAGCACCTAAATAGAATTCAGTTATTATTGAATTTACTATTTACACCTGTGTTTTTTTCTGTTGTGTAAATCAATGAACAGGACTGTTTTATGCCAATACTAGACTTTAAAATAAATTTAACATCAATGTGGAAATGAATCACCTGGATTAAAGGTCCAGTGTGTAAGATTTACAGACATTTATTGGAAGAATTAACAGAAATCAAATATAATATTCAGAAATATGTTTTAATTAGAAGTACAATCACCTGAAAATAAGAATTGCTGCTTTTTTGGGTCATCTTAGAATGAGCCATTTATATTTAAAGATAGGCTTCTTCCATGATGTCTGTCATCCTGTTTCATGTTTCACTGGCTCTAGACATGGCCTTTCACATTTTGCACAAGATCTGCGGCCACTGTAGGTTCTCCTACAGGTTTGGAAGGGGAGGGTGAGGCGAGGGGTGTTTGCAATCTGCAAGCTCACCCCTAGATGCCACTATATCCTACTCTTATCCTTAAAGTATGTTTGTAGTAAGTATTTAATGTATTGGATTAAACAAAACAAACAAACAAACAAACAAACAAACATCTTATCTGGTCATTGTAACTATGAGCAGTTCCCCCCCCTGAATTTCCAAAGAATGTATAATATCATTACAAATATATTGATATTGCCATATAAAATCATATACACTGCAGTAGAAGACCCATTATTAGTATTTATTTTCTGTTTCTGTGCCTTATGACAGATTCTAATAGACTGACAGCTTTAGCTAATGAGTAGGAGAAAATTATGAAAATGTTATGCAGCACTCGCTGCAGAGCAACTGGTTTTTGATTAATTATAACGTCAGTGATGCATGAATGATCTTTATCCATCAGCTGATGATCCTTGCTAGCTTGTTTGAACTGTTTGCACAGTCTTAATAAAAGACAGTCTTATGAATTACTCTCCAAACACTGTCCAGCATATGATAAAAACAACGATTTCCAGTGACGGTAAAAGTGGATTAATAATTCTTAAATTGAGGCAAACCCCCTTAGACTACTGAGATGGAGCTTTTTGTCAGTGCGCTGGTCCAGCTCAGGGTCCCTTTGTTCCAGCTGCCAGAGCAGATTTGGGTGTCTGTACGGAGGCCTGTCAGAAACAGGCTTATCTCTTGGGGGCCTCCCAGCACAAAGACCCATTTAGATGCTCACAGGGAGTGAAATCTTCATTATATACCTCTTGAAAGAGAAACAGACCTCTGCTCTTTAAGAAAATTAATTGGAGACAAGTATTTTGTTTGGCTAGGATGAAAGCTACAAAACAAAGGATACGGAGAGTGTTGTACAGTGCAGCCTTTTATTGTGTTTGACATAGAGTAAGCTGGCAGAAATCGATATTTTAGGCCTGTTTAATTCTTTAAATTTAGACAGTCACAGAGCAATAAAGGACATTTAGAGTTGAAGCTTATGTCCATCACCTCTCGGCCTGATTTTGATTTAATCCTACAACTCACTCCATTTTTTTCTTTTTCTTAAAATACTCAAATTAAGTTGCACAGGAGGACGACACAATAAGTGAAATTAATTATCAATCTCAATGGTTTCCATTCATCCATGCAATTGTCCATTTGTGTATCTCTATATCATCCATCCGTCCATCCGTCCACCCACCTATCCATCCATCTGCTGGCCTTTCCCAGCCATGCCTGTAGTAAGAGTGTCAGTATATCTGCCATGGCGTCCTGCTGATGTGTATTGTGACGGGGTTGAATACTCCAGCTACCAATATGGCCTGCACCAATACTGGATTAGCCACAGTGGATTAGCTGGCTGCCCTCCTGCTGCTTATTCAAATATTGTTTCACGTATTGTCATCATTGGGGCAGAGCTGTGGCCCTGTAGCCTGCAAGCTACAGAATATTCTCAAAGAAAAAATGCTTCCATTTCCCCACAAAAACGCATCTGATTTCATTTTTTCTCCGCTAATGTGGAATTTGGACCACTGTGGGTTTGGGGGGGAATCATTCGATGGGTTCGGAGAGCGTCTGCAAGCCCTAGAACGGGGAGAAAAAGGAGGATGGAAAAGATGATGGAAAGCAAAAACCCAACCAGGGCCAAAATCAGGCATGAAAGCGTGCCTTGATCTTTGATACATGGTGTTCTTCTTTTTTCTCCTCTCTCCCTTTCTCTCTTTCACCCTCACACATACACTTGGGAGTCAAGGCAATTGATGTGCTGCCTTTGATGGCAAAGAGAGGCCTATATTAACGGCCAAAAGACCATGATGAAAGGGGCTGAGAAAAAGAAAGAAAATGGGTAGAAAATGTGTTATTAGAAAGAATGGCAACTCATGATAAATACTTGGGATGGAGTGATGGTAACCAGACATCGGGGTGTTGAGGGTTTGATGGTTTAACGGCAGCGGAGGAAATGCTAAGGTAGACGGAGAGCTTACCGTGCTAGCCCGGCGGTACTGGTGGCTGAGGTTGGCTTGGTGGTTCCAGTATGTCATGCTGGTGGTCATCCTGTTAGAATAAGGGGAGTGAACGCACTTGCTGCGTGTCCAGGGTTCTTCCTGGTGATTCGGAGGTCTGGACGCCAGTGGACGTCCCACAGCAGAAGCAGTCGCCATCTTTGTCCCGTTGTTGTCTTGGATATCCTCTCCTGCGTCTTCATCCCTCCCTCTTTCCTTTGATCATGCCTCCCTCCCTTGCTCTCTGCCGTATGACATCATCACGCAGCGGTATCGACAAGCATCAAAGACCCACCGGGCAGGACTGTGTATCTGTCCGTCTGTGCATTTGAAAGGAGTGTAAATATGGAGCATAAAGAGTGCTGTAACCCCCCCGCTCCCCGCATCCACTGTTCTCCTCTCCCTGCAGATGGATGGTTTATTAGGCCAGTACGAAACTATACACACACATGCACACACCCACACCACCCAACTCTCAGACGGGTGTATCCCGAGGCCCCCTGCTGTGCCTGCAGCGTTTGATGATGTGTTTAACCGATTCATTCATCCCCAAAGCTTGTTCCTTTGCGGCCACCATTTTTTTTTCCATCCTCCTTATCCATCTCTCCAAGCTGTTGCAGCAAACACAAACGTGTCCTTTGGTCAACTTTGTCGCTAAATGACAGTTAATTCCTTCTCAAACTGATCTCCTGCTTGCGTCGACGCCCCTCCTTCCTCCCACTTTGACTCTCATCCCCTGCTCTTTCTCTCTTACCTCTTACAGCTGGTGGGTACCATTTCCAATCCTGTTAAAAGTTGTATGTCCTCTTGAGGAGCCCTTCTGTCTGTCTGTCATCTGCCTGAAAATCACATATACATGTTTCACTGTCACACTCTCAATCCTCTGCGGCAGCTGTTATCCAATCCAATGAGGTCCTCAACGCCAAAACACACATAATTAGCAACAGAATGAGTAGCTTTGACCAACATTCATGTACCAGCAAACAGAATAAAAGCAATCAACTCTTTACTACTATCAGCATACATTTGGCATACATTTTATTTAAATAAGAGTTAACAAACAGTAGTCTTGTATTTAATTCACAGCGGCAGAGAGCAGTATGGAAACAATTAGAGAAAAAAGTGTTAAAAGTAAATATTTCCTCGTCACTGTCACCTTTCTTGCTCTTGGTGGAAATTGTTGAGTCTCTCTTAATTATATTATAAAGAGTCGAGTCTAGGCTGCTCTTTATAAAAAATGCTCTGAGATAACTTCTGATATCATCTGGCATTGTATAAATAAAACTGACTTGAGATGACTCAAAGAAACTGTACAACAAATAGGTTGTAATGCATGATTTTATTACTTTCAAATAAATATTTTAGCCAAATTGAATCACCAGAAGTGGAAAAAAAACTGTACTACAAGTACAAGTACTGTTACATTACTGAAATATTACTCAACTACAAGTAAACCTACTGGTATTAAAAAACACTTAAGTACAAAGTATTCTAAAAATAAATACTCAGAGTATTTGTTACTGCTGATGTTTAACACACTCATCAGTAGCAGGTGTTCAGTCAATAAGCGTTTCTTTTTCTCCAGATTTTCAGTAAATTACTTCCAGTCCTGCTCTGGTCTACTCAGTGCTCACACTCAACTCTCCAAACCTGCGACTGCTGCTGCGTTTTTTTTTTTTTTTCATCTATATTTGTCATCGGTTTGCAGTGGGTTAGCTTTCCTGACTACAAAAATGCAGATGAAAGGTTATGATATTAATTTAAATTGTATTGCATACTCTATTATGATTTTTTAGATTACATAGTGAAATGCTGCTTAAGTACGAGCACAATTACAGAAAAAAATCTAAAAACACAAATACCCCCCAAAATGACTTACAGTAATCTGAGTAGTTGTTATTAATTTCTTCCACCTGTGTTAACCACAACACATCACATGAATAAGAGTCAAAAAATGACAGCTGTTAAGGTAGGCTAATTATATTTTAGCCAAACTAGTTTAGCTGTTTGTTGTTGTTTATTTCCCATCATGACTACATTTAGCTACTGCTGCATTAGCTGTATTTAGTCATGTGAATTCAGATTAGATAGATTTAGCACAGATTTAGATGAACTGTAGCTATCTCAGCTAGCTTTCACTTGATACAGCCAATGTGATTATGTTTTATCCACCTTGTTAGCTAATTATTGCAAATTTACATTCTGTTTCGCAGAGTTTCAGATTTCTAGACTATAATAGCTTTAAATAGAGAAATAAATAAAACCAATGTCAAAAAGTCTGGGCTTACCTCAGTCTTAACAGATGATGTAGTTACTGTGTTTTAGCTTTGTTGTACAACATAGTCCAAACATTTCATTTAAGGCTAAGCAGCTATCTTTGGTATGTAATAAAAGCTGTAAAGTCAGACTTTTTCTCCCTGAGGTCCCTTTGGTGCATGGCATCCCGCTTCTTTCTCTCTGCTCCTCACCGTCTCACTAACCGTATTATTTTTGCACATTTTACAGATTAGATAAAGTTGACTTCAGAATCCAACAATATGATATTGTACTGTATTTTGCTAATAGCTAGTAAGCTAATGCTAACAAACCCAACACAGATTAAGGACCTGTTTTTTTCTCAAACAGAGAATGGGGATGTGTTTCACAGCTGTACATGATCTATTACCATGGTAACAAGATCTGAAAACATCATTAGCATGAAGATTGATAGGGTGGATATTAGTATTGAACTCTAACATAACTTATGTGGTGGAGTTTTTTTCTCCACCTCCTTCACCTGAAAACAAGGACCCCAATGAGACGCGGGCTGCTGACGGTGAGATCGACACCAGCTGGAGGGATGACAAAGGGTGACAAAGAGGCATGACAGCTCGGCAGCTGTGCAAGCTCAGGGGGTAAAATATAACTTAAGCTTCTACTATAATCATATGTCATAGTTTCATTTTAGTCAGTGCTTACATTTTTTCACACACAACTGAGCACAAAATTAAGTTAAGCCTATTTATCAAAAAATAAAATAAAATTGATAAACAGTGTGATCAATCAATATTGTCAGGAAATGACTCAGAAAAATATGACCAGTCAGAAAAATGCCAAAATGTATGTATCAGTGTACTATCAAAGTGACCTACTTCAGAATAGGGGTTTGTAAGATAACAATTTATTAAACACACCTGTACAATCTAATGCAGTCCAATACAAAAGTCTCCCTTGAAGATGTTTTTGGTGACACTGTAGGAAAAGTGTTAATTCAATTGTATGTTTTAATATTGAGATCATAGTTAAAATTCACGTGCTGGACAACATTATATTGAGACGTGTTTCTTCTGTTAAGCAAACCCTAACCCTAACCCTAACCCTAACCCTTACCCTCATGTGTGTAAATGGGAAGGTCAAAAATAAGGAATATTTCTTAGCAGGTTGCAGTCCAGCACAACACCATATTTAATCATGACCACATTACTACACATTTATTGAATTTACCAACAATGTCATAAAAAATTGGGCATTATAAAATGTAGAGCTGGGAGATATGGACATGGACAATGGATATGGACAATGTAAATATTGCAGCAATATTGTAAAGGTGACAGTTGGTGCTTTCACATAATATTAACATAACGAGATTTTAATAAATCATGATCATGATATAATGATTAAGTGGGTGACGACAAGGCATAGAACAGCCAGAACAGTCCGGTAAGTTCAGGAAATTACATCACTTAACTTTAATGCAGCCTTTAAACCCAAGAGACAGACAACACTATCTACTCTCATGTCATGATATTGATGTAACACAGAAATAGTGTCCTGCCCTATTGTAAAAGTAGAATTTATTGCAGGGATTTTGTTTTGTTTCTGCATTAGATTCTATAGCTGTACCTAATAAAGTGGTAACTGAGTGTACGTTGCCTCTAGAAATTCCTAACCAACTATACTGACTGTAATTACATCTTAAGAGTCCTAAAGTTATATGCTGAATTCTTTCTTTGTATTTGCAGACGAAGGGCAAATTCATTCAAGTCTCATTAGTGAAATAGGGCTTTGATCCACTTCCTCTTAGCAGTGATCATTAAATAGAAAGAAGTGTAATTAAAGCTTTTTAGAGTCAAACAGCTGATGCCCTCGTCCCACCTCCTCTCCATAGTCTGCTGTTCTTCTATTTTCCCCGGGTTTTCATTCACGTCTTTACTCCACACGCTGCCCTGCTGCCTCTCTGCCCCCACATCCCCTCTCCTGTCTAACTAATTGTCAAGGTTCTTGTTAGCATTATGCTAAAATGCGTCTCCCCGCAGCAGAAAGCCACCCAGCGATATGGAAAGCACCCTCGGCAAGGATTATATCACTCGTGAGAATTGAGTGGAATCGAAAGGGAATAACTGCTCCTGAATTTCCTCTCTCTCTCTCCATCAACTGTTTCTCAGCTATTCCTAAAAACAAGCCCTCTTCCTCTCCGTCGTCACATAAACAGTGATTTACATTCAAACAGCAACTTCATCCCAGGTATTAAGAAAACTAATTTCACGACATTAATAGAGACCTTAAAAATGCCCACTTATTTCCTTCACAAATTACTTCCCATAATCCTAATCAACTAAATCCGTCTGCTGATTGCTCCCCTTCTGCAGGGGGACAAATGCGAATGTTTGGAATCAATACGAGCACTCTTGGCCTACCTGTAGGATTGTTGGGGTAACAGCTAATAGCACCAAGCTGACAGGCTGGAGAGGGTTGATAAGCATTTCTCATTACTGAACCCCATTCACACAGCTGGCTGCCACACACACACACACATACACACACACGCAGAGTCTCTCAGAGAAATAGATGTCCTCCAAGCCATATTCCCATCACTGTAACAATAGATATAAATAAATAAAGAAATCATCGGCGCATGCATCTATTGACTATGCATGTGTGTGACAAAAGAGAAAGCATCTGGAAAGCTACAAACTGACACCTAGAAACAGAAAAGCCTCACTATACAATAGCCGTGCAGTAAATACCACGAAAGCTCGTAATGACTTTGTGTTGTAGCTGCAGTCAGACGTCTGGGCTTAACCCAGTGGTCATTTCTGAGGCCATAATTTGTTATCAGAAAAATACCACATTCAGTGTCCATCAGTCAGCGGTGGACTTCTTGTGAGAACTTTGCGAGGTGCCTTAAGTGCATCCAGCACGTGTTTGGTGTCCATCTGCTCCTTCTCCCGCCAAATTCCCAATTGCCTCTGTGTGTGCGTGTGACGTGCATTTTGTTAGGAGCTAATCTTGCATGCTACAGTTATTTTGTGCACATTCATGACTGTATGCTGACAGATTTCTAGGATTCAGAGTCATTAAAAAACCTTTGAAAACTTTTCTTTATGGCTCCATGCCAGCAATGGCTGTGGCCTGAGGCATTATGCTTTCAGGCCATCCCATTCTTATGAACGTC
Source organism: Lutjanus erythropterus (assembly GCF_056507025.1). Taxonomy (NCBI): domain Eukaryota; kingdom Metazoa; phylum Chordata; class Actinopteri; order Lutjaniformes; family Lutjanidae; genus Lutjanus; species Lutjanus erythropterus. The sequence continues at coordinate 8,695,394 of NC_139319.1, forward strand.
CTGCTGTACCTCATGAACGCCTTGGGAGAATTTCTTCAAACTTTGTACAAATGACCACTTGCATTCAAGGATTAAGTGACTAGATTTTGGTGGTAAAAGGTCAAGGTCATGATGAACTCAATACACAAATTTTGGCCATAATTCGAGAGGAGAGGAGAATGAGGAGAACAGTGCCGCCCAAATAGGCGGAATTAACATGATCCTTGATGGCCAGCTCAAAGTTCAAATTATTTCATCTTATTTATACCGTGGTTGCTGCTGACCTTTCAAAGTGCAACCAATGAGAAAACATGAACGTGACGTAGCCAGAAGCGGCAAATGCAAGCAGGGCAGGTAGAGAATGAACAAAAACTCATGCTCTGTGTTTCAAAGCTCCCTGAACTCAATGATGCAATTTTAAAAACACATCACAAGCTTGCCAGGAAACGTAATGCATGGTGAATTGTCAGCAGTCAGATACGGCTACCAGATTCGTGATTAGGCATGCAGGCTTAGCTGTTGATGTACGTTAGCTATGTCAGGCAGACATCATGTATACCTGTGCTGCATGCTTCTGGAAGTCTACCTGCGCCCCACCACGCAATGAACAAAAAGCAAATTTCTTTTTATCTAAAGGCAGCTTAAGGCTGTAGTAGTAAAACCCATGAGTGCAATGACTCAGGAAAGGGTGAGTTTATTGCTTCTAAATTAAAATTTTTATTTGTAAGAGCAAGAATGCCATCTCTTTAGACCGTAAGTTGCATGCAAAGAGACATGCTGCCAAACATGTTGGGGAATTTTCTGATTTTAGGTAGCGTAATAACTTTTAACAGACATAGTGTCTCTCTTCTAGACAGCAGATGCAGCTGTCTTCTCCTTTCAGTTAAACAAAGGGAACAATTTGATAGTGTTGCTATGGCAGCTGAGGCCTTAGAGGTGTTTGTCTTGTCTCTCTGAACGGAGGAGACGTAACTGTGATCTGGTTTGGATAACACTGACCCTGAGCTATGGAGCCAAGGGTGCTAAGCTGCTGGATTTGCAGACCAATAGGCTGATTCGATATGCCATAGATGTGCTGGGCCTGACTTTATTTGGGCATTAGGTTAATCATGACCTTATCTGTGAAAGTTTAAAGACTATCTCAGATGACCGAAACTACAGAATTGAAGGGAACATGAGGACGAAGCGTGTGCTGATTATTTCTTCATTCTTCTTGGTCAAGGTTTATTAAACCAGTTGAAGTGTAAGACATACTGGACTGCTGTGTACTTTCTCCTTTTAATGTACGGGTGAAATATAAAATCTACAACAAAACAAGCAACATGTCTTAATCAGCCTCTTACTATGAGCAATTGGTCTTCCATAAACATAGTAATTTTTTTGGCAAAGTTTGATCAGTTTTGGTTATTTCACATGGCAGATTTCTGTTTTTGCCTGTGCTCTTCTCACTGGTTTGCAGTGGGCAGGGTTCTGTTAGAATAGGGGCTGTCACATAACTCCATCCAACAGTCATAATTTAGCAATATTTTAAATCAAAATATGACAGTTGTTGGGTTTGTTTGTTGTCAGGCCACTGTCAATCAAACTGAAGAAGAAAATTTAAAATTGAAGTTCTAATGAAGCAGATAAGTTGAGTTGATAAACAAATAACTTTAAGTCTTTTGTGACTCCATGTAGCCATAAAGAAATCTGTAAGGTTATCATGCAATGCTGAAGTAAGTGAAAGTGGAGACCTGGAGTCCTTGAAAAGCTCTGAAGTTCAACAATTTGAGCCTTGTTCGTTGTTCATTCTGCACTGTGGGAGCGACGGCTACAGTTGTGAGGGGGGGGGGTTGAGGCCATTGTTCGGGATAAAGTGAGACAAATGAGACCCTGGAGAGCACTACTTAGCCACTCATAAAGGTCAGATATGGAGCCACACCAATGGATGCTAATCCTGACCCCGGGGACCGTTCGCACATGCGCCTGTGGATGCAATTGTTTCACAGGCCTGTGACATTTAAACCCGAATAAGCGACAATCCTGGGCGGCGGAGCTGTGTGTGGACGTGTTTGAATGGCTGTTTGACTGGAAAGCAGTGGGCTTTAGTTCCCACTGAGGTTTAATTAGACATGGCCGTGGGGGCAATTAAAACATCAGAGGCTAATTTCTCATGTAGACGACACCAAGTGGTTAGTACTGTAAATATTCTCTTGATTTTGATTATGTTGCTCCTGGTTAAACATTTAAAACTGTCAGTGTCTACAGAATACTTTTTATAAATTGAATTAAAACCCATTCACCAAACAATGATAAAAAAAAAAATACCTTGGCATCTGTGGGAAATTACATTTTTATTATTATTTTTTTTAAGGTACAAGGATTTCATCTTCCAACAGAGATATCATTAAGATGCCACCACTGTGATATCATTATGAGGCATCACTGTACGTTAGCGGTTATGTAGGCTAGTCACACACTCTAATTGGTATTGTACTAATAACACTCTGGCAGGCTGAAAACATCCAATCCTTTCCCCTTGTGTTTCAGCTATAAGCTTGTCAGCAGGTCACACTGATTGGGGCACCTGAGAGTCGGTGGCAATGCAATTTGTGAGTTTTAGCAGAATACAGTGGAGATAACGACTGACGGGTCACAACAATAGTTCAGCTTGAGTGTAATGAGCAGAGAGAAAGTCACAGTTCTGTTAATGCTTGTGTGTGTGTTGTGTGTGTGTGTGTGTCTGTGGAAGTCTTTACAGCGATTAATGCCTTCACTGAGTGACAGCGCTGTGGTCATACTGCACCATTTTTGCTCTCGGGAGCATATTTAAGTTTCTCTTAATTTTAGATATTCAGTTTTGATGTGTCTGTGAACAAAGACAAGATCTCCTGGTAATATCTTCAAAAGACAAAGCATAAAACTGTTCCTGACCTTTGCAGAAAGGCTCGGTGGACGCAGAGGGGACTCTTGATAATTCTGCAGGAACGTGAGCACATGTTCTGGCTCAAACCTGTAAACCGAATAGATGTAAAACTCATGCATGCATGACTCACACAAACAAGGCACGTGCCAGAAAGCAGCTCTCATTTTTTTCATATTAGTCATGCCACCAGTCTGATCCAGCCTGAAATATCTTCATCTACCTGATAGATTGCCATAAAATTGAACGCACACACTGATGATCCCAAAAGAGTAAATCCTACTGACTTTGTCTGATTTTGCATCGTCCAGTACATTGGTTTATGAACAAATACCTGCAGAACTAAAGGCGCTCTCATCAGCCTCTGCTGTCCTTGTGTCTGATGCTAATAAGCAAATCACCCGTGCAATGTTTTCAGTATTCTTGGTGTGTAATTTCTAGCTTTGAAAGATCTGTATGTGATACTGCATGATAACTGTATTTGTGCTGCTATGCCAACTGTGTTTTCTTGAGTACCCAAGACACATTTATCCTAAGGCAGAAAACAAAGGCTTAATCTGATCTAAATCTTAATGTTAGCAGGCAGCTTAATGGGCTACACAAATCGAGCGTTCATATGCTCCTCAGATGGTCCCAGTTCCCATGATGGGAAGTCATTATTACGACTGCGGTGACTGCATGCTCATGAGCTTTAAGTTGTAAAGTGGAAACAACATGGCTGCTGCTAAGAGTAGAGGGCACTAAGGGACTTGTTACCAGGTAACCTATGTAACAAAATTGTCTCAGATTTTTCAAGTAGTTCTGACTTGAGGGGGCGTTCGCATGAATATTTCCGGTCAGAAAATCATTTTACGCATTATTCTGGCACCACATGAATGCACCACACAATGGTGGACCTGGGTTTTTTTTCAATACAACACTAATTAGTGTCCCTTCACATAGTCATGTCAAATGCAGTGTGACAATAACGTCCTACTGCATCCTGTTGCATTTTGCAGCATGCAAGCCTCCGTCTATTCTGACCCACAATCATCTGCACTGCCAAGACTGACTGACCCCGCTGACAGCACAGACAGATGACAGCTCATTAATTGCTTTCCAAATCACACTTTCTTTGAACAAATATTTCTTTTTTAATTCACGTCATGCTACAGACTGTAACAGATGTATGACCAAGAAGGTAAAAGATCGAGGCACAGTGTTATGATGAAGTGGTATTTTCTGATTGTCTGCATAATGCATGCAATGGTTCAGATTTTGCAGGGGAGCTGGAGTGCAGTCTTGTAACTTCATTGATTGAGTTTTTGTATTTCTGAGAGAGAGAGAGAGAGAGAGAGAGAGAGAGAGAGAGAGAGAGAGAGAGACTGTCCTGGAAGTTTCTCATGCACAAAAAAAATGATTAACAATAAAACATGACAAAATATGACAAATTTTATTGAGTCTTGTTATCACTCAAAAAAACTTAACCAAGTCTCCAAAGATACATGGATGTTTTTTGGCATTACAGGTTGTAAAGATGATCACTTTTGCTGTCAAATACATGTAAGATATCCCATCTATGAAATTACGAGGCGTGTAATCTTTTTAAACCAATATGAATGCCTATACTGCTCACGATTCCAGCCGCAATACATTGACAGAATTATGTGAAGCAACTATTTGTAGCAGAAGGTGCTGCTGCAAAGAAAATTGGCAGATTGCATCAAAGATTTTGATAAATGATTCATCCATAAACAATTACCACAGTGCACCTGCCACACAGATGTCCCTGTCTCCACAAAACAAGGGATTACCTCCATCTTGTGGCGCAGAGAAGAACTGCCAGCTCATTGATGTGGTAAACAATGTCAAACTGAACACACATGATGAGAGAAACAAGATCACAGACACCCTCTTATACCTCCATCATGTTTATGTAAATTTGACTCTTTTTTCTTCTCTTCTACTTTCCCTCTCTGTCATATAAATCACTGAATCATGATGTACCATAAAACGAGTAAAGGATATGTTGCAAAAACAGTCAAACACACAAGTTGTTTTAATTCAGGAACTGCTTTAGGAAAGACCAGTTACAAAACATGTGACACGCCAGTTAAACCCGAACAAAACTCTTTTTCTTTGGAGTAAAAATGCAAAAAATTAAAATGACAATGAAATTGAAAATCAAATTCAGCATTAAAAAAGATATGCTGCAGGATAGTAACATGTACAGTCAATTCAAAAATCACTGCTGTTTAAAATGGACATCTCAAAACTGGAACCAATGCATCATAGATATTTTACATAAAAAAAGACATTAAATTATATGTGGATTCTGTTTGATCTTGTTATTTCCTTGAGTCATGTTATGGGTTGTAAAAAAAATGAAATTATCTTTGCTTTTTACCTTCTATTTAAAATAAAAGCACAACAATATAAAGCAACTTGAGATGTTTTTAAAGAAATGTTCAATCTAACTCACAAACTAACAGTCAATTTTGCTTATTAAGAGCTCTTACTCGCCATCACCGTCTCCCTTATCGCCCTCCTTGTTATCCTGTGGCACATTCTTGTCACCGTCCTCTTCGTCTTTTTTCTCCTCTTTGTTTGCCTCCTCTGCGTCGTGTTTCTCCTTCTGCTCAGCTGCATTCGAATCCGTTTTGGCTGTGGTCACGTCAGGCTTTGGCGTGTCCTCTTTCACGACTTCCTGGACATTGTACTTCCTATACAGTGTGTAGTCTTTGACCACACTGATGCAACACACAGCTTTGATGACCTCAACAATGACTGTCAGTTCTGGGTTGGTCAAGTCAACCTTGTTCTTCGGGTTCAGCTTTCCTACGAGACCTGCGAGGGTTGAAAAAGTTTCAGTGTCAGTTTTGTTTGCTGAGGATCAGAAAAGGGTTTTCATTTACTTTTTATTAATATCATAATATTAGCCAACACTACCTGCAATAGATTTGATGATTTCGTCCCTCTTGTTGTGGCTGCTGTTGCGGGCCTTGAAGGCGATCTGGTAGGTAGCACAGTTTGGGGTTTTGAACCACGGCTCCAGAAAAGTGGTCAGGTACTTCACCATGTCATCCTGGAAGGCCTTGCATGTTCCAGTTACCTGCATGAGACGAAAACAAGAATGAGACACTGCGGACGAGAACCTGATACTTTCAGTATTTTAGTCTCAATGTATAGTTATAGAATAATTCTGATTGTTCTGAAAGGGATTAAACAACTAGAGCTCGTTTCAAAAAAACACAAGAGGCGTGACAATTAATGATGCAATGTGAAAAATAATTTGGGCCGTTTTAAGTGTTACCTGCAAATGTCAAATAACTTCTGACACACATCATTTGTCTCATTTGTAATAAGGACACAAGCTTATTATAGTAGTTGGGATTATCTGAAGTGTTGTTTAATGAGGCACCAATACCTGATACCTCCTTTATGGCAAAAAGAAAAATGATAATAAACTGAACTGAGATGGTGAATGAGCAAATATGTTTAAGCATTTTTGATATTATCAAATCTTAGCTTTCTATCGTTCTAAACATGTGTTGAAGTATCAATACTTTTGACAACCTCATGAGGTACTTAATCATAGTCAGTGTATTACTTACTGTAGGTGGCTGCCGACACACCTGCAGTTTGGGGAAACAGCAGGAGTACTGGTGTAGGACTAGTAGCAAAGCAAAGTATGCCTGTGGACAGCCTGTCCTGATGGGAAACCATCATTATATAAGCCAAACTTCGCTCTCCAAACCAACCAGACTCCACTAGTGACATCAGTCATTTTACCTCACAGAACATGGGAGTTGCTGGTTTACCACGGCCTCATGTGTGACTTCAGTGTTTTAAAAGGTTACTTTGAATTCACAAGTCACACAATAACACAAACTAACTATCAGATCGAGGCGGCGGTAGACCAGCAACTCCTGTGTTCTGCACGGTAGAATTATAGATTTGGCCAATGAGGTCTGGTTGCTGTGGAGAGAGCAATATTTGGCTGGTGGTGGCTGTTAGAAAAGGCCGTCTGACGGCAAGATCAAGGAGAAAATATTCTAAATATAGCGTTCACTTAAACTGATATTGATTTCTTTTAGGTGGCTAAAATACATTTTGCTGCAGACCCTGTCCACAGATGGACATTACTTAGCTTCCATGTTGGTGCTCTGCTCTGCTTCTCCAAACTGGGGACGTCTCGACCCTCATCTACTGTAGTTAACACACTGACTATTGGTAAATACCTCATTCAACCCCACTTCAAATAATCAGAACTACCCTTTCTAAGTCACATGTATCGACCAATGTGGTTTTAGTTTCTCACTGGTAGCATCCGAAGGATCACGCGTGACTTTTTTTTCTTGGTGGTGTGAAGATCAGACAGGATGTGATGAACCAGCTTGTCAGATTCTAGGAGCAGAAAAACAAAAGAAAAAAACAAAAGCAAACAGTGTCTAAAATAAAACTGAAAGCCAAAAATAAAGATCACATGAAAGGGCTCTATAAAAGGTCTTACCTAGATTATGTGTTTTGATGAAGATGACGTTGTTCGCTCCACTCTCCAAAGCCTGGAAGCGCCTCTCCTGTTTACCTCCAGATGCTTGCAGCTGTGCCACTTCCTTCTTCAGCGCTTCTTCAACATCTTCCTCCTCAGCCTCCTCTTCTTCACTGCTGCTCCCATTATTTTCTTGCATCTGTGATCACAGGTGGCACTTTATTAACACTATATTAAGGTAACATGTCATGTCAGTCAAGCAATTCCCCTCACAGTTTGAGTGCAAGGTGATGTCATTCAAAAATGTTTTTCAAATCAACAGATCAAAATCCAAAGATATTCCATTTATGATGATATAAAACCTAAAATCCCATTTTAATGCTATTACTGCTTTATTTGGGGTGACACCTTCTTTATTTAATCTCTCTTCCTCTAAAAAGGACATGATTTAATTCACTTCTCAGTAGGACAAGAGACTGATATTGTTAAAATGATAATCCCCGACTCTCCCTCTTCATACACATTGAATTTTAGATTTGCTATATTTCCTTAAATTAGAAAACATTAGATTGTCCTTATCTGGTTCCTAAAATTTGTAAAGATTTGTCTTTTATACAGCAAGAGTAATGCCCTTCAGACTGTTTGATACCAAGGTATCTTTTGACGTAGGAATGTCTTTTTTTTTTGATTAATATAGTCACCTTGCACTTGGTCTAATTGCTTTTGGGCTTATTCTTTAGATATGTTTGCATTTACTATGGTTGATTATATTTTTTCCATTGAAGAGGGTGGATGGGGTTCTATTTACAGTTATTCAGAGAAAATCAAAGTTTGAAATGAGGAATAAAACAAGCAATTCCTCAAATTCAATAAGGGGGAACAAACAACATTTTGGGAATATTTTGGTTGAGAGATTACTTCACCAGTTAATCAATTAAACCCAAACGGCTGTTGATAGTTAATTTTTCTGTCAACCAACTAATTGATCAACAGTGTCAGCACTATTGCAGATTACTGGATTTAATTTAGTTCATAATTAGTGGCAAAACACTAAGAGACAAGAAATGGGTAATGAAAAAGTGACAAGCTTGACCTTGAATACCAAGTCTACTGTCATAGACTTATCATTTAATGTACACCAGGTTTTGACAGATCGGGTAAAAACTGCATTTGTATTCTATGCACCCTGGACATGGAATAATCTACAAACAGATCTAAAGTTGGGCACATTTATAATCAGTTGATTAATTTAATGGCATGATTAAGAATGTTATTGCTTCTTTTTTGGGAGGCCACTGTTTTGAACAGATCCTTGTTTATTGTACATCATGTTGTATATGGTGCATTTTACTGTTTTGTGGTTTTGAACGGCAGCTACCTTGGCCATGTCTCTTGTAAAAAAAAAAGAAGAGGTTTTTAATCTCGATGGGACTTCCTGATAAAATAAAGGTAAAGTAAATATTAAATAAATAGGAATGTGCATAATTAAACGTACTTACTCTGGCTACCTCTGTGCAATACTCAAAACCAATATGTAATATTAAATAAAATGAAATAAGGTGAAACATGCACTCGAGTCTTAACTTTCCTACAGCTGTAACAGGCTGCAGGTCACCTGCTGAACTTGTAGAGTAGGACCAACGTTAAAAAAAGGCCTCGTCTATAAGGATTAAAACATCCAAGTGTTTCTGGACTCACCTTCTCGGGTCCGTACAGCTTGTCGGCGTATTCATTGAGCAGGTTGAAGGCCTCTGCCGTGCACTTCCTCTCGTTCATGTTACATGTGATGAGGATCCCCTGCATGCCCACCTCCAGCTCCCGGGAGCCCTTCCACCGCTTGTTGTGGTGTCCGACCACGTACCGCTTCTTGCTCCGTTTCCTCGACTCGTTCGCCGCGGCAGACATGTTGGCAGACACAGGTCAAAATGTTGTGAAGTAATGAAAGCAGGAGCAGCAACAGCAGAGGGCTACCGTCTTGTTTTGGTTACTCCCCCCACCACCTCGGATTTACTAGCCGTTAGCTTAAACAGTTGAGGCTAACACCGGCGCTCAGACACTTTGAAGCTGCAGCGACTACAGCAGAGCCATGTGAAGTTTACTAAATGATACGAGCTGCCTCTCTGGACATGTGTTCAAGTCGGAACTGCAGCTGTTTCAGCGGACGAGCTCTCATTCAGTCACAACATAGCACGTTTTTGGTTGTCCTGTACGGAGCGCGAGGAGGGACATAAATCATCGGCGTAGCAGCGAAACATCGTGTACTTTGGAAAAATTGGCAATTTTATACAGAGTAGCATGAGGGTCGGACATGAGAAAAAAAATAATTAGATAAAGGAGAGTTTTCGCTTTATAGATTTTGGAAATAAAGTTGAAATGTCGAGAATAAAGTTGAAATAACATTTCGATCCTAAAGTCAAAATGTTATTGCAAACAAACAGAAAGAAGAAGAAAATATTCCTTATTTGATTATTTTTTTTTATGCCTGGAGCTAATACTAAAAGTGTGACTTTAGTCTCCACTATTTGACTTTATTAATATAATGCACAATAATAATGATAATAATAATATAATGACAATACTACTACTACTACTACTACTACTACTAATAGTAATATAACAACAACCACAACAACAATAATAATAATAACAAAATAAAATAACCTCCTCTCATTTTTCCCTTAAGCCTTACCCTAATACTTTTCCATATTATACCCAGGGGTGGAAGAATTAATTGACTGATTTTATTTTACAAAAGATTTTTTTTTGCACAATTTTTCAAAGATTGTCAACAGTAAAGCGCTTATTTCCATTGTGGTCCAGCAGATGATGAACTTACAGCTCAAAAACACACAAAATACAATATAACAGACTTTATATAAAGCACTTTGCAATTACTCCACTAGAAGAAAAACTAATGCATTACTTCCACATTAACGAGTGTGTTGCATTTTAGTGATAATTTTAACCACTTTTTATACTCTTGGATAGTTTAATTTACAGCAATGCATCATATTTACATAAACTGTAGTGTTGTTGTGGGAACCACATATCTCTAGACATCCAAGAGGAGTTTTAAATCGTTAAATTTATTTTCAGAAGTAGGAGAATTTTCTTAACCTGTAGATCAACACTTCATCCCTCGGTCTGATAGAAAAATTTACTTTCAAAATCACCAAATTTGGAGATGCACTGTTTTGGACAGGAAGGGTCTGGAAAACTGTAACCTGAAAACTAACTTGCAATGGTAGACAAATGTACAGTATTTGTCTCTGAGATGTAGTGGAGTAAAAGTGTAAGGTTACATAAAATTGAAATACTCAGGTACCTCAAAATTGTACTTAAGTGCTTGAATAAATGTACTTAGTTACATTTCACCGCAGTATAAACTTTATAAAAAGAAGCAAAAAGTGAAAGAAAAATTTAAATATTAAAAGATGAAACACAGTCATGACTGAGATAGTCACTTTATTTCATTTGAGTACATTTCCAAAATAGCTTATTTACTGTACAACACAGGAAATAATGTTTATTATCAGTGTTCATTATTAGTAAGCTTATTTTTTTTGTTTTTTTCAATAAAATCAATACTCATACTAACAAATTTCATTGGTTCATTAGTCGTCATTATTCATTATTACTCATCACACATTTTGATGTCCTACAAAGTATGACTAAGTGTGTTTTAACTTTATAAAAGCCAGTTCATGGTCCAAACTACAATCAATAAATTAAATTAGGCTAATGCTATGAAAATAAAATGTTTGCTTTGATTTGTACTGCTGTAGTTCATCAGGGATGTTCCCTGTGAGGTAGAACATATACGTGACCTTTTTTCTCCAATAGGTTAATAGCTCTTCCTGATCATTGACCTCTGTGGTGGACGGCAGCTCAGACTCGAGTTGACCTGACAGAGTGAGACAGACGACCAGACAGCAGGAGAACTGCTCTTCATCAGAGCCGACTCCCACTTGAAGAACTCGCATCCCTTCTGGACCCTGCCTCCGCTGCCCGACCGGCGTACAGGGCAGCAGTAGAACCCTCGGCCGTGGTTTGGACCCCCATTGGACACGATCTGATGCTTAGCCCGACGCCCACACGCACACAGCGGGGACGTGATCCTCTGTCCACCTTTCGCTGCCCCAGAAATGGAGGAACGATTGGTGCGTGAGGAGAGGGTGTTGACTGACAAAGAGGAGAGGACACTCTTGGAGGCGCAGAAAGAGCCAAGTGAGGAGGAAGTGGAGGGTTTTGTTGGGTCTGTGAAGATGGTAAATAAAGATTTTGGAGCCTCTTTGTGCTTTGTGATCGTCGCTTTGGGTCTGGCAAATGAAGTATTAGGGGTGGAGGTCTTTTCTGGGATGAATGGTTTGTGCCTGAATGCAAAGGGTGTGTTTGTTTCATCATTTTTATGAGGTTCACTGGACTTTTCTTGTACTTGTAGTCGAGAGTTTTTAAGTTCTGTTTTGTGCTCATTTGATCTGGAGTCTCGACTAACAGCTTTAGGCACAGCGAAAGAAGTGCTGGGCTCTGAGACAGTTGGATGCTGCCTGTGATTAGACACATTAACGTGGGATCTCGTCTTCCCTGTAGATAAAAACGCCGCTGATGTTTTACAGGTCATCTTTTGAGTTTTAAAGTTGTTTACAATGCTCACTGTTTCTCTCATATCGTCCTGTAATGAGACCTGATCACCTGATGGATCTGTATCATCAGACTCCTCCCAAACATGACATCCGCTGTCAAAATCTGACACATAATCAACGTCGAATTCTGTCTCTGTTTCACCAAAAGCATCGTCACACTCCAACACAACGTCGTCATAGGACCCACACCTGTCCTCTGTTTCCACTAGAAGTTCTGCATCTTCCTCCTCCTCCTCCTTCAGTCCGACTGCTGCTCCTGTTTTTGATGACTGGTTTGAAAGGCAGCCCACAACAGTCGAACACATAACAAGGCTGCTGTTGTTGTTTGGTGCAGGACAGTTTCTCACAACCTCTGCTGTAACCGACCTCCTGTTCTGTCCCCACGGTGGCGTTGTTGTACCGTTCAGCAGTGTCTTTGGTGTGATCAGGCTTTGAACAGATTCCCGAACTGAACTCGAGTTCTCCTTTGTGTTTAAACCCCTCGTTTTCACCTCTGAACATGATTTTCTCTGACATGATATGGAAGGAATCTTGAATACTGAGGGTTTGTTTATGGTGTTTTCTTCTTTATTATCAGTGTTGGACTTTTCTTTCTTGTTGTCTGCAGCTGTGTTCCCAAACATGGGTTTAACCATTAGAGGGGTCTATGAGAAGAAGACAAGATGAGAGAGGTAATCAGTAATTCATATAATACACATTCCTGACTTCTCTTGAAACTGTATTGTCAAACAAATTCTGTCAGTTGTTATTGGTGCAATGCTGTAGGGTTTACTGTCTCTATTCAGTGTCCAAAATGATTTATTTCACATTTCAGGCAACATTTTTTTTTATATTAAAGGGTAACTTCAGTAATTTCAACCTAGACCCAATTTTCTTATGTTTTTGTGTCCAAGTGACTAAAGAGGACAATAATCTTTGAAATTGGTTCACTATTGAGCGAGAGGCAAAACTCATCTGCAATATAATCCTTATGGACACCTACACACTGTCAAAGTCCAGTATGTTCACTAAAAGTGCTTGTTTTGCCACCAACAGGCTCAGATTGTTATAGTAAGTGTCATGCAGCATTATTGAAAGGATCCCTACAGAGATGGACCTATTTTGAAAGAGTAAGGTAAGTTTTATTTAACCAGAAATGTCTGTTTTATCGCTCTCACAAAACTCACCAGACTCCCTTTACAGAGACAGTAATTTTATTATTATCAAACACACTTCATTCAAACTCGACAGAAACAAAATGAAACTCACCAAAAACATCTTGGTTCATCTTTCCGAGGCTCACCAATAACCAACTCTGGTTGTTTTGTTGAAATAAACTGTTAATTCACCATGATAGAAGGTAAAAATATTCAGGCCACATACAACGTTTCTCTGTGCTGCTTCTTTAATGTCTGTCTTTGCTTTTGCTCCTCTCCTGCTATTCACACATAACACGTTAAATTACGTGTTTAATTCGATGATGATTGATGATTGTTGTAACAGAAAAGTGGTGAGACAAACTAAGACGGTTGAATGAGGATGAGGATGATAAAATTACTGTTTCTGTGAAGGGAGTCCGCTTTGTTTGGCGAGAGCAATAAAACAGCTGTTTCTGGCTCAAGAAAAGGTCTTTCTCTGTTGGGATCGCTTCCATAATGCTGTCAGACACTTAAAATGACAAGTGGCGCCTGTCAGTGGCGACTTCAAGAGGCCAAAATAAACAAAACTAATCAATAATGCCGAATTGTCAACAATCCACAGTAGGAACTGGATTGGACTTACTTTGACAGTGCACAGCTGCACGTTACATTATATCCAGGCGGGGGGGATTAGGAGTTGGGATGCATCATTGGACGGCGGCCACTCACCCTCACCAGGCTCCTGGTGATCTTCATCACACACCCATCCCTCATCATCCTCGCCGCCAACTGCGCTGTATTTCGGGCGTCATCCAAACCTGAAGACAGAGGAAAAACAACACACATCAGATTAGATTAGGCCTTTATTTTTTAGACTTTTTAGGTTTATTTGAACAAAAAACAGTTTTTATTTTCATACCAGAATGTTCTCTCCCTGAAAACTGTATTCCCAGATCCTGTAGCGCCCCGTTCAGGCCTTTGGGTTTTCTGTCGTAAAACAACTGAAAAATACAAAAAAAAGGTTAATCACAACATGAGTAGTGCTGAAATGAGCAGGCTTAGTCCAAGTGATTATTTAACTGACAGAAAGTTTTAGCAGTGAGTGGTTAATCTAATTACCATTTATTAAATGAAAAATATTTGTTTTTGATTAGTTTCTAACATGTCGCTTGCTGCTTCTCCTGGTTTCATGTCATTAATAATTTAATACCTTTGGGTTTATGGACTGTTAGTCAGATAAAAAAGCATACGAAATACCAAACTTTGGGCTCTGGTCACTCAACTATAACTGTAAAATATTCTTTATTTCATGAACTCAACAATCAATAATGTAACTGGTGCATAACTTTAAGTAAGAGTGAGAAAGCATGAATGACAACAGATGTGTAAAGACAAAGCTTCCACTTACCCTGTACGTGCTTCTCAGGTCTATCCAGCTGTTGAGCACATCAGGTTTATGGAGCTGCTTGCGTTTACACTCGTATTGCAAACAAACACCAAGATCCCAGTCTGATACGCAACGCAGAAGGAGGCACATTGAAGTTAATAATCTGTTTTCAGTAATTTTAAAAATCCAACTGGGTGAAAATAAACCATGCAGTTGTGGTAAGGCAGCCTTTTCATTGCATGTAATGCAGTGGTGCTACATTCTGCCAAATTCAGTGTTACTGTACAAGATTAGTCATGATGAAAATGAGTTAGTATCCCAAAATAATGAAAAAACTTTCTCAAAATAAGGACTTAGTATGTCAAAAATCAAGAGTTAGTTTCTTAAAATAATGACAAAGTTTGACAAGTTTCTCATTATAACGAAGTGCAGGATCTTTCTTCCCCAACACACTGGCAGAAATTGGGATAATCCTGAGGCAGAGACCAATCATGATGGATGTAAGGTAACTGAAGCTGTAGACCCATGCAGTTGACTTTTACCTGACCACGTGACGAAAGTACACAGTTTTTGAGAAGCTGAAGGTGCAGAAGACTTCTGTTGTGTGTTGGCAAAGACCACACCCATATTGAGCTGCAGGTTTTGCAGCCAGCGGCTGAACCGAGAAAGACAGATCTGAAGGGGGACTCCTGCCTCAACTTGCATCTGAGAGACGGAAACATGAAGTGATAAGATATAACGTAAACTACGGTGCATGACACTGGAAAGTGCACTGGCATGTTTGTAGCAGTGTACTTGTGGATGTTACCTGTGTAATCCCAGTCAGCTCAGTGCAGAACTCGGACAGAACGGGGTGCTCCTGGGGTTGAACATAAGTGTGAAACTCGGACTCAATCTCCCCTGTGGACGTGTTCAACAGAACAGCAGGAAATTCAACTGTGGAGTAACAGGAAAGGAATGAGGGACAGGTCTTATCAGCAATAAGGGTGAAATAAAACAGCCCACATGTAACAGATCCAGCAAAAGGCTACTTACTGATTTCCTGGCTGTAGTTGTTTTTTTCTCTCCAGCAAGTTGACTCAAAATCAATCACAATCAGGTATGAAAATATTTGATCTAAATGAAAACAGACAGTATTATACAAGTGCAACAGTGTTGAAATGTACTGACAAGAGGATCAAGCTTAAATATTTAAGAGACAGTTCACACCAAAATAAAAAATACATGTTCTCCTCTCATCTGTAGTGTAACATTTGTGATTTGCTGTGATGTGATTTGCAAAGTTTTGGAGATGTCTGCCTTCTCTCCAGTATAATGGAACAAGATGGTACAAGATGACTTATGGTGCTCAAAGCACCAAGAAAATACATTTGAAAAACTCAACCACTATGTGTTTTTCCAGAAATCATGACCCAGTTAATCCACAGGCTTTGTTGTGAGCAGTTTCATGTAAGAATTATTACGCCTGCCGACTGAATCACGCATGCATCTACTCATGGATGAGATGCTCACACTTGCGAAGAGATGTGAACACTACTGGCATCCTTGTCAGCTGAGCTGTAACCTGTCATACATGATTTCTGGAAAGGGTTGAGTTTTATAGATGCATTTTTGGGACTTTTTTTGGTACCACAGAATAAGTGCCAGTTACATCCAAGAGAAGGCAGAGATCTCAAAAGCTCAGCAACTCACACCAAAAAGTATCTAGATGGAAAAATAGCACTAGAGGTATTTTTAATTTTGGCGTGAACTGTCCCTTTAACTCTGTGTCAACATTATCAATTGAAATATTCACACTTACTCGATACCAATGATTTCTTTATCCCATTAGAGGACTTACTCCGCTGCCTCAATAACCCCAATTCTCTGTGAAGGCAAGAAGAGATTGAGGAAGCTTTGTTATAAGTCAGTAACGTTAAACTTTAGCACCGACTTCTTGTTGTCAAATCTAAGCGATAGTGAACACATGAGAGGCACAAACTAGGGCTAAGTATTGTTGACCATTTTAAATATAACTTTATATTTTAAAACAATATTCAAGCACTCAACGTAAAACACATTTTTTTTTATAATCGGCTATGTTAATTAGTAAAACATTCAAGTTTATTGCAGCACGTCTTTGTCTTCCCAGTTTGTTATTAGGTTAGCTGTTTGCTACCGCTACATGCTAAAGGCTTACTATCGTCCGTTACTTACTTTGCCAATTTCTTTGTAGCCATAACGTCGACTTCGGATCTCCAACGATAATTTAACAAAAATATAAAACTATACATGAGTCTTGCCACTAGAAAACACATCAAAATCGCGCTGATTTTTCAAAAGTTCATCCATCGATCTGCGGTTGATTAATTGGAGCTGCAAGTCAACGAAATCAACTGCAGAAACAAATAGTCGATCACGTTAAGGCCGAAAGTTTACCGAAAGCGAACGAACCATACTTCCGGTTCACTATTTCGTTTTCAAAACAAAAGCATAAAATCCGACAACGCGAATTAAAAACGTTTATTTGACGCCATTGTGTCGGTGTGACACATAGAGTGCGATTTTATCAGACCAAGCACCGTCAAATCTACGCAATTTTAGCCACATGCACCTAAAAAAAGACACTGAAATAGCAAATACGGTAGTTAATTTTTCGTCACACACCGGAAGTAGTGATTGTGTTTTGTAGCTTTATATCACACAGTGTAACGTGCAGCAGTGCTTGTGCCTTTAACCATGTGTTTTTAGCCTTTACCGGTGGTGGAAAATCATGAATGTGGAGCTTACAGGACCAATAACATCTGGTATTTACACGTTTTTATTGTAATTACTGTTCTCACGCATATATCCAACTCATAAATACTTCTAAATCATAAACGTATACGTGTATATTCTTTTAGAAGATGTTAGCTAGCTAACTTAAATGTGTCGTCTTTCCCGTTTAACTGTTATTCTAATGAAATTCCCCAGAAGTTCTACTGTCGAACGAGTTTATTTTAATTTATTTACCTGACAGATGCTGCACAAACACTTTATCCTACAATAACTGTGTATACTTGTAATGCATACATGAACTCATAAGAGGATAAAGTAACCCAAAGAGAACTTCATGCCATTTAACTTGTGTTGCTTCAGTGTTAAAGTAACCGAAATTAACCCAGTTCATCAGCAGGATATACTAAAACACTTTTACAACACTTTTATAACATGTTAAACAGTCACCTGGTGTCTCCTCTTCTTCAGTGGTACTGGTGAAAAAATGTTGAAGTATATCTGTCCAATTGAGCTGGATATCATTTGATTTTTTTTTTAAAAAAATTACACCAAAACATTATTTGTCTTGGTAGCGTACCTCACATTTAGTACGTTGAAGAAATTTATGGGTATGAGGGAACTTTTAATTTTGTGTTACTGCTTGACATGTTGACCTGAGAAGTCTCAGTGGGCTCAGTGTTATGTTAGGAGGTGGCCGCCTGTCTGGAGGTACAGATAAGATGAGCCTCTCGATCCCCTTAATAATAAGAAACTGAGTCATTTTTCTGTAAAGAATCTTCTCTGCTAACATATTTGTGTTGTATTTAGAGGATCAGTTAACCCCAACAATCAAAAATGCTTATTTTTCCTCTGTCCTGTAGGGCTGTTTGTCCATCTTGATTGTTTTGGTGTGAGTTGCTGAGCTTTTGAGATGTCTGCTTTCTTTTGGATAGAATGGAAATAGGCGGCACTTGGCTTGTTGTGCTCAAAGTGAAAAAAATCTAAAACTCAAAGCAGTGTCTCTTTCCAGAAATCAAGAACTACTTTCTTTCTACACATACATAGAAAGACAGTAGTTGCTACATCAAAACTTTTGCATTAAACTTTTGATATTGGGATGAACTGTCTCTTTAAACTCATATATTCAAGGAAAAATAACTGAGAGTCATCAAGTTATTCTTTTTTCCATCAAAGTGAAAACTGACCTTCCATTTTCCACGTCAGGATCAGGCCTCTACTGTAAAAATGTTCTTCTATGCCCCCAGTCTCTCTTTTTGTCTTAGACGTGTATCATGTAGTTTACCTGTTATTTCGACTAAATTAAAACTCTAGTAGTTTTAAGTTATTTTTTATTGTTATTTTTTTTTATCTTAAAACATCTTTTCTTTATCCTTTCCCCTCTATTTATTTTATCCTCGCTCAAGGCAACCACAGTCTAAAATACAGTTTAAAGTAGTGATTTAAAGGAGCAAATATCTGATCAAAAAATAAGTCAAAAACACTGGAAGAATCAATCAAATCCAACTTTTTGACTAACTTCATAAATAGAATATAAACAATACAACAGGGCTCCAACAGTCAGTTGATCAAAAATGAATCAGCTAAGAATTGATTAATTGTTTCTGTCATTTTTGAAGCAAAAATGTCAAATATTTGCTGGTTCCAGCTTTTTAACTGTAAGGGTTTGGAGGTTTTTGTTGTCATTTCTGATTGTAAATGAAGAGTCTTTGGGTTTTGGACCATTTGTTGGACAATAGAAGCAATTTGAAGACATCGTGATTAGCATTTTTAACATTTCTTTGACATTTTATAGACTAAATGATTAATTGATTAATTGGGAAAATAATCGGCAGATATGTCGATGATGAAAATAATCATTAGTTGCAGCCCTACAATACAATACAATGCAAATTTAAAGAGGAACATATCAAATGATATAGTTTGGCATTTGACAGCCAGGAGAGAATGTCATTGCAAATGTCCTTTTTTTTTTTTTTTTAAATCTCCCAGTAGAAACTTCAACTTGAACATGGAGCCTTCATCATCATCATCATCATCAGCAGCAGCAGCAGCAGCAGCAGCAGCAACCTGCAATGGAGAGAAAAGAAAGAATGTCGACCCCACAGCGCACAGAGAGGTCAAGAGGTTAAAAACTGCGCAGGAGGGCAAGGAGACGCCGGAGTGTGAACGTTCCTCCCACTCACCGAGGATCTCTGTGCCACTTGACCGCCTTCAACAACCAATTACAGTGAGCGAGCTGACGGAGCTGCTGCATTATGCCGCTCTGGGGAAAACAGGTGGCATCAAACAGCCCAGGTAATGACGGAGGTAGTAAGATCTCATCAGGTCTCATCAAATAACTCTCTGGAACGTACTTAGACTGCGTCCCTGCGCTCCAACAATAATCTAAATGATCTATTTTAAGTTTTCCGTGCTGCAGACGACACCACTTACACTTCCCCCGTGTCTGTTGTAGGTGGTGTCGTCTCCTCCATCAGAAGAGAGTTAAAGCTGTGAATGTGGTGATCGTCGAGGGCCTGAGCCAGAGTCACTTTTACAAACATTACCTCACCCTGCGACACCTCAGGACCAAATACACCACTGTGAGTAACCACAGGTGATGAAGATGCACTTAAAGGGAAAAATTATATTCAGTGTCTGTGTTTTGGGTTATCATTAGTTGTTGTTGTTTTTTTTTTTTATCTCTCTGCATTAGAGGGTCACCTTCACGCCACCATCTTCTGACATGGCATCAGAAATCTTCAGCAGTGAAGTTCCTAAATCAGATGTTCTGTCTCTTTCCCAAAGTCACAATGAAAGCAGTCAGTTGCACAAAGGTGAGAAAGTGGATTTTTTCTGAGTATGTGTATGTCTACAGTACTTCATTAAAATGCTGTTTTTCGTTTTTCAAAAAATTGCGATTTGGTTGTGGCTCTGCAATTTGCATATTGCATTTGGCCAGTATTGCAATTTTATTGCAGTTGCGATTAACTGTGCAGCCCTAATAAAGGCAACACTTGTGTTTTTTGCTTCTACTCCCCATGAGTTAAAATTAAAGATCTAAGAAAGGCCAGTAAACGGCGGCTCTAAAATGTGCAGTTTTATCATAAGACACAAAGCCACAGATGCTGCAAACTTTGAGGGAGTGTGCATTTGGCTTGCTGAATACCAGTGCATTAAAAAATCATTTCTTCCAAAAATCTGCACAAACTATCAGAAACCATCCCAGAGAGGCTCGTCTTTGTGCTTGTCGTCCTCACCGGGGTCTTGATCCGACTCATCGTTGTAACCTGCTGGCATCTTGCACTTTGAATGATTTGATGAATCCTGGTTTACAGTGTACCAGGCAGAGACGGCAGACAGTGTCTTTATTCATGATAAAACTGCACATTTTAGCGTGGCCTTTTGTCGCCACCAGTCGAACGCACGCCTGTGCAATAATCCTGCTGTTTAATCAGCATCTCTGTATGTCACGCCTGTCAGCTGGATGGATCGTCTTGGCAGAGGAGAAGTGCTGACTAACACGGATTTAACACACATTTGTGAACAAAACCTGAGAGAAATAAAACTTTTGTATGATAGAAAAACAAAAGTATTTCTATTTCTGTTGAGTATATATTTTCATCAGTGCATATATAAATACATTATGACTATAACTAGATATTATCTTAGATTCTGGTTGTCAAAAAGTAATGATGCAGCCCACTGGACTTCAACCATTCCTGATTTTTAAAGGCTGCTGTAGTTAAATGTTTAAATATTTTCTGAACTTATTCAACTGTAGGCGATGAAATGTACAATGGATGCTTCATATCCACAGTCTATTAAACTGTTAGTCAAAATAATAATCTGTAATTAACTTCTGACGGATTTAATATTGATCCCCAGAATATTATCACATTATTATATATATATATATATATATATATATTGTGTGTGTGTGTGTGTGTTATTGTTTGCTTCTGCAGCTCTCAGGAGTCACCCAGTCATCACAAAGTTTGGGACAAAGAAGAGAGGACTGACAGCGTATGTTCTCAACCAGGAGGAGATGATCAAGAGACGCTATCCTGTCAAAGGTGAGTCTGTCTCTCATGATGTCCACAGGAAGACAAGGATCTTAGCAATCATACTGTCTGCTATCGTGTTCTACGTCCTTACTCAAAAATGGGTGTGAAAAGTGCAGACTAAGCGTAGGTAAATAGCTCAAATGGAGAGAAGGAGATGCTTTCAGTGTTAGTCAGGTCAGTGTGGACGTGTTGTCTGTCTCCATCTCCACATTCACACACTTTTTGTGTTCCTTGTGACGCAGGGATGCCCGGCTTTGAGGAGTTTGTTTGCACAGACAGTGTTGACTGTGTGACTGACAGCAGCCCTCTGTATGGACTGGACTGTGAAATGGTGAGATGCTCTCAAATATACACTTTGCATCTTGGAATCCAGCTATGCAGTTCCAAACAATCATTAACAAATCCATGTGCCATACAATATTGATAGACTGGAACCGTTATTGTGATGTTTTCTCCAGCAGTGTTTTCTAGTTACACCAGTTTTACAACATTTACAACACAATATGTTTTGAATATGCTGCCTTAGAACAAATGAGAAGGTCAAGTACTGAAACATTGCAAATAAATGCTGCATTGCAAGTCAGACAGTGTGAAGGAGTCCTTTTGCAATGAATAGACTGGCAGAATTTGGATTACTATACTCTGGATCACCTGTAATTATCAGTTTGTCCTTCCTCTCTAGTACTGTCTCCACTTATTTCAGTATTTCTTAGCATCCCGTAATGATGATTTTATAACTTCTGTGGGCGAGATGTTGCCCACGTATTGATGAGTTTTGTGCCCTGAAGCAGTGTGTCCATGTTGTTGCCTCAGTGTCTCACAGAAAAAGGGAACGAGTTGGCTCGTGTTTCTCTGGTGGACAGTGACGGGAACTGTGTGATGGATGAGCTGGTGAAACCGCAGAACCGCATCCTCAACTACCTCACCAGGTAAACACACACACACCTAACTGCTGGGTTGTTGTAATCTTTTCTCCATCTTTCTGCACCGTAGCGCTCGATGTAGCCATTATTGCATCCATATTATTCCTAAAGTCCAAGTCGACTCCACAACCCAAAAATCTTCAGTTTACTGTCAGAGAGGAGTAAAGAAACCAGAAAATATTCACATTTAAGAAGCTGGAATCAGAGAATTTGGACTTTTTTTTCCTTAAAAAAATCACTCACACCGACTAATCAATGATCAAAATAGTTGGTAATTAATTTAATTATTGATTAATAACAGATTAATTGATTAATTGTTGCAGCTCTCGTAAGATGCTAAGCCTCCTCACAGAAAGGTGTTACATTTTGAAACTTTGTTTTCCTTTAATTTGTCTCCCTTCTGTTTATATAATTGTGTCATGAACCATAATTTTGGTTGTTTATGTAATAACATGTATATGATTATAGATGTGTTATTTACTGCAGCTGTTAAGGTGCTGGAAAAGCTTGAAAAGTGCTTGAATTTGACTTCAGAAAAGGCGAAGGAACCCTGATTGCAGTAATGTTCACATACGGTTCTCGTATAATTTTGTCTCCTCTTCTTTGTGGTGCATTATGGGTCAAAAAAAACTTTTTTCAAAAAAAAATGCTGTGATAAAGACAAGACGGTGAACACAGTGAAACAGTAATGAAAGCTGTTTTCCTCAAATATTTTTGTATACCATGTTGGAAACTAGTATGTCTGATTATAATCTGTTAAATTTTACGGTTTTACATTAAAACATATGTATATTTATTTTCACAAACCATTAAATTTTTCTCCAGACACATCATGGTAATGAATTTGTGACTCAAAACTCAATTAAAAAAACATAAAATGTTGTTTTTTTTTAACAAACATGAACTGTGTCACATAATATACATTGTGTTATTTCACATAAAAGTTAATATTTTTAATTTTTCATGATTATGTCCCTGAAATCTTCACATACTCAAATCACCCAAATACTCAAACTGGTTTATGTTTGATAGCTAACATCAACCTTTGTGTTAAAATGTTAAAATACATCTCTGTCTTCTGATAGGTTCTCTGGTATAACTGCGGCGATGCTGCGACCAATCACGACCACCCTGCGGGACGTTCAGGCGAAGCTCATGGCGCTGTTGCCGAGCGACGCGGTTCTGGTGGGACATTCACTGGACAACGACCTCGTGGCTCTGAAAGTGAGTTACTGCTGACATTGAGATTTCTGCTCGTGAGGATTCAATTATCAGGACGTGTCTGAGTCCTGAGTTTGGCGTTCTTCTGTTTTCTTGGGGTTGTTTGAACGTATCATCGTCCTGAGGGTGTGTTTAGCTAAAACATGCTGACACCATCTGTAGCCTTTAAAGCAAATGTGTGGACAACAGCCTGCATCGCTGGCTGCCACAGTATATCTCTGATAAGACCACTGGGGGTGCTGGAAAGTTGGAAATATTCAGACTCTGCCCATAATTTGCTGAACGTTTAGCTTTTTTCAAATACTGGTCTGTCTATAAAAGTTTTTTTTTTTTTACCAAGTTAAGCGTCTCCAACAAAAACAAACTTAGCAGAATCAAACTGCGTGCCTCCAAAACCATCTGCCTTCCCTCTCCAAACCTCTCCGACATGAACAACAGAGCCATCAGACGCCGAGCGCTCACAATAGCAAACGACACTGATCAACCCCTCAATCAACGCTTCACATTGCGGCCATCTGGTCGGAGATGCTTTAAAACGGAGAAGAGCTCACTTCAGCAGGAGTTTTGTCCTTTCTGCCAGAGCAGCTCTGAACCAACTGTCTCACTGATGCTGGAGCTAAATCTAAAATCATCCATATTCAGAGGGGAATAGATGCACCGTTTTTTTTTTCCTGTGGGTTGAACTTATCACACTAATTCCTCCTTCACGATTTGTGGAGGTTTCAATTAAAATCTGTGTTTCAACTTGAGAAAAGCGTTAGTTAACTTTACTGTCCACAATGTGAGACATTTTTGTTTGCTTTCAGCGCTCACAAAAAAAACAGAAAACAGACAGCTGAGAGCAGGAATCATGAGACAAGGAACACGATATCAGTAACATTCATGTCATTTTTTACACTGTCAAAAATGTTAGTGTTTTAAAATCTTAAAATTACAGCAGTGCATTACGACCGTAATATAATAAAATAAAAACATCTGAGCCAATGGAGGATCACAATATTCCACGATTTCCTAGATTAAAGTAGTAAATTTATGAGAAATTCATGAGGAAAAATAGTTGGATATTCTCTGAGATCAAAGTAGTATATTTACAAGAAAGAAAAGACATTCTCTCAAATTAAAGTAGTAAATTTGCAAGAAAAAAAACTTTGATGTTCCCTCAAATTAAAGTAAATTTACGAGAAAAAACTCAGAGAGAATATTAAATTTCCTTCTCATAAATTTGTGATTATAATGACATATATTTGTTAGAAACAACAGAAATTCTCTGAGATTTAAATCACGAGAAAAAAGGAACTACAACCTTCTTGATGCACAAAAGCTTCATCCAAATCAGCGTGCAGTTTTGTGTTTAACGCAGCTGATTTGGATGTAATGAGGCGACGACTTTGAAATACTGTTTTTCCATTTTTTCGGCAGGGAAATTTACAACTTTAATCTCTGAGGTTTTTTTTTTCTCTGAACATTACCCGCCTCCCCGGCTCCATAATTTTTCTGCCTCCGTGCTGCCAACAGCTGTGGGCAGAGGCATTATATTTTTGGGCTTTTTTCGTCCGTTGTTTTTGCCCATAACTGTAGAATTTATTCGGCAATCATGACAAATGGTAAAATGATGAAGTGATGACATTTTATATCCAAAAGGTCAAAGGTTCAGCTCTCTATCACTCCTCTGTACTCCTCTGTAACAATAGTCTCTGCATGAAGACAGTATGTTTCACACCAGAAATTATTCACTCGAATCATACATGTCAGTATAGTTATTAAACTCCCTGAAAGTCTTCATTTCATGTATTTTATGAGTCTGGACAGATGTGGATATAAACTTGTCTGGTTGGTGGAGGAATATAACCGCGAGCTGGTAATTCTAGCTCAGATATATTCTGGAGAGATGTTTCATTTTGGAGAAACTTTCTTCAAGCACGGATCCATTTTCTCTATAAAAAGCCGAAGTTGTGACCGTATTGTGTTTGCGTCTCCCTGCAGCTGATCCACCGGCATGTAATCGACACCTCGCTGCTGTACAGGAGAGAGTTCGGACAGAAGTTCAAACTGAAGGTCCTGGCCGAGACGCTGCTGAGGTATGTTTTCTCTCCGTCGGCGTCTCTGCGTCTGTCAGCCGCCACGGCCAGTAATTGCATTTTTCCACCTGTGTCCCAGGAGGCAAATACAAACTGAGGAGAAGACGGGTCATAATCCCACTGAGGACGCTGTGGCGGCCCTGGAGCTCGCCCAGTACTTTATTAAAACAGGACCTCGCCAGGTAACACATTTCTGTCAGACACACACACTCTCTCTCTCTCTCACACACACACACACACACACACACACACACACACACACACACACACACAGAGTCGATGTAAGATTTTGTGTGTATTCTCACTGTCTATCAGGTTGTAGAGCTTCACCTGGAGGAGCTGTGGGGATATACGATAGTGGAGGAGGCCGCTGACCCCGAACCTGCACCCACACCGAGTCACAGGTACAAAAACGTTACACAATCTGTAAACCTTTTTGTATTCTTTGCAGCTCGCTGCAGTTACTCAGACCGTGACCACACTGAGTCGGGTAAACCACATCTTCCCTCTGGGTTTTTGGCTTTAATTGTGAGCCAGCATTTTTCTCTTTATGGCGGATTCACATTTTAGCTCAGCAAAATGTAGCTTTTGAAAAACTCCTCAGATCTCCTCTGCAAAGACCAGCAGTGGAAAAAGTGTTCAGATCTTTTACCGAAGTACCATTCAGGACAGCTCTTCAGAGCTGAAACCACATGAAAAGTTTTTAGTGATCTGTGGTTCTCACAGGACAGCAACTCTACAAACATATGATGATTTTATAGAACGTAGCTCAACCTTAAACATCTGCAGCAGTAAAATGTAACAAACACATTGATGGAGCAGTATAGTGAATATATTGAATATTACAACATCATAATAAAGAAATGTCTCGATACCAGTGCTGTGTAAGCTCACACTTAAAAAGAAGCAACTCAAATGTCAGTTCACAGAGATTAAAATAAACTAGTTCACACTCGTTGGTCATAATTTAGAAAGTTCACAGTCTCAGAAATGAGATATGATATCTTATACCTTCAGTAATTAACAATAATTTACAATAGTTTGAGAAAGGTTTACACTACAGCCCACAGCAAACCATCATACTGTCGAAATGTTCAAGCAGCGAGTCGAAATTCCAACTTTCCAGTTTAAATTAAACGCACCATAATGCATGAGAACTGCAAGGAGATGAAGAGGGAGACGAGCCAGACGAGACTTTTCTTCTTGTGACACAAACTCCAGTCTGCGGTGTAGTTCATCCTTCATGCTACACGAACAACCCAAGTTTTTATATCACCTCGACATCTTCACGCGCTCCTTCTGTATCTGCTGCAGTCTCGCTTCTGTTGGAATCGGCTGACGATGTGAGTGCCATTAATCGCGCCCAGGAGTGAACGTCGCTCACTTCCTGTTGAGTTTAGTTCATCAAAAATATGAGCATGTTCAATGAACGTTTTGTTTTTCTGTAATGGCCGTCGAAACACTACCGCTTTTGTCCACAGGGGCCTGCAGGTATTTGTTACTAATCGAGGGATTCTGCCTTTTCTTCACAGCGTGAAACCCGTCTCATCACATATGTTGCTGCAGTTTTATTTGACCAGTTGTCCGTCTTTATTTCTTGTGCAGGTTTGCTGACGTACTCCAAACACTTGGCCGGTCTGTGGCCTTTTTAGGAAAGCGTTCTGACGTCACTCTGGATCTGTCCAATCAGCTGTGGTACACTTCTGACAAAGAGGTGAGACACGAGGAGCTGCAGTTTCGATTCAGGAGCCGACCTTTACCTTATCAAACGCTTAAGATTTGCTCAGTTTTCAAACCAAAATATATATTAATTTGTTTTCATTTGTGGTGCACATACAGCAAATCTTCACAAGATGTTTGCTGGTTTACATATTTGTTGGATATTAGGATATTTGTCTCCATTCAGTTTGATTATCTTTAGGTATCTGGTTTGGATGAAAAATCTTTAGTGGCATTTCTGCCTAATTTGACACTGAACAATGAGGTGACAAAGAGGTGAGATGAATGGAGATGCTCTTTTTGTTCGTGAGATGACTTTAATGATCATTGATTATTTTATAGATGAATGTATATTTATCAGCTCGCTGTATCTTTTAATAAAGATCAGAGATGACAGGCTGCTGCCTTCGCACCCTTTTGCCTTGCCCTTCCTCATCTCACCTCTGATACTTCGTCCTTCAGGTGTTGGCGTCTTTCAGGAGACAGACCAAGCGTCCGTTCCTCTCAGTGCTCCAGCTGTCGTCCTTCTCGGACCACTTGAAGAGGCGCCTCCCTCACCAGGAGCAGCAGCAGCAGTACCGCAGGGTGAAGCATTTTATTCAGACCATTATCAGTGTGAAAGGTCTGAGTGTTGTTTTAATGTGCTGCTTCATGTGTGTGTTTATCCTGCAGGTGTGTGCAACCCTGCGAGATATGTGCGTCGTGTTTGCCGGGCCGTTTCCTGATGGTTTCTCTGAGAGGGAAGTGAGGCGGCTGTTTCGTTGCTGCGGAGCGATTCGGAAAGTCAAAATGTTGAGCGCAACTGTCAGGGTATATCTCATCTACATTGTGATCCTTTGCTGAGTTGTATTTCTGTCACTGGTTAACACACCAACTACTGAATACTCCTTAAAGGGATAGTTCGGATTATTTGAAGTGGGGTTGTCTGAGGTGCACCAGCACGGAAGCTAAGCAATGTACTGCTGTGGACAGGGACAGCAGCAAAATGTATTTTAGCCACCTAAAAAAATGTGTATCAGCTATGTTTAGAACATTTTCACCACTTTACTTTGCTTTCTTGTCTTTGTCAGGCAGTCTTTTCTGAGGACAAACTGCAGTTATACAGGCCAAATATTGCACGTCCTCACTCAACCAAACTCCATTGGCAAAATCAGTAATTTTACCACACAGAACACAGGAGTTACTGGTCTACCGCTGCCTTGATTTGTTAGTTTGTTGATGTTATTGTGTGACTTTGGTGAATCCGAACAAACCTTTGAAAACACAGAAT
Source organism: Lutjanus erythropterus (assembly GCF_056507025.1). Classification (NCBI taxonomy): domain Eukaryota; kingdom Metazoa; phylum Chordata; class Actinopteri; order Lutjaniformes; family Lutjanidae; genus Lutjanus; species Lutjanus erythropterus. The sequence continues at coordinate 8,723,908 of NC_139319.1, forward strand.
TCACACAATAACAGAGACGAACTAACAGATCGAGGCAGCGGTAGACCAGCAAGTGCTGCTTCTGCGAGGTAAAATTACTGATTTTGACAATGGAGTTTGGTTAATTTGAAGAAAGTGATATTTGGCGGCGGTTTCCTGTCAGAAAAGGCTGTCTGATGGCATGACAAAGCTGTGATAATATTCTAAATATAGCAATATTGATTTTTTTTGTATGTGGCTAAAATACATTTTGCTGCTGACCCTGTCCACAGCAGTTCATTGCTTCCAACACCAGGCCTCCTGCTGCTGCTACAAACTGATTATTGACAGGTACCTCATGAAACCCCACTTTAAATAACCCAGAATATCCCTTAAGGTATGCTGATAATTACAACAAAACTAGTCCTGTAAAAAAAAAGTTCACTCTTTTAATCCTCTTTTTGGCTTCATTGATCTCACATATATTTCCTGACAATATTTTGGTCTCCAGGTTCATGCAGAGGTTGAGTTTGAGCTGCTGGAGGGAGCTGTGCTGGCTTTAAAAACTCTGAATGGACTTAATATGCAGGGACAGTCCATCAAGGTAACTGTACTCCCCTTTTTTCTTTTGATTTCTTTTTCTTATTCCCTTTACGTCACAGTTCAAGTTACGGTGAAATGTTACTTAGTTCACACAAAGTCTTTAAAGTTTGGAAAATGTTTAATTTTAACCCTTATTTTTTCAAGGTTAGGAATATGCTTGAATTTTAATATACTCTTTGAAAAATGCTTCCTGGATGCCTAATTATAGTTAAGATCAGTATGGCAGGAACATTTCTAGCAATTTAGAGCCTTCAATCATGACCAGTAAAGCTGCTCTTTCACTATAAAGCTCATTTTATATTGTACTATTATGTATAAACATATATTTGCTGCATACCGCCGTTAGAAATGGAGCACCATTAGCTGATAATTAGTCTGATCGGCCAAGTCAGTAGTCAATAAACATTATAAAACCATTAATCAGACCAATAACTAACAGCAATCAACGTTAGACTACCTTGTCATATTTTAATAATTGCAGAGTGTTTCTATAGTCGTGACAAAATGTTAAAAAATATACATATTAGGAGTTTGTATTCAAATAATATTAATATTAATATTACACCAAACTTCCTTTAAAAAATCCAAAGTTTTAACAACTTCAAACATGTCTGTATGAACACATAACTCTATAAACACAAAATAAAAGGTGTCATATGTCGACAGTATTTTTGTTATTTCAGCATCATCATAATCCATAAAGAGACAATTTCCTTATATACTTCACATTTTGATGTTGGTCACCTGTGCTGTTTTGGTGGGAGAAGACCGTGGGACTGAGAGGCGAACTGTTTAAAAAATAAATATTTTTCACTAAAGTACTTGCTGGTTGGTGGATCAGACACATGCTGAATTTATCACCAACTCATAACACTGTTCATTCGCTTTCTTATCGTATATGTACAGATGATTGATTGTGCAGTGTTTTGTTTTATTTTATATTTAGTTTTTTTTTTTTTTTCTGTGGCGGCACAGTAGCTCAAATCTTTGAAAATGCAAAGTTGCATGATCAAAAAGCAGGGATGCAAAAGCGCACGAGGGTGCAGCGGCTCCACTTGCTCCGTTGATCAGGCGTCTGTGCTGGTGTTTCATCTATACATTCATTCATGTAAGACGAAGATCTCTTAATTTTTTAAATGAACTGATTGCATCGTCATATTTGTCATTCAGACGTAGATTAGTCCTCTGTAAATCTCACGCTCTGGAAATTAGCGAGCATTAAATAATCATGATGAAAATATACAATCAGCATTAATATGAGCAGCTGGTAAGATTTACAAAGTGACAATATGTATTGATTGCTGAAGGAATTTGCAAATGCATCTATAGAAACAGATGTGATGATAAAGGCTTTGAGAGTCTGCAGATTTTTGGTTTAGGCATCTTGAAAGTGCTTGAAAAACTGTATGAACCTGACTGCTGTGTCTCTGACATGTTGCATGTTTGTGTGTGTTTTCAAGGTTCAGAGGCCTGTTTGTGCGTCAATGCTGGACCTGGATCTGACTCTTGATGCTCTGGAGAATGACTGTCTCAACTCCAGTAACCTCTACGCTGTTAAATTAAACGGCAGCATGGCTGAGTGCATACGCATAGCTGAAAAGGTCAATGGACACACAGTAGACGCAAAAAGTTCAGGTGTTAGGACAGCGAACGGGTTTCCCCCGGCTAAAGTCAACGGTACGCGGTTGCAGCCGACCACAAAGTCTAAACTGTCCGAGGAGACGGTCAGAGAGACGTTTTCTCACTTTGGCCCAGTGGAGAAACTTGTCCTGCCTGCCAAACCTGGAAAACATGCAAGACACGCGCACATACGTGAGTTAAAAGCTACAGTATATTAGTCTTTATATCTTGTTGCACTGTAAGTATGAGTTTATACATCGCTTCTGTGTCTCTTGTGGACAGAGTTTGAGAGTCCAGTGGACAAACTTGCAGCCCTCAGCTCTTCTGCGGACCTCTTGAAGGAAGACTACCTCATCTGTTCATCCCTGACTCCACCCCACTTACCTTCATGGGTTGCCATGACAACGCCAATCGCCACTGTGGATCCTGACGAGGGAGAAACAGCAGAAGACGAGGAGGGGACTCGCGTGGACACCAGTTCTCAGGTAAAGATGAGGCTGGATTGGCTCCAGGTGGTTGTCACACATTCCTAAAGCCACCGTGTAGAATTTTTCTGTGATTAAAGCTTTGAGAAAGCTTATTAAGTTTGTTGTGTGATTTTTAAGGGACTCTGGGGACATTGCGGTTACTAGTCCAGTGGTGAAGTCAGCTGAAATAGACAATGTGTCCACAAACATCTGCCGCTGATTTGCATTACAGTGAAGCAAACTGAAATCAGACAGCTGTTTTGTGTGTACATCAAGGACGTCAGTTGAGTAGGCGGTCCTTAAATGCAGCTCAGGACACACTGCTGGAAGGATGAAGTCACATGTGGCCCAGACCACCTCTGAATGTGGTCTGAGCGGTCAGATCTCAAAGCGTCCTTACTGCGTCTCAGGTGCATTCAAACCCGTCCACTTGTGATCAGATTGTCCAAGACGCATGTTAATACCAGGTGTAAACGGGGCTTTAGTCTGATCTATATAACAGCCATCATGGCTTTTACTCCGGAGCCAAAGTTGGAATTTTTAGTTTTTTGCTGTGAGCATAACGGCCACTTGGGGCTGCTGGTGCAGCTCTACCCTTGTATACTTGGTAGACTTTTTTCCCTGTTCTTGAAGCGGCTGTGAGTGAAAACTCAAGACAACAGCTGTTTGAATATCATAAATGACTGATTGTCCGGCCTTTCAGCTGGCAGGCTCAGTCAAACGTCAGAGTGAAAATGGAGCTTTTTAGATTCAGGCAGGCTGTGTTGGCCTAATTTTTCAAAACATCATGGAATCGCTTTCTTCGTTTAATCCTGCGAACCACATACACAACAGCAAAGTGATGATGAAGTCCAAACACATCGCAAAAAAACTAAAAAAGTACATGAGACAGAGTTAGTACCTTTGTGATGTGATTTTTCATGTAAGGTTTATTTATTGAGCACATTAAACAAAGAGGCAAATATGTACTGTAATCTGTGTAGGACCAGGAAGTGGATCTCATGATGAGGAAGTTGGACCGGCGCCTGCGGAAGCTCTTCAGAGCTCTCCCAGACGGCACCTTGTCCGTGGTCGTTTTGCTTGGACGCTCCAGGTGCGTACTGTGACCACATCTGTGAAACTCTGCCACCAAGTTATACGTTTCTAAACCTCCTCTCTTCTTCTTTTCTCTAGTGCTCATGGACACATTCCAGGTTTGTGCCTTATGGAGGTCAAGGACGGATCACGAGGAGAACAGTGACTACCTGGTCCACTGTGGGAATGATTTTAAACCTGCACTATCAACATCTTCCAGCTCAGTGATGCCTGATCTTGTCTGTCACTCGAATCAAGTGACATTAATGTTAAAATAAATCAGTGCCACAGACTTCTATTACACACACACACTCAGTTTTAAAGAGCTGAGAGATGTCTGCCTCAATGATATATTTTACTATTTATTAAGTCAAATACGTTAATTATCAAAACTACAAATCAACATCTGCCTTTGCTAAAAAATTATTTATACACCTCTAAAAATGTGTGATCATTATTGGAATTTTTGCCTTTGCTCTTAATGGGAAACTAATAAAATCAGTTTGGTATAAATTCAATCATGAACGCTGGACAAAGCACATAACTCAGTGTAACACACACTGAAGTCTTCCAGATAGTTTGATCCAGTGAAAAGAAATTAAGACAACTGTTTCCTGAGGCGACTGAAAAGACACCATGTCGGGTGAATGTATAATGTTACTATTAATTTAGTCATGTTAACTGTAAAGAAATATCAGTTTAAACATGATGACTTCTTTTAACTATGAGCAGTATTTATGCATTTTGTTACTGGACAGTAAAACTTGTTCTGATGCCAAACTTTGTCTTTTCATTATTGACTTTCAGCAACCATTCATGGTATTGATCATTCCAGAAACAGGTCCATTAGTCACAGCAGACAGTCTGACTTGTCACTGAAGGGAAATCACAGGTGGCCCTGTCATTCAGATCTCCCAGTGTGCACGGTACGGACCCCGAGACTGAAGCAGCTTAATGGAATTCAGCCATCATTTATCTTATTGTCTACACTTGTGCTTTTCCTGCAATGATATTATGAGTGGATAATTTATGGAAATATTATCAAAATTGCAATATGGTCAAGTGCAAAATCCACAGCGCAGGAGCTGCAATTTTTTGAAGGTAAAATGTGTCATAGTAAACAGTACCAACCATGAATGAAGCATTGTGGCGCTGCAGAATTGCCTCAGCCTACAAGTCATATTCTCCAGATGTAAGGGGACATACTGTTTACAGACCACAGCAAAAAATCACATTATTTATGTATATTTGAGTACATGCCTTTGTAAAATGCTCAATTCTGCTTGGTCAATTCTATCATTCTAAGGTCTGTTATTTCTGTATAGCAGACTGAGCAAAACGTTGCTATGGATACTGTTCTGACCATAGACTCCGGTGGAGTAATAAAATAATCTTTAAATCCATTAAGTAATTTTAAAATGAATACTGTCAAATTATTTTTTGTAAATATACAATATGCAGGATAATGTACAGCAAGCAGGTCTTACATATTTTTTCAGAGAAAACGCAAAAATTACCTTTTCCACAAAAATTGTGACTTGCATCACAATCACAATATCTGTCAAAATAATCTCAATGTGATTTCTTTGGCATATGGTTCAATTCAATGTCACATGTCAAAATGTAAGCTTCAGAAGTTTTTGAGAACATGGTAATTAAAAAAAAAAGTTCTGGTAGCTCAGTTCGTAGAGCGTATGTCCCCCTGTAAGGACATGAGTGGGTTTGACTCCCACCTGCAGCCCTTTGCTACATTTCAATTCCTCGACTCTCCCCCTTTCCTGTCCTCACTTCAGTCCTATAAATTAAAGGTATAAAAGTGGAGACCATATGGAAATATTTCACTTGAATAAATAATATTGTGAACACTTCATTTTTAGTCAACTGTAGCTATAATTCCTTGTTTAGCAAATTATTTAGCCATTTAGTCAGTTTTCTTTATTCCAACAGGATCTCAGCATCTCCGCTTTCCAATCCTGTCACCCTTATAAAAAAATAATTTAAGATGTGCCATCTGACATCCTTGGAGCTCATTTTTTAATAATCCTAATGCCTAAAGACCTTTTTTTTTCCACAGCAGTCATATTGATATGAAGCAGTGGGGTAAACACAGGTGTTAGCAATGATACTAATTAAGGATCCTTAATTAAGCTTTTTCCAGTGAGCCAAGCTGCACTACAGCAGCACCCTGACTCCCTTTGACCTGAATGGAACCTTAATTAGAGTCACTGGTAACACCTGTGTTTACCCTCCTATCTGCTGTGAAAAAGGTCATGGTTTTGCCAGAAATTTGAAGGAGCTGTAAATAAAAGGCATGTGAAACAAAAAGTTCAAATATCAAATAAACATGAGTTTCAAACATGACAGATGACGTGTGACTAAAAACGTTAAGAATGTCCATCAAGAACAGAAAAGACGACAAAAAAACAAAAAACAAAAAACCAGAGGTACTAAGAAACATTCTTTAATTTTTTCCCTTTACAAGGAAATATTCAAGATTTTTAAACTTTATCTTATACAAAAATGTATACGTCATCTTAACGTTTACACCTTTTGCATGTGAACATACTTTGACATTGTTGCAGGTTGACACGGTTACAAAACATTGAACACAAAAAGGTAAAGAAAAACAATTCTGTACAAAAAAAACACAAGCACCTTTCATGAAGGATCAAAATGCCACCAATAATAAACATCACATTATCATTGATAAGCTTATATATGTCTGATAAAACTGGGGAAGTTGACAGAACTTTTAAAATGGAAAGAAATATCTGACTGCATTAAAATTCTAAATAACCCAGACATTGTAAACTACAGGACCTTTTTAAAGTGGTATTTTATCTCTCACAATGTATGAAACGGATTCACAGGGATACAAAGACGGAGAAAATGAACGTCTCCCTCACATGCACAAACTCACACACAACCCACACTCACAAAATATAAGACTGATGGAGGCGACGGTCATTAAAACTGATGAATGAGTTCAAAGTGATAGCATGGCTGTGGTGGCAGATTCCAGTCTGAACATGTCAGAGAATATGAACATTTCTGGAGTTTAGCTTTTAAGATGCTAGTGGTGTGTGTGTGCGTGTTTACCCGGAAGAGTTGCCTGCTCCTCTGGTACGAGATCAAAATATGGCAGCTGTCGTTATGGCTTGTGTTCTCTCTTTCGATAGTCCAGTCAAGTAGGTTGGCTGGTAGCTCTGGACATGGTGTCCACAGCTGTCGAGTGAACGAATGAATTTAGGGCGTGCACCACTCCCAGTGATGAACAACCGTACAGGAGGGCGCCCCGAGTGCTTACGAAGAGACTGAGCAGGAGCTCAGTGTGGGACAGTGGCCTCTCCACTCCTCACCTCTCGCTACCAAACCTCAGGGACCTCGAACAGTGATGTGGATTCAGCACCTGGACACGAGAGGCATGCGAAGATGAGAACAAGAACTGCATCTGAAAGTTATCGTACTAAAATCTTGCAAATTTAAACATTTAACCTTTCAAAAATGGAGCAAAAAGCAGAGGTTTCAGTCCTTTTGTTCACAGCAGGAGAATTCAATTAAAATTCAAAGAGGTCCATTTAGAGAAGATTTCCTCAAGCAAAGGCCCAAATCATTCTGTTAACTTGCCTTATGATTCAGTGACACATTAAAGTAGCCAACTAAGCTGTATCAACATCTGTATGTTGACAACTGACTGTTGTATTATTGAATTGTACTTAATTTACTTGAATTTACAATGTTTGTCAGTTTTCACATTGAGATTATTATATTCAGAGTAGGCCTAGTTATTTATAAATTTTCTCTCCAAATAAAATAATGGCCGTTTTAAAATAAACTACACACCCGGGGACCCAGCAATGAATGAATCTATTAGACTTGTTTATTTTCTGTGCCCTCAGGTCCAGCACATTTGTTCAAAAGATGCTCTGTGTTTTGTCTTGAAGTGGCAATTCATACTGCCGCTTTTAAAAATCGGCACTGTCTGGTAACATATTGAGACATACTGGTCTTGAACTGCCTGTTAACATGTAAAAGTGTCCATTCTTGATTAAAAGCTCCGTTTCCTCTCGCTTATCAGAATGCACAGATTGGACTGAGTAGCATCACTTGAAATGAATCTTAAGTAGGACGGCATCTGTGTCCTAATCCAGGCTGCGGTCCGTCTGTTGGTGATCTCGGGTTTACAAGTTTTGTTAGAGTCACTACATGTCTCAGCCAGACATGTTCAACAAGTCAATGTGGTAAATACTCTACATATTCTAGAACGGCATTTATGACAAAGACAATTTTGTGCAATTTTAAATTGTTTCTGTTTTTGGATGATAGACATGAATGTCTATACTGCATTGATTTTGGACATTCTGAACTTCAAAAAATTTATTGATTAAACCGAGATGCGATTAAACTTGCATTAAGTGGGTTTCTGGCTACTTAGGAGGGAAAATAAGTTTGTCGACAAACAATTTACGAATCATCACTTTTCAAGTTGACATGACAAATATGTTCAAATGTTGCTTACTTGCACATCCAGCAGTTATGGAGCAACATTAGCTGTAATTTGGAGTCATATTTCTGTCCATGTGATGAAGACCAATATTCACTCTTTTAGCTCCATTTTTGGTCTCTAGCAGCTAAACAGACAGATATTTCCCTCAAGAGTTGGTAAATGCTCCATAATGTTTACAGGCTACGGATGTACAGATAAATCACTGGATCTAAAAGTTATGATTAAGAGACAAGATCTGAAGATATAAAAGAGCGTTGTCTTCTTATTAACCGTTTAAACTCTGTCAGGCAGGTTTAAAGGGTTAAGAAGCTCCCACACTGATAAACGCACCATCAGACTTCTTTTTCTTGTTCTTTTGACCTTTCCTCGTCGTGGCTTGTTGCCAGGTGACCGTCCCCTCAGCATTAGTGGATGGATCAGTGCCCTCAGGACTTTTCTCCTCACAGTCAGGGACCGGACTCAACCCGGCTGAATCTGATGAATCTCTGCGGGGCACAGCAGCCATTAAAAGACTTAAATCACAGCAAACAGGATAACGGCGGCAGAAGAAATGATCACCATTTTACTTACGCCGTCTTTAACCATCCTTCTGAGGTCTTGCTCTCAACAGCTTCTGCGTTTGCCTGTCCGCTTATGTCTAGGAAATACAATGACAGCCAGTGCATGAGAGCCTTATTGGACCTTTTTATACAGCGTATACACACTACACATTACTTTAAGGTGTATCATATATCTTTCATTTTAACATTGTTTTAATTTTTAATATAATAAAATATGGTAATGGCAGTATTTCAGTTTGATGTAGTGATGCAGTTACATACAACAAGATCAGATTTTACAACCAATCATGGTTAATATGTAAGAAGTGTAAGATGACTAAACAACAAAAGGGGGCAAAATAAAACTTACTTCACCACCTTAAAAAAGAAACATCCAGTTGGGTACAAAGAGACAAAAATCCTGTGAGAAAAGCTCAAAGGCTGTAGTTTTGTCATATCATCAAGAACAGAATTACTGCAGAAGACCCTGAAATATCGTGATATTATTTTAGGGCCATATCTCCCACCCTAACTTGTACTTCCCAAAGAAATTTCAAGACCACATGAGAACTAAAAAGGCTCCTCACACAGGAAGATTACAATTTCCTAATACTACAAAAAGTAGGGGAAAAAATTTGATAAATTATATAATATTGTAAATGTGCTTTCTAACATTTTTTGTTAGTGGTATTTAATATTGCAAAACTCTTGACACAAAAAACAGAAAAGATGTATGAATAATTCAAATTACATTTCTGTGCTTCACAAAAATTCAATCCAACCCTAGAGTCTGGTTCTTAGGAGATGTAGAAGGACTTAATGTGAACTATAATAAAACACTTCATATCAACTCCTGGGCACAGCTGGGAAAAGGTATTCGACAAAACTAGAAATTTAAACCTTCCTTCTGCACAGAGGCGATGTTAAATGAATTACCATCCTATAGTCCACCTGAAACGATCTTGTTTCGTTAGGAGGAAACCACCAGAGTATGAGAAGATACAGGGGCTCTTTTCTGGCTTTACTGCCTTCATTACACCTGCTTGGCTAGTGAATTAATACAGGAACTTGCTCCCATTGTCTACTTAAAGTTGTAATATGGACTTTAAATTAGGAACTCATGCCTTAATTAGCTTTTCCCCACCCTCAACTGTAACAGGGGGAGGCATTTCTACAATACCAGGGCTGTGGGTGAGGTAGTAGGGGGTACTTTGTTTCTCTGTGCGTTTGTTTATGGAAAAAAGTGTCCACTTAGCTTAATACAAACATCTTTCACAAAATAAATGTTCAGTTTCCTCAACTGAAATGAAAAACTATCAAACAAAAATGCCTATGTGGATAATACTGTCAGTCAGGAGTGCAACTGACATGTCCATCCTGCATCCAACAGGGGACCATTAATTAAAAATGAAATCTGATGTTAAACTAAATCAAGGTAGGCTGGATAATTTCTTTATCATATTAGGTGTGATAATTATTCACAGTACCACCTGCTCTCTCCCTCAGGCCACATTGAATCTCTATTGAGATGTGTTTCTAAAGAAAACCTGCTGCATGTTTCCACACAGCAGCAGGAAAGTACTTATGCACGCCTGCGTTCACACACCATCAGTTTTCATCTTCTTGGTGCCGGTGCTATCCGGGTATGAGTAGTGACTCCAGCCATCTGTAATTAGAGCCTCTCCGGTCCCCTGCTCTCCCTGAACGGGACTGATGCTGCGTTTCCTCAAACCCCTGCAACAACAACAACAAAAAAAAAAGACCATAAATACATCAATATAAATAGAAACTGTGCATACGTGCAGACACCTGTATATAGTATGAGTGTTATGAAAAATGCAGTGTATGTGAGCGCAGGTGTACCTGGGATATCCGAACCCAGAAGAAGTAGTGGAGGAGGTGTAGGAAGATTTCACCCAGCCGTCCTCTCCCCAGGTTTTGGACGTCTGGCCGGGCTTCTCCTTTTCCTGCTTACTCTGGATGTACTCTGCATATGTCTGGATCCTGTAGCTCTCTGCATAGCGGCTGGTGTTCATAGCTGAAGACGTTAAACAGATTAAATCAACATGTTTTGCACAGATAACAAGACTCAAGTCTGGTGCATTCGGCTGCTGCATCATACTCACCTATCTGTACCTGGTCTGTCTGACTTAGAGACACAAATGCTGACGTGTCGTCTATCCATGAAACCTGGATGTTTCCTGGGTGAATAACCGAAGCAGAAGGTGAGTGAAACGTATTTGGTTATATCTGTGTGCAAGCAGAATTATCAGGCAAAGTCATGTCTCACCAAAGGCACTAAACAGCTGGTAGAGGTCACTGGTCTTCCATTCTTTTGGGAAGGTGACATACAGGACGTGGTCTCTCTTGGGTTGCACTGTGTGAACGGAAGAGATCAGTGGGGGTGGGGGGGGGTGGGGAGCAACAGGTGAGGTGGAGAAATGACGATCGTAACTGTAGTTTAAAGCTTAAGTGAAGCTCATTCCATAACACCGAATCAAAAGAAGAACAAAAGCTGAAGTTATCAAGTAGCTGTTTGAGAAATTAAAGCACCTGGCAGACTAAGATAGACAGATAAGTTGATATTATTATAAGCTGTTACTTTGGTTGGTGCTTTTATGCCTCCTAGAGGTCTGAACTCACTACCTGCAGCTTTAAAAAGGTGCCCTGTGAAGTTTCTCAGTAAACAAACCACCTTGTGTCTCTCATGAAAGCATTTCTTTCCTCACAACATTTGCAAAGCATATTTTCATTGCCTTCATGTTTAGTCTTAATAGTGAATCGATGATGGATTCATTTTTTTTGGAATATGCTTCCTGGATTTGGGGATGTTTTCTAGCTTGTGTGAATGCATCGTGATCCTTTTGTGCATTACCACTGCTGAGAGTTGGTCAGTAAGTAGCATGAATTTGGAGTCAAGAATGTAAAAACATTTCTAAGCATGAAGTCATTGCAACAGTCCTGACATATTGCTACTGTGCTACATTATCTTACTCACAATCTGGTCCTGTGATGTTGAGGTAGGGAATATCGATTATCCTCATCAGGAAAAGCCTTGAGATCAGAAAAGAAATATTAGATGCACCTTACAAGTTAATAAAGGAGAGCAGCAAATGCAGCAAATTTAAGTGAATCTCTTACTTGTTGAAGAAAGGCTCGATTAGTTTGGAGCGAGCAGAGATGTACGCTTTGGGTGGAGTCAGGAATGAGCCTGTAAAAAAGGAGTGAACCAAGTTTAACAGCATGCATTTAGACAGCTTCTTATTTGCAAACAAGATCAGTGTGGGTGTGTGCGCGTTACCCAGGTAGTTGGCCATTGAGATGAAACAGAGGCCAGTGATGTAGGCGTCGTACCCAGCCTCGTGGAGCTGTTCCTGGGCTGTGTCATAACTGGTGAACCCCTCTGCCGTTTCTGACAGGAAAAGTACAAAGAAGAAAAGTGTTGGAGGGATTTTATAGGTTGAGAGTGACTCTGGCAAATGTCAGTGCATTTACTCACCAACTTGTGGTGATTTGAAGGGGCTCTCCTTCAGCTGTTTCTCCAGCTCAGCCAGAGACGTGTTAGTGATCATCTCCTGAGACACAAAAGTAAAAGAAAAATCAACATCACCCTTGCTTTTGGGGCTTTTAACCAGTTTCAACCTCAACAAAGCAGACTAACTTACAATTTATCCATAATAATATCAAATCAGTTTAGTCAGAAAGTCATTTTTTCAGACTTTCCTGGAACATCTTCATCAACTACAAATTGGCACTTGTGGTATTCTAACACTGAAGGAGATCCTTTACCTTAAAAGGCTGAGTGGACGCCATCAACTTTGTGTCCAGAAGTCTGCAAGTAGATTGATAACCAATAATGCATTTAAAAAGCACAAAAAGCACCCTGAGACATCTCTTGTGAAGACTAGTAAACAAATTTAGCAATTAGGAGAAATATTACCTCGGGAAAACACACATCGTGACTTCTTTAAAGTCTTGAAGATCCTGCAGAAAAGAGCATTGGCATAAATAATTCATAAATCACATTTCTTAGCTATAAACTGTTATTTATTGCGGCCAGAAAGGCTCTGTATTTAAAAAGGATCCATATTATGTTTGTACCTCTGGCAGAGGGCAGTAAAACTGGTGGATGGTGTGCATCACATCCAGGAGCATGTTGTGGCCAACCACAAGTTTACCCTGGGTGTTGGATGAAACAGGTTAGGGACTTTCCAAAGTAAAAAATATCTTAAACATCTTGAAAAGCCGGAATTAGCAACATGCCAATGAAATAAGTGATAGATTCCAACGGCTAAATAAAGTGCTTAAAGTAGTTTGAAGCTTTGTTTGATATTCAAATGCTGCACTTTTTTCACCTCATGTCTTCTTAGTCTGTTTCTGACTCATATTTCTGCACAGTCGCTGATTAAAATTGGGGTACACAAATATTATGTGTAAAATTTGATTCTAGTTTTAGCTGCATAGTATCATTTCTAAATCCAGAATGTTGCAAAGTCAAAATTTACTGAAATCAGAGAATCATTTCCTAAATTCCTAACACATTTTTATCTAACAAAACATTCTGTTTCAATCCCCATTTGTTGGTATTTAAGCTTTTAAAACAGCTCTCCTGCTTGTTGCACACAAAGAGAAGCAAGCACCTGTATTAACAGGGCAGTCAGGCAGAAATCTAACAGCACCATAAAAAACATTTATATTGAATTACTGATGCAGTCTATTCAATGAAGTAAGTGGACTTTAAAACAATTACAATATAATTCAATGAACCACTCAAACTGAAGATTCGGTTTGAGAGTATTTTTTAGGGTGATGACATCAAACTATACCGAGACACTAAAAGCTTCATTCAAAAACCTTGATAGTAATTGAATGTTTAAAAAAAAAAGACATTCAGTACAGCCCTAGTGTAAGTCAAGATTTGGAAGCTGATTTGCAGTTGAACTGAAAAAAAGCTGAGGTGGACTCACAGATTTAGAGATGGCGTGGATGACCCTGGAGAAGCCAACAGCATCATTTAGCTCCTCCTGTTAGAGGTAAAGAAGTGTGGGGCAAAATATATTAGATCAAAAATGAAAGACAAACTTATGTCTCCCTACATTCAATACACTCAGCAATGTAACTAACGTTTTAATCTGATAACCATCTTGAACCCAAACTCACCTGCTCTCTCTCCAGTTTCTGCTGCTCCCTCCTCTTCCTCTCCTCTTCATCTACTTTGCTGACCTGGATGTATCTCTCCTTCTGCACGCATACAGAATTTTCCATCAATATTTTATATTATTCCACACAAAACCAAAGGGCAAAATTGGGTTAAATAATGCATGTTCTTACCTTTTCCGTTTCAATGGTTTCTACGTGGAGCCCCTTGGGAAACCTGTTAGAGCAGGACAAATCTTAAACTTCTACGACAAACAACAATACCAACAAACAACAAGAACAGCAAAAGTGTTGGGTGACACTCACTTCCAGTTCAGGGTCTGGTAGATCAGCTTCCTCTGAAACCTAGAAAATATAAGTAGAGATGAAAAAAACAAAAACAGAATGGACATGATAAATACAAATTCAGTGTAGTGCAGTGGTATTTTGAGAGAAGGGCTAGATTACCCTGTACATGGCTCCAAATCCAAAGTCTTCTCTGAGTTTGTGAAGAGGGCCTCAACCTTCTCTCTGTGGGAAAAACAGCAAAAATAATCAAAACACAAATGCATTCTCGCTCTTTATATTTCTTGCCTCTTATACCACAAGTAAAGATGACCGCTTGAGTTGGTGCGTATTGGTGTGAAAGAACTAAGCTGCTACTTCTACCTCAATCCTCACACAAACAAGTAAGGGCACGCCAATCAGGATCTTTGGAGCCAATCACCAAGTGCTGGAAGCAGCATAGGCTGATACCAATCACAGGGTCCATTTGAAGCCTTTTATTTATCAAGTCACATCATTTATTCAACTATTCTTAACAGGATTATTTATTAAGTATAAACCAACTTGAAACTTATCAGATGTACTTGGGGACCTGTTGTGCCAGAATATGGTTAAGTTTAGTTTGCTCAGTTTGATAGGATTTTTTTTTTTTTAAATCTGCCAATGTAGAAATGAATGGGATATTAATAAATATTAATCAAATATATGTAGTGAGCCTACACTACAGCCTGTATTTTTCAACAAACATAATATAGAAATTCTCCTTTTAAAACAAGCTTTGTTGCCATTTGAGTACTGTTTTCTGAGTTTACAAGGTGCACTTAATGCACCATGAAGTCCATGTTCCTGTGTGTGTGTGTGTGTTTAACTGACATATACAGCAGAGAACAGCAGCAGCACGTCCCGAAATGACGGCAAAAAGTGGTAGAGCGGTGGCCGATTGATTAGAGCACTCTTATACACAACCCTGTCAGCACCAACAGCTCTTTGTACCATCATGGTCTGAAACAGGAGCAACATCACTGCCTTCAGTGTGTTTTACTCACAACTAGAATCTATCAAAAAAGAGAACAATGTACACTGTGTGTTCTGTGGCACTTACATGACCCTGTTGATGAAGTCTTTATGTTCCTCAGGTACGTGTGCAGGGCCTTTGGAGGAGGACGGGGAGATGTAGGACGGCGTCCCTACACCATTAGCGTGTTGATTTCTCCTCTCCTCTGTCTGCTCCCTCAGCTGGGCTTCCTCCTCTTGGTTTAGGTATGGGATACCTTTAAAAAACAAAAAAAAAGAAGTCTGAAGTTGTATGGTGAATCTACACATTCACTATACTCGACAACTGCAGAGACTGCTGCTCCGAAAGACTAAGATAAGAAATTTGTTGAGCTGTAGTTAACAGATGTTTGCTTGCCTTTTTCACTAACATCACCAGCACCGAGAAAAGGAAGGACATACAAGTGAACCATAACAATTACAGCTCTCGTAGGTTCAGCTAAGATTGCATAGGTTTTATGTGAAGTTGTATTTTTGGAGGGGTGAATAATTCTGTATCTACAGTGTCCATGCAGCCACCACAGTGTTGAAAATAAATACTTACTGGCAGACTGTCAAAGTCAACAAGCCAGTAATAAGACTAGTTTTCCATTTCATTTAAAAATATATACAGTATGTCAGCCATGGGCAGCCTTTCAGAGCTCTGGAGCCAGGCTAACAAAGGGCCACTATCACAAATCTGAATGAAGAGCAAGTGGCTGGGAGCCAGCTGTTCCAGTATGACAGCTTTCCTAACTCAACACAGAGGAGGGTAATGTTCAAAATGTTTTAAAACTTGTGCCAATAAAAAAGTCTGTACTGAATTAAAGTTTTTTTTTCCTGTACCAGTACTTCTTTTTCTACAAAGATTCTATTTATTCAATAAAAAATTAGCAAAACTTCCCTAATGTTTAATGTTCTCTTAACAAAACATTTTGCCAAATTAACAGCAATTTGAAATGAAGGTTTTGATACAAATCAGATGACTCAAGAAATGAAAGAGACAAAGCACTCACAAGCAACTTTCTTATGTAAAAGTTTTATATGTGATGATATAAACTTAAATCAGCTCATAGTTAAATAGGAGGTTTACACATCATGAAACAAGAGCATTTCACTGTCACTTCGGTGTACTCACCATTACAGAAGACCTTGTTGAAGTCAAATCCCTGACTGGCCAAAAAGTCAATACTGGAACTCTGAAAAAGATGTTTCACAACTTTCAAACAAAATGCCAACAGAGGCCTTACCTTTTTACAGCTGACGAGGCATTTTCAGGAACAATCATTTTTAAACCAACTAAATCTTTGTCACTACAAAAAGTAATTTATCTCAGTTCACACAGAAGCAATCCAATGGCCCTGAGGAACAGCACCGACTTACCTGACAGATGAACTTTATGTCAGGGGATGTCCTGTTGAACGGTTTCGGGAATATATAAAAATTAAAAGGCTTTATGATATACCTGCAGAGAAACAGAACATTGAGGATTAGTGAGATCATTACACTTGCTGGAATAACCTGCGAGCAAGTCACACTCAAAAATTAGCAGCTGATCCCTTATTAAACCCACATATTTCTATCTTTCCTAGCCCTGGTTGGTTGTGTAGTAATTTGATTACATACCAACCACATAAGCAGAATTTAGAAACAACAGCCTGAGTCTGAATAAACGATTGTTCAAGGCTACGTTTCTTTCTCTTCAAGACAGGGCCTACATAGGGCCCACAAATCAAGTCAATGTTGCATATTAACAAAAATAATTTTAATTAAATTAGCACAAAGTTGGCACACTGTAAGCCTGGAGGTTTTTGAGGGCCGCAGAAAAGTTGCCCACTTTGGTAACTCTGCCTTGCTTAAAGCTGGAGTGCAGGACTTTTATTAACATCCGTTGCATTCAAGCCCCTGCCAAACAAGTTAACACTATGCTGATTAAGCCCATCACCGCCTGGTAAATCTCTCTTTATTTTACAGTATACCAGAGCTTTTAAATCTGGTGTCTGTGGTGACATTCCTGTGCTGGCGCTTCATGTAAAATACGTAGCCATTACATACACTCCACCCGTATAATGGATTATTGTTCACCTGTTGGCATTCATCACAAGCATGTGTCGACAATATTGCAATTAGTTTCACTGCCGGAAGGAGGAGACTTAAGTTCCACATAGCAGGTTTAATGCTGCATTCCAGACAACTCAGAATTCAAAAACATTCTACTCAAAAAATATAAGATGGAACTTTACTCAAAGTTAGCATTTCTACTTGTGAACTAAGGGTAAATCCATCTAACCCGACTTCAAATCGATTACAATTTTCTCATCTGCAGAGCTGCAAGAATAATTGATTATTAAATAAATTGCTGACTATTCTGACAATTGATTAATCATTTTGAGTAATTCTTAATTTTAAAAAAAGTCAAAGTCCTCTGATTTCACCTTCTTAAATGTGAATATTTTCAGATTTCTACACTTCTCAGCAACAGTAAACTGAACATCTTTGGGTTGTGGACAACAGAGGTTATTTGAGGATGTCATCCTGGGCTTTCAGAAACACTACTTGACATTTTTCACCATGTTCTGGCATTTTCTGAACAAATCAATTAATCAAGAAAATAAGCTGATTAATTGATCATGAAAATAATTGTTCTTTGCAATCCTACTCCTCTGTATTATTTACACAGGCAAGGGGGCTTTCTGTGTGTACACTTGGCAAAAAAAGTGTTACAGCCAGCCATGCTTTCTGTTTATGTTTGGCGTTAGGCACCTGGAACACTTGGAGATTGGAAATTTCAGCCTGCGATTTAGACTGGAACACAGGATTAGTCAGGAGATCATACAGGAAATACTTGTGATTTGTCAGTGTGAAAACACATGTACATTTATCCAAAAAGTGCCTCCTAAAGTACTCACAACAAAAGTTGGATTTTTCTCTGTACCTGACAATGACCAAGTTTGGTCTCAAATGATAGAATTGCCAGTGATGTAATTAAGTCATTTTGATATGTGCATGTGACAGTGTTTGGGAGCCCTCTTCTAATGTGTCTACAAATATCAATGTCAGATCTAAAATTCTGTATTTATTAATTAGATGTCACTCACTTTGACTTTGTCTGGTCGTACTTGAATGTGCATAATCCAAACTGGAACAAAAGAAAGTCCATGGAGTGCTGGTGGGCAGAAAGAGAATTTAAATGAGATTAACAGTCAACTGCATGTAGGACAATGGAGGGAAACCAGGAGGTGTGCAGAAACACATCAGCTCTGCAAACCTTTTTAAGCTTCGTGTATCGCTCCTCTGGGGTGTCCAGTCCGTTGGTTAGTGCGCTGACATTAGGACCGTCGCTTATCCCTAAACAAACAAACACATATCACAATTTTTTTTAAACACACAGCGTTCGCTATTTTAATCTCAACCGCTATTAAAACTCTTAATATTCAGGTACCTGAAAATTCTCCATCGATGGCAAGGAAGTCAGCCTCTTCTATCGCGCTGTACACCGTGTTTAAACAGTCTTTAAAATCTGCAAATAATAAAGGAAAGTGCATTCACATGAGGAAAGTGTGCTTGCCAGAAGAGGAACACACAGCTAAACCCGCAGCCGCATACCTAGCTAGCTAACCTAGCTAGCAGCACAAACACTGAAGAATAGAAAAGTCTGGTGTATTTTAAATAAATGTATCAGGTCCCCAATCTGTTGTTCATTATTACGATGTATATAGCGAGCTAAATATTCAGTGAGTGAAATCTAGCTGGCTACTTACTTCGGCGTGTCACCTCCATCCCTGCACAATGACTGAACCCGGCTGACAGCTAACGTTAGCAGTTAGCCAGCCGACGTCAACTGGCTTTTAACCGTTTTACAAACACTTCCGGGGCTGCTGCCCTCAAACCGTCGTGTCTAAATGGGAACTCTACAATTGCGACACTCTCGCGAGATGTGTACGTCTTTTTCCTTCGTTATGCAGAAGGTACAAACTAATTATATTTTATAATGTGGCAGCGCTGTGTCTTGAGATGTACTTAGGTTTAGGGACAAAAAACTCTTGGTTAGGGTTAAAGAACGATCAAGGTGTCAGTTAAATTGACCACTCTCGCGAGATCTGTTGCGGGTCTGGGATTCCCATCTAGACATGACCACACAAGACAAACGAGCGCTGCAAATCTTGGTTTTGTACCAGTTTTATACTGTATTATATGTATTTTAATTCAGAGAGATTCGGTTAAAGATTTAAAACAAACGTTATATTTCTTATATTGTATCAGGTTATTTATTATATAACGTGTTGACTTTAAAGTTACAGAGGTTTGTTGGGAAAAAAACAGATTTTTACTGCAGCAGATTTAATCGTTCTTTTCCTTTTCTTCTTGGTATTTTGGTGAACATACAAGTTGCCACTGTATAAACCTACTACTCCTTTTACTAAGCTCACAAAAAAGGCAATCCAGTTCAAGGTGATAAAGGTCTAACATTATGGACAACTTACAACTTTGTGCTGCATCAACACAAAAATCTCACTAGCTATGATATGAATCACTTCTATGTTTGTATTGTAGTTATTGCATGTTATTTGGATATATTTATGGGTGATGATGTTAGCCCCCATTGCAAACATTTCTTTGGATTGAGACAATTTCTTGAAACTTGACCTCTCTGTATAAAATGAACTATAGTGACCTCAAGGAATTCACAACCACAAAGTAGAGACCTGGGAAAATCAGAGGTTGGATGACTTTCTTATGTATATTGACAATGAGGGGGTTTCTGAGCAATCCCCACGACAGAAATGCTAATTGCTGGGGGAAAAAATGCAATTCTTACAGAAATCTCCAAATGTCAGATGTTTTTGAGGCCAAATCACAGCATTTTTTTTTCCTGTGGTGTTACACAAGGTCTTGACCTCTTAATGTGCTTTTTTGGAACGATTTCTGTTCTTTAATTTCCATTTCTCAAGTCGTAAAAATGTTTACATTGTGCACCAGATCTGTGTAATAAATCAACCCAAAAACTGCTGCAACAACTTATGAGAAATTACAGAGTGTGGGAATAGTGATCGCATACTTCATCATTGTGTATTAAGCCCCTTAATGCTCTAAACTTTTAAAATATGAATGTTAAAATTAATCAGCAGGTTACCAGCTTTCAGATGATGTATATCACCTCTATGTGGCATATACTGCCCACCTAAAAATTAACAACAACAACAAAAAGAAATAGTGAATGGTACGGAGTGGAAAAGGTTACAGAGGTTGTGTTCAGTCAGAGTAATTTAAGTCAGTTTACACATCATGAAACAAACAAACATGTCAAAGACAGTTCATCACAAAACCAAACATACATATTTTCCCCCTGGCCTGTGATGTGATTTATCCATCTAGATTTTTTGGTGTGAGTTGCAGAGTTTTTGAGTTATGAGCCATAAAAATGTCTGCATTCTCTCAAATATAATGAAACTAAATGGCACTCGCATTTATGGTGCTCAAAGTGGCAAAAAAAATATGCCCAAGTTATCACCACCCTGAGCCTAACTGGTGTACTAAATCACCACTGTCACTGACTGAATCAGTAGCTTTTAGAAGTGGAACTCATCACTGGGAACTGAGAGTCCTGCTGTCAGCTCAGCTGTGATTCACAGTATGAAACTTCCTTTTAAAAAGCTTATCAAAGCCACAAAAACAATCATTATCTATCTATCTATCTATCTATCTATCTATCTATCTATCTATCTATCTATCTATCTATCTATCTATCTATCTATCTATCCATCCATCCATCCATCCATCCATCCATCCATCCATCCATCCATCCATCCATCTTATTTCAAGAAAGCCACACTTAACAAGACCAAACACATTCATTTGTATATGTTGTGCACAGAGTAACACCCATTCAATAATTTACATATTCTTCAGGGTCAGATGGAGCTCAAGCTATTAAACATGAGATGAAGGCAAGGAAACTGGGGATGGATGTTTGACAAAATTCATCATAGTCTGTCACGATATAATGTAGCTTATAGGTAGCCACAAAAAAAAAAATCTGCCTTGCATGTGTGCAGGATTTGTGGCTCTTATTGTGGATCATGGTTGGATCTGCTTCAATTTGTGAGTTTATGTTCCTGATGTGATTTCAGGTGACGTCTCTGAAGTCGGTCTGGCGGTACACTTGTCAGCAGGAGACAGAACAGTTTGGGCAATTATTATCTACAATTTATATTCTAAGATGAATATTGAAAAAAAAAAAAGTGTTTTTCACAAGAAAATGTCTTCAAGCAGCAGTGAGGTATTGAAATGCAAAAATGACATTTCAAAAACTATGGGCAGTTTTCTTTTAATGAAAGTAAAGCAGAAAAAAGGCTTCAGCTTTTATGTCTGATGTTCTCTCCAGGGTGTAAAAGTGTAGAATTATATATTTTTTGACAGACAAATATATAATAAAAAGTACTTTCTAGCCATTTGATTTGATGCTTCTAAAGAAATGCTTCAAATATAGCAGGGGGGGAATTTACCATTTGGTAAAGGTTGGCAATTGCTGTAGGCTGCAAGCTAACAAGGGCCCCATGAATCGCTTCATAACCTTATGGTTGAGAAAGTTTTTTTTTTTTTAATTTCTCATTAATTAATTGTCCTTCTAAATATTCATATAAAATAAAATGGTATCAGTAATGTTGTGAGTGTCCATGTGGTGTACAGACTATTGAAAAATGAAATGAAGCTACCACAGCAGCGCTGAAAAAAGGACAAAGCAGGATGATAAAAGACCCCCCCCCCCAAACTGCAGCCTGCTCACCGTGTTCCCATCTGGCAAGAGATACAGAAGTATCTGCTGCTGTTCCACCAGACTTCAGAACAGCTTCTTTCCTGAGGCTGTGAGACTCTTCAAATCACCTAACACACTCCACCATGAGTTACTTTTATGACTTATTATTTATTCATGGATTGTTCTGGGTCCTGAATAATGTCCAGCTTTCACAGTTTTCTCAGTTGTGTTTCTTGGAATCTCAAGCAATTGTAGGGGGATCCACTTTACCCCATCCCTTGTGATAGCTTTTTCACTATATATAACAATATCAATACTTATCCCTTACTCATACATTTTCTTCATATCTTTTGTAAAGTTTTGTATACCAATTTATAAAACATTTATACACTTTCTCCATGGCATCGTAGATTTATGTTTAAATTATTACTCTTGACTTGGATTGAATTGAATTCCCTCCATATCAGCAAACTGACCCCTTTTTGTTCAGTGCTCCAATAACAGTTGAGCTAGCCTGGTAGATGGGGAACACTGGTCCATTTTCTCCTTTCCTGTTTCCTGTCCTTAGATATGCTTTATGTTAGACTCATCGAGGTTAAAAAGATATCCAATTCAAAGATGTTGCAGGGGGGCCAGCTAACTAGGTCATGTTAGTGTTTTGCTATAACAGTATCTATTAGATGTAACTAGCTAGCTAAAGATTTATGTAGATTTGCTAGCGAGTTCACTAGCATTTTGTTAACATTAGCTAATTTATAATCTTGTCAAGTGTAGTGGAGAGAGGTGTGACGACATGCAAACCCATGCCCTGCCCTGCTTGCAATTCTTTAAACCAGTCTCAAACATCTTGGGTGGAGCTAAGCCCAGGTTGTAGTGACGGTGCTGCTGCAAAATAGTGTTGAGGGGAACTTGGTTTGGTTGAATATTTGCGAGCTCTGGCATTGAAATGACCACTGCAAAAGAAGAGGTAACAGCTGTTAGCTTGTTTTCGCTCACACCATTAGCGTCCCAGGGACTAATTTATCATTTTTCAGCATGTAAGTTGCAGTTTGGAGATTTTTCTTGTTTCTCAGGTTGTTTCGCTGTGATGCTGCTTAAAAAAAAGCAACAAATGGCAGACTTATACCCACAGTGTGCATCCAGTGAGTCAGTCTAGCTAACTTAAAATGTGAATATTCTGTTTTTACAGGTCCCCAAGCAACATCTTTAAATCCTCTTCAAAAATCTGTTTTTCTTTTCAACATAGATGAGACTATACCATATCTAAGTAGACAACAGTACAGGAAAGGACAGGAAAGGAGAAAGTTGACCTAAGTTTTGCAAAAAGGAGCAGGACTGTCATTCATCATCTGAAATCAAAATCAATCTTATGTCGAACTCCAATTCCCTTTTTCCTTTTATATATTTAGCTGAAAGCTTGTCATCAATTGATATACGGCAGGCTATAACTCCAAATTTTGTTCCTTTGTACAAGCTGATTATAATTTGGATCACAGCATTCACTTTCACTGTGAGGTCTATTCTGATTTGCTCCTTAAAGAAGAATTATTACATTTTTTTTAAGATGACAACAAGCAGAGGAGAACATAATTGAAATTGAAAAGAACCCGCAGCAGAGATCAAACTCATTCTATAAAAGTAACTCACTTCAAAAACGAACAAAAGAAAAAGAGGAAGAGGGAGGACACAAACAAACAACAGGATGACAAGCAGAGATGCAAGTGACACGGAAAAATAGATCACAGCAGAGCACGACATGGTGACAAATGCTTACATAAGTGATAAATGACAGGGCAAATTAAACAGATTTAATTAAATGTGGTTGATGAGTGGAAGTGAGAGTGGGAGGCAGCGTGTGTGTGTGTTTGTGTGTGTGTGCGTGCTGAACTTTAACGGAGGGCACTTGAATCACAATTGATCTCTGGGATGCCTTTATTTTTGAATGACCTTTAAGGTGTCATTTCAGATTTACTGCTGTTATGGTCAACCCCCTCACACACACACACGCGCGCGCACACACACACACACACACACACACACACACACACACACACACACACACACACACGTACACACTCTGTGGCGGAAAGGGGAAGTCTGAGATGTGTTGCTGAAAAATTGCAAACATATTCACCCAACTCTCTCCAGCTTGCAGAAAATGATTAGTCATGATGTGGTTTTAAGGTCTGTTACACCTGTGAACAGAAATGTCGAACAGCTGGGCTGAACCGGGATCATTTCGCTGACAAATTATCCCCTAAAAGGTTTTCCCACTCTTTTCACCATCACACATCAGCATACTGTTCTGGTGAGTGAGTCAGAGATGAGACATTCACTCTTGCTCGACTCCACACATCCACTATCAGTCTCAGGAAATCAATTTCCCCAAATTACTTCTGCTCTTTGTTGGACCAAAAAAAAAAAAAAAAAAAAAAAAAAAATTGTAACATTGAGAAAACTTTGAAACTTTTTAAACAAGATTTTTCGGGCATTTTATGTGTTTAAAGGGCGCCCTTTGTGCACTGCAGCGATCACTCCTGCTGCTCATACTGACTGCAAAGAGATTTTCTTTTCAGTCTGTTGTTCCTATTGATTATATATTAGGGATGCACGACAACAGTGTCCTGTCATCAGTATAGGCCAATAAAGGCTTTAAAATGAAATATTAGTATTCGCTTGACATGAACATTTCTGCCGATATGACAGACCTATATGATGATACTGTAATTATGCGTATGTGATGTAGGTATGTCTGTGGTATGGAGGTTTTTTGAAATGTCCAAAACAGACAGCAAAGTTGCTTTCTGCACCGATTGCTCCGTGATGATCATGCAAGGAGGAGCCAAATCACATTCCTCCAACACTGCAAATTTAATTAAGCCACTCCTGTAGACAGCACCTGTCCAATCATAGCGTAGCAACGGTAACTAGGATGCTGCAGGCCTGTCAAGCTTTGCATGTCTCTGAAGGTTAAAACGGTGCACGGGCAGCTCTGAGAAGAACAACACTCGTTTCTTTTGTAGTCTTTCAAAAACTAAAACACAAGATGGATTATCTGCTCTAGTGTTGCCCAGCTCACTAAGGCTAACTTTGTAGCTACATTAATGCTACCCCCAGCCAAACCTATTTGATACCCCTGCATTTTCCAAACTCATGGCTAATTGCCAGTTTTTATACTGAGATTTGTAAGTGGGGCGTTTCAGGGGGAGGATGTGGGCTGGGGCAGAATCAGTGCACAGTCAATGGTGCATCTCTCGCTGTCTTAGGTCTGAGCGGGGTCAGCTTAGCTCTCTTCCTGGGACTATTGCAGTGAGGCTTGTCTGTGTGGGTGACCACCTCAAGGTCCGCTGCACTAATCGAGCCACTGTGCCCCGTTTTCCCATAAATGAGTCGTATTTAACCATCCATCCAGTGTTTGCTGGGATGTAGTTAGCCTTAGAATTAGAGATGGACTTCTCAGCTGTTCAATCATTGGCGTTAGCCTACATCAGTCATGTTCACTAATGAAATTTGTCAGCAAAAGTCATTAGGAAAGCATAGCAACAGTAACTAAGAAGGGTCAATTGTCCATCACAAAAGCTGTCATCGCAATTATAACGAAGACTTTGTGAAGAACAAAGAGAAACAGACACCCGTGGAAAAAAGTCAGTAATAATTTTTTTATTTTGCCCACTGAGTGTGTACATTAACTGCCAGCGAGCAGTCATGATAAGAATAGGCCTAATAATATGTTAGTTCCACTGTAGGAGAGACATGAGGTTGCAGTTAGGTGGAAAAAATGAGTATGTATATCAGTATGAATCAGTACTTCTATTTTTATCAGTGTCTTCATTTACATACGTATATCTGTGCTTCTACTTGAGTACAGAATGTGTGTACTTTTGCCACGTCTGCTGGGGGAGGGATCCCTCCTCTGTTACTCCTCCTGAGGTTTATTGCATTTTTTCTGTATCCAAATCAAGGGATGAAGGGTATCGTATGCTGTACAGATTGTAATTGTGATTTGTCATATTGGGCAATATAAATAAAATTGACTTGACTGTGAAAAAATTACTTCCAAAGTTCTGCTGAAGCTAATATAAAGTTTCAGAAGTCTGAATCAGACAAATGTTTTGGGTGTCTTCCAGAGTTACACTCTTTTTTAGCACAAAATTTCCCCTTTTCCTGTTAGCTGAACTTCAGATGTCTCCCCAGTGGCACAGTCAATAAGTCACCTTCTCTGAGGACACAGAGAACTTCAGCCCCTGTGTGTGTATGTGTGTTTGTGTGTGTCTGTGTTTGTGTGTGTCTGTGTGTACTGCCAGGCCAAGGCTTAGTCCCATGGCTTGAGCTTGTGTGCACTGCCAGGCCTGTCTTCAACACTTCTGTTGAGAAGTGTTGAGGAAATTATTAATAGTTTGTTACTGAGAGGACATTTTGAGGCTGTGGGCTCGATCCTCAAGGTGCTACAGTGACTTATGAAGACCGATGCCTAAATGAAAGAGGAACCAAGGGTGGATTCACACCAGCCTTTTTTAGTCTGGTTGAGCCGAACCTTAGAGCATTTACCCCTTTGGTGTGGTTCGTTTGGGCTGGTGTGAATGAAGGATTTGAACGCTGGTCGGGACCGAACAACTGCTCTCTGGTCACCTCAAAGGGGTGGTCTTGGATTGCCGTCATGTCTGGAGGGGTTTATTTCTGGTGTATGAATAGAACCGTATGTTTATATTATTAAACAGTCACAGTTTAAAGCCTGATATGTGCTCTTAATCAACACTAACGTGAACAGAACCTGACGGTGCTCCATGATACACAATATAGAAATTTGGCCAGTTGTTGTCTTTTTACTTGCCCACTTGGGCAATAATCAAACAATATTTCCACCACGTGACTTGTGTTTACAATATCTATTTTGTTTGTGCTTTGCCTTTGTGAACGCAAGCTGGACCAGTTGAAAAACTGAAACAATCTATCATCCTCGCGTTGGTTTGATTCAGGAACTGGACCTTTTGGTGTGGACCTGTCTACAGCCATGTTAGCTGTTCTTTGAGGCCGTGGTTAGAAACAGCGATGATTTGGCCTAAATGCAAAAGTCAACATGCTCATAAGGATAGGTGCAGTGTTTCCCATGTTCACCATCTTAGTTTTGTAATATTAGCATGCTACCATTTGCAGATTTTGCAGATTTTGCAGTAAAGATAAGTTCAGCTGAGGCTGATGGGGATGTCAGTTTTGCAGTTTTGTTTTGGTTGGTCACAGACCAAAGTATTAGACAAATTTAAATTTTGCAGGATCATCAAAGTTATTGTAATTCATCCTATGGGGAACATGAATGTCGGAACTGAATTTCATGACAGTCCTCCCCTGAGTGGCACAAGAATAAAAGTCAAAGGAACACCAAAGTTAGTATGATTCAGCCTCTGGGGAGCATGAAAGTCTGAAATTTCAATCCATCCCTCTTGTAGGTGTTAGGAGAGATATTTCAGTGTCGACCAAAGTGGTTGACGGACTGACCATCTGACTTCGCCATGCCTGGAACCATGCCTGTGCCAACACAACAGCTCAGAGTGTTAAAGGACTGATTTGAATCATTCTAGATGGGGGTTCAGTCATCATGAGGCTTGGTAGATTTTGACAATGGACAAACTGAAAAACTAATTAAGCTCCAAGAAAGAAAGCTCCACCTCCAACTAGTTTGTGGTGTTACATGACTGTTTTGATGTTTTGAGGGAGTGGGTTCGACCCTCAAGGTGTTACAGTGCATTTCAAAGGCTGATGTCCAAATGTGAGACCAAAAGCTCTAAGAAGAAGAAGTCCAAGTATGTGACAAATGGCTCACGCTGGTAGAAGGTTAAATTCTCAGGCCATTTAGAAAGTTTTGAAGGAATGAAGAGTGAAAAACTTAAAGGGGAAGAACTCAAATGTTTCCAGCCCAATAGTTCGAGCGGTTCTTGGAAGCTTTGAGGATCTGGGTTCAATCCTCTTGTGATTTGATTGGTTTTGAAAGCTCACGTCTGAAGGAAAAAGTCAAAAGCTGTAAGAAACACATCTGAAGCATCTCTGGCCAAATAGCTGAGGATGTTGGATAGTTTGAGCATCAGGGTTCAATCCTTGGGTGAATTTTGAAGGCCAGTGTCCAAACAAAAGAGTGAGCCAGTGGTTTAGAGTCTGGATCAAATCCTGCCTGTTGTCAGTACCTGGATCAAACCAATCCCACTGTCGACTGCAGAGCAAGTGAGGGAGCTGAGTCCCTCGTCCAAGGAGACTCGGGAGGCTCAGGGATTTGTGAAGGAGAAGGAGAAAAAGTGTTGTTGTGTTAAGAGGCCCTGGATGTATGCAGAAAAGTGTGGACAGCCAGGATGGCTCACCACAATATGAAACGATATGTTAAAGGTCTAAAGATATTGATTTTGATACAGGACCTCTCCACAAGGTTTGCTAGCAATCACCACCTTAAGGCCCTTATCATTTAAGTTCATTTTATGATTTAGTGGTGCATATTGTCAAACCAGTGTGCACAAAGTCAAATTGCCCTCTTTTCCTGGTTGGTAAACCTGTCTTCACCAAACTAGTGGAAAAATAAATGCAGCTGATTGATATGTAAACCACAAAATCTGAGATCACATTCCAATAAACTGATGATTTATTATGTTTAATTTAGCTTTCCTGCACAGTCAGTTTGGTTAATAGGCTATCACGTTCATCAATAAATGTAGTGTTAATGATGGCTTGCCTAATTAGTTCATGTTGAAGCAGGTTGTGAGGGTGCAGAGAGAGAGACAGCTCTTCAAAATTAGACAGGTTGGGTTTTGACAAACAGTAATATCAGTGAGTGAACTTGATACAGGTGAAATAATGCAATATAAAATGTTTAAAGAACCCTTGCAGACATGTATTAAGACTTTATTAATAGTCTACTAAAAAAAATAAAGTATAATTTTCACATTAAAAAGGTATCTACTTTTTCCACATTATTAAAAAAATTCCAGAACCTATGAATATGCAAAATTTGTTAATTTCCAAAGTTTTCCTGCTGGACAAAAGATACCTGCGACTTCTCTGTAAAGTCCATTCTCAGTTTATGTGCACTTCAAGTTTCTACTTCACAACAGTTGAAAATTGGACCATATTTGACTCTTAAAGAAGTTGTGATGTTACAAATCATGCTCACAGGCCCACCCCTTAAACTCAGAGTGTCAGTGTGCACAGAGAAACTTTCCACTTCCAGCACATGAATGTGAAAACATCCTTCTAGTGTCAAACTCTGCACATACATCATTCTGCACAATGAAGCTCAGACATCCAACTGTAGGAACAAGAAGAAACATATTTTTGAGTGGAGGGGGACTTTAATTATCATGCCTAAGCTTTCATCCCTGCAGAGGACATGCATTAAAAAAAGTTTCAGACAGATTTTGGAAGTGAATATGCAACAATACAATAGGCTAGTTTTTATAGAAACAGAGGGGCGATTGTTCGTGGCATTGCCTGTTTGAATTTTTATTCATGCTTCTGACGTATACAGAGTCTTCAACGTCCCAGAATGTTATTTTGGGAATGACGCAAATCCCCACGCTGATGTGAGTCTTTTTAAATAACAATAATACAGTTTCTCTCCATGAATGAGTTGTGTCTGACAGAGAATTCTAACGGGAGATACGTCAACTAATAGTTTGTCCTTCACAGATTTAAAATTCTTCAGGCAGATTGACGTCCTATCGCCCACCATTATCAAGCCTGTAAACCCCTGCTGCCTGGTTTGATTTCTGCAACACAATCAATGGATGTGAGAATACAACTTTTGAACAAAGTCTGCCATATTTACCACAATGCAAAATTGGGCTAGAAGCTGCACAATTTCTTCAACATTACTTTCTTCATACAGGTTTTTGTATAGATTGTTTTGCTGCAAGAATTTAAAACCTGCACACCTAATTGGAGGTTGTTCATCATTTCTTTGAAATGAAATCTATGTCCATTTTTAGATCTGTCCTTGCGAGCTGTGGTGGAACTAAATACTTTTACTCAAGTGCTCTACTTCAGGTGCTTGCATTTTACTCAAGTATTTCCATTTTGTGCAGTAACATTAATCCACACATCTTATATAATAGTAAACAACTGATAGTGTCCATTTCCAGTACTCAGCATATTGAGTACTTTTACTTTTGAAACTTTACTTTACTAATATTCTACTTAAACCAAAAACACCACCCACATCACCCCACGCTGTTTGCCAGTAAAGCCACAGAATTAATTTAAAAGTTTTATTATTGGTTTTAAATATATTTCAGTCAAGTTTTAGAATGTTTATTGCAGCAGCAGAACATAGAGTTTGGCGCCTAGATTTCGACCTCATCATCCTCACAGATCATGTTTACGTAGCGATATTGAGGAGTGATGAACACATATCTTGGACCCCCTGTCGGAGCCTGCAGGTGGATGCTGGGGTGGTGGTGGTGGTGGGGGGGGGGGGGGGGCAGGCAGTGACGCTGATGCAAGGCAGCAATGGCACTGACAGACAGAGGGAGAGATAGGAGGTTTTAGCAGCTTAAATAGACCGCCAGATTAGAAGGTACGTACTACAGAGACTGCCTGAACCAGCTTGCAGGTGTTGTTGCATAACTTAACGACTGGGGAGAGACTACTAGTGGTGCAGACAAAACCTAAACAAGGAGATGCAGCTTTTAATCATATGCAGCACAACACTGGAACCAACAGTCTGGTAGTCTTAGAAATGCCCAAACCATTGCAGTTTTCATATCTAGACCGAAAACCTTATTGTTCTCAAGCAATTTAACTAAATATTTTTTAAAATATCGTTGCATTATTGTCTTAAATCTCTTATAATTTGTTTTATTCTTTCATTCTCTTACTCTTATTTTTGTGTTGTTCAATTCTAACTTTGAACTGTGTTGTTTGAGCTTCTTTGAACAGCACATTGTTTTTGAAAATAGTCAGACACCACAGGGGGGCGCTGTACTCCACAATTTGAAATGAGTTGTCTCCTTGCTTTAAGACAGTCCCTCCCCTCTCCCTTCCCTTTTACACACACACACACACACACACACACACACACACACACACACACACACACACACCTGCATGTGGATGCTTGAGCTCACATAAAAGCTCTCTGCTCCCTCCTTTTTTCCCCCTTTCTCATCACAGTACATCACAGCTTTTACAGTCAAAAGAGCACAATGGGCGAGTCAGAGACTGGGCAGAGTCAGGAAGTGAATGAAAGAATGAAGTACAGTCATTGAGACAGACGGAGGCAGCCAGCAGGGGTGGATGGGAGGATGGGTAGGGGAGAGGTGAGACCATTAGCATCTGTCAAGTGAGCATGTCTGTGGTGTTTGTTTACCGATTCGACCAGTGGACATCTCCGCAATCAACCTCTCTCTGAGCACAAAAGAGAAACTGAAAAAAAAAGGGGGGACAGAGGTGGTAAAGAAGCAAAATTTGTTAGTGAAAGCAGCAATCAGGAAGGTTGGCTGAAGGTCAAGGGGGACGAGAGGCCGGAGATTTGAGATGCAGCAGGTGTAAAAGAAAGAAAAATGACAGTTAAGACTGGAGGAGCACAGGCGGGAAGTAACTAAGTACAAATACTTTGTTACTGTACTTAAGTAATGTTTTCAGGTATCTGTACTTTACTTGAGCATTATATTTCTGACAACTTTTTATCTTTACTCTCTGCATTTGAAAACAAATTTCTATACTTTCTTCTCCTTACATTTTCAAAACAGGGTTGTTACTTTAGTTTTAATGCATTTCAGGGAAATTATCGATCATTTTTATTTTGCCTCATTGTGCCTTTTCCAACATCAAGACTAATTTCATGCTAAGTGGATAAAACAATAACACATAGAAAAGACAATTCCTTGGTGTATCCATCAGCACAGTGATGACAGATGTAGCAAGATGTACAAGACAAAACATAAAAAGATATGAGACAAATAAGATGTGGCAAAACTAAAGGAGTAACAAGTTGTGACATAGCAAGACATATAAGACAAAAAAGATACAACAAGACATATAAGATGTAACAAGACAAAAAATGACATAAGACAAAAAAGACATAACAAGATGTACAAAGATGTGAAAAAGATGTAACAAGATGTAATAAGACAAAAGGGACATAACAAGATGACATAAAGGGGTAACCAGATGTGACAGACATAACAACATGAAAAACAATGTAACAAAACATAAAAAGTGTAACAAAACAAAAGTAAAGGCAGTAAGAGACGTAAAATGTGTAACAAGATGCAAGAAGACAAAAAAGACAGAACAAGACTTAAAGATGTTAGTAGACAAGAAAGACATAATAAGATAAAAAAAAAAGATGTAACAAGATGTAAAAGATGTAACAAGCCAAAAAAAAGACATAACAAGATGTGAAAAAGATGTAACAAGACGTGATAAGACAAAAATGACATAAAGAGGTAATCGGACATAAAAGACGTAACAAGACAAAAAGGATGTAATAGGACAAAAAAGACATAATAAGACAGAAAGACATAAGAAGACATAACAAGACGTAACGATACGAAAACAACAGAGAGGGAGACTCGACTGTGTAGAAGAGATGAGATTTAGGTTTGCACAGAAACAGCTGGTAGAAATGTCCTTCAGAGGGCGACCTTTTACTTTCACACTTTGAGTACATTTCAGAGCCTGTACTTTTTCCACTGTTACTTGGATAAAGAAATGGAATCAGTACTCCTTCTTTTACCAGGGTGTTTTGTACACAAGTATCTGTACTTCTACTGTACCACTGTACTATGTGTACTTCTGCCGCCTCTGGATGCAGCAGGTGTAGCAAAAAAAGGACACTTCAGACTGAAGGAGCACAGGTGGAGAAAAGAAAGAGTCTTGTTGTAATGTGACAGTTAGTGGTTCAATAAACATTTTCTAGGCTGTCACACACATAAAAGCGTACACACTCACACTCACACAAACACACACAGAGAGGGGAGCTCACATTTTTGTAACCTGCTCAGACAGTCGTGTTATTGCTCTCCTAATCATGCGTGAGATTAGGTGGCACCACACAAGCAAAAACCTGCTGTTGACACGTCCTATTCCATTTCATCGCTCTCACACACACACACGCACGCACACACACTCTGTTTTAACTGGTCCTCAAGTGAATAGAAACTGATTTGCTTTCAGGCCAAATAGAGGAATGAATAAGTGTGGTTTATCACTCCATAATTGTAGGGTGGGGAAGGGAAAGGAACAGAGACATGGCTGTGAAAAGGATAAAAGTTTTTCAGAGTTGTGGAAGTGTAACAGATAAGTAAGAACAAAGAATAAATTGATGGCAATTTAGGGAGAGGAGCTTTGCTGGCTGCCTCTCTCTGGTCTGGCTCTTTGTTTGAAAAGAACTTGTGGGAGGATGAGGGGTTTGACTCGGATGAAAGGGAGAGCTGCAGTGAATCTCAGCTGCGGAGAGGCAGGAGGAGGAAGTCTCGCTCTCCGAGGTGAGACTCAGAAATTCTACCGACCATTTTCTGTCGCCAGTGTGCAGAAATGGCTTTACATTGACTCTAAATTTATCGCACGTGATCAGAGAGGCGCTGCTAATTCTGAAGATGGCTTTTCGTCTTCGGCGTTGCTAGGTTTCCCATTGTTTGCTGAAGATGTGACTGGGATCTCAAGCCAAACACATATGTGCAGCATCAGAATCCAACATTCAACAGCTAACAGACACGCAAGGATGACAGAGACTTAAAGGGATAGTTCAGGTTATTTCATGTGGGGGTATGTGAGGTACTTATCAATAGTCAGTGGCGGTTGATACACCCCCAGTTTTGAGAAGCAGCAGGAGTACCAGCACAGAAGCTAAGCAATGTACTGAACAGGGTCAGCAACAACACATATTTTAGCTACCTAAAAAATCAATGTCAGCTTAAGTGCACGATATAAACAATATTGTTTGTCATTCACCAGGTCCTCGATCTGTCAGTTAGATTGTGTTACTGTGTGAATTTGGTGTATCCAAAGTAACCCTCCAAAACACCATAGTCACACAATAGCACACACACACACACACAAAAAAGCCCTGAACCAGTCGAGGCAAAAGTAGATCAGCAGCTCCCATGTTCTATGGGTGAATATGAATGGTGAGAACGTAAACAACCTAAAAACTGTCACATTTCCTTTTGCAGAGATGTAGTCACTTTAATGCCAGAGCTCGCCTCCCAACATGCAAATGTTCCATAAAAACAAGTTCCTTCTTGACACTATTTTGCAGCGGCGCTGTTGCTGCATCCTAGGCTTAGCCCTGCCCAAGAGGTTTGTGATTAGTTTACAGAAATGCAAACAAGGCAGGGCATTTTTTTTTCCCGTACAGCAAAATGTGCATGTGTGGAGCCAAAGCTTTCCCCAGTGCAGAGGTCTGGTTGTGCGAGACTAGTAATACATTGACTATTGAAAACTACCTCATACTAGCCCACTTTAAAACATTCGAACTATGCTTTTTACATTTAGTGCAGAGGCAGAGCACAAAGCATAAAAGAGGTAGGAAATAATGTATATTATTGTACATACACAAAACCACTATTTGCTATCACATTCACCATGCAGCCTTATGGTGACAGTATATTACAATAATGTTGTGTTTACAGCCAGTTGTTCAGTTATTCCAGACATAATCATTACTGTATTACCCAACTATCAGAGTGATCTAAGGATGGAGCATCTCTACTGTCTAATCCTGAACGTTACCCTGACTGTTTGCATGTTATCACTACAGCAAGGAGGGTTCAGAATCAGTTCTATCAGGAGACACGAGTGAATGAAGTAAAGATAGTTGCTTAGTATAAGATGATGATAGGTTTGTTATAATTATGTCTTCACAGAAAGTCTTTGGCACTGTAAGTCTAAAGTGAGATTTTAAAATCGAGGGGCATCTGCCCTGAGCAGCAGCAAGATAAATCCCCCCATGGAGTCAGACACAGGTGGTGGTGCTGGTGGCTGATGACTCTGCCGAGGCCGGTTAGATGACGGAGCCGATGAATCTGTGAAGACCGGAGCAGTGATGGGGAGGTGGAGGGGCTTGCATAACGGCAGTATGAACGCACTAAAGGCAGAGAGAGAGAGAGAGTCATATTTAAAAAAGAGAGCAGCGTGATGATAGGCTAACAGTGAAGGTGTGTTGTTGTGCTGGTGGACTGATGTGACTTGCTGTTGATATCACAATTGACAGCTCCAGACAATGATGGCAGGGGAGTTATGAGTATGAATATGTGTGAGAGCAGTGAATGGCAGGTTGGTAAGAGAAATAAACAACCTCATGATGATATCACCCTGCTGCATATGAGCTAAAACCAGCTTTGGTTTAATCCTACCTCAGTGATCGACATCATCATCATCATTCATCATCAATCATCATGCATTCAATGTCAGTTTATAACAAACGTGTGAATTTCCTGTAGTCACATCTGCTGTTATGTTTGCTATAGAAGGGAATAACAGTCATTTTGACCATTATATTATTATTTTGCTATCAGGGTTTGACACAAAATACCCTTACTTATTACAAATAGCAGTGTTTCCAGTTCATTTTGGTTTTATTTTGTACTTGTTTCCAGCCTTTTTCTGTAGGCTATTTTTTGTGATGATTCTAAAGGAAATTATTATTCATATTAAAACAACCGTTTACAATCTAAAACTATATTTAGCTGGTTTTCGCTCTGAGTAATTCTAAATTAATCTAACATTTGAATGGGATCACTGACCCTACAGAAAAATAATGCTGTGAATATATGCATTAAATAAAGTTTACTATACACAATGGCATGCACATAATTTAACTTTACAAAATGTGCATTTTGGTGCTATTTAAATCATTAAAAGATATCAGAATAACAAGATAAATACATTTATCTCTTCATTTGGTACTCATCATAAAGGATTATAGAATTTGGAGTTTAAAGGTCAAAATGGACGCTGTTGGCACTTCTATTAGTTAGGGAATCCTGGCACTGGTAGTGTTTTTTTCCTTTGTAAACAGGCCTATTTGAAGACTACTACACTGACTGGTCACTTATCAAATACACCTTGCTAGTACTGGGTTGGACCCCCTTTTGCCTTCAGAACTGCCTTAATTCTTTGTGGCACAGATTCAACAAGGTGCTGGAAACGGGCAAGATGAATCCAGGCTTTCATGTTGTTGGTCCAGTTTTGGTGAGCCCATGCGAATTGTAGCCTGGGTTTCCTGTTCTTAGCTGACAGGAGTGGCACCTGGTGTGGACTTCTGCTGCTGTAGCCCATCTGCTTCAAGGTTCGAGATGGTCTTCAGAGATGGTCTTCTGCATACCTTGGTTGTAACGAGTGGTTATTTGAGTCACGGTTGCCTTTCTATCATCTCGAACCAGTCTGGCCGTTCTCCCCTGACCTCTGGCATTTTCTCCTGGAGAACTGACACTCACTGGATATATTCTCTTTTTCAGACCATTCTCCGTAAATCCTAGAGATGGTTGTGTGTGAAAATCCCAGTAGATCAGCAGCTTCTGTATTCCTCAGATCAGCCCGTCTGACACCAACAACCGTGTCATGTTCAAAGTCACTTAAATCACCTTTCTTCCCCGTTCTGATGCTCGGTTTGAACTTCAGCTGGTTGTCCTGACCGTGTCTACATGCTTAAATGCATTGAGTTGCTGCCATGTGATTGGCTGAGTAGATATTTGCATCTACAAGCAGTTGAACAGGTGTACCTAATAAAGTGGCCGGTGAGTGTTTAATGATAAGGGCTGTTTTTGAATCACTTTTATGCTCCTCTGAGGGCAAATAGAAAAAGCTGGACTAACAGCATTGGAGTGTGTATAAATGGAACCAATGGCAGGCAGGCCTCTGGGGGCCCTGGAATATTTCCACAGACAGGGGGGGCTTACAGGCCTGCTTTAATCTATTATCCTCAGGAAAAACTGCATTAATGTTCTTCTTTATTCCTTCCCCAACTCAACTAAGATGAAGAATCAGCAGAGAACCAAACCATACATGGGCTTAACAGGTTACATAGCACCTAAATCACACCCAAGAACAGCCGAAAAGCCACCATTTTTTGGTGTGGAGAGCTTAATATGTTATCCGTCACACAGTATTTGTAATCAAAGTGTGTAACTGAATTAAACACTTTAATTACATAATTGATTTGTCATATGAGACCGCATGTGAGGTACAATGAGGTGTTAAACCTTGACTGGTGTCATTGCTCACAACATTCAAACTGACATAATAGGGCCACAGGAGAATTTGGCTGCAATGCCAAGGCCAAATTAAGAGCCTCTGAAGATGTGGCTGGATAATATTTTGTGCTGAGGCTGTTATGATAAGGGTTGTTGGACCTCTATAAGGGTTGTTACCTCTTCACTGAATGTGAATAATGTGGGAAATATGTTGTAAGGCGCATGGTAAGGGATAAATTTAAGATTACTGAGAAATCGGCGGAGGATATATCCTGCCTGAAGCTACTAATTTGGCCAAAGATGAGGTGATGGTGCTAACTGAGAGGCTGGCGAGGGGAAGTAAGAAGCTGACTATTCATTTGACCAACACAGTAACTCATGCATCTAGCACTATTGATTACTTATACCCAGTCCTATGAGTAACCACCCGTGGAAGCTGCAAGGGTGGTTAATGAAATAAGAAGGAGGAAGTTGAACAAGCAAATCAGAAGCTAATCAAGTTAGCCTCAGCATGCTAGTAACCACCCTCGGAAGCTAATGACCAGCCAAGCCAGTATGCCAATCCAGTGTGTTGCTAGGTTAGATACATAAGTTTCCACCTGGTCCAATGAATAGACAGCTTCTGATTTCTCAGAGACCAGCACCGGCTTATCATTGGCCAGATCAGTAGCTGGCTTCGACAGGGATATAGTCTCCGCCAGCATCTCAGGCATATCAATTTTGTCCTCTGCCCTGCATCATATATGTTGGCCTTGGATTTGCATGTAGATGCTAGCAGTTGTTCTCTTTGTATTACATATGAGACACAGCTGTCAACATGGGGCTTTTATTGACCATAACTTCTAATAGAACCCACACATTTGCACACATACATACACAAACTCCACACACACACACACACACATGCACGCACACACACACATTTACACAGAGCTGAGCATTGGATGATGATAATCTCAGCCTGCGATGGCACTCACTGCCACAGTAATTTTATGAATCACTTCCAATTTCCCAGGCCTCTGACTCTGCAAGATAGGAGGCAGTTACCATACAGTTTCCTAAAAAGCTGCCTGTGTTATCCCCATTTTAATGTTCAATACTTACCCTGACTGTGAGATAGATAGATAGATAGATAGATAGATAGATAGATAGATAGATAGATAGATAGATAGATAGATAGATAGATAGGAGAAAACAGAGCCTATACACCTTTCAGACAGCTCTGTATTGTTGTTACACTCTCTTTCATCATTCAGCTGTGTGGAAAGCACGCACTCATGCTCGCTTTCTCTCTTTCAGTCTCTCCGTGTCTTTCACACACACAGAAACACACATGACGCGCATCGAGGCATGATCCTTATCAACTGTTCAAGCACGATCGCCATTAATGTGAAGGTTCGCGGTCTTCAGTTCGATCGCCTGCCATTTGTATGTAGTCTGCACCTTTTAGAGGTTTAAAAGATTACACAGAAGCCGTAACTTTTTCACGGTGTAGCCTTGGGACAGCAACAATAGCAGCATACAAAGTGGTGGAACATCTCGTGTGATGCTTGCTAGGTCATTAAATTTGCGGTCCAGCTATTGAAATGTAAAAGGTACAAGGTAACCAGCTTCATTTAGTTATCATTTTACATCACAGGGTTGTATAATGAAACGAAGTGCCATCTAGTTCTGTTATATTCGAGAAACAGCTGACATTTCAATGGCTGGTATCTCCAAAAACTTGGCAACTCACAACAAAACAATATAGATGGATAAATAGCACTACATGTAAGAGGAAAAATATGGATTTTTGATTTTCGAGTGAATATTACCTTTAAAACTTCATTGCAATGATTGTTTTTTATGGCCACTTGGGGCTGGCAGATCAAACTGTCCATCCATCACAACATGGATGTAACAATCACCTTATAAAGTTTGGTGAACATGTTAACCAGTTGCATTTTTTTTTTTACCCAGCTTTGCTCTCCACCTAGCCTGGCATGGTCAGACCTAGGGTTGCTGTAATGTACAGTGCCAGTATTGACGTTACTATATTTAAAAAATGACGTACTGATATCATGTTAATAATACACATATATGATTATATCATATATAATCCAGCACCTAGAATGATCATTTCTGTACAGTTATAGTTAAAGATTCTCACTTCACCTCCCTACACTCATATTTTAGTGTAATTCTTTCGCTAAAAAAGAGACAAAGTTAAATATAAGTTTCACTGATAGCATTATTATTTTTTAAAGATTTTCTCTAGATATTGCAATAATTTTGTGAATTATTTTGGCCCTGATCAAATCATGCAGTGAAATTCTGATACTGTAACAGCTCTAGCTGGACCAATTTGCAAATGTGAATTAGTGTAGAACCTCTCAGTTCAATTTCAGTTTCCAAAGGAGTTATCAACAGGTGCAGACCAAAATGCCTCCCACCCATAGATATATTATAATGAACTAGATAGTGTATGTAAAGATGGTGCCCATTCAATCCAATGAGAATTGCTTGCCTGTTGAAGTTTTTTAGCGTCCAGGTTTATCTGCTGATTATATGGCCCACTGAATATGCACAGCAGTGTTTCCCCCCCACAACCCCTGCTCCACCCATAGACTTTATGTGATGACATCACAAAATTTTAAATAGCTTTTTTTGGCTTGAGAAAAGTTTTACAAATGTAAAAACTCTGTGGATCAAAAATTCATAATAGAGAGAGTGATAACTTACCACATTTCCACTTTGAGGTGTCCTGTCAACAGTTTTACAGACTTTTGTAATGGTGGCCTATGGGGGAAAATGCTTTATGGGCTATTGGGGAACTTTTCACTGCAATACTGTGAGTGGCCATGGGGGAAAATTGGCAGCAAGGCTGAGCTGCAGTGCCCTGTTTTGTTCCATTACAATTCTATACTCCTGCCCCTTTTTGGTCTGTGCAACAACAGCGAAACAAGCTTTGTATCCCAGTCAGCTTTCCTGTTTCCTGTGCTTGGATGTGCTTGGCTCATCTATACTGAAAAGAAAAACAAATTTGAAGATGCTGGTTGAAATGGTTACCTAAATATTGATGTAGATAAGCTAGCTAGTTACTGCAGCTTGCATTTTGCTAACATCAGCTGTCACATATAAGTAATGAGGTAGATTAGCTAATAATAATTACTTTAGCTAGTTAGCTAATGTTTTGCCAATAACGTAGCCCCAAAACCTAGCACATAGGATCTAAGTACAGGAAACAGGAAAGAAGAAAGCTGACAGAGTTTTCTGAAGGGGCCAGATCCTGTTGGAAGTACAGCAAACACATCTTTCTTATCAAGACAAGCTTTTGTGCGCAGTTGTTTGAAAACATACTGCCCAGTTTGTTTAATCATGACATGATAGCAGATTCAACAGAGACAGTTTCATGAGTGGCCAATAAGGTCACACTCCTCTGTATAGTCATCATATCAACCCCGCCTTATATTAGATAAAGGGTTGTGATTGGTCCAATGAGGTCCAGGATGGATGGAAATCTGGAAGACGGGCAGACTTCTCTGCCAGAGCAAATCAGTCATGAGCTCACAGATTTGTTTGTGTCCCAAGTTAGTTTTTAGCAACTCCTGAGAGAAATATACGTCTCTTTAGCTGCTAAAAGCTTCATTATGTTCACCAGCTGGTTGCTGACTTTGTTTGGGGCTGAGCAGGTACTGTGCAATTGGTTTATGAAAGCTTTCTTGCCAAAAACAGCTGCCTGCTGTGGCTGGAAAATAGGCTGGTGAGAGCAGAGCGAATGAATTAAAACAGTGAGCTGAAAGAATTGGGCGATAATTTTTAGTAGGTTCTTCGCTACAAGCTGCTCCTTTAAAAGTGTATTAAAATTTGTCACATCCATTGCTAATATAAAAATATGACTGGTGCAGCTTTAAATGTGTAAACTGCATGTTACTGTCACTGTCAACCACAATGAAACCAGACAGCCTCATCGACATTTGTCAGTATCCAAGTATGGAGAGCATCTCCAGCACGCAGGGGACACAGTAGTATTTTCTAATAAGTCAGTTCAATGGTTTTCAAAAGAGTGTGTGGTTTAAAATGATGTGTTTGTTATAAAAACTATGACTGTTGCACACCCCACTGGATCTCACTCTGCAGCCAAGATTCAAAGTTTAAATGGAGTGCTTTTTTTAAAAAATATTTCCACAGAGATGAAAAAAAAAGTTGGAGTTGCCACTTCATTAAACTGAAAAATGGCTTTCAGGCACCACTGGATCTAGATTTCTTGCTCGCTCTGACTGGATAGACCTGATGAATTAATCAGTTTTTCATCCAACACACAACATTTGAGACAAACTGTTAAATTTAAAGAATGCTTTCTGACTGATATTTTTATTTTGAAGTTAACTGAAACAAATTTTCTCTGGATCAACACCAGTCTTCCATGTTTGCTTAAAAGTGCTAAATACAACATTCAGCCTCATACATATACAGCAGTGGCTTCCTGAGCAGAGAATGAAATCACACTCACTTTACTTACGTTGTTATCCGAGCTTCTCTGCAGTAACAGAATTTTGAACCATTTTTAATCAACACTGCTTAGTTTGACAGTTTTCTCTGAGTTTCAGGAGCCTCTGATGGAATCACTCATGTTTATAAGGGAACCCTAGATTTGTGAAGTGCTTGCAAGATGTGTACATGTTGTTTGTTCATTGTGCACATTGTACAAACTGAATATGTTATGTAATCTGACAACGCTTTGTTTAAGATCTGGGTAGGTTTGTGGACAGAAAACACCTGGTTAGGTTTAGATGATGAGGTCTTTCGCAGATTTGAAGTTCTCAACTAGACATTAGATCCAAAATGGTTACAATCTTTTTTGTTTTACAGCAAAACAGTCACTAAAATATGTTTCCATAAACATTTTAATTGAGAAATAGGCAATAGTAACAGTATCCCTACCCAATTTTTCACAGCGGTTTTCTCTAAAACTAGTGCACATTGTACAAACTGCAAGTAGTTAGTAGAAGAATGATGCTGTGGCGAGAAGCCTTCCGTGTTCGTCAAAACAAGCACAACACAAATAGAGACATCATTAGGTAAGCTTTGCAGTCTGGTCTTTCTTCTAAA
The DNA here is from genome assembly GCF_056507025.1 of Lutjanus erythropterus. NCBI lineage: Eukaryota > Metazoa > Chordata > Actinopteri > Lutjaniformes > Lutjanidae > Lutjanus > Lutjanus erythropterus. Next base: position 8,766,150 of record NC_139319.1, read on the forward strand.
ATATTATTTTACTTTGCAGTCTGTTTTTAACCCACATTTAAAAACGGGAACATTTCTGGGGACAGCTCCAGCTGAAAACAGGGACGCCTGGTCACCCTAACATGTATGAGCTTATGAACGCACCACAGGCGTTTTCATCAGGATGACGTACAATCAGTTCCACACTCAGCACACCTACTGGGCACGCCTTTCAAAACCATGAACGCCATGAATGGAGCATTTCAGTTGCAAGCTACCTGACTTAGGAAGGAACTTTCCTCCTGCAGCACTTAAGAAAAGAGAGAAAAGAGATCTTTTGTAAACCAGGACATTTTAGTGACTCCTGACACCCAGCTTGAAACTAGGACAATACCGGACAACCAGGGACGTTTGGTCACTGTACTGTTATTCAACTATGTGAAGTTCATGTTAAAGTTAAAGTTTTAAAGAGTCACTTTGCTCACTTGAAGGTATTTGCTGAATGCACAAAGTGTTATACAATGAATTGATTTTGTTTAGAAATTTCTGTGTATCAGCAACAGGCCGTATATTAGCTAGTAGAAGGAGCTTCCGGATCTGAAAAGAGAGCAAATTTAGAAGTGCTATAAACCTGAATTCTCTCTAATGGCCAGCCGGAGGTGACTCACCGGTTGCAAAAAGGAGTCTGACTGCATGTGCCCTTATGGTGTAATGACCGTACCCCTCACTTGATTTATGACCTCAGTAAACAGTTTCCTAATGAATTTATGCTCTCAGTCGTTAGTTTCAGGTCTTCCTCAATACAGCTTGATGTTCATTTTGTAAATTATGGTCCTGTTTGGAGCAAAATAAATGACAAAGCAGGATACGCTTTAGGATTGACAGGTCATTCTCTGTGAGTGAACACACAGGACTCAGATCAAACTGTCAAACTAGACTGTACTAGTGGATCCAAATATACAGTTTGGATCCAGATTCTGGAACTGCATTACCTACATCTTGCCTACAATGTTTTCAGAAACATATTCTAGTGCACTACTTGGCAGTAATATGATAAAGATTGCAATCTAATTGTGACCAGGCGGCCATCATGGTATTTCCGGTTTCCAAAAGATCCTCCCAAAGCTCAGATCAAACTGTAAAACGAGGCAGTACATTGCTCATTTCTCGCTTAAAATGTCTCCAGAAGCATAATTGTGTGTGTGAATTGTGTGTACTGTTTAGCTGTAATGTGTAAAACTTTGTGTCCAGGCAGACTGCCATTATTTCCTGTTGAGTGGACAAGCCCAAACCAAGCACCACCCAAGTTGCAGTGTGTCACCCACCAGCTCCCTGTTCTTGGTGGTACCGCACAAACTTTAACTGCCAGTTTAACAGAGTCCCTGTGCTGCGTTCAAGTCACATAGGAGTTACTGTAATTACCAGTTCAGATGTGTTCACGTCAACATCCAAGTTGTAATTGCAACTGAGGAACTTAGAGTTTTCTGAAAGCTTTGATGTGTCCAGTTTACTACAGAAGTGCATGAAAAGTCAAACACATTTGGATGCCTCCCTTCATCCAAACTGAGTTGTTCGAGGTAACTGAAATTCAAATAGTGCAACAGTGTCATCACTGCATTTTATTTTTAACTCTCACACAAAAAAATTACATAATCTTCTTCAGTTATTCAGTGACGTGAAAGCCTGCACATTGTAAACACTGGAATCTCTCCCGTCTGTAACATCCATTCCATATGACGTGAACAAGGCATCAAAACCTCAAAAAGAAACTGATTAGAAACTTCACAAAAATAGATTTTTTTTTTTTTAAGGAGTATGGTATGTGTTGCTTTAGATTGCACAGGTGTATTTACTTAAAAGGAAACTGTCTTTTCCTGCAGTTGTGTGCTTCAGTCTGACCAAATAAACTCCTTCATCCATTTACAATCTAAAGTCTGGCTCAAAATACACAACATGTAAGCTTGAACAAATCCCACCATCTGGGATCACAAACAGGCCGGTGGAAACTCACAGTCGCTGCCCGTATTCACACTGACTGTGACGGTCTTCCTGTCCTGTTGCTGCTTTGTGCTAATTTAACTTTGATGTGTCCTTTCTGTGGCTGCATTTGATTCATGTACAGTAATGGCTTATGCATCGCCGAGCAGCCGGATTGCTGTTTGTGACGCAAAATGCCAAGAAAACTCTGTGAGTCATAGTTCGATGAAGGCATATACATGTTCAAAGTGCCCTTCAATAATGACGTTGACGTCTTTGATTCAAAGCCTTGACCTTATTGGGTTAAGCTAATTAGAAAATGTTGTTAACAGGGCAGTTCCTTACTGGAAACATTTTTTTAATTGGATTAATGTCACAATATTGCTTTCCATTTGAACATCGACGGTTTGTCCATTATGCCATCACATTGTGGGGGAGGATGGCAAATAGCTAATCAAGGTGGGTGTGTTGGTGTATGTTTGTGTGCGTGTTTGTTTGTGACAAAGAGAGATAGCATATCTTAATGAGGACGGAAGTTGTGTGTTGGAGCGGTTGTTTAATGAAGTCTGTGTGAAGTGTGGAGATATACGTGTACTTTGTGTATAGGCTTGTGTATGCGGTGTAGCTCAATTACTGTCATCTGGTGTGTGGGCAAAGCAGTGACACTAACATGAAAACACTGTGCATTATTTATGAAGAACTAGTTGTTGCTGAGGGTGGTATATGAATGCACGCTCAAGTATGGACAAGTGCCATCCCACGCAGTGCATTAGTTGGCCTTTCAGTCTGATGACAGTCAGTCCATCAGTCAGTCACTTTTATGTCTGTCACATCATCAGTTAGCCAGTCACACACTCTCACTCAGCTGCTTGCTCACTTTTTCAGCGATGCTCCAGGGATTGCACCGATAGTCGGTCGGTCCGGGCTGAAACGTCTCTGAAAGTTTTGCAGACACGTCCACACTCTCAAGGTCGCTTATCTTGAGAAATACATCTATTAGATCAGTGTTTCTCAAACTTCTCACACCGTGTTACTGCCTCAGAAAAAATACTGACCTCTCCATCTATCGCCTTACTGTTTCGCGCCGTTTGGCGCTAACAGGTTTTACAAGCTTTACCGGTGCCTCTGAAGGGGATAGTTCACCCAAAAATGAAAATTCAGTTATTATCTGCTCACCCTCATGCTGACTGAGGGTTAATTGAGTTTCACAGGAAAACAGTGTTGCAGAATCTCCCAAATAAATGACGTGAATGGTCACCAACAGAAAAAAAAAACTGTAGGTGATGGTGTGTGTGTGTGTGTGTGTGTGTGTGTGTGTGTGTGTGTGTGTGTGTGTGTGTGTGTGTGTGTGTGTGTGTGTGTGTGTGCAACTGAATGGCATGTTGGAGCTTTAGGAGTCTTGGATTTCACCAGACAAGCAGGTGGGTCTGAGGAAGAGGATGTTGGCTGGTGCAGATTGAGCCAACGACGATGAATCTCTCTGTCTCGCTCTCCTGGTCAGTTTAGCTCTCATCTCGGCTCTCTTTCTGGGGCGATCGTGGCCCGGTTGGTCTGGCTGGGTGATTGTCTCAAAGTCTGCTGCACTGTTGCGAGTCCCTGTGCTTCCTTTTCTCATGTTAAAGAGTGTATATCTGTCCTCAGTCATATAAATATACGTGTCATATTTCAACATTCGTCTAATGTTTGCAAAGATGTAGGCTTTCAGCATTTACATTATATGACGTACGTAGCTGCCAAGGTTCTGGTGTCAAATGGAAACATTAAAAAGTCCACTGGAGACAGACTTCTCAGCTGACTTAAGAAGTTCAAGAATTAGCATTAGCTTACCATAGCCAGCTACACTTAAGAAATCTGCTAGCGCCACTTTAGCTGACAAAATCCATGGCTGTCATAGGCCGCTCCCAACTTTGATGTTAAATTTGCCACCATTATTACTGTAAGTGGTGTACGTGCAGTGCGAGAATGGAAAGCTTGACAGGCATAGCAACAGTAACTAAGGAGGACGGGGCTTAGCAAAGGGTTGATTGGAGGAGGAATAGAGAAGGGTCCAGCTGCAGTCCCGCATGTCAACTCATTACATGACTTTTTCTAACCCTACAGAAGTAGTTTTGGTGCCTAAACCTACCAGGTTCAAAGACAGTATTGTGTAGTAGGCTGCTGTGACACAGACAGACCTACTCTGAGTGAAATGCATCTCTGCATTTCCTCAATTTCTGACAGCCAAGCATGGCGTGAGACACAGAGCAGTACTCAGCAATGTTCAAAAACAATGAACAAGACATTTTAAACACAGTAGCAAATTACAGCTGCTGTCAAGAACGGCACAAAAATGACAATTAAGCTTAAACTTAAAACCACCATCCTCTGCACAGAACATGGTGCAAACACTAACAAAAAGTAACACTTGCAATTTGGACGAGGGTGCAGATCTCGTCACAGTTTAGGGAGGGGGGGCAGCGCGAGTGGTGAAATTCATTACTGCGTCGTAACTCAGCTCAATTAAGGTGAATTATTAACGTTATAATACCCTCGGCTCATGGCGATTTTTCAAGTGGGCAGACTGTTAAACCAAACTCCATTCTAAAAGCAGGTGGTTTATGGTAAGGCAATATTTTATAGTGAAAACTTTATTTTCACCATCATAAAGACTTTTTTTCTGATTCCATCTACAGGCACAATTGCTACACGTCATTTATTTATTTTATTCACTCAGCAGGATAGATGGAGAGGACATAAAACAAACCTTCAAAAAGTGTTGGATTCATGATTTCTTTTTTTAAAAAGTAGGGCTGATATTCTAGTAAATATGCATTTAAAATGCATAATTTATTTGAAATAGTTTATTTTGGGGGGAAAACAATGTTTTCTGGAACATAAAACAGCTAACTTAACAGACTACTCGGCGCAGGCATGATGGGAAATGTGGGCCATCACTAGAATACTAAAGCCTTGTTTTGATTCGCTCCTGTCTGCCGTTACCTTCACTGCATTATGCTGTTAATACAAGGTCAACACTATCCACTTCAATTTAAAAGCCCTCAAGCATTTCAGTGGACTGTGCCAGTTGGTTATAAAGTGGTGAGAAACGTTGAAACAACATTGCACTCAGCAGATTTGATTATCACCGTGATGTATGTTTATAATGAAATAAACACAATGATTTGCTGTTTTGATTAGTTTATAGATGTTATGTCAGTTCATGATGTATTTTTGTAAGTTCAGGCCCCGGGGAGACACCAGACATGTTATAATTTGGGTCTCGAGCTGAAAAAGTTGGGAACCCCTGCTGTCATGGCATCTTTAGATTAAAATTTCAATTTGTTCTTTAATTTAGTTCATGACCAGATACCTGCAAAACTAATGTCATTCCCAAATCCATAAGTTTTGTGCTAACTGGAAAATGTGAACATGTTATAACTGTGGCCTGATGTTGATTCCTGATGAAAACTGCTAACTTTGCTTAAAAGTTTGCAATCAGTGAGAAACTTGAAAACTGAAACAAAAGCTGCGATTCCATTGCAGGAACTTTCCCCAGGGACAAGGAACCTTTGGGGGAACTCAGTGCAGGAACTTTCTGATTGGTTGAGAATTCAAGGCATTTTATTTCAGTTATCATCACCAAAAAATCTGGAACCATAAACTGTTTGTTTTCCATTAATTGTGCTTTGAACCTTGAGTTGGAGAAAAAAGCATAATGCAGATGGATTGTTGTACATTCACAGATGTTTTGATGTCATTAGAAACTGATTGGACAATAATTAACTGAAGAAACCTTTTAGTCGCCGGGACTAAAAGTTCTGGGTACAGAAACGTGACCATGACCTCAAACTTTATAATCAAAAAGCTTGCAGTAGTTACCAGGCTGTTAAAATCTATAAAAAGTACAGCTAAGAAACCCCAAAGCAATGACTGCTTATCATCACAGAGGTGATAAAAGCCACTGTGATAAGAATTAAATAATTATGTGCAAGATTACTAGATCACAGTGTCCTCATGAATGTGTCAAACGCTGTGTGAATGCATTGACTTAAAAAAATTCTCAGGTCTTGTTACATCCCCTGTAGTCTGTGTTTAATGTCCTTTCTTCACCTCCTCGGCCTCCCCCACATAACCTCCTATCGTTTTCCTCTCTGTGTGTCATCAAACTCTTCTTCTTTTCACTTTTCTCTTTGAACTCCAATCTAGCTGTTGGTCTCAGTCAGTGTCCTCATGTGTCACTACCCAACCAGCTCCTAAATTAAAGTCTGAATTATATTTCTGCTGTACTGTATATTGTGGTCTTGTAATATAGTGGATTCTCCTGTAATAGGAATTTATTATAGCTATTGAAAGCAAAACTACTGACATGCATTCTTTAACACCTGAAGTATTCGTGTTAACCTTCTTTCATTCACTTTATAAATGGCAGAGTGTCAGAGTGGCAAACAGTGTGAGCAAAAGGCTCGCAGCAGAAATGGTTGTCTTGGAAAGAAAAGATGACTGAATCTTTGAATCTGAATCTCGAGACTTAATTTTTCTTAAATGAGTAAATATAGATTTAGAGTTGGCATTTCTGTTAATCAACACAAAATGTTGCGTCCATTTTTCTGTAGCTGTTTTCCATAGATGTAGCTCGTAGGTTTGGGTGACATGTTAAAGATTTCCTACCAGCCACCATCAGCCCAACAAGTCCCAGCGATTGTTGGGAAAAGTGCGCAAGTGATTTTGTTATGTTCCACATGCTCTCTTAGTTCTTTTAGTCTAATGAATAGAGAAAATAAAGTCACAGCATGTCAAGAAAGGATGCCTGTTTTGCTTAATAAACAGAAAAATACAACTGCACACCCTCTGAATTCAAGTTTTCTCTCTTTCACCGATGCATAATTGATTATCTTGGCTGACTGTGGAGGCTGAACTGAAATATAGTTTTTTGTTATTCATGTATACTGTCATCTTAAAAAATGTGCCTCGGTTCTTTGATGATAAACAAGGATATAGTGGTTTTTGTCATGGGTATGTGACACGACAAGTGAGCACTGGCCTTCTGGTGGCACCAAGAACTGTTCTTTATAGAGGGGTCTCAGCTTGGAATATGCTTGATGAATCACATGTAAATTTTGTTATGGCAGTTCTGGAACTTTTTTTTAATTTATTATTTTGTGCAGTGGGCTTGTGAAAATTTTGTTTTTTAACTCTTTTTTTTGTCTTAATTTTGCGTTGATATTGAATTCTATTGTTTCAGTGATATTGTGTGATTTTAAATTGATGTATTTTTAATGTTGTTTTGTGAATGGTCCCCAGGAAGACAAGCGACCACGTTGTGGAAGCTGATGGGGATCTGAATAAAGAATAAAGAATAAAGACAAGCTTAAATGCCTTGTTAAGTCACCAAAACTGTCTTGATTAGTCTTTCTGGTGTTCAATCAATCATCAGCTTTGGTTTAGTTGAAATAAACCTTTAATTAACCAAATCAGATGTAAAAATATTCAGGCTCCTCACACTGCCTCTCTTTGTCACTCCTGGCCTCTTTGTGCTCTGTCCCTCTAGATTTTCACTACAGTCACTTTTCAGTCGCTCCTTAAAGATTGTGAGCTATGATAAATGTGTTCTGAGTTCATCAAACAACAGAAACGTGTTGTTAACCACCTAGCCAAATTTGAATGATTAAAAAAACTGCTAAGGGCCCCAACACATGATCAGCGGTAAAAATGCTTTGCGCTGGCTGTGCCATTGTTTTCCTATGGAGAAAGTGTTGGCACCCGACCATGCGGCGTGATGCACCGCTTGGATCTGCCGCTGACCGCTGCACGCAAACTTCAAGTTATTTGAACTTTGATCCCGTTTGCCGCTGACCTTTCAAAGCACAACCAAGAGAAAACAGCAGAAGTGTTGAAATGACACAAGGAGAGGAGACAAAGACTGATGGACGAGTCCTGAAGGGAACCCCAGATCCACAGAAGAGCTCGCGAGAGTGATGAGTTTAACGTCACAATGAAGGAACAACATACAAAAATCTCGCCAGAGTTTCGCAAATCAAGGGTTCCCCTCCAGAAACGGCCAAAGAAAAGCGTTTTGGGTTTCCCCAGACAGCCTTCGTTGTCACGGGTAAACGTAATGCCTGGTGAAATGTGAACAGTCGGCTTGGGTTGTAAGATTTATGAACTTAGCTACATCCAGAGCTAAAGTTAGCTCAGCCGTTTGTATACCAGGCAGACAGGACGTAGCGGTTGTAGCGCTGTGGTTTGCTTCTCTCTGCCCTGCCTCGCGGTGAGTTCGTAACAAATTTCTTATCATGTGAAGGCTCCTTAAGTATATGAAACTGGGTCAAAAAACACACCACTACCACCTGAAACACGGACGCTCTATGTAGCAGCTTTATTGGACACATCCAGTCTTTGAGTCTTTTTTTTTTTGGTACATTTGTAAATGATCACTAGGAAGGGGGAGGGAAGGGTGTGGTGTCATTCGTGTGTTGGTTCATGGAGCTTATTTAGTGTTGGTTGACCATGGCTCTGGCACATCACCGAGCCATGTTTCAGGTTCACCCAAAAACACAGAAATCATGGACAACAGTTTGACAGTCAAACTCCACAACTCAGAATTATAAAGTTCTCAGTCTTTTCACATTTCCATCAACTATCTTCCAACATGTATACTGAAAAACTTTAATCAGGAAGCAGTGAAATAACAACGATTCGTCCAATTACCTACTTTTATCCGACTTGCAACCTGGAACACAGTAGCATGACATTAGAGCTTCTCACCCTGAGCGTGACGTCAGAAGAAAAAGGGCGCCGTGTGAATGCGAATAAACCCCCTAAGTTGAAGGAGGGGCATCAACGCTGTAACCTTCATCACTGCAATTTGCCAACGGCTGAGTGGGAGTTTGCATTTGAAAAGCCCAGAAAAGAACGCACATGCCATTAAGTTCAAGACATCTGTACTTAAGTATGATCAAGGCTTTTAAGCTGCATGCTTCATTACATCCTATAACCCTGACAATTGTTTAAAAAAAAAGTAATCACATGTTTTTTTTTTTTTCTTTGCATCATGCCTCAGCTGCTGTGCATGCCCATAATTCATCTTCCTCTGTGACGCAGTGTTACGGTTCAAGAAAAGCATTCAGCAGAAATACAGAACTGTTTAATATTGGCAGTCGACAAACACAGGAACAAGAAATCCTGCCAAGAAAAAAAACAAAAAAAACAAAACAAAAAAAACACACACATAGAGGAGACAAAAATGAATCATTCGGGTTATGTTTTTCTCTCCACACCTGTTTTATCATCTTCACCACAGTTCAGATAAAAAGCCATTTTTGTCAGCATAGAGTACATACAAATAAGATCATCCATCTATCTGTGTGTGTGTGTGTGATGAAAACAGAGAGAGAGAGAGAGAAGAGAGAGGAGAGAATTTATGGTAAAACACACAGACTCTCTCTCACACACACAAACACACGCAGACACAGTTAATCTCATACGGCCTTGTGCTGAGGGAGGATTCTGAGGTAGCTTGAGTTTAGCCTTGGAGGGAAAGGAAAGGGGCGATGAAACAATGAAAAAAGGAGAGAAAAGAAATGAAAAACAACGAGAAGGGGGTCATGTGAGGGTTTGGGACTGTTCTCATTTTCTAATTTGACAATACCAGACACACAAGCACACTTAAACCCACGTGTACACCCACGTTTATGTCTTTTTCTTCATCTGATATGCAGAAACTAGACATAAAACTTCTTGGTAGTTGGTTTTACTTTGTCGTCCGAGTGTGTTCATGCGCGCGTGTGTGTGCATGTGTGTGTATTTAAATTACTGGTGTGTAAACGTGTGTGATCATGCATGTAAAGAGTTTATTGCACATACTCAAAAGAAGGATTGATTGTGTGCTGTAAACTGACATCCAACACATCGCGGCCTTGACGTGCAGCCCTGAGACGAGCAGGAAATGAGATTGTGTTTTACTACACAAATGCACACACTAACACACACACACACATAGGAGAGGGAAAAAGTCAGACTAGTTTATATCTGAGGGTTGAAATTCAACCTTTTGCTCATTAAAACTACTGTCAGAAATGTAATGCAATATATGGTGCAAAATTTGTCGTCTCATACACCGTGTAAAAGGGAGAAAATTATCTCGGGCTGACAAATGTCTGTGTGTATGTGTGTGTTTCTGTGTGTTGGCTCGAACTGGAACTTCTATACAGCAGTCTTATTCGTCTGCTCCCTTTCACACTGTTTTTTTTTTTTCAATTTCAGTAATTCAAAATTTAGTTTAATTTGAGCTCACTATTGCTTCAAAGGTATATTTTTTTCTGTAGCACATCTTGTCCAGTGCTGCTGGGAACAATGTTTTAACACATGCTGCTCAAGTGAAGGTCTATAAAATGAACCTTTTCATTGCATTTTTAGAAGAAATTGGAGTGAAATTTAAATGAAATACCAGGTGTAGTAAGTGTTTCTCTCGTCTCTTGAGATTTTCCCACTAATTCAGGTCCAATCAAGATGATGCTCGGTGGATGAGTAACATGAGATGAAAGGAAACCATTTGCATGTCTCAGACTAAATACAGACATCTTTTTCAAACCAAAGATGATTCACCCCTTGAATATTTTGCATTTAATTTAAGAGTGTGGATTCTCTGTTCAGTCTGGGGAACAATTTCAATATTTGGTAGTTAGATCCAGGTTAAATGGATAGTTCAGATGGGATAAAACTTACTTTAGCTGCTTAAAAAAAGTTCCACCTACAAAAATCAGTGTACACTATATTTAGCACATTTTCAACACTTAACTTTGTTGTCAGATATTCTTTTTTAATGTGAAACCGCTGCTATAAAAGCCAAATAGCTCTCTCTCCAAAGCAACCAAACTCCACTGACAAAATCAATCATTTTTACCTCACAGAAACAGGAGTTGCTGATCTACTGTTGCCGCAATTGCTTAGTTTGTTTGTGTTATTGTGTGACTTCAGTGTTCAAAAGGGATAGTTTGGATGCACCAAAGTCACACAATAACACAAACTAACTAACAGATCGAGGCAGCAGTAAACCTGCAACTCCCATGTTCTGCAAGGTAAAATGACTAATTTTGCCTATGGAGTTTGGTTGGATTGGGGAGAGCAACATTTGGCTTATATAACAGCAGTTTTCTGTCAGAAAAGGGTGTGTTGTTACTCCTCTCTGCTTCTCCATATGCCATATCTACTGTAATACACTGACTGACTAAGTACCTCATACAACCCCACATTAAATAATCCCTTAAAAGTGCAGTTTAAATATAAATGTCCACCAGGAACAGCATAATGTGGCTCATGATAGCTGTAACTCAATTTTGCACATGCTGGTTCTCTTTTTTTCAAATGTATGAGTGTCTAAATAATATATATTTGTACGTTTCCTGACACAGATTTATGAATGAACAGCTGCCAGCTCATACATCAAACTGGTTTCTGTTGCAGCCCTGTACATATGTCGTAAATCCCAGTTTGTAACGTCTCTGGATGAGTGGCAAGCAAAAACCCAAAAGCATGACCAGAAGCAGACAATGTAGCAAGAAAGTTGATTTTACTTAAGTCAGGCAGACAAGGGGTCAAAACCAGGAGATCAGACAAACAAATCTGACGAGGGACAGGCAGGGAAATCCAAAGTCCAGGAGGCAAAATGTTTGATCCAAGTCATGAATCCTTAAAGATGCAGTAAGAGATTCTGGAGAAAGATGGTTGATTGTTGAGTCTCATTGCCATGTCGTCAAATGCTTTGGCTTGGTCTCCCTTTGCAGACTAGATTCTCTAAAGCCTGAAAACAGAAGAGGAGGCGCAGAAGTCTAGTCTTCTATTTAAACCACTTGAATTACAATATGCTGAAAGTTTATTATGTAGGTTTTGCCTGATTACACCAAAAATAAACTGCATACCCCAGCTTCAATGAGAGTGAAACCTTGTTCTTTGACGTCAAAACCCTTTAAAGACCACAAAAGTAATGTCTAAAATTTGCTAAGCGAGCCTTTCATTAAGAGTCAAGATGCAGCAAAATTGGCAGTTGTTTATTTATTAATTATATACAGTCTTTGTTATTATAGCCCAGAAACATAATGCTACTTTATTCTGGCTCACAATAATATCTGATAATGCTGGAAGACCAATGAGCCTGCACGACTTTGCATTATTTACTTATAGAGTTAATTAAGACCTGGTGGACAGTGGACACTGGTTGCTGGAGCCTGTAACCCATAGCTCGGTCATTATGCGCTGATTAAAAATGAATAATGAAAATTAAAAGTGTTATCTTTTCCTATAGGCTGCATAGTCAGCATAGCGGCAGCAATATAAACACACTGTTCTGTCTGACATTTCTTGAATGCCAAGTGAAAATTGGCAAATTGCTCCCGATGGCTGCACTGGCATGTGTGAGTGTGAAAAGCTGAGCACAGAATTATCATTGGGCGGTTTGGATAGAAAAGAGCTGGATCGATCCTGATGTGCAGGTTTGCATCTTGCGTGGCAGCCTCAGCTATCAGTGATCAAATGTGAGTGTGAATTGATTTACCATTTAGCCCAAATCAGTTTATTTGACCATTGTGCATAGCCTATAACTTGTAGTACAAGTAGCAAGCTAGCTAAGCAGATAGATGTTTAGCTATTACTGTTGTCAACAAAACTATTACTATTAGTTCGCTACCTCATTTTAGCATCACATAACCATATATCTATCAATGCATATTTTTGGATAATGTAGCCATGGCAATTTTAGACCTTTGAGTGGTTATTAAAAGATTTCTTGGCTATGATTGGATCAACAGTGTTTCACACTCATTAACCATCCCTGACTTGGCTTTGCCCTCCTAAAGGGGAAAAAAAGTCAAGTCCAGAATCTGAACACAGCTTTGCCATTGCTGGACTCTTTGTGCGACTGAGTTAGCTCGCTGAACGAGAGTCTGTTCCCTGAGCAGTGACTGTCCCTCATTCTTCAAGAGCAAATCAACTAAATAAAATAACCAAAATCACCTGGAAAAAATGCAATGGACTATTGCTAATAGGAGACATATTCATTCAATTTCCCTGCCCTAGTAGTGGAGTAGCTAGCTAGCTATTTATGACGATGACATCAGCATATTTATAACCCCATGGAGGGGCATGATGGGATCAAACAGGCAGGTCGGGCAAGATAGGGAACAACAATGCTGGACGGCAAAACACACTAGACAATCTGGAGCCAAGTGCACCAGCTGGGCGTAAAAAAGAAGGTCTTAACTCTTACACCAGACTTAACTACATCCGATATTGTGATTGGAATTTGCACCAAGTGCACCAAGCCTGACCGACGACGGTCGGAGCTGTGCCTGGTCTTACAATGCGAATCGATAATTGTTGCCAAGCAACACACACCACGCAAAGCATTAACATGCATTTATCATGTCTCCCATAGTATTTTGAAAGGCTGCATAAAACTGAGCACAATCAGCGCCTAAAAGGGTGGAGGACAGCGCCACATTTCTGTCCGACAGATGCTGCAGTTGAGGGGAGAGCACTTAAACTCAAACATCACTTTCTGAATATATATCGAGCGGATTTGTCCTGTCATGGATGACCCTTTCTCTTCTGAATGCCCTCTTGTTGATCATCCGGTAAACAAGATGCGCTGCTAACCTTGTTTCTATTTTCTGGCTGTGTGATTCTGTTAAAATTACTGAGTTTCCAACTTACAAGTTTCCAACTTATGCCTGCTCCACACTAGGCATAAAAGTTACACCCACACAGAACACACACAGGGCTTAAGTCTAACTGGTGCCCTCGTGTCAACCTTAAACTGGTCATAACTTTCCGTTCTAACGTTACACCCAGGCATACGCCCAGCTGGTGCACTCGGCTGCGGGTTGCGAGTGAATGAAACTGGACCGTAAGTATTGCTTATCAGGTAGCCTACAAATGAAAATACAAATTCAGCATATAACATAACATACCCCACCCTTTGTAGCATCCATGTCTTTTTCCACATACGACTTAAAAGCTCATTAACCTTAACCTTAATAGCCTTAAGAGTGGATCAGAAAGCCCTTCAACAGCGAGTTTGCACTGCTTCAAACTTACAAACCACTCTCCTCTCAGGTGCAGCACCTCTTTTGGGATAAGTAATAAGTTGCCTTTACTTTAAACAGACATTTGATAGACTATTTTTGTGTACACATGATAGAATGACGTATTTTTGACTGAACATGTTGTTGTGCACCAGAAAAATGATATTAATTTATTCTGAAGAAATAAAAAAGAGAACAGATTTGACTTGATTGCTTGTGTTGTGTCAGGGACTGTTGAAAAAAAGGACCTAATCAGATAAAGAATGGCAAATGAAAAACACAAAAAAGAAATGCGACCAAAGAAGCGTGGGAGTAAGTTCTTATTCATTCAATTAATATTTTTTCCTTTCACAAGCTTACTAATGAGCATCATTGCCCCTACACATACATCTTTGTCTATGCTGTCTATAAGATGATCTTTTGGATAAATATTTATTTGATTACATTATCCATCATGATGAATGTTTCTGTTTCCGTCGGAGCAAGGCGAGGGCGCCCTAAAGCTTTCCGGTGTATTTATACTCTCCCTCTTAATTAAAAGACCCTCCACAGCTGTGAGTCTGACTCCACACAGAGTTTCGCTTCATTCCATTTCATTTATTGTTATTATACAGAAAAAGATTAAAAGTAATGTTACAGATGGTAAAATCAGCCACAATTACACAGGCCTGACTCAGTTAAAACTGGTTTACAGCAGGTTCCTGTTCTGCAGCACATAAAAGAGTAAATCACACCACAAACGAAACAAGAAGACTAAAACAACACACACCCTCACACACTGAGGAGAGGAGTCAAATGAAGTGGATAGATAGTTTGGGTTAAAGGAAAAATATGTGATATATTGACCAAATTAATTAATCATAAAAATGACCCTCATATGTCAACAGAGATGCAGGAAACATGCCTATTGAAATACTCCTGTTTATTCTGGTCCATAACTTGTGTTATTGTTTGCCCACTTCACGTTAACTGGAGTTCAAATTAATGAATTTTCACCAAATGAGTAACTGTTTATGAGTCACAACAAGTCATTAATAATCTTTAAGGAGAAGTAGATGCTTATATAATTTCAATTGAGGAATATATTAATGGAGTCTGGCAAACTGAAAGCTGGCAAATTACAATGTTGGGCTTGCCTTGCAGTCCTGTAGCTCCTGCAGCCTGCAGAGCTTCCTCAAGTCTGAGGAGGAGGGGGTCGGGGGAAACTGGTTAATATATAGTCTGTGGCTCCAAGTCACTATTTGGACTGCAGCACTAATTTTTGGATGTGCAATTACATGCTGCTCTTTAAATCAGTGGTTGCAAATGTGTTCTTCCATCAGATTTAGATTTATTTATAATTATATGAGTATAAACATGAGAACAACTTGGGAAAATGGGAAAGTCAGCATGAATAAATTGAAAAGAACATTTTTGTGAACAGACAGAAGTTTATGCAGCACTTGTTGCCTCTGATCAGGTGGACACAGGACAAACAGGAAGTGACTTCTTTTTGATCACCGTCACACTTTTCAATGGACTTAAGAAATGGACAGAATACACAGAGTAGGATACTAGCACAGCAGTTTTATCAGTTTTTGATCTTTTAATAAGGGAAGAGGCATACGTGTTTTCTGAATGAGTGAGTCACTGCTGAGGTCCGATATCCAATTCTATTTACTTCTGTAACTTAAATTAACCCTAGCTTTCATTACAAACACGCATTCATTTGAATTTGATTACCTTGATCTTGCAGAGAGTGTGAATGTGTCATTCCTCCATTGCCTTCACATGAGTGCACCAAAAGAGCTGCTGATGAAAGGCACAGTGGCCTTTAGGCCCTTCGTTTTTGTGAGAATTTTCAACAAGTGCAACAGACAAAATTATAAATGAGGCTCCCCTTTGAGTCCAATACGCAAAGAAAACCCTGGAGAAGCAGTTGAAAGTTAAGTTACACACCTGCGCTACTGAACTGACATATTTGCAGTAATTGCATATTGAATCTGCTGCTAACGTCTCAAGCAGCTGCTCATTGACAATGACAGTGACATCTTATGGACATTTTAAAGTGCAGTCTGTACAGCCTGTGGTACATGGACAAGAGACTCGAGACTGCACCGGTGACCTGCAAAAAACTTATTTATATAAATTCACTGAGCTTAAAATCAACTAATTGTGGCCAGGTAGCAGGTGAGAACAACAATATAACACAAAAAAATCGGTGCAGTATTTTTAACATTTCCATCTGCTAACAGAGTAATATCTTGAGCTGGCGGTATATTATTGTGAAAGTCTACGACACAGCCTTTGGCTCCACGTCCTGCCAAACAATGGGACGTCTCTGTTTTGATCTGACAGCCATGTAGACTTGGTGCTTGATAAAATGGACAACATTAAGGCTAAATTAGCCAGAGAAGACTACCAAATTCTGGACAATACATCGACAAAGGTAAAGTCAGACATTTGGGATGATTTTGGTGCGTTCAAAGACTGTGAGAATAATGTTGTCAGTGGCTTTGCTTTGCTTTGATTCAGCAAACCGAATCTTGTTGTACAATGACAATAAAGGTTTTCATATTCATATTGAAAGCTCAGGAAAACGAGACGGGGTGATTTTCTTGGTCTCATTTTAAGCTTGATTCCCAAATTAACCTCGGAGCGAGTGCGATGAGGCTAAACTGTAGTCATTTTAGCAAATGGTTTGTTGGAAGTTCGGAAGCAGGGGAATAATCTAAATGGTGATGGTTGTAATGCATACTAATGTAATGAATGAACATCACAGCAGAGGTACCATATCGGTTAAAGAACACAGAGAAGATCTCAGCGGTGCGGAAACTGAGACACCACACAGTGCTGCTGTTTAAAAACAAGAAGCCAAGCAGTTTGCAGCAGAATCAATGCATCTTCAAAAAAGATTATAAATGGAAGGAGATCACAAGGCAGACGATTCCCATTACGTCCTTAGAAGGTGTGAGAATATAAAAGAAATTGTTTAATTGAAAACTGTTCACTAAAAGCATGTTGAAGCTAACATCAGTGTGCATGAAATCTCAAACTCAACCCTTGAATTCTAATTTTGAAAACATCAGTATGAATTTGTGAATCACAAAAAAAAGTGATGAATTGTCTTGCAGCCGATTAAATCAGTGCTTATTCTAGTCCACTGGGCACAGACATAACTCACAGCTTGAACCAATAATAGACACACTGACCGGGGCTGGAGGCCCAGGCCTCTCTTAATTATTACACCACTCATGCCTGTGTAGAGCAGGCTGAACTGTAGCCTGTGAGAAAACACACACAAACACACACACACAAACACACTCAGAGAGCAGTTTTTAATTCCCCACACACAGGGCGATCCTTGTTCATAAGAGTGGAAGGTGAGCTGCGCTCTGAGTTCACGAGTCCCAGAGCGAGCTGTTTTTCATCCCAGATGAGATGCTACATCCTGGGCATCTCTTCCTCCATCAGCCCCTCCTCCCATTACCCTCAGAAAACTAGTCCATATATCCTCCACTCGACATTTATAGCACGAGCCGTTGCACTGTTGTGTACCGTCCACGCATACATGCCCTTCCTGTTTCTCTCTCCCACTTATTCACGTACTGAACATGCACAGACTCACGCTTAGATAATACAGAGAGCTGTAAACGGTCGAAGGTCAACACATAAGAATGAAGATTAAATCCAGTCCGTGGTGTTTTCTGTTTTGTTTTTTTTTTAAAGGAGATTATTCTTATCAAAGTTAATACATTCATGACTTCCATATGCTACTACTGGTATTATATTTTATCTGCTGTTGTAGCCTTGTCAGTTATCCATCTTTTGATTCAGATCAGGTTGGTGTATTTGAAAAATGGCTTTTAAAAGAGTCAGCTTGCCTCCCCCTTCCCTTTTCAAGTATGTAGGAGAAACAACAGTGGTGAATCTTAGATGGGTCTTTCACAATGTATGCTTATGGGAAGAAGTCTTTTTTGGATGTAGTGCATCATGTGATGTTGCCATGGACAGTAGAATTAGTGGAGTGCCTTGAACCTGCACTCTTTCTAATGGTCAGCCTCTGATTTTATGTACTAAAATTTGTACAAAATTTGTACAAAATTTTTACTTTATTTATGGCCTCAGTACACAGTTTGTTTGAGTTTACAGTCTCAGTTGCTAGTTTAAAGTCTTATTCTACACAGCATCATGTTTACTTTATAAATTATGGTCCCATTTTGAGTAAAATAATCATTAAAGCAGGGTGCGCTTTAGGGCGCAGCTACTGTGTTTTTGACGAGTCATTCTCAGTCCACTGCAACACACAGGACTCACAAAACTCAAACCGAACTGTCAAAGTAGACAGTGTTAATCAAATATGACGCTTATTTCTCACTTAAAATGTTTTAAGAGACATATTTTGGTGTACCGTTTAGTTGCAATATAGGAAAGATCAGTATTAGGCAGGCTGCCAATAATTCCTGTTAAACGGATGAGCCAAAATCAAGCCCACTGACTTTAAGACAAGGGAACCGGAAGTACAAAAATTCTAATTAATTTTCATTCCTGCACCTCTCTCTGCACTAATGAAAAGATACCTATGAATATGATATTCCATTTCTGTCATTTTCTGCAAATAGGTCCCCTTAAATGTCACACACCGGACCTTTAAATATCAGTAATCTTTAATCGCAATCACCCGAAAAATAAAGGTAATACTGAGTGTTAGACGTTCTATGGGTTTTGCTCAGTTTCAGCCAACTACAATTCTCTTCTGTCACATGCTATTTTGGTTTTCTTTTGCCCGCAGACTAGCCACGGTAGCTGCTGCCCACCCTCAGAGCAGCCGTCGTAGCAGTTTGTGAACTGGAGCGTGTGCAGTACCACATGTGAGGCTGAATAGCGGGGCATGAATCTAATAAAACCTTGAGTTTGTGTAAATTGTCATGCACAGAGAGAGAGATGTGTGCGCTACCTCATGAGCAGATATGCAAATGTGGTGCTTTTGAGTATCAAATGAGTCAAAAGGAAGTCCCAGTCAGTATAGAGAAATGGAAAAGGAAAGAAATTGTTGGAGCTCTTTTAGGCTGGGCTGCAGTAACTAACTGTGCAGCCACTCAACACACCCGTCTGTGTGCAGTGGAGCCAAAGTGTGCTTCACTGGAAAATTAAATTATCATGCGACTGATGGTGACTACAGGTAATGACATGTATTCCTGCATTTTATGAAGCTCATTTGAACTGCCGCTGTAATATAAAACCATTACGGCACAATGCAAATGGGACGTACATTATCATATAATCAACATGCAAAACAGATAAAAGCATTAATTCAACCAGACTATAAAACCTTTTTTATCATTAACCCTACAGGTGTTATATATATATATATAGTCTTGTTCAGTATTCCTAGCAGTACCACTGATATTAGATTATTCTGCACTTTATGTTTCTCAGCCAAATGTAATGGTGTGGATCGAAGTTGGGGTAGTTGATGGGTGTTTATCTTAAGTCAGAGAAAAACAGTTCCTGCATAAGATGATGCATCGCCTATATACACTTGAGTGATTAAAGGGTACGAGCAAAAGGAGGGAAGCGAAAATATGACGTTGTCTGTCACTCTGCTTTATTACATTTGCATTTACCACCTGAGCACATGTGGCCATAACTCACATGACCTAGTTAAAGATCTGGGTTTAACTCCAGTAGGAGTGAACCAGTTTTTGAAAATAACCAATGTAAAAAATTCCCAACCCCTCCACATCACACGCTACGTAGCCATGAGGCCACGCCCCCTACAGTGGTGGTCCGGTGCAGTGGGTGGAGTTAGGCACAGATCTGGGGGTGAAGTTGTGTCCGCTAATGTGCTTCAAACTTTGCTACTTTTCTCCTTTATTCTTTCATTTTTGGGGTTTATTGCCAATCCTATGTACTTGTAAGTGGTCCTGGATGATATCGCTGAAAATTCTGTCACAATAGTGAAGTTTCCTGTTGGTAGATATGGATAATTATTGATCATATAGCGGTTGGTCCGTCCCTTTTCTTCTGTGTATCGGCAGTTGGGTCGCGGTGGCAGTAGGACGAACATGACGTCCATCTCTTCTGCAATACTGTCCTGCTTCTCCTCCTCAGCTGGCGCCTTTCAACATGAAGGATCAGTCTACTCCGAGCTCCCTCTGCATGAATGACCCCCTCACCCTCTGATAGTTGTTGTCTGACTTCAAAAAAACAACAAAAAACTTCCACACCGGTGAGCTGACCTGTCATTTTTCATCAGCAATACTTTTGTTGCCATTTCTATTCATCTCAGGTGTCGCTCACGCTGTTCTTTGCCTCACATGTAACTCCACACTGTTTCTCACGTGTCTTTGGGGCAACTGAAAAACATATCTGCTAGATGATTGGCTGTCCATGTGTCACTTGTTGCATGTTCCAGTATCAAGAGGTATAACAGGCTGTTCATGAGCAGAGGCGTAGTCATTTTGTGCTTTCTTGGCGGTTTGCATTGAATGCATTTAAATAAAAACTATTGAACATTTTATTGAACTACTTTGTTTTGCTATTGATGATGTGTCTATCGCTGATAGATATTTCTACTGTTTCATCACCCAGGCCCACTTGTAGGCATTGGAAAATTAA
Source organism: Lutjanus erythropterus (assembly GCF_056507025.1). NCBI lineage: Eukaryota > Metazoa > Chordata > Actinopteri > Lutjaniformes > Lutjanidae > Lutjanus > Lutjanus erythropterus. Next base: position 8,786,741 of record NC_139319.1, read on the forward strand.
GATGTGGAGGTTTGGATTAAAGAGAAGCAGACCTTGACACCACCAATAAATGCATATTTCGAACGCACAGTCCGATCAGCTAGATGCACCGTCGTAGGGGACCGTCCCAGGCGAAGTGGAGAAGAGTGGACAGGAGCCATGCTACAGCTGTTGTGGTCTCTGCAAACTTCATTATTTTTTCAGAGGTAGCTGTCTGTCACTTTAGCTGCTAAATTGTAAAATTCATTAAATTCACCAGCTACTTTAGGCAGGCAGTGTACAGTTAGTTAGCTACTTGGAAGTGAACCTGTTTCCGACCCAGAGCGGATGATAATTCTTTGTGGGCTCGTCGCAAGATCAGTATATTGATCGTAACTTCAACAAAAAACTTTTTGTTTGCCTAACCTGAACCATTTCACCATGCACAGATAGATTACCACTGAACATCATTTTGAATAACTGAGAATATCAGAATATCTGTGCTCTGTCTGGCTTTATTGTCGAGGCTGATAGTTTCAGTTTCATTTGCTCAGGTTTGGGGATATCACCCTTTACCACCAAACCAATGGAAGTAAATGGATTTTTGTTTCTGCTCTTCAAAACACAGATAAAGTCTTGGACATTTTAAAGGTTGAACATAAAATAAAACTGTTTGTTAGATTTGATGTGTACCAACAGTGGCAAGCAAGAAAATATTCTCTTTTGTGAATGGTGAGCTAAATGGTGAAGAGATCATTTTTGTGAATTAAAGGCTGTTCCTGACTGCTGCACTGCAAAGAGCTGAAATTGTCAGAGGAATCATTTTGTAGATGGAGGCACTTGGGATTCCTTCAGCATGGCAGCGAGGCAAAGATCAGTGATATCTCTGAAAGATTCTTGGATATTACAATCACAGGACATCTGCTGCTACTAATGCTCTCCCCGAGGACTTACGAGCACTGAATATTAAGGAATGAGTGGTGATGGTGTTGATTATGAAAACAGTGAGTTTATTTTTAATCATATTTCTGCCTGTACTAATACTCTAAAGCTGAACTCTTGGGTTGCTGAGTGGAGTGTTGATAGAGACCTTGTTGCCTAGAAATTAAGTCTGTATAACTAAATTATATATAATTGCATTGCTGTGTCTGGATTAACCCACACCAATGTTTCTTGAATTACATTTATATAATGTACTGGAGTCACAAGGAGCTGTTCGAGGTGGATATTAACTGCAGGACTGTGACAGTTTTGACTCCTGCAACTATAGTTAAAGTAAGGAAAGATTGTGAGTTTGGTGAGGTTTAGGCAACAAAACCACTGTAGCTGAGGTTATTCTCATTTAAAAAAAAGTAGTATACTGTGGTGTATTAGAAATACAATTTAAAATTACAAAAGTTATTAACTTTTTCATGATTTAAACTTTATTTTAGGTGTACTTTTAAAAAAGTACACTTCAAAATACACATCATTAAGTTCAATGTCAGTGTGCTAATTCTGCTATACTTAACGTGGTTTCTTACAAGAAGTGTACATGTAATTATGTTTTAAAATGTACATTAGTGTAAAAAGAATACTAAATTGCAAACACTTAAAGTGCCAAATTAGTTTACTTACTTATTTAAAAAGTATTTTTATGTGTAAGTCATTAGAAGTGTATTGAAGCATGTACACAAGTATAAGTTTGTGTAAATCTGTACTTCAGTATACTTTGAAAAAGTAGCAAAAACAGTGCAGACTTTAATTTCATGAATCAACCATGTATATTAGTACATACATAGCCATATACTTTTTTGTAGTATGTAAGTAGTTAGTGAGTGCAGTGAGTAAACTTGAAGTTGTTCCACTTTAGCTCATAAAAATGCATGAAACACACTTAAAATTGTGCTTTGCTGCAGTTTACCTGATTTCTTTGACTGCAAGTACACTCAAATATGCTAAAATGCAATATAATTAGCATATTTATTTTTCACCAGGGAGAGAAAGATTGCGATTTCAGTTAAATGCTGACAAAAAAGTCACAGCTGGTCACACTGGTGTATTATAAGGTTGCCTAGTTTGGCGGAAAACAAATGAAACATGTTTTTTTCAGTGAACATTTCACTGACATGTTCTGTATCAACATGTCTGCGACTTGCTGGGATGTTAATTAACAACATTTCCTCATCATGTTAGCAGAGAACGCGGGGAGTCAGGGCTCGCTGATAGGAGCGATAACAAGGATGTGCAGTGTAATACATCTCCGCACTCAGACACACTCACACATTCATAAATAAAGTCATGATAACACTGTGACCTCCACCTGAACACGTTATTGGGATCATACAGCTAACAGTTTGGTTGACACATGACCTTTAACCTTTTAAATTGTCCATTTAAACCCTGCAATCTCAGAGAGAGCCTCCCTGCATCAATGGTATTACCATATAGTCCTGAATATTTTCATGTATCTTCACTGTTAAAATGTTAATACAGGAGCCTGTAGCTGCATCTTTAATAACTGCTGCCAGTTCACCGCGTCCGCAGCTCAATCCATCTTCATATTTAGTGTTTTTGCGCCAAGGTGTTTCGCAATTAGACAAGAAGATGTGGTTATTCTCTGAGCTCGGAGCTAAATTTCCTGCTGCTAACACTTTTCTTTTCTCACAACTCCTCTTCTGCAAAGATTCTTCACAGTGTGTGTTTGCAAATGCACAGTATGTGTGTGTGTGTATTGTAAAGCACTAATCAATAGACAGACAATAATTGATGAGTCTATTGAAGTGTAATTTGCTAAAAAATGCATCATCCAAGACAATACTCAAAAGATGCACATAGTACAGAATAGAATTATTGATTATTCTCTATAGATTTGTGCTTCAAATTCACAGATACATGCAATATTTGCAGACACACATAAGGACACACAGGTTGAAGGCTGGCGCTCTACATCCCTGTGACTGCATGTAATTTCAGTAAAAATACATGCAGCAGCACACAGTATAAGCCTCTTACAATATAATTAACAAACAAACAGCACTCTGGAATAGAATATGATGATACAGCACATTTCTCAAATGTTCCTTCCGAACACAAAGCAACCGTGCACCATTCGATAATGAAGCTTAATAAAATGAATAAGAATGCAGATAAATAGAAGCACTGAGTGAAACAGTTTCTGTGACCGCTGCTGAACTCTGCCGGAAAAGGGAAAAGTAGACTATAATCTGGAAAGGAGATCTTCTCATGTAGCTGCAGGCTATAAAGTCTATACTCTGTTTATAGGGCGCGCACGCTAATACGACTCGACTCCCGGACTGAGGTAGAAGGTGGTTTATACGTCTTTCTGCCTGATAAATCTAAAGTCATGAAGACTTTTTTCTTATTATGTTTCTCCTCTTTTTATTGTCTGCAGTGTAGGTCTATTGTGTTGACCACTCTACTGCACAAATACGCTTTCCTTGGATATTTATTTTATTTATTTCTTTATTTTCTTCACCGTGGGTTTACCACACAGCCTCGGGTTTCTGAAGGGACATTTCAACATCTATTCCAGTTGAGCAAGAGGTTCCTGCCGAGGTCCCTTCTCTGGGCATGGAAAAGAAATCTTTGCTTCATTAAGAGTGGCTCCAATCAGTGCGGGTCAAGTGTGATTGCACATTGATATACCCCCAGTGTGGGCATTCCTGCAGTGTTACCGGCCACGGTGTAATTTAAGTGGAAATCGATTTTTTTCCCCATTAATTCATTGCAGTTTGGTCCTACCACAGCTGAAAGGAAAGTCAAATGTATTTACAGGGCACAATGCATACACTGATGCAGTTTTCAAAGTGCTTTACATACAACAACATCAAAAAATAAGAATAATTTAAATTGTTATCACAAAATATTGATAGATTCACATTCTAAGGCAGACATGTTCAGTTATTTTTTTAACAGTGCACGTCTGAGCTGAACAGTTAGGACCTTCAATGCGCAAAACAATGCTCATTTTTATTTTTCTCCACTTGATTAGTTTTCAATTGGAAAAGAAACGTTACATACAAAAGTACAGGAAAAACAAAGCACCTTTGTAATCCTAGATTAGAGGTAGCTTTTTTTGTTTTAATGAACACAATGATGTGTTTAACATCTTTTTTCATCAAGTTTGACTCTCCTAAATTCCCTCTGCTTAAACAGCCTTCAGTTCATGAATGATCAAAGGGCATTAAAGCCGACTGAATAGATGTGCCCTAAGGCACAATTAGAGAAAACAAAGGTTTTATATATTAGACAGAATATAATTAATCTACCCCCAAAAATGACATTGAACAGCTACAATAAGTAGTCAAGGACTATAAACAATATGAAATATACAGTATATTTGAATACTACCATACAAGAAAGATAAAGACCAACTACAAAAATAAAGGCCAAATTAAAAACAGTTGAAGATAAAGTGCAGGTGTGTAAAGTCTCCATTACATTCAGAGACCCAACGTTAGGCTGATCTAAAGCGTAACCTGAAAGCGTGAGGTGCAATGGATTTAATTTATTCAAGGTGTGTCCAAATCTACCTTTGCCATCACGGGTATCCTGCTCTGTCCTGCCTCTTGCACCAGCAGTGCACAGCAGGATACACATATCAGCTGTGCCAAAGTAACTTGATTGATTAATGAGCAAGTTTAGGCCGAGCATGCGTTGTTTAGGCCACATTTGCAACAGCTTTGCACCAGGTGTAAGACTGGGCTCCCAGTATTTAGAAGTTAGCATCCATTGGATTTTGTTTTTGTGTAGAAAATAAGCTCTAGAGCAAACAAAAGCTTACGGTACTGACTGTTTTATCTTAAGATAGCTAACTTGCTAGCTAACAATTGATGCAGATTACCTAGCTATGTAGGTGGTGTTTTGCTTACATTAGTTAACTTAAGATGTGATCACATTTTGCTCTAGTAACATTTTTAAAACATCTGCAAAATTTGGTTTCCTGTTTGACATAGACAAGTCTTACACATAGCATACAGGAAAGCGGAAAGGCGACGGGTAACAAGCTTGCTCAACTGTTATTGGACAGAGCGAAAAGGGGCGGGAGTGAGGAAAGGTCCATTTGAGAGCACATGCAACACATTTGACAAATAATGTGAAAAAAACACAACCAAATACAGAAATAGCACAGACGACAACAGAAACTGTTTCCAGGGGACACAAAAAAGCAATGAACATGAATGAATTGAGAGATAATGGTGCATGCGTCAAACTGATGAATATATTTTCTTAATTTGCTTGTCTGTTGCAGTGTGTTGAGCTATCAGGACCACTGCAATACAGTGCAATAAATTATGTCGCTTTAAAAAATAAAGTTTTTTATTTCACTGTTGCAATTTGACTGTTAATCTGATTACCTTCATTAAATTAAGATTCTCAGAGAAAACGCTGAAGGTGACCCTCGTTTCCACCACTGAGAATAAAAACATAGAATCAGACGAAACAACAAAAATAATACATATGAAATAATATGTGGTATGGAATTGGGTCTGTGCTTTTCTTCAGTATTTTTTGGGCATTTTTCCCATTTTTTATCACAGTGACAGACAGCAGAGAGGCAATATAAGGAGAGGGTCTCCAACTGGATTACATGGTCAGAATCCTGAACCCAGAGGCCACTGAGAAACCCTGAACTGAGACACAGCTTTGGTGAAACTGAACTTCAGTGAAATATAGAACTTCTGAGCTTAAGTGCGCCGAAGAGCCACATGTGCAGCGTATTGCACATACTAAACTACTACATGCAGAGAGACAACATCATATATTAAGACCCACCCTGCTGGGAAAAATAAATATTCACTGTATGGAGAAAGGTTGAAGGATAGCGCAGCTGAATGCATTAGCAATAATTAGAAAATCTTAACAACATTCATATTCTGCTCTGGTGATTCCCGCTTTGAATAAACATTTTGTAATCTTTAGTATAACTCCTCTGGAGAGATGTACTGTAGTTATTAATGTGTTTTTAATTTCCAGCATTTAAAGCCACAGAGAGAAAGCTGGGTGTCAAGTATCTACTAATATTCCTTTATGAGATTTTGTGTGTTTTCGTGTGTGTGTGGGTGTGCGAGGGTAGCTGCAGGTAAACCTCAGGAGGGGCCGAAAAGCCACCGTAAGCTGAAAGAAAAGTTTCCATAAACGCTGCTAAATTGCTTAGCCAGGAGTCTGACTCGAGAAAATAATTCAGGCCAGTAAGAAAACCAAGAGATACTGGGTCAAAGCCAGTAAAATAACATGAATCAACACACAGGTTAAGTAATTTTAAACATTTTTAGAAACACAGAAAAGCTAACAAAGCTTTAAACATCCAGTACCGTGGCAGCCAGGGAATGAAATGAGCATCTGACAAATACAGGATAAATGTTGTCTGTGGCAGGTTAAGATATCAGGTCACCAACCATTGTGTTTTTTCTTATATTAATAAATATTTTTTTAAAAAAGCAATGCTTAAGTTAAGAATAATCAAGGATTAAGGTCAGATGATGACATGATGCATGTTTCTATTGTCAGACTCCGAAAATTCTAAAGCTTTCAAAACAGATTTCAGAAGGGACAGGCAAGAAAAGTGAGTGGTTTGTAGAAATGGACATCTGGAATACCCTACTTAGTCTGCTGCCACCGTGACCCCATCCTGGATAAGTGGAAGAAAATGGACGGAAAAATGGGATGGACGGATAAATGGATGGACGGACGGGTGGATGGGGACATTCAGTGGCCTGCCACAGTGGTAAATGAGGAGAAAAACTTAATTTCAGACCCTGATGACAACATATAAATAATATATGATGACAATAAGAAGAATATCCAGTGATCGAAGGTTCTTAGTTTTGGAAACAGCAGTTGAAAAAACAGAAGCGTTTTTAGCTTATCAGTGGTCAGCAAACAAACTTGGCCCAGTTATTGTGATTTTGTTGGTTTTAATAATGAATAAAGGTTCAAAATTCCATTTGTTTTCCAGGTCAAATATGCTGATTAAGACGGTCACTAAATGGACCTCGTGGTGAAACAAATGCTCCGAGGTCGACAGTGAACTTTGAACAAGAAGTCCTTCAAGAGCTCAGAAAAAGTTCAAGTTTCAAGGGGACAGTTCATCCCCGAATCAAAAATGCATATTAGCCTGTAGTGCTTTTTATCCGACTAGATTATTTTTGGTGTGAGCTGCAGAGTTTTGAAGATATCCGCCATAGAAAACATGAATTTTTGATTTTGGGGTTAACTATTTTCTATTTTTTTGTGATACTCTCAAACTTTCAAACATCATGCATTCAAGTTAGCAATAATAAATATAATAATAATAATATGATAATAATAATAACTTAGCACTTTTTAAAAAAAAAAAAAACAAAGTTTACAACGTGCTCTCCATACATTAAAATCCCCCCCACACAAAATACAGCAATAATAAAATAATGATACAAGTTAAAAAAGTAATTATGATATAAAAGATATAAACTAAAAACACAGCAACAAACAGGCCTCAATTTCTCTGAGGGTAAAACAAATAAACTGCAATAAAAACAAAGACGCTTCAGTGATCCTAGACTCCTGAGAGGCAAAGCACGGTAGTGTTTCACATAAAAGCCTGTCTACAAAAGTGTGTCTTTAAAAGGGATTTAAAAGACGAGACAGTTTTTGTTAACCTAATTTCCTCAGGCAGGCCTTTCCAGAGTGTCAGAGTCTGAGTATATGCCACATCTGTACTTTCAAGTAAAGGTCTTAGTAAGTTTAGGCACCGAAACTACTTGCTTAGGTTTGGGGAAAGATGCTGGTCTCACATGGGAGCCGAACCTCCGTCTCCTGGCCAATTATTCTGAAACCCCAATAGTTCAAAAACTGAACTGAACTCAACTAAAATTCCCAAAAACAGTAACTGCCGGCCCGGTCCGTGGATCCTGATCCTGAGTTTAGCCCTTGATAGGCTGCATCTCTGGCCTTACACCAAACTATACACTACCAAATATTTCAAGCGATTTTACTGTTGCAGACAAAGGTTGAGGAGAGTGTATATTTTCAGTAAAAATAAAAGACACAACCCTCTAAACAATTTAAAACTCTTTACTGCTTGCACAGGGCTTCAACACATGGAGAAATCCAAAGCTTGGCCTAAAATCTGCCTCAAACGCAACCAATAACTTGACTCGTTTCTCCGCCACCCTTCCCTCACACTCCAAGAAAGTGAATGCAGGCGACAGGAGTAACAGGATTATTTAATTAGGACACAAAAGAAGGAAACTGTGTTCCGTTACAGTTGCAGAAAAAAAGACGTAGTCAGATCACAGATACATTCAGTAAAATATAATTTGAATACTTCTGAATACTTTTTAAAATATATAACAAGGGATTTTATGTCATGATTGACAGCTGAACCTTGCTTGACTGGGCAGGAACTTGAAAGTATGGCTCGAACCCTGATCACCATGGCGCAGACTCTGGCGCCAAATGACGTCCCCAGCGCAACAATTTGGCAGCACTATTATCTGGAATATTTTGGCTTCAGTTTCATACGGAGGGATGAAAGGGAGATGAGCCATCCACCTTTTATTTATGTCAGTGTTTTAGACAAAAGTCTTTTTTTTATTGTGGTGATTTATAGGTCTTGCCCTACACACTTCTAACTTCCGTCTTTGTCCTGCTTTTGCTCAAGTGCAGCAACATGCAGAGACTTAATCTACACCCATGAACCGTACATTAAATGCAGACAGGGATGTTTGAGAGATGCTGTGTTATATTCAACACTTCAAGCACACAAGTCCCAGGCTACCAGCACTGAAATTAAACAAACAGAAATTTTCAGCAGCGGAGGTTTCAGATTGGGTTGATTGCCGTTGGGAAGGATTTATTAAGGGCGGAGAACGGTGACAATCTCTCGCTGTCCCCAGAAGAAAGGAGCGTTTGGACAGGCTGGATGGGGATTTGCCTGAGGCCCTACTAAGAAACAGAAGGAACAGCTGTCCTTGACACATACACGGCGCACAAATACCCGTGCAGGCACGCAGACAAAGACGTGTACATGGACACGTACATGCAGAGCGCACGCGCACGCACACACACACACACACATGCACACATACGCTGAAACTAAGCCTGTCTATTGTTGCCTGAGGGCACGTTTTTGCAGGGAGAGAAGCTTCCGCAGGACGGGCGCAGGAGAAACACATGAGGCCGACGCTCTCATATCAACACCTCATATCTCCTGCACTGGCTGACAGGTGGAGAAGACTTCACATGTGAGTTTCACATTATGTATGCTTTTCATGAACACCTCTGTTTGAACACAGTCACTTCAATCCTGTAACCTTTACTCACTTTTTTGTTGCGTTCTCTTAGATGAACTCTCTTTCTGTCTCTTTACACTCTCTGAGACATAATGGTTCCAGGAGGATTCTTCCTGAAAGGTTGAAGTTCTACCCAGAACCATTTGCTTCTGAAGAACCATTCTTTGAAGAAAGGTTTTGTCAGGGGATCTTTGTAAGACTAGGGTTCTATTAAAACCCTTTTCATTCAAAGAAGAGAGCATTCTTCAACGTCTGCTGAAATCCTTTAAGATTTATTGCATATAGGGTTCTTAGCACCATAATATTAAAGCACTCTGTGTTCTTGATAAAACCCTTGGAATATAAAAGTGTTCCCCGTAGAACCCCCCAGGGTGGATTCTACATATAACCTTCAGAATATAAAAAATGTTCTTGGTAGAACCCTCTGGGTGGGTTCTAGATAAAACTCTCAGAATATTAAAAAAATCTTTGTAGAACCCCAAATGTTTTAGAGATAAACCCTTGGGATATAAAAGGGTTTCTGGTAGAACTCTCTAAGAGGGTTCTGGATAATACCCTTTGGCTATAGAAAGGTTCTCCTCACAACCGCCTGAGTTTGTTCTAGATAAAACCCCTGGAATATAAAAGGGTTCTCTGTAGAACTCCCTGGGTGGGTTCTAAATAAAACCCTTGGAATGTGAAAAGGTTCTTGGTAGACCTTGGTAGAACTATGTGGGTTCTTGTTAGCATGCCTAGAAGGTGGACATGACACCTTAGAAAGGTTCTCTGTTGGACCTCTCATAGGAACTTCTAAGTAAAACCTTTTATGGATGGTTCTAGGTATGACTCTTTATGTTAGGTTCTAGGTAGAGCTCTCTGAAAGGAGGTTCTCCCAGGAACCAAAAAAGATTTCTCCTATAGAGTCACGCTGAAGAACCCTTCGTGCTTGTGTATAACGTTCTGTTTCTGTTCCTGTCTCTGGACCTCTTCTCTACTTGTTTTATGTCTCTGCTTGTTTAAGAATCCTGCAGGACTTGTTAACACAGTAAACCATTAAATGGGCTCATTTAAAACAGACACTGCTTAAATCGTCCGAGAACAGATAAATCAATGTGTCGCACACACATGCACAGACGCACACACATATGCATAAACAGATACAGGGGTCTTCAGGGAAGTATTAAGGTCGCGGTGAGTTATGGCAGCCATTAGAGTTTCACATGGGGCGTCTCTTGCATATTGGTTTCTGTTGTGTTTACTGAAACGGCTCATTCTTCTCCTCTATCGATGTTAACATGTATAGTAGATGTTTTTAAAATGCCACAGCAGATTTGTTTGATAGATAGAAACACTTTAAAGCTTGCTACCAGATGACAGTGTTGTGCTAAAAGGTTAAAGGCAAACACGGAGCAAATCTGTACATGCCGAGCAGACAGCAACAGGATTTTGGCACCTGGGAAGATAAAGTATGCTAAGTATACATCCCTCTGCACCTTTTAGCAACCTGGATCGGTCTTATGGGAAACTTTCCTACAACTGCAATGTTCATACCTTTCTTACTGAACCTTTTCTGTTGTTAAAGCAAATGTCAGCCTGATTTTAACTGTGGTGTCCCGCAGGAGTCCATTCTGGGCCCTCTGTTAATCTCCATATACATGTGTAACAGAGTTAGAAATAACCTCTATCATGAAAAAGAATTATATGATTCCCTTCAACATTTATTGTTTCAGAGCCATCTGATGTGTGAATGACGTAACTGCATAGACAAAGTTCCTCCTCACGGACCATTCGTGCCTCAGCAAAGGAAAATACTGTTGAGCTGGACTTCTTTGGAGCGCATGAGCAATACTGCTGTCAATATTTCTATGTTCATTGCGTTAAAAGTGTTCTCACAATGATTGATAACATGCATTTTGACTGTAAGCATTACAAAATCTGAAAGTCACAGATGTTTGTGTGCAGAAATAGAAACTTTATTCACAAGAAGCACCTTCTGTTGCATGTTGAGCTAATGCTACCTAGCCACTCAGTTGCTGACACAGATGTGAATCCTTGCAGTTGCCTAACACACTGCTGATGACTATTGTGTGCATTTTTTTTTTTATAGCAGGTAAGCTTTGTTAAATGTCAGTTTCACATATTGTCATGTAATGAAAACCTTGTAATTTCAGCTTTATGATTTCTTGTGTTTTATGTGAAATAAGGCTTTTGTTTCTTGTATGGGGCCAACAGTGTTTTATATCCCATTTATCACCACTATAGAGTTTTGGACGTATGTGGTCAACAGTTTAAAAGCTTATTTCTCTGTATTCTTCTTATTGTGGTCTGGATAATGGTGAGGGAACGTGAACATGTAGAATACTTTTCTTAGTCTTTTTTTGGAAAAAAAAAAAGGGAAACTTCTGCTGATTTGGAGACATGAATCCTTGCAGTTGCCTAACACACTGTGGACAACTACTGTGTGCTGCTGATTTATACCAGCTCCAGAATTAAAAGAGAACCAGAGAACTAGAACAAGTCCTGTGTGGCTGTGCTCTTCTTCCTGCACCACAGATCAACAGGGAACACATTATATCTTAACACCTACCCTTACACATGCCTCCTCTCGGTCAGATCATTAAGAACCGTGGCTTTTGCCATCAATGTTATGCAGATGATGCACAGTTATATGAAAATATTACGCACAATGTTAAACATCTTGGAGCAACCTTTTTGTTTTGAGGCACATGTTAAGAATACTGTTCTGTTTTGCTTCTTCTTTCCTGCCCCTCACCATTCTGCACAAAGTTATCCCCACTTTGCATTTCTGTTATTTTCACTGAAACTTCCTCCTCTATCAGTGTTCACATGTACAGTAGATGTTTTAAAAATGCCAAAGCAGATTCCTTTGATTAATAAAAACACTTTAAGTAGCTGGGAAGCTAACAACAACATGTCAGGGTTGTGCTAAAAAGTTAAGCACTATAAAGACGGCAGTGTAGCGTAAATCTTCAAATACTTCGCAGAATGGGACAGGATTTTGGCATCTGGGAAGATAAAGTATACTACAAAAAAGATAATCATCTCCATTACAGCTGTTACATCTCACAGTCTGATTGAACCAGCTATCATCAAAACCATTAAACGGGTGAGCTGAAATCTTCAGCATCTTTAAAAGGCTTTATGAAGTTGTGCACTATCTTGTAATGCAGGTAGATGTGAGAAATAACTTTATAGGTTTGCTATATTTAATACCTCCAAATCTGAGATCATGGTTGTCTGTCTGAAAATGGTAGATCGCTCCCTCTGGGCTTGGGAGAGAGCTGCTGCAAGTGAAAGAGTTCAAGTGTCTTGGGGTCTTGTTCACGAGTGAGGGTAAAATAGAGCGTGAGATTGACAGGCGGCCGTCGTACCGGACCGCTGTGGTGAGGAGGGAGCTGAGCCGGAAGGCAAAGCTTTCGATTTACCAGTCGATCTGTGTTCCAGGACTGGGTTAATGATTCAGATTGGGAATCTAAAGTCAGTCCAGTCAAATCCCCACATTCATCTCATTTGCACCAGCAGCGTTTACTGTAAGCCAATGGCTCCCAAACGGTGTGCTGAGGCTGCGGCTGGGGATTTTGTGACAACCATGCATTATTATTGCAACATATAACTTTAGAAAAAGTTCTGTTACTTTTTCTGGTGCTTTCTATGCGCTCATTCCCTAATACAGAGGCAAATTCTTTTTTTGTCAACATGGTCACATGTGTAGGTCCTGACCCCCCTCAATACATTTTAAAGAACAGTTCCCTATTTCAGTCATATTAGTCTAGAGGATGTTAATCTGCGATGAAATATTCCACTGTCTCTAACAGCAATTGATTGCTTCCTGGGCTCTATTCATACATTTTCTGCTGCTTGTCCAGGGCCAGGTTCCGGTGGCAGTAGGCAAAGCACGGTATTTCAGGTTCCCCTCTGCCCAGCAACGTTTTCCAGCTCCTCTGGGGGATCTGGAGGCATTCCCAGGTCAGATGAGATACATAACCTCTCCGGCGGGCTCTGGGTCAACTGCCAGATCTCCTATCGGTTGGATGTGTCCGGAGAACCTAAAAAGGAAGTGGCCTGAAGTCACCCTGATGAGATGCACAAACCACCTCAATTTGCTCCTTTCAGGGTAAATGAGCAGTGGCTCTTCTCCATCTGGATGTCTGAGCTCTGTCTTTCAGCGTGAGCCCTTTAACCCTGCAGAGTAACTCACTTGTATCCATGATCTCATTCTTTTGGTCACGACCCAAATCTCATGACAATAGATGAAGGTCTGAACCATCATCGGCACCTGGAGTGTCAGGCCAGCGTTAAAAAATGCCTAATGAGATGGGTAAATCAAAGAGAAAACAACACAGGGCAGATACAGGCTCTCAGATCTGTAGACCCTCTGCCTGCTTTTAACCTGATGGTATGATCTCTGTCTCTCATCACACACAGTTGGTCACACGCGCACATACGCATCAACACAACATTCAGTTAGTGCATGGAGCGAGCGTGACCGAGCGGTGAAATGGAGAAAGAGAAAACAAGACAAAAGGTAGAGGGAGACGTTAAATTGGGGAAAAATACAGGAAGAAAGTGCTGCTAAAGGGTCTAAAATTACTAAGGACGCACGATATGGATTTTTTCAGTCGATAGTGATAACTGATAATCATCACCTTCTCATGGCTGATACCAAAAAGATAACCGATAATTTCACAGTTTTGTATTTTAAAAACTATTTCATATAAGCTGTAATTTATCCACAGCCAAGGATAAGAAAGGCTAAAATATCATGAGCAAAGATTTAATATTCCACAGTTTGACTGAACCAAATCTAACTATTTCAACAAAAATAAAGAGCAGTTTTGACTTTTAAAATGTTCATTTAGTTTTTCTTGTAAATTTGTGGTTGGTCTTTAAAGACAAAACAAACTAGCAGGGTTGCCTCACGGACGTCACATCACAACAGCCTTTTCCACTGGTTGATTCCATGTTTTAAAGGGAAAACTCCCCACTTCTCCTGTGGATATACAGTCAGTGTCGATGTTAAACGTAGTCAGTTGAAACAATAAACTCCTGAGTTCTTCTGCTTCAAAATCAGTTGTTCTTCCTGACATCCAGTGACATCACTGGATGTCAGTAAGAACTACAGGCTATTTCAGCTTAGATTAGTATTTTTGTCACCTAACACTGTGTTTTGTCCCACAGAGTAATAGCTCTGGGCTTGGGTGGTGATATCATGCAACACTGGAGCGGGAGCCACAAGCTCGCTCTCAATGCATCCTGGTACATGTAGGCACTGCTGCATGGCTCCATTAGCATTTTTGTCAATAGAGCAACACTGAGGAATTTACTGCTTCAATTGACTACATTTACCATCAACACTGACTTGACACCCGCATGAAAAGTGGTGAATTTTCCTTTTTAAAAAAGAACTAATCATGCTATGGAGGACAGCAGGAGATGCATATGCATGGAAATAATCTGGACCTCTGTCAGGTGGAAGTACCTCCAGTTATCAGAGCTTCATGATGATAAAAAAAAAAACAATCCAGTCAGAGTTGTGAGGAAATGCCAAGTGCAAAACAAACACTTGAATAGTGCACAGAAAAGATATATAAGAACATTTATTCCTGTAGACTTAAACTGTGCAGTTTGAGGAACCACCAGTGTAACACCTGAGGATTTACAGCCACTGTATCCGTCTCCGTACCACCAGACTTTCCTCAGGCTGTGAGATGCAAAAATCTTCAGCACTCCATCATGAAAAATAGTTTTATTTTTATGTATAGATCTTGGATATTTTACTTACTCACAGCTATTCGATGCATGTGTCTCCCATATATTAAATGTTTCAGGGATACAGGGCTTTAGAGAATGTAAAATAGCTGCCTTTATACAGAACACAGCTGCTTGCTGTTTTTAAAGTGTATTATCTCCTATTTTGTCATTTGTGACATACTACAATCTCACAGTGAAGTTGACGCTTGACATTTTGCCATCACCTCATCATTTTATCCTGTTAGATATTTGTGTGTGATTTTATCATAATTAGCGTATTAAATCTTGAATTATGGACAAATATGTATAAGTGAGGTGGCCTTTGACCTTTGATCACCAAAATTTAATCAGTTCATCTTTGAATCCAAGAGAACATTTGTGCCTAGTTTGAAGAAATTTCCTCAAGGTGTTCTTGAGATACCGTGTTCAAATCAATGGGATGTCCTGAAAACATAATACCTCAGGCCATAAAAACATAAAGGCATAAAAGTCACTGTCATGAACGTGCTGATTGGTCCAGTAATATTCAGGATTAGCTGCAGACAAACTGTATTTCATGTCATCAAGCACTCACACGGAAGCGATTACATGATCCCCTCCTGGCTGATGCCTGGTGGGGATAATTATGGCGCTGTATCTCTGTGTTACAACAAACTTAACAAGGACTCAGAGGTCTTTAGTCACACAGCTGAGAACAGGAATCCTTCCTCTGGCTCTTTAAGTTTGCAGATTTAAAAACATCCAGACGGAATTGAATTATGTGAATTAGGAGACGTTGAGAATTAATCACATTTTACTCTATTTTGTCTTTTTTTATAATGAGTTAAGAAGGCCTATACTGAACGAAATATCTTCAAAATGTTACAATGACAGAATGAAACGGTTGTTCTAAGTTTGCTGCCTTTGTTTCTAAAGCTTGGTGAAAACATTAGGATGCTTTATTTGTTTAGTATTACTTGCAATTTCCATTCCTTTTCTGGTTTCTGGTCCGTTTTTTTTTTTTAAATATTGGTGTCTTGTAAGCCTGAGTATTTTCATTTTGTGAGTTGTGTAAAGGGAAATGGACCAAGCATCTCATTATACAACCCTGCGTTGTAAAATGATCAATAATTTAACCTTGTACATAGTGACAGGAAGATGAACTGTCCATTGGGCAAAGCTGGAAGGATTTACTTCCAGATGCACCTGTGTATGATACCGTTTATTAAAACAGCTCCGAGCTGGTGTGGAAGAATTATAGCAGTCTATGTCTAGTGCAGAATTTACCTTCACATTTGATTTTGCCAAACATTACGCTGCAGTCCAACAACTTAGATCTCTAAACTATCAAAGTTGTTTTTGAGGAAACTGGTCAGGATATTAAAACTTAATGTCTGCAACCTCAAACTATCCAGCCTAAACTGAGTTTCTAGGTTTGTCAGATTAATAAAACATGGAGGGGAAAGGAAGGAACAGGGGCAAAATGCAGACTAGTCCTTTAAAGCCTGGAGGAGATAAATGAGTGACACCTGTGGTGGTGGGCGGGGCTAAAAACCCTCCAAACAAACCAAAATGGAGGAAATCGGACAGGAGAGAAGAGAAAGTGACTTGAAGAAAGGAGAATATTTAAGAACTAATCCAGCTTCTGAACACTGTACCTGCGCTCTGACAGACCCGCAGAGAAAAAAAGCACACAAGTATGACTAAGACAAAGTACATTTGGAGGAGTGCGAGGGCCTGTTTGTATGCAGAACCAGCTGGATTTCTCACTTGGTCAACCATGTGCTATCAGGCAGAGTGCTGATCCCCAGAGTGGCTGATTCTTTTTTTTTTTTTTTTTTTTTTTCTAATCTTCACCTTTTTCTGCTTGGATTTAACCCTCGGCTTCTTTTTTTTGTTTTGGCTTTACTGGATATTCTCTTCAGCCCAGAGGAACCGTGTACAGTAAGTCTGCTGCTTTATTCGACTCTCTTCTTGGCTTCTCTTCTTCTGTTAACAGTGTTTGGCCTTTCATTCACTAATCTGTTTCTGCTGTTTCTGGGCTGAGCCAAGCCCATTGACAACTTGGATTATCTGCTGTTTTTTTTGTATATTTACACAGTAAATGTGGGACTGTACAGAAATTATTAGGGATGTGTTTTGTCTTTTTGCTTTAAAGCACAGTATGTAGGTTTTGCTGCTTAACATCAAAACAACAACAACGAATGTAGTTTGATGACCTTGAGAAGTACTGTGGGATCGTGGGAGTTGTAGTCTTTATCGTTAAACAACCATCATTGCTGATGAAAATCTGAGACGACTCGGGCAGAAATCAGGCTAACGGACGAGATGATGTATTGAAGATTTATTCATGTTAGTTAGTCACGGTCACTGCCTTCCTTCCCGTGTTTGCCGGATGTCACTGATGGGTGATCGAATGAAACGTACCACTACCTTGAAGAAAATTATGGATTTCTCCAGAGTGAATGGATTATTTTACTACAGAACTAAACAAAATATACAATGTAGGTCGAACTGTTTTTAGACATTTTAATGCAGAAGAGTTATACATTTAAGGAAACAGTGCTGCTGTTTTAATATTATAATAATATCTTCATGGTTCTCTCCTTCAACTTGATTGGACGCTGGTGGATCGGTTCAAACAAAGTGGATATGAGAAATTAAGTGTTGACTTGCTGGGAACAAACAGTGTTAACATAAGTTGTTTCAGAAAATACATGGAAATGAATTGATTCGTGGATCCTCTCTTGTTAATACTTTAAAGGGTTTAGGGGAAGGTATCAAGTATTTTCAAATCAAAAGGCTCAAGTTCAAGTGAAGTCATGAGTCACTGGTGTTAAGTCCAAGTCATGTGATATGGATTGTTGATGGTGATATGAGCTGTAACTTAATGCTGCTGTATTATTTTGAGATATTGGGGTTCGAGTGTTTTGCAGTTTTTCAAGTCAAGGGGAGCATCCAGTGAAGACATTAATAATGTGCAGTATGGTCTTGCTTTTTTAAAAAGTGTAACATGACGTTCAGCATGCCTTCCCACCTCAGTCATTTTTATGCACTACCTAGCAGTGTAATTAATCTTTTAAAGTTTGGACAGAATTATGGTTACTCTTCTGTCTACTGCCCAGCCTTTAATGTTGGATAGATGACTCCTACATGAAACATACAAGCTATACACGTCCACATCTGACTTACACACATGCAAGATTTAAAGTGTATGCATAAATAATCTTAAAGGGATAGTTCAGATGTTTTAATGTGGGGTTGTATGAGGTACTTATCTAAAGTGTATTACCTACAGTAGATGGCGGCTGGCACACCCCCAGCAGCAGCATGTGTATGCTATATTTGAATATGTTCATCACTTTACCTTGCCATCAGACATAAGGTTGCATATCGCTCTCTCTCACTCAGCCAGACTTAATTGACTAAATCAGCTGTTTTACTTCGCAGGACACAGGAGCTGCTCATCTACCGCTGCCTCGATGTGTTAGTTTGTGTTATTGTGTGACTTCGGTAAATCTGAACTCACCCGTAAAAACAGTGAAGTCACACAATAACACAAACAAACAGACAGATCAAGGCAGCGGTAGATCAGTAACTCCAGTGCTCTGTGAAGTAAAATGTGTGATTTTTTCCAATAGAGTTTGGTTGGTTTCAAGACAGTGATATTTAGCTTATATAATGGTGGTTTCCAATTGAAAAGGCTGTCTGATAGCAAAAGTAAGGCGGTGAAAATATTCTAAATATGGCATTTTTCTATGTGGACCTTTTTCTAAGTGTCTAAAATACATTTTGCTGTTGAGCCTGTACACAAAAATTGCCTAGCTTTTCTGCTGCTATTCCTTTCTGCTTCTTCAAACTGGGGACTTGATGTCAGGCAGTTTAAACACTGACTGTGGATAACTACCTCATACAACCCCACTTCAAATAATCTGGACTAACCCTTCAATATTTGGATAGGTGATCGCTGTATCTGCATGTATGAAACATACACACGTCAACAAGGCTGCTTGTCCCTGACTTGCACAGATGCAAGATCTAAAGTGCTGCATAAATACTATTATGCATGTGTGGACTTCACTGCTTTATTAGATTGGATCCATTTAAAGAAGTGAAAAGTTCTTTTAGATGAGTGATTAGTGAAGTATCAAATGAATGGACGCCATTCAAACACACATGCACATAAACGCACGCACACACAAATGCACACACATGCACACACCCTCTTGTGAATATGTATGAGAGTTCATGCTTCCTAGTGGGATGACAGACTGTTTTCAATCCCCTTTGATCTGTATGCCTGCTCCTGTATCCCCCCACCACTCCACACACACTCGCATGCACTCATGCACACACACACACACGCACACACGCGCAAACAAACACCCTGTCCCTTTGAACCCCGGCCAAGATGGTGGGTCAGGAGCACACAGTGTCCAAACAGGACAGGAAATGGAGCCGGTCCATGTAGAAAACAGCATCAGCAAACTCCTGTTTACATGTTAACGGAGAGGGGTAAAAAAAAAAAAGACGGACACAGAGAGAAAAGACGGAGGACAATGGGGAGGAAAAATACCAGCTGAAGAGAGTATGATATCTGTCAAGCCTTTCTAGTACTGTTACAGAGATTCTTTGTTGAGGGCTGACAGTAAATGCAGTTAAGTATGTTTTGCGTGTATGCACAGCGTGTGTGTGTACGTTTGAGCTTGTGCGCGCTCGCGAGTGTTTGTGTACTTTCATACTTGTGCGTCTGCATGTGTCTGTCTGTTGAATAGGCTTCTTGTCATTGACCTAAAAACAGTGCGAGAGCCTGCCAGTGTCGCTTAAATCCTCTTTTCTTCTCCATTCCCCCAGTCTCTGTCTTCTAGTCAGCGCACACACTCAGTCTGTGTGTACATGTGCGAGCGTTTCCGAGCGAGTGTGTGTGCGCACGCGTCAGTTGCTGTCTCTATTTAAACATCTTACAGACTCACAAATGGCGTTCCTGCCAACAGAGATGAGAGCATACTGTTCACAAAGACTCTTACTCTCCCACTCTTTCTCTCTCCCACTCTCCTTCTTCAGTCCCTCCTTTATACTTTGAGGTACCCATGGGATATCATTAGTGTTATTACCGTATTGAGATAAATGAGTGCATGCATGTGTCTGTGCGTGTGTGTGCGAATACATATGTGTGTGCGAGCGTGTGAGCAGCATGATGGAGCTGGTGAGACGCCGCATGTCCAAACCCACCCTGTGACGGTTGGGTTTAATTACAGAGTAAGAGCGATTAGAGGAGCTGCTTTCAACATTTCAAGTGCTTTTTTAAAATTTTTTTTTCTTTCTCCTCCTCCATCAAGTGTGTGTTTACACATCTGTGCTGATTTTTTTTTTTTCTTGTAGCCTTATGAAAAAAGGTAGAGCGGGGTGCTGGTGTTTTATCAGCCTTACGAAGGCAGAGTGATGTTACATCACCAAATCTCTCCTGAAGGGGTGAGGGTTAAGCATAATTACGGCTCCCGCTTTCATGTTTTCTCTCGCCTCGGCTAGTCTTCGCTGCCACCGCTGGCCTTTCGTTCCGTATCAAAGGAGACTTTGGTCCTCTGGGGGGCTGCAGACCCAGACACACATGACACAGATTAACACACACACACACACACACACACACACACACACACACACACACACACACACACACACACACACACACACACACACTCACTTCTCACGCTGCTTGTACATGCACAGACACACACACATTTATCAGGGGTTTATTTGGTTGATTTGCATCAGTTATTTTTTTTTCAATGTTGTAATTTCAGTCTTGCACACACATGCAGCAGGATTTCATTTACATTTTAATAATATATTATCAATTTTGAGTTATATAGTTTGGCTTTAGATAAACTTGGATGTAACTAACTGGGTTCCAGTTTTCTATTTTTAGGTTTATATTTCATTTTCAGAATAAACTCTTGTATGTTAGAAGAATGGTGTGTCTGTTTAAAAACTGTAGAGCTGTATTCTGAAGTGCAGTTTAAGATGGACTTATGCTACTGTAAGTTTTCATACAGTGTGTGCTGACCAGGAAGTGACTGTTCTCCGCACTGACATAAATAAAGATGGACAACGTGTCTCCACTTTCTTTCACTGTACAAAAATGAGGCCAAAATATCCCAGACATGAACGCTGCCATCTTGTTCTGGTGACTTCATCTGGAGCCAGACTCAAGATGTGTTTGCTTAACTTGTAGGGAGCTGACATATTGTCCATGTCTATATGTGTCAATGGTTCGCTAAGACCAGCTAAGCTGTACTTGCTGAGGTTTCCATTCTTGGAAGGCAAATACCTGTAGGTCACAATGATAATAGGCCGATTCATAACTAGAAATTCATTTTATTTTTTGAAATAACGTCCTTCTCAAACAGTCACTCACATTTAGGCTCATTTCTAGTCAACAGCTGTCAGTTTTGCCAGCTGAAATGCCAGATTTTGTCAGCTTTAGTAAAAATGTCAGCATCCTCACTGTGATCCATTATGATCACTACGAGCAGGACAGAGTGGCTAATGCTATCCTGCACTCTGATAGCATCCAGTAACAGTCTTTACACAGTGAGTACAGGGGTGGTTGTAGAGATTTGGAGGCCCCGAGCAAAATCCAGTGTGAGCCCCTTCTCCATTTTACTAAACGCAGTCACATATAGTGAACAAAAACTAAACTGGAGGCTTCTCATTAACAAAGCCACAGAACTAAAGGACACAAACTTTGAGCTTCTGTCTCATCTCATCTACTGACCTATTTAACTCATTAAATAGGTCAAAATATTGAGTTACTATCTCAAAATAGTTACTTATATTAATAAGTCCTTATTTTGAGAAAATGCTTCCATTATTTTGAGATAATAATTCAGTTCACTTTGTACACTTCTCTGATATAAACATCAGACTTTATTATCAAGGAAAGTTTAAAGTTCTTTCCATGTTCACATGTTCTTTCTCTTTCACACGCCCTGAGCCCTCTCTCTTTCTCTCTGCTGAGAAGTAAATTGCTGCATCCACAAGGCTGTTCTGGTGTCTCCTCCGGCACTCGGTGCCATACGCCACAAATCCACGAGGCCCCCCTGGCCGGCGAGGCCTCAGGCAATTGCCTATCTATGCCTAATGGTAAAACTGCCCATGAGTGAGTGAATACTACACAGTACATGCTTGTTGTTAATGAGGCTTTTAAAATGTAATTTGTAACCCCACCAATAAATTTATTATAATAATAAATTTAATTATAATATAATAATAATTTATAATAATAATAATTATAATAAATTATGCCTGTTTGCAGCTAACTTTAGAGCCGACAAACTTTACTTAATCCCTGCATGTTCGCTCTTGTGTTGGTTTGGAAAAGGCTAAAAAAAGACACCCGGCCTCCTCACTTTAAATGCTGAGTATCTCTCTTACCACAGCACAGTGCAGTTTCAACATGTTGAGAAATCCAAAGTTTGACAGATCTGCCGTGTCTAGTTATGGTCGCTGAGCCGTTAGCGGACAGTTGCTGGTTGGGGAAAAAGGTTTGGCAAACGGTCGATTGTTAATCGTGTATCTTCGAATCTTCTATTTCGGATTCGACCTAACAACAAAACTGACCATGACTGCGGTGCTGAGGCTGTAATTTTAGTTAAGTTCTGATATTATTTTTTACACCTGCTTTGCAAGAACATGCTTGATAAACAAATATACATACGACACGTGATGTAAATAAATGAAGGTGACTTTCCTGACAGCTGCGCAGTGACAGGGGTCAAAAGTAACCCAACAATACCTGATAGACGTCCTTCTCACCTCCATCCACCTTTTCTCTCGTGCTGTCAATCATCTTAAACCACCCACCTGCCAACATGTCTCCGTCTGTCTGTCTATCTGGTCTGCCCAGCCTGTCAGTGTTTCTGTCTTCTGTCTCTCTGTTGGCATGACAGTACTGACTGCAGTGTTGTGATTGCATGCATGTGCATATCTTTGCAGTATTTTACCCATACAGGGAGGAGATATGCAGTGTGACCACATACCAGTATGTGCCTTTATGAGACACATATGGAATCATGATGTCATTGTGTTCATAAGTGATAGATGCGTTCTTTATGAGAACATAGAGTCTATAAAGTATTGGAGGTTAACATAATAATCACAGCACATAAATATGTTTATATTTGATGTTATCGTCAATCCCCGGTTTGTGCCTCCCCAATAATACCATTACATATAAAGGGACAGTTCACCCCCAAATAAAAAATACGTGTTCTCCTCTTACCTGTGGTGCTTTTTATGCATCTAGATAGCTTTAGTGTGATTTGCTGAGTTTTGGAGATATCAGCCTCAGAGATATCTGTCTTCTCTTCAGTATAATGGAAGTGGATGGCACTCAGCCATGGTGCTCAAAGTGCCAAAAAAATACATTTGAAAAACTCAACAGCAATTTCT
The DNA here is from genome assembly GCF_056507025.1 of Lutjanus erythropterus. NCBI lineage: Eukaryota > Metazoa > Chordata > Actinopteri > Lutjaniformes > Lutjanidae > Lutjanus > Lutjanus erythropterus. The sequence goes on from NC_139319.1 coordinate 8,810,158, forward strand.
CTTTTCAGAAATCATGACCTGGTTACTCAAAATAATCCACAGACCTCGTTGTGAGCAGTTTCATGCGAGACCTACTTTCTCTCTACTACACAGAAAGTAGTTCTGGTAGATTCCCCTGCAGGAGGAAAGTAGTTCCTACATGAAAATGCAATGCTCACGCTTTGAGCGCCACAAGCCGTGTTCCATATAGTTCCATTATATCCTAGAGAAGCCAGATGTTCTCTATGGATGATATCTTCAAAACTCAGCAACTCACACCAAAATGCAAGCCAGAGGTAAAATATGTACTTTTGATTTTGGGGTGAACTGTCTTCTATAAGTCACTGAAATTGCATGTCCTTTTTCTTTTTGTAACGCACATGCAAAATATCCACAGGGAGAACAGACTGCTGATAGCAGGAGCTAATAAAGGTAAAGGTCAACTTTATTGAGATGATGCAGCCTTACAAAGTACAATTATACAGTCAGATTCAGTCTCTTCATTTAACCCACCTTGTTATTTGGAGCAGTGGGATCAACTCCGGTTCTAAGACAGCACCTCGGTCAGGGGTACCGACTGGAGAGTTGACCTGGCATACGTGTTTTTTGATAGTAGTGGAAACTGGAGAACCTGGAGGAAACGTGCACGCAGAAAGGCGCCCAAACTGAGATGAGTTAGCAAAGTCACTCCTCTTCTAGTGTGTCTATGGGACCTTATTTTGGAAAAAGTATGAACGTAATCTATTGCGAGGGACGAATAATTGTTTGATCCCAGTTGAACCGTGCCCTGAATTATACATATGATATTTGTGAATTTAAAAGATAATTTAACAAGTCAAGAAAGTTTAATTTTGTGTGAAACTGCTCGGTGACCTTCATCTCATCTCATACAATATAAATCATCAACATCAACATCTCCGTCCCTTGTAACATCATCTTACCTGAAGTGTTTAATCCAGCGACTTCTGGTCCTTTTATCAGCCGTGAAAAGAAAGAATGAGCACGAACTTTTGCTTGTGTGACTGCATCCTGGCAAAAACACACAGGCATCATAGATTCAGCGGCTAACGTTAGCTTTTATGGGGTCAAAGTCATTCTTATCTTCATTACAAGTCATTCTTCCCTTTCTAAAATTCTTTTAAATTGAGAAACGTCATATGTGTAATTCGTGGCACAAATCAAACAGGATTGAAATATGACAATGAATGAAAATACAGAATATTGGACACAAACATCAATATATACCAATACAAATTATGAAGTTTTTTTTTTTAGTTTTGATTGTAAAAATTGAGCAGAGATGTAATGATGTAATTTTCCAGTCAACCTCTTTGTTTTGATGAGATTGCAGTTTTTTCAGCAAAAAAAATACTTATCTCAGTGATGCTACATGAGAGGCACAAACCAGGGTTCGTTTTTGACAAGCAGACTTAAATGTTAAATGTATATGTTACACCAAACAATGACATAACATATTTTTTTAATTGTTATTTTATTGTTTATACTGACATATGCACATATTGAGGGAACAAATATTTACTGTCATGCACTTTTACACATATATTTATAGAAAAATCCAATACAAACATGTATGAGTTATTTTTGTATGGTAACATACTGTATGTGTTAGCCAGCAAATATATTTGTGTTTCATAAGTCATCATATTAAATGCAATGCAGCACAAAGGCAATGTAAAGTTACATGTACCGTTGCAGCAGAACAGATAATTTCTCATGTTTATGTGCATGAATAATACATATGTGCACATGTACTTATTATTTGTGTATGTCCACACAGATGTGGTGCTTCCAACTTACATAATGTGCATGTATAATAAATTCAGTATGTAAGGCTGTACATTGTCAGCCACACTGCATGTAAGCATGTAAAATGAGGATAAAAACACATACTAAATGTTTGTGCATTTATCTGACTTCCATGAGGTGTGTGGATGTCTTTGTTTGGTTACTCACATGTGAATGAATCCAGTTTGTTATCCAGTCTATCGGATGACACATTTCACTCATAAGGAATCAAATCACAGCCTGTTAAAACAACAATATAGGCCCTCCAGTACTCCTACACATTAAGGTCATTACGATCGTGTTTACTTGAGAACACACACTCACACGATGGCGTCACAGTCACAAAACTGTGACTGCAAACTTTGAATCTAAAATGTCCTCTGATGATTGGAGAGGCGAACGCTCACAGGAGACGTCCACCCTAAAACATTTTGAAAACGTTTGCCTTAGTATCTATATTTGCTGGGTCCATTTTTGCTTCCACAGAAAACTGGACAAAAATATCCTGATGTGATGTGACATCACATCAACATCTTTCCTATGTAACTGCAAAAGAGTCTGAGAGTGGAACTTTTTTTTTTTTTTTTTACCAATCTGAGACATCAGCAACCATTATTTTGTGGTTTTATAGCAACAATAGACCACAAAGCAGAACACATTCTGTTCAAGACGTGACACATCCTGTCTAATGGGACATAACTCCTGCTTTTGAAACTCCTGGTCTTGTACCACCATTACCACAGATCTATAGCGCCGTATATGTGTCTGACTGCATCTGTGACTCACGGCTGAAGGCAAAGGCTTCATTCTCAATTTCCAGGTGTTGCTGAAAGTCGCTCTAAAGAGCAAAAAAAAAAACTGATAGAAGCTGAGGATGCAGGGTGAGAAAAGTGCTACAACAGAGTTGCATTAACACCAGAAGTGTGAATCACTGTTTTATTTTTAACAGTGAATACATTTGAACATGCGTCTTGACAATATGAGTCAAGGGTGCTTATTGTTAGATCATGTGACGGCTCTTGTGCGCGAGTGACCAACAGGGCTGCAGCTTGTCCGCAGCTGATCTCGCTTACTACTGGACTTATCTGTCTAAAATTTCTGGTGCACATTTATAACTGTACGTTCAAGGACCTCTTGTTGTTGCAGTGATTCACAGTTTTTGAAAAACCCATATAAAACCAAAATATAACTTCAACATCAACAACTGCTAGGCTAAACACAAGGGGTACCTATAATACAAATACTCAGACTACTGTAATTAAGTAGATTTTTGAGGCACTTGTAATTTTATGAGTTGATTTTCAAATCTGTACCAGAACTCATCTTTAAGTATGCATTACACTGTGTAATCTACTTAGTTACTTTTAAAATCATAATTGAGTACTGAGTACAATTCTAATTAATATGCAAACTTTTCGTCTGCATTTTTGTAGCCAATAAGGTGATCTGATCACAAACAAGCCAATGAAAAGATGAGATATGGATGAAAAACAAAACACAGCAGCAGCAGCAGCTTTAGAGTAAGAATATTAGTCATTAATCAATTAATCACAAATTAAGAATTTAACCAATTGAGAATGTATTAATCTATATTTAATCAATAGTCCAGAAATGACAGTAAATGCATCTCATTTAATATTGTTTTTTTTTTTTGTTTTTTTTTTTGAAAATGAGGAAAAAACTCTTGTATCTAAAAAATGATCAAAGATAATTATATAAATATCTGTGCTTATCACTACTGATGACCCACTGGAAGTGTGTGGTTATGTCAGTATTTGCTCAGAAATTGTCGTCCGTCTGTATTTCCAAATTTATCTAAATTTTGCTGTGCTTGGGACGATTCGCCGACCCAAAACAACTTTTACTTTTACGTCCTGGGATGTTCTGGTGCATTTACAAACGGCTTGGACAAATCCTACTGATTCTGCCTTTGAGGAAAACACACAAAATTTGCGACCTTGGAGAGGTGGGCGTGACCGCTGAGCAGCAGAACAGAGCAGAGTTTGGAGGAATTTAGACAAAAGATCTGGAAAAAACAGAAACTCGTTTGACTGAATGTCTGCTATTGATAATGCATTTAACATGACCAGTTAAAAAGTAACTGAATACTCTGAGTAGTTTTTTAAGAAGAATACTTTGTACTTTTATTTGAGTATTTTTATAACACCAGCACATTTACTTGTAATTGAGTAAAATTTAAGTAATATAACAGTACTTTTACTTGAGTACAGATTTTCAGTACTTTGCCCTCAAGCAATGTTGGGAAATAACTAGTTACATGTAATTATTTTATAAAATAAATGTAATTGTTGTCCTTCAAACTTATTGAGGAAAAATATTAAGTAATTACTGATAGTAATTAAAATACAGTTAGCTTACTAATAAAAATGTTGGTGATTACAAAGGGGTTGCATCCGAATAGGACGAAAATTTTGAACAATGCCGAAATTACAAGCAGTTGTCCTGAATCTTGTCCTGTTTGTCCAGAAAATTAACCTGTATATTAATTTATACTTTGAATATGTGGAAATATTCTGATCAAATCACTTAGTAGGCTGCGATTCCTGCTTTTAGGTATTAAAATGTCCTGTTTCCCTTTGTAAAATACGTCAGAGTAATATTGATGTGTTTGTACTTGCGTGTTGCACTAATGAGGCCATCATAAATAACAGATTGTTGATGTAATTCGACCTGTTCTAAACCAGATGACAGAGAGTGCAGACGCTGCTGTGGGAGGACTTCGTGATAAAAATATCTTAGAAATGTGGTTGTTGGCTCCTACAGCTTTTAAAAAATCTTTTCGGCAGCTGAGATTAATGCCCCTGCCACCTGTGCATTATGGTTCATACCCCAGGACACTGTGCTTCATATCATCCACAGAATCTGTGACTGATCTTCATAATATTAATAACAAATAATCACATTCTGAATCATTCGATACATTTTAATCCTTCTGACATGAGTCTCCTTCTCATCTGGTCACGCTACGTACGAATGTTCTTTTTGAGGTTGCTTTTGTGAGTGAACTCTTCTAGTTTTTCTTTTCTTCAGCACTGGTGGAATATGAGTACATTTATTCAAGTAGTTAAAGGTTAAGTGTGTAACATTTAAGAGGATCAGTTGCAGAGATGGAATATAATATTCACATGAATGTTTTCATTTGTAATAATTGTTGTGTTTTTTTCGTTACCTTAGCATGAGATGTTTTTATCTACGTAGACTGCAGGTCCTCTTCCCTGGACTCTGCCATGTTGTGCCGCCATGTTTCTGCAGCCCAGAACAGACAAACCAAACGGCGGCCTTTGCATTTTGCAAATTTTGCAGCCATCGTAGCTTTTCCTCCACGCTTGGCAAGTGATTTAGTTGAAATCTACTATATCTACCGCTTTAGATTCCACTAAATCCTACACAGTGATGTGGTTTCAAGTACAAATCTCAGGCACCTATATTTAACTTGTCTTTTCCTTTCATGCAACGTTATACCTCTACTCAACCACAGTTCACAGGTAATTGTTTTACCCTTCTATATTTGTCTGACAACTTCAGTTACTTTACAAATAAAAGTAACAAAATAATACATTTTTGCACATATGAACATTTTATTAACACGATGCTTTGTTTTAAATTAAACCACCAAACAGCACAAGTACATCTGAAATAATTAATCAGTTAATCAACTGATGTATTATAATTGGCAGCTGCATATTTTGATAAACACTTTTTCATGTAAAAACTTTGAGGATTTGCTGCTGGTCCTTTTAATTGTTTTAATAATTTTGAAGTTGGTTGGAAACAACAGGCACTGTGAGGGTGTCACTTTGATGGCTCTGATCCTAGGTTGCCTGTTAGCATTATCTTCTTAGCTAACACCAGTGTTAAATCCCGACTAAGTTCCCCAGTTTATATAATCTTATTGACACCATGAGATTTGATTTGTTACCTTAAGTGTTGTGAGAGTGATCCTGACCCGCTGTGCATCACGTAGAGCGACAAAGATCACCATCAGTCAACAGTGGGATCTATTCAGTTGTCACTATCACAGATCCACGTTGTTCTTACAGCGACAGTGTGCCAAAGAGTTTGTAGGAAGGACTGGCTGGGGCGGGATGACTTTTCCACATTTAAATGAGTTTTTTCATATAAGTTGCCAAAGACACTACCTACCATATTACTGTTCTTTGTTCTTATAACATAGCTCTGTGGGTTGAAACGTGGGACATTATTTTGAAAGCCTCAACCATGCCAGGCTGACAATTGGTATGATGTAAGCAACATAGCTGCAACTACTAAAATAGTTGATTTACAGTAGGTGTGCAAATTAACCAAGCGCTGACATTGACAGTGTTATTGGTGGCACCAAGGTGGTGAGCGGCCCCCCCAAATCAAACTCCGCTTGAGGCCCCGTTGAGGCTTGGGCCGGCCCTGCAACCCACACATCCTGCCTCCTGTCTTACTGTACTTGTTACCCTCATCCATGTCATATGCATTCAGTATCCTATTTTTAAACATTTCTTTAAACGTATTTATTGTTTCATTTTGTCATTACAGTTATTCTATAGAGTAACGTCTTTGATTGCCTTACTGCTTTCCTCTTGAACATAAAAGTTATGTCGACTTTGTCACATTTGAAACAGTTTCTGGATTCTGCTGGATAATACCTCAGATTTTATGCTTTTTTTTTGTTTTAAACTGGATTTGATCCATTTTGAAGTGAACAAAGTCTATAAATTTTAGTGCTTTTAATTTGGTAAAGAGTGGGCTGGTCGGTTCAATTCTTATGGCTCTTTTATGAAAGATGAATATTGGAGTGTTTTTTTTATTTTAGTCTCCCTTCACACATCTGCACAGTATTCTCTGTGAAGGAATATGAAGGACCCGTGCAAAGTATATCATGACAAATCATTTAACATATCTTTCACTTTATATAAAATTGCAATTGACTTTGATATTTAGTTTTGATATAATTTATGTCGTTTACAGCATTATTTAAGATCTACTATTACTCCAAGAAATTTCATTTCAGTCACTCTGTTTATATATTATTTATCTTGAGTTTCTTCTTTAACTTAATTTAACGATTCCCAAAGATTATGAATTCATAAATAAGTTCGAGGTGTTCAGTCTGTTGCCTGAAGCTCTTCATCTACAACTTCCTGCAATATTTAATACTGATTCACAGTCAAAAATGATGAAAACTGTCTTGTTTTTAAGATGCATTTTTAATGAACGATCGTGGTTAACGTTAACCTCTGCGACAAATTCATTGTGTTTCCTTTGACTGTTTCACCAGTTGAATGATCTTAATGTTAAGCAGTATTATTAGTAGGAAATGTTGGACTGGCATCAGCAGAAACATAATGCAGCTCTGATACAACGTATAGAAAAGAAGTGAACAATAAATAATAGGGCTGATTTCAATTACATACAAGTGCAAACAGTAACATGGATTACTTGCATGCATCGTTTCCTCTGAAGCCCTCATGCGTGTGAAGGCAATTTGAATCCTGTGCAGGAGTGGCGGACTCTGCCACTAACAATAAAGCTCCTATATGCAGAGATAATTACGGAATACATTGAATGGCACTGGCCCCAGATATTAGGGAAATTTGACTTGGACAATAGTGCTACACACAGCTGCAATAAACTTAAATACAACAAACAACACAGTACACCAAAGACACAGTACATACAGCAATAAAAAAGATATGTAAAATATTGCGCATGACTTGTAAGATACAATATATAAACACATAAAAATGAGCAACGACCTCATAAACACCGTAATTGAGAACAGAGGTCTTTATCGTTTTCAGGGGCTCCCTACTACATATATTACTTTAAATATTTTCAGGTCTCTTCTTATTTGAGAACCAAATTTTGCAGTGCAAGCTGCTGCTAAAACATGTTACATGCACATGTGTACATGGATGTGTGCAGAAGAGCAGTCGATCACGCTGCTCCACGAAAGATTCTACTGTTTGTACTACAGACAGTTAATACTGTCGATAACATTTAATACATGTTGCATAACAACAAAATGAAGCCACTGTTTCAAAATCAAAGAATAATCAGAGCAGAAAAAAATAATTAAATAAAAAATCAGGAAATCCGCCGGGGGACACAGTTTAATGTTCTGCTTCTCATTCACATCCCTTCAAGAAAAAAACATCACATGGTAAAACAATGAAGCCAAACATTTGTTAACCATTGTTTAGCAAACTTGTTTTTTGTTATCTACAAATAAAGAAGCTTCTTGTGCTTTTTAAGGAAAATAAAAAAGAGAGATCTAATTTAAGAAAAGAAAATATAATCTGTAATGGTTTAGAGATTGAGAGCTCCCCCTAAATGTCTCAAAGTGACCTTTCAGGGGAGCTCATGTCCTTTTCAGGACAGCCGAGCTCCCCTTTGCTCTCCCATAATTCAAACTGCGCCGTACCTGCTAAGTCAGCAGCAGTTGTAGCAATGCTAATGTTAGCTGTGTTAGCCTCATCTTCTGCACTTTCACAGCTGGTTTCTGAGGTGGAGGGTTTGCTAGACTCTCTCGCTTCTGAAGTCACAAAACGAGCATTTGTGGCTCAGAAGAGTGTCTGTACATTAACTAGCTAACTACTTCGCTGTTATGGATAGGGGCCACACAGATCCATCAGTTATTTTAAAGCTGGGCCCATGCAAAGCTGAAATATGTTGAAGCCGACCTGACTGAGACACACAGACCTGATCGGCACCGACTTCACAGCTGATTGCTATTAACAAGTTGATTTACAAGTTGTCAAAACAAAACTTTGAATCTGACCTAATGTAACATAGCAGCCGTCTCCTCTGTGCCTGGCTATGACCTATAAAATCCATCCTCCTGACAAGACGGTTGACAAGACTTCCATCACGATCAGTGCTGTCTGATCACAGTCGGGCCGCTCACATCTACTCTGTAATTACCGGGCCCACATGAAATCTGCGCCTACAGAATTCAGACGACACTTTTGCAGATTTTTTGCAGACTTTAAATGAATAATAGCTTGCAAAACTTAGAATGTCATCACGCAACTTACCAATTATTTATTAATGTTTGTTTCACCGTGTGTTGAAATGGTAATTGTTGGGAGATGACTGATTAATGGATTTGCAAATTTTTGTTCTCTCTCTGCTCCACATTTAACCTTGTATTTTAGAGTAGATGTCACCAGATGTTCGCACTTTGTTTTGAACTGATCGTGAATAAATAAAATCTCAAATTTAAAGGTTCTACAAAATATTTCTGTCTGCAATAAAGGTAATCATTTAGAATATATAAAAGTACTTTGTAAGTAAGGATAGAGCAGGTTCTTTAAGTGTTATATGTTGACCATAATTAGTATCAGAAATAGGGTTTAAATGTTTATATGAATTTTGAGGTTTTTAGTTTTAATTCTTAACATTTCCATGAAACCAGAGGACATGACCTCAGTGGTAGCCAAGTCTCTGTGACCCAGTTCTAATTGTAAAATCACCACGGCACCACTGCATATTAAAAATGGACTGTCATCTTTTTATTCTATCAATAATAATATGATGCTTCATTATAATTCATCCTCTGTGGAGATATTAACAGGTCAGAGGTCGGGTCAAAGGTCAGCTGCTAACGGCGCCTCTAGAGCTGATGTAAATTATTTGGTTTGTCGTTCACGGACACTTCAGGACGGTCTATTCTGTTCTTTTCTATTCTCTCCTTGCGTATGCACTGAGACAGACGGGAAGAGGGATTTTTGTGAATGGATGATGTCTCTGTTATTTTTCTCCCTTTTTTTCCCCTCCCTGACCTCATCTGCGTCTCATCCCCCTAATTCCTAATTACTCAATCATGCGTTATGAGGGTCACAAGGATACGGTTCACTCCAATGTCAGCCTTCACCTACAGCCATATAACGGCAGATTACTGGGTTTATATATAGTCAGTATATCCACTAATGCGACATATGATGTAAGCCAGAGCACATACAACAGTGGATTTGTGCTATCTGTGAAAAAAGAGGCAGTTAATGTGCCAGGCTTTGAACAGGAGACATGTTTTTTTTAGATTGCAGTACGTGTGCATATTGTGCTGTGATATTCATCCGTTCATTTCTCTTTCAAGTTGTTTATTTATCTGCTTCCATGCCTGTGTGAGCTCATGTGTGCCTGTACTAAAGAGGCAGTTAATCTGACCATGTCTGCTGGCAGGACATCAGGTTGCCCCATAGTGCATTTAGGCAAACTGCCAACATCAAATAACATTGGACTGCTCATTCTGGTCAGGCTACTGTAGCTTTGCCTCCAGGAGACCTGTGCGTCCACCAGCAGCTGGGGTGTAGAGAGAGACCCATCGCCCCAATTAACAGGGTAGATCGGGGAGTGCTTTAACACCGGGTTAGTTGTAACAGGTCATTATGTCATCAGTTTTGCAGACACATGTTGGACGCATTTCCTTTTTTAAGGAGAAATAGCATATCTCTTTATGACTGAAAAACTGATGACTGATGCAGTATCCAAAGTGGCTATTTGCACCCAGAGTGGAATATCCAATGTGGCAATTTGTGCCTGGGGTAGAATAGGCGATGTGGCTATTTGCACCCAGAGTGGAATATCCAGTGCGGCTATTTGCCCCACAGGTGGAATAGCCACATTGGATATTTGTGGCTATTTGCACCAGGGGTGGAATATCCATTGTGACTATTTGAACTCAGGATGTAGTATCCAATGTGGCTATTTGCACACGTAGTGGAGTATCCAATGTGTCTATTTGCACCTGGAGTGGAATAGGCAGTGTGGCTATTTGCACAGAGGGCGGAATATCGAATGTGGTGATTACGGTGTGATCAAACCTTTTTGTGATACATGCACATTCCTGATACATGGATTTTGTAACACCGTCATTACAGTGATAAATGTTTAAGTATATTAGAACTAATGTGCTTTACTGTGGCTGTGATGACGTGCTGCACATACTTGTACAACTGGAGTTAAATCCTGAAACTACTTTTCTTGCTAACACCAACTCTGGTGCAACAAGCAGACAGAACTCATAGATACTCTTTCTCACTCTTTGGATAGATTGATATTGACTTCCAAGATGGAATCTGTAAGTTTAATTATTTTTATTTTGCTTTCCTATTTGTTTTGCAGCTTCACTGTTGTACTTGGCATCAACTATTGTTGTAATACTGACGGACAGTCAAGAGAAAAAACAGAATAGTAGGCTGATGTGGGATGTCACATTGCTTTTTGTGGATCTGCATATGGCAACACGAGCTCAGCTGGTTTTGTCGTTACACCAAAGCCCCGTCTGCTGTGTGCGATCCCACGCGCTGGTGTGTGTCTGTCGCTGCCATATGTAAATGCGCTGATAGATATTCCCCGAGGTACACTGACTGTTGCACTTCTATTTTAATATTTTGGATTTGCTGCCAAATAAATGCAGTTGAGATGCCTAATCCCACATTATGGAGCAGGCTACCCCTCTAAAGATACATGTAAACCTACACCACATTTTCATTTCCATTTGAAGCCAATAAACACATTTTTACAAAAACAAAAAAAAAAACTTCCCTGACAGTACTTAATTTTTTGTCACTTTAAATTGTTCACTTTATTCAAAACATTTTGTTCTTTATTGGTCAATATTTTTTTTTCATAATTTGGATAGTGTGGATTTGACCCCATTTACACCTGGTATTAAAATGTGATCTGTATCTGGATAAATTATCCAGATTAATGTACAAATTGTGTTTACACCTACCCACTTTTTGCTGGACTGACAAAGCAGACATTTAATAAACTCCAGCTTATTCAGAATGCAACAGCCAGAGTTTTAACAAAAGCTAAAAGGTGTGACCACATAAGTCCTATTATATATTCTCTTCACTGGCTCCCAATAAAACAAAGAATTGTTTTTTTTTTTTAAATACTACTTATTGTTTTTAAATGTTTTAATTGTTTAGCTCCTTCTTGTAGTACAATCCAGAGAGATCCTTTAGATTGTCAAATAAAGGTCTCCTCACTGTACCTAAAATCAACTCTAAATCATACTTTATTATCTTGAATGATATTTTATGTTTCTTATGTATGATGTATGTTGGAGCACATTGAGTTTACACTTGTTGTATGAAATGTGCTCTATAAATAAAGTTGATCTGACTAAGATCTGGACACAGTGCGAGCCAGGCTACCTCCAACTGTGGTCAGGCAGATCTACACCTTGCATTAACATACGTTTTTCCTCAAACAGATGACGTATCCAGATACAGATTGCATTTTAATAATAGTTGTAAATGTGGTGATTGTTACCTCTATCCCCAGCTAGCGTTACAACTCACCCCCAGTAGGTTGGACCACTTCGTATTCGACAGAACTGTATTTGATGTTTAAGTGAGTTTTATTACTAGTAAAAAAAAATATGGGTACCATGTGTCAAAGTTTGAGATATCTACCAGGAACAACCACTGAGTTACTGATGCTCAGACAGAAAGTGTTACTACCATCCCCGGTCTCCCCTACAGTATTTCTCTAATGCTGCTGTTTGACTGTTTCATTCTCCTACAGAAACTCCCAACAGCCTGGATTTCATGCAATTTCGTCAAGTTCTTTGCCAGTTTGGGGTTCTGATAGTACAGTACAGCACTTATCAGGCTATCTGGCTCTCCAAATGGGAAAGCATCTAATCTAAATGACTGTCTGCGGCGCGTCAAGTGCCATGCGACCCTCTCTCCTCCACAGGAACAGCTGGACGGCGGTCGCTTCAGTTCAGAGAGGAGAGGAGAGGCGGCGGATTGAGCGTGATTGAGGCACATATAGAAAGAGAAAGAGAGAGCCTGAATTCCAGCGAATTAATCACCGTCTGTTCGGCTGTGTGTGTGTGTGTGTTAGAGAGAGAGAGAGAGAGAGAGAGAGAGAGAGTCAAAGGCAGTCAAATAGAGAGAGGAAGAGGAGGGAGAGGAGGGGGGAGTGGAGCCTGACGCAGTGTGAGAGGCAGAAACTGAGAGCAGAGAGACGGAGAACGAGGGAGACAGCGGCGAGGAGGCAGCACATCATCACATCACCCAAAAAAAAAAAAAAAAAAAATCTGGTGGATCTCCACACCGGCTGCTGCTGCTGCTGTGACCGCCCCGCAGAGCTCCTCTCCCGGCCACTGCTCCTCACAGGGACCGCAGAGGAGACCCGTGCAAGCTGGGATCAAATCACTGACAAAGACTTTAAAAAAAAGAAACCCTTCATCAACACAGCTTCACATTCTGCCAGAGGCAACGAGAGGAGCGCAGCGTTTTGTTTTGTTTTTTGCTGAGGAGGAGACCAGCGAGGAAGCGAGACGGCGTCTTCTTCCTCCACATCTGGCTCAGGTAAAGTGGAAACATCTGTAGATTGCGCACAAATGAGCGTTTGCACGCCGTGCGATGGCTGAACTCGCATTGCGTAGGCAACTTTGCAGCTCTGGCATTCCTGCGGTTCTCAAATCACCGACACTGACCCCCATCTGTGCGTGCGTGTGCGCGCGCGCGCGCGCGTGTGTGTTCATGTGTGTGTCTGTGTGTTCGTGATGAATGATTTGCTGGTTCCCAGGCAGACTTGCTTGTCTTATCTCCAACCCTCTTGTGTCCATTGCTAATGCGGGCGCAGATACATCCAGATTTACATTATCGGCTCCTGAATGTGTGCGGTGCTTCTTGTAACGGTGCAACTTTGATCCGAGCCTGATCAGCATTTAAAGATTTATCTGAATCGTGTAATTTTGCGCACATTAATGCCGGCCTCTCTGTGTTAATTGAGTTTTTTTTGTCCCGGGACGGGCTGCAGTGCCAGTAAATGAGGCACCGGCACGGTTTAGACCGCAGTCCAGCGGGCTGAGCGTTCAGCACCCTGGACAGCGTCTCTCCACACTGTGGGCTGCAGGCAGGAAAAACCCAACTCTTCCCCTCTCTGAGGTGTCTGTGAAAGGGTAGTTTCATCTTTACGTTCTTCTCAGCGTGATTCTTATTTCAGATCTGGGAAGGAAACACTTTAATGGCCTAATGTAAAACTATAGTACTTCATTTTCTAAGCTGTCAGTATCTTTCCTGAAATATTGTAATGGAACCATGCGCAGGTTTTTGCAGGTCTAGTTTATCCATGCTGGTCAGTATCTCCTTAGTTTTTCCGTGTTGGTCTCAACGTGCAGATCCATACACTGCAGAAAAGTGCTTGTGCATTCAGGAGGCTGACCAGACAGGTGACAAATTAAAAAGGTACTCCTGTGATTTAGTATTGTATGTTAATAAAGTTGAGGGACTCACAAGAGTAGAGTTCAGAGTAGAGCCCAACAGATATATCGGCAGACTGATATTGGCCTGTTACAGCTATATCAATCCATAATGCAGACATAGTTTAACATATATATTGTTCTATTTGTGTGTGTGTGTGTGTGTTTTAATTTGCAGTTATTTATAATGATTAAAAATACCAGTTGACTGTCTCAGTGCCCTGATATAATTTTGTACAATCGAGTTCAAGTTCAATCAAGTTCATTGTTAATTTTGTTGTTCGTTGTTGACATATCTTTGTCACATTTGAGGGATCACTTCAAAAAAACAAAAACAAAAAAAACTGTCCTCTGTACTTCTGTATGAAGAATAATATCAGTCTATCACATTTTAGTATCGGTCAGACTCTATTTCAGAGCCTCCAGTGCCCCCCCCCAAAAAAATTATCTCGTTAACATAAGATGAAAATTATTATTTGATTCAATTTGATTATCAAGGTAGAAAAGATAAATTCTAATCTTCTGGGACTTTGAGGCTCAGTTGAAATGGTAATTTCATCTGTATGTTCCTGTCAGCACGTTCCTTATTTTAGATCTGAGATGAGAGCTCTGTGTTAGGAAACACTTTGAAGGCTTAATGTAAAACTACATTTCTTAATATTCTGAGCTGTCAGTTTCTCCCTAGTTTTTTCCATGCCAGTCTCAACATGCAGATCTATGCACTGCAGAACATCCGGCCACAAGCGCTTGTGCATTCAAGAGGTTGACCAGGCAGGTGCTAAATTAAAGGGGAGCGCCAGTGATTGAGTGTTGCAAAAGATAAATTTTCAATCTTGCTCACATAATAATGGTTTGCACAATACTGATCGAGTATCAAGATGAAAAAGATAAAAAACTGTAATCTTTTGGAACTTTTTGGCTTAGTTGGTAATGGCGGACTGTAAAACCAAAATACTTTATATAATAATAATAATACATATTCTAAGCTGTTAGTATCTCCCTTCCTTGTGAAATATTTTATTGAAAGCATGCACAGGGATTTGCACATCTAGTTTTTCATGTTAGTCTCAACATGCAGATCCATACACTGCATGACAGATGGATGACAAATTAAAGGGGAAACTTGAGTGATTGAGTATTGCATGTCCAAAAAGTTGGGGTCTCACAAGAGACAGATGTAAAAAAAAAAAGAAATAAGTTACAATTTCAGAGTAAAGCCCGATCAATATATCTGCAGACCACTGTTATCGGCCCACTACTTTCCTGTTACAGCTACAGTATTTTCGTATATTTGATCCCTTAATTCAAGTTTATTTTATATTTTGCTGTTTGAGTGCTGATATTATCTTGGACAGTCAAGTTCATTGTTAAATTTGTTCTTCAGTGTTGACACATTTGTCACAACTGTTGCCACCACATTTGAGAGATCATTGCAACAACAACAACAACAGAAATTGTTTGCATGAGCTCTATATCTTGTGCACAAAATATTGATGGAATATTAAGATATAAAAGATTAACAGCGCTAATGTTTTGGGATTTTGAGGCTCCTTTGAAATGGTAGTTTCATCTGTTCTTGTCAGCACTTTTCTTATTTTAGATCTGAGACATTTGAAGTAGGGAAAAATTTTAATGGCCTAATGTAAAACTTTCAGAACAAAGCTGTGTCTACCTGGAAGAGTTCAGTGGAATCATTCACAGGTGTTTGCATGTCGAGTTTAGAGTCTCAACATGCAGATCCACGCAGGAGGCATGCACAAGGTTGACCAGACGGGCGACAAAGTAACGAGGCACTCCGGTGATTGAGTGTTGCATTTCCATAAAGGTGGGGGGGCTTGTGAGTGGTGGATTTAAAGGTAGAACCAGTGGGATTTGTTCGAAATGATGGTTGATTGTTGTGTGTCATTCCCAAGATGTCAAATACTGATGTTTGGGGTTGGTTAAACAGAGGCAGAGGGCAGGTTCTCTACAGATACAGCCACCACTACACACTCCTAGTGGTTCATAACTGATGATTGAAGGGGATCATGTTCATAGGAGTCTATCAATATTCTCATACACCCCATAGTATAGACAGGTGACAACTTAAATAGATGTATGATCAATGGATGATATTAAACCAACAGAAGTGTTAATATCCTGATGTTTAGTCCGTATCTCTGATTTCTGTGTGCTCCATCTTTTCTGGAGCGGAAATAGAAATTATGAAACTGTTTTTTTTTCTGTCACAGCCTGGCGACGAGTAAACTGAACTTCATATGTAAAAGCGGCGCTCCTTTATAGGTAGAACCTGAATTAATGAGTGGAGAAACATAATGAATGCAGCTGCTTCCATACGGGGCATGAGGGGTCACCGAATGCTTTAATGAGCACGAAAATGATGTGAATCATATACTGTGGCCTTCGCACTCACCATATCTCAACCCAGCTGAACACATATGGGAAAATTTAGAGTGAGGTGTAAGACGGCGCCCTTCATCGCTGTCAAAACATCACATGAGGGAATATATTTTGGAGGAATGGTCCAGCCCTCCTGTCGGGTTTGATATCATCTGGGTTGTTTCTGACACCAGCATTAAAATGCTACTTTTAAAATGGTACCAGTGTCTAAATGGTGTCTTAAAGGACACTTTTAAGATAAGAAAGACATACAAAATGAATGTCAACAACATTGAACTTTTTATTTTATTGACTTTAAATTGAACAACATAACTGTTTATTCAATTCAACACTAAATGAAAGCTACAGTATTCATAACGGCAAAATAAATTTTGAGTTCTACAGACTCCAGCTTCAGACTTCAGTAGTTATTTTGCAGAAAAATGATCATATTTTCAGACCTGAGGAAAGGCTGCTGTAGTCATCATGAGTGGTCTCCCCATCATAGATATAAATGTCAAGTCATTATGACACGTTGCATCTAGTTAGCCAGGGACGCCCACAATGCCGGCTGATACACTCGGCATGGGGTCACACAAGCAGTCGAGCACAGTGAATCCCTCTGCTTTCAAATGTGTCTTGCACACAATTGGAATTTAAACATTTGTTAGATGTCCCGCCTGGTGCTGGACTCACAGCCACACTTAAGACCATTAAGTTTGGCATTTTAACTGTGTTTTAAGTAGCTACTAGCTAATGGTAGGCTAACGTTACCTGCTGCAACCTGCCACCAGTTAATAAACTTGTGACAGCATCATATTTAAAAACCCTCTGGATTTAACCAAGAGGCTCACATTTTTCATTGATCTCTGCCTTTTTCCTCCTGGGGTCACAGTTTTCCCACGCTTCTCCTGATTTATGACAATTTTTCACACCTTATTTCCATATTATTATTATCACATCCTGTTTTTGACACTGCGCAATGTATATAAACCCTGTAAGACTCTAAGTCTACTGTTTCCACCCTCATAACAATATAGTTACACCAAACCAGACCTCTGAAGGAAAATTCCCATTTCTTAAAAGATTTTTTGTAAAATCTACCATGTCAACTTTCCGAGGGCAGAGGCAAAAACTAAACGAATAAAAGAAAACTAATGAATGTTAGTTAATGCCAGAGATCTATGCAACTTCTCTCCTGAGAATTAAAATTCAAATTATTCAACATAAAAATGCTGTTGTGTACTTCAAAAAGGCACCAGACTGCAGGAAACAAAGTCTCTGAAAATCAATTTTTTCTGATTACACCAGACAAGAAGAGATATAAGTGATGATGAGTATTAGAGCACTTCGGCTTACTTTGAACAAAAGAAAGGCTTCAAAGTTTTGACACATTAGCAACAGCTAATGCCTTCTTGGTAATGTATTGCACATTGAATACTTTTTTTTCGGCCTTCCCCCGACAACTATTTGATGACTTTCATTCCCAGATGAAAAGGGATACATCAAAATTTGATGAGCCCTGGGCCAAAAAAAGTTTAGGCCTCATTTCAGTGCAGAGTGTGAGGTATAACTCAGGGTTATGAGTGCGTGGAGCTGAGTAGTTTTTGTTCCTGAACCTACCAGAGTTCATGTGCCCATAAGTTGTTTTTTATACCTAAACCCACCCACATAGTTTTTGTTCTTAAACTTACACAAGAACTTTTTGTACCCAAACCTACCCAGGAAGTTTGTGCCTAACCAAATTGTGACAGAAAAGAAGTCAGCTAAGTCTAAAACAAAGTTAAAGCTTAGCTTCCGCCTTGCTAAACTTAACCTCCAGTGTCAGTCGACACAGCCACAGCCATTTAGAGGACAGTAGAAATAGTAGCCAATCACAGCACCGTAGGGTGGACTGTGGCAGAACAGTCTTGGGAAAAAAACAATAATAATAATTGGACATGTAGGAATTGGTGCCATTTTGGCACCAGGCTTCAGTACCCAGCCTTACTGTCCAGTAGAGCGGAGACTTGTAGAATGTCTGCCAAGTGGCTTGTGGTGGTTTAAAACCACTTTGGCATGAATGCATAAGCCTTACCCAGTTAAAATGTGGCTGTGCAGCAAAAGTCCAGGCTTGTTCAAACAGTCTTGATGTGCAGTTAAAACACCTCTGAGTGCATGTGTGCGACAAAAAGTCGCTCAGCCAGTTAAAGTCTGGCTGCTGTGCCCTGCGTCTCCTGCCTACTGCCCCACTATCTGTTGTAACGGATGTTGTTGCCACTTTGTCCCATAGGGCATGGACTACTAACAGAGTTTTTCCACTGACTGACTCCAATTGTTGGCTGAGTGCCACAGAGGGAGAGAGGGAAGGGAAAGAAGACAGACAGATTGATAGAAAGAGGAACAGGGTCCCACTCCTCGGCTCACACCATGAATAGACATGAGATAGCTCCGCTAAAACAGAGCAGCTTCAATGACTCATTTTAGGATGATGATGCGTTTGGGTGTGAGAAATGGTTGGCCGGTTTTGTTCAAGGCCAGAGATCCTCAGTCACGGCGAAGTCTTTAGTTGCCCTGGGAATTCATTGATAACTATCTTAGAGGTCGCTCATCTTGCTTTCATCCTGCATTAGTACTGCAGTGCTTGCTGCAGCACACCTCTCCAGTCTCAAGAGTTGTGAGAGCAGAAACACTTTTGATCGGGCTGGAACAAAAGAAAACCTGTGGTTACCAAACTGCTCTGTTTGATTCCTGAGAGCTAAAAAAACATCACTAAATAAAACCAAACAAAACCCTTCTACAAGCAGCTACACACTGAGAGCTTTGCTCATGTTAAGGTACTTGTATTAAGTGTTAGTTAATAGGTAATAAGGCCTTTTCTCATTTAAAGTGTTAATAGACTAGTGTTAATAATAGCAAAATAAACATGTTTATGGCGAGATTATAAGACATTTATAAGAATTTATTAGAAACTTGTTAGCAGTTTAAAGAATTGAAAGGCTTAAGAATATGAATAAAAGCTTAATGAGATTCTTATGAATGTTTAAAATAGCATTACAAACACATTTGAGTTTAACTAATTAAACTATTATGGTGTTGTTAAACCTTTACTAAGCTTTTGTTTTTGCTTGATTAAGATTTCTATATGTTTATTATGCATTTATTAGCTGTTAACTATGCACTTATCAACAGTCAATTATGCATTTTGTGGGTATCAGTTCTAAAGGTGTGAACAATGTTTATTAATGCTAATCAGTCCTTTATAATGCACTTATTAACAGTTAAGTGTGCATTTTGGGGATATCAGATCTAAAGCGTGAACCAGGCTTAATAAGAGTAATTAATCATTTATTATGCATTTATTAACAGTTAAGCATGAGCTCATTTTTAAATTATTATTGTCTGTAACACTTTGTATTAAGGTGCTTGTAATAAATGTAATACGCCCCTTACAAGATTCTTATTAAAGTAACGTGTTAATAAAATAGTGTTAATAGCATAATAAACATGTATTGTGAGATTGTAAGACATTTATAAACATGCATAAGAAATTTGTTTATAGACTGCTTAAGTATTTAATGCAGGAACTATTTTCTTTCTGCAGTAGTACCGGAACTACTTTCTTTCTCTTTGAAAGAAAGTAGTTCCTACATGAAACTGCTTACAACAAGGTCTGTGGATTATCTTGAGTAACAGGGTCATGATTTTTACAAAGAGACACAGGTTTTGAATTTTTCAAATGTATTTTTTGGTGTTTTGAGCACAACAAGCCATTTAGTCCCATTACACTGGAGAGAAGGCAGACATCTCTACAGCTCTAAACTCACACCAAAACTATCTGGACAGATAAATAGCACTAAAGGCTTGGGGGGAAATGTGTATTTTTGATTTTGGGGCAAACTGTCCCTTTTAATATAAAGTCTTACCTTTCTCTTTTTGTGCTGCGGCAGCACAAATGTCAAAAATGGTGAGACTTTAATGGGTATATCTGTAATAAGGCAGGTGGCGACATTAAAAAATCGCCAGTAATGAAAAGTGACAACTTTAGTAGGAACTGCTGGAATGTCTGCAAGCAGAAAATGAATGAAAAGTGATGGGTTTAATTTCGACGCCGTCTTGTCACAGCACCCGGTTGTTGCGCTCAACCTTCACCTGAAGTTGTGAGGGAAGTTTTGTCTTTTCTCTCTGTATCATTTGCCGCGGACCCAGGAGGGGGTTACCCATCCATGGTACAATCTCAGTACCCAGAGGCATCACTTTGGGGCAAGTTCTCCAGGAATACTAAAGAAACACTGTTGTGCAATGAGAGATCCCTCCCCGCTCTCCCCAGTCCATTTACTGCATTTTTCACCCCTTTAGCTGCGACTGCGAGGGAGCAACACGGAGCACGTATCTGTTGAAATCCCAGGCTAAATTTCAAAATCAACTCTCATCAGTTATTATTTGTCAAAGTCATCCATATTTCAACAGAAGCTAGCTCCTCATATTAAGCATGTTGGTGCACAGAGAGCCGGCAGTATCTCTTGTCATAATGTTGATCTTTGTTGAGAGGGAACACCCCATGGTGTGGAAGCAAATCTGCATGCATAGTTAACGTGGCACCTCCCTGCTGACTGGGTCTGAATGTGAAGACATTTTTTTTTTTTTTTTTTTTACTGTGCTATTGTCGGGAAATTGTCCTCTGTTACATTTATTCATGTTGTGTTTTGTTATTGAAATACGATTGGAATACAAATAAGTTGTAAACAAATGTTAGATTAGCTTACTTGTCGTGAGAAAAGTAGCTGAACCCACACACATTTAAATTCTGTGTATCATTTTTTTAACACGCACACACACACGCGCGCTCATGACATGACATTGTATTCAGATAGACAGATCGATAAATAGATACATAACACATATATACACAACCATATGAAAAGGGTTCTGAATAGGAAGGTATAGTGTGTGTATAGAGACGTGCAAACATATGCACCAACACCCACATACACACATACCTGCTGCAGACACACACACACACACACTTCCCTGCACAGGATGCACACACGCTCAAGCAAGCACATGGATTAATAATGTACCATATTCCCAGTAGGAGGCTAGTTAGCATTTCAGGAAGATTGCACTAACACTGGGGAACTGTAATTAGGAAGTTATTGTTGCAAGTTGCAACTCTCGCACACACACATGCACACAGCAACACACACAATCATGTACGCACACAGTATGCAAATAGTGAAGCAAGGTGGGGGGGGGGCGGGCATTTTACTATCCGTTCCTCCTAATCTGTGATTTATCAGTGTGTCTTATGTGCTTTGTCCTTTCCTTTGTTGTTCATGTACCTTAAAGAAAGCAGTAGAATGTGATTAAGTACAGTAACTGAAACGCTGTACTGAACTGCACTGTTGGAGGTTACTGCTACTGTTAATACAATTATAAGGTGCTTTCCTTGAGTATTTCCCTTTTATATGTATTATTTATACCTACTTTTTACTCTACTGCATTTCACAGGGAAATGAAATTCTTTTTTTACTTAAAGTCAAGATGAAATGGAAAAAAAAAGTATTTCAACCCTTGTAGATCAGATCCCTAGTCATATTGTGCACCTATACAACAATATATACCATAAAACCCCAAGTCCACTCATGTTTTCCTCCTGTAAATTAAAATATGATGTGTGCTCATGTGGGTTTGAACCAACCAACTCCAACCAATAATATAATGACCTCCACCTGTCAGTCAGTCCTCAACTTTTAGTGGCACAGGGCTAAGATCTATTAGTTTGCTATCAAGCAACAGCAGGATACATGGAGTTACGTCACGCCCACTTTTCAATGTTTGGATTAAATTCCTCCTTACATTATATCCCGCATGTCTATCCTGTTTCACTCAGAAATATGTTGCAATACTGCAGCTAGATAATCTTGAAATGCTGTTAGTCTGAACTTTGTACTGAGCTGTTAGGGAATTAATATTTTACATACTGTTAATATTACTGTTAATGTTACCCAAAATAATATATATATATATAATAATATATTTTAGATTTTTTATATGTATATATACATATATATATATATAAATAATATTTTGAGTAGAGGATTTTTACTTGCAAAAGTGCATTTTTGCTTATTAAATGCTAAACTCAAATCCCTAGACAATATAATATAGAAACTGAATATATAAAAATCTTCAGTTTTCATAGCCCCTGAAAAATTGTGTGTATATATTTCATTGTGCTCACATAAGATAAAACAATATTGAATAATTTTATTATTTGCACAAGATCTATATATTGAAAGTAAAATCATTTGTGCTGCATGGAAATCTCTCTCATCTCTTATATTCATAGATAACACCCCCTACAGTATAAAGTAGCTCCATTTAAAACTGTTCAAAGCAGCTCCATTTACCTACATTGTATTTAGGTTAGTCTGACTCACAGGAAGTAGGCTGTTGGAATAATCCTGCAATTGAGAGGGATCTATCTGCGTCCTCCTTCACACCCACTTCACGGCACACACTGTGAGATACCTGGATTAACATATTATTTGAACCCAAACCATGATCTTTTTCTAACCCTCTCCAAGTTCCGTTTGTGCCTAAAACCCAACCATATGGTTTTGTTGGCTCAATGCGGCTTTACTACGACCAGAGGAGTGTCTTGTACTACTGTGTACCTGCAGATAGACCTACCTACTGCAACTGGCTTATTACTTTAGTCAGCATTCTGCTCTCCCTGTGCAATCTGCGTGTTACTGTTTTCAAAGTCCCCATTGCTACTTGGAACAACAAGAACCTCTGGGCTAGCAACCCTAACCTTGTTGCTGGTGATACAAACATGCACAAGCGAGCAGCTGTTACCTTTTACTTTGAGTGATTTTAAAGCTAGGGCACGCGTCCCCATGTGCAACTTGGGCAATGTCAAAAAACTGTAAAAAAAAACAAAAACAAAAAAAAAAAAACATGCTCATCATAGTTTCCCAGAGCCTAAAGTGATGTCTTCAGATTGAAAACCCAAAACCTAAAGGAAAAGGATTAGGGGTGTAAAGGTTAAGAGACTCTTCATTTAGCTGCAAATCCCAACATTATTTTTGCAAAAGCACTGTTGCTGCATCCTGGGCTTAGTTTGGTTAAAGAAATAGAAACGAGCCAGAGCCTCACTTGTCTCTATTCCAGAACAATAGCTGGAACTTTTTGCAGCGCTGGTGCAGCACTAAAACAGGTCTGGCTACTCGAGACTACTCTTAGATGTATATAAGTGAAATTGGATGAACTGGCGCTTTTAACATAATCCATATATAAGCAATTTTAATAGTTGTAGCTGTATGCACTCATAACCCTGAATTATACCTCACTCTCCGTGCTGAGATGGTGCCGAAGGCTCATCAAATTTTGATGCGTCCCTTTTCGTCTGGGAATCCTGAAAACTTGACTCATTTCGGGTCTCAAGCCGTAGTTTTAAGGATTCCTGAGAGCCGGTTTCATTAACCCGAGCGTTAACGTTTTGAAACAATGAGCCAACCAAACGGTGACCTCATACCTCGTTGCTCATAGCGTGAATGATGAATGAGCTGCTTAATGTATGCTGACGCATGTCTTGCTGATGCCAGCATGCCAGAACTAGAGCTAATCCCATCCTAAACTCCCCGGCAAAGGTCTCACACCTTCTCCTTTCCTTTTTATCCCCCCTCCCCAAACACCTTCGCCCTCCTCCCTTTTTGTCCCCCTTCTCATCTCTCGCCATCTCTGCCTCCATCTTTCCATACCGCCACAATGCACGCACCCTTATTCATGCAGCCTGTGTGTGTGTATATTGAGTCAGCTAGTTTGTATGCCGGCTGCTGCTATACCAGCCTCTCTCTGGAAATCAAGGAGAGATCGTGGAGTGTATGCTGAGAGAGAGGGCGAGGAGGGTGAGAGGTGATAGAGATGGAGAGAGGGATAGGAATGCCACAGGGTGAAATGAAAAGGCAGTGGAAAGAAATAACAAAAAGGGTGGGAAAAGCTGGAGAAAAGTGTTCAATAGATGTGTTTTCCTCCCAGGCTGCTCTTGTCTCTATTCTGTTTCATTACCTCTGCCCTCTGTTCTGCAGACTGCACTGTCTCTGTGGCAGAGGTAGTTTGGAGACACTGTGGCCTGGCAGAGACTTGAAAAACCCTCTGATGTTCTGTTCTGAGGTGCTCTTCAGGGCTAAGAGGGGAGAAATCTCTCCAGCTGTCCCATTAACTACTAGAGACTGGACTATTGAAATGGTATTACCTCTCCTGACTGAGCATCACATCGGCTCTTCCTCCATTTCCCGACAAAGATCTGTCGCTCAAACCCCCAGATACCTGCAGCAGCCGAGCAACAGGGAGATTGTTTTTTTTTTTTTATTCCTCTCTCCTTTCTTATCTTTCAGGCATCTCCCTCTGTTTTCTCTCTTCTCTGGTGACAAATTTCTCCAGGGTTTGGGTGTCATTTGTATCTCCTTCCCGTTGCTTGAAATATCCTGAGAGCAGAAAATGATATAGAAGAAGGGTGAAGATTATTCTCTCTGTTAGCTAACAGATATCTTTCAAATTTGAGGAAATCTTTGAATCCTGAAATGTTCTTTGCTCCCTGTTTGAAAAACCATTAGTAGGTCCATTTAATACCCGGGTGTTCCTTTCACCACCTGACAAGTTCTGGCTATGTCGAAGAGAAGATGTAAAGAAAACACTCAGACAGCAACCAAAATATGTAGAAAAGGTTCTGAGGCCTTACTTCCTGCATTGTGGTGACTTTTAAGAACCACATATCTATCTTTCCGTGGTGTGGCACAGTGCATGCTCTTGAGACTCAATTTTTACATGTTTAGTTCACCATTCGGAAACTGTAATTGCCCTCCCCCGCCAGCATTTGTCCAGTCATAGCTTAGCAACCGTAACTAGAAACAGCAGGCATGTCAGGCTTTGGATTCCCACGCATACTGCAGCTGCGTGCCTTGGGTTGTGATAAAAGACATACTTTGCATTTAAAGAGTCTGGGCTTGTTTTTGTTTTAGCTTTTAAAACAACAAATGCAGGAGAAAAATGGAATGATTGAACGGGTTGTCTGCTGTAATGGCAGCTGCAAACACTAGCATGTCCCAGCTAACTAGCTTACTACTAACTTAATTAATGCTAATTTAACCCTGTGTTTCATACCACGTTTTATTGTGGGGTTACATGTTATGTCCAAAAAAAGCCCTACTCAAAAGAGCACAGTATTTCTGCATTTAATATGAGCTGGGTCTGAATGATGCGATAATTTAAGCAATTGTGAACATCTCTGTCCTGCTCTTAAAAGTTAGAAGACTGTGCACTCTAGCAAAAACACAGCCAAACCTAATTTTCAAGACAGCATTATGCCAAACACATTGGTTATTCCGCATCCTAAAAACCTTGCAAATGGTAGAGAAGTAGGGCAAAGATGATTCATTCTGTTAGTTAACAGATAACTTTGATATTTTGAAGAATTGTTCAAACCCTGAACTGCTTTTACTCTCTGTTGGAAAAAAACATTACTGGGTCAGTTAAAACCCAGAAGCTTCTTTTATAACCGGCTGCCTTTCAGACTTTGGATTTCTACACATGTTGAAGCTGTGAGAGATACTTTGCATTTCAGAGACTTTTGTTTTTTTCAAAACAAATACAGAAGAGAAGGTTTAAGGAACTGATGAACTAGTGCTGTTAATGTAAGCTGCAAACGTTGGCATGTCCCAGCCTGCTAGCTTAATCAATGTTTATTTACCCCAGCATTTTAAAATGCATCTTAATGTAAGGTTAAACATTAAGAAAAAAACAAAAAACAAAGCCATAATAGGACAGTAATTCCCCATTTAATGGAAGCTGGGTCTGGATGCTGTATCATAATTTAAGCGAGCATGAGTGTCTCTCTTCTGCTTTTAAAGTTCGTATCAAGTCAAAATGTTTTTATCACATCTTGTGCTTTACATCACCTTTAGGGCTACACCAGTGTCTATCCCAACACTGACACACACAGTCATTAGTATTCTGAATGGTATTTTAGAGTTTTATTTAATTGAAAACAATAAAAAACAATATTTTCAAGTTTTCCCTCTGATGTCAACCAGCTGCTCAGGCTCAACTCTGTGATTTGCAGTGTTTCCTGATGGACAGATAGCTTAACTTGTTGCTATATAGCTAACTGCTGCTAACTGTGACTGTTAGCTGCTGTTAGCGGGCAACTAAACTTGTCTCAGCAGCCTTCCCGTCAACAACGACTGGACCAGGACAAAACAGCCTTAGAGACCGACCAGGATTAGGCCTCCATGTCTGATTCACAGATGGACACAAAGCTTTAGTGTTGCAGCAAACAGCTAACTGCAATAGATACATAGTGTTGTTAACTGTTGATGTTTTGCCTGAGATATGCAGCTTTTAGCATGGTATCATGTATGCAGCCTTCTTGTATGCATTTGAAACCCTTTTACAGTGTTTTCTGTTTAAAATGAGTCAGTGTGAAACATGCAGTCATCCAGAGACTGCTTTTTCAAGGACTCATGGCGCTGACGTTAGCTTATATGGCTGGCTAGTTACAGATAATACAGTCTCTGCTTTTGTCTGAAAATCAAGGATGTAAAAAAAAAAATTGAGTGGTAAATCCGCCGCCATTGTCATAGTACACTTCTTATATGCTGCGTGAGAACAAAAAGCTTGACACTGCAATTATCAGGGCAACATTAAAACCTGAATCTCTGAGTAGAGTCGGCAAGTATTGCTCTGCTTCTTTCTTCCTGTGTTACGGTAGAGGATCAAAAAGAATCACTGTGGGACCAAAGAAGCTACTTTATGTGTATTTGTGATACATGTGTGAACTCGGCATCTACAAAGAGAAAAATCATATTTCTTGTGGTTTCAGTCTGTCAAGTCATGTCAAGTCAAGTTTGTTTGTGTCGTCCAATATCCTATTCAGTGTCTCGATGGGCTTTCCGGGCTCGCAACAGCACCGGCTCAGAGCCCGAGCTTTCTAAGAAACACAAGAAGAATCCACCCCCCCCAAAAAAAAACGTTATGCACATAAAAAATGGAACAAACTTTGAGAGGAGAATCAAAAACAGATTCTCCTTCCTCTGCTACAGTATGTATGTCAGCAGCAGAAAACTTCAGATGTGTGCTCGGCGGAGATGTCTATAACTTGATTGTTTCTACTGTAGGTTTGTACAAGAGTGTGACACAGCTTGTATATCCCAGATTGAACAGGGTTCAGGCAAGAGCGCAGCATTTAAAGTTAGTCAAGTAAAAAAAAAAAGTCGAGGCAAGGTCAGCTGTGGTGTGCTCTAACTGTGCCACCGCAGTGGTGTTTAAATGAGAGGAACGAGGTGGCTTGGTTTCATGATGCAGAGCTGAAATCAGTCTGAACGCAGCCGAACTAGAAGTTCAATGAAAGGTGATGACAGATGTACCGACTAACCAGGGGTGACAGGCTGCTAGCATACCGCATTATCAAGTCACTGAAAACATCTGAGTTACAGCCTCAGTTTTTCAAGTTAACCCTCCGTACCGTTCGCTGCCAAAAAATCTATGTCTTGTCAAGTGTTTTTGTGCGTTATTGATCCAGCCTGTTGTCATTCGCAACGTGTCAAATACAGCAACTTGATCAGTGGCCCGTCTGCAATATGCCATTGAAGTTAGGTGACATATTAGAAAGAGCGAAAAAATCCACATATGGAGTGTGGATGGATGGGTCAAACAAACACAGGAGGCTCGGGTTCATCTCCTGTGTAAATTACTCAGGTTTTTTTTATTATATTTTTTTATCTTAATCTTATGTAGCCTACATAAATATTGTGCGTGACATGTGGAAGTAACATACTTCTCTAAACCAAAACCCTGATGTTCTCCTAAACCTACCCAAGTAGTTTGGTACCTTTATTTTGAAAATCTACCTGGATGTTGTATATTTATTATTGTTAATCTGACTGCAGAACGATGCAAACACTGTCCCTCCTTAAATTAAATAGTGCCTTTTAATTTTACTTGCTTATACTGAGTTTCCAGTGCTTTTTGCCCTCTTGCTTGTTTCATTCTACAATAGTTCCTTGTTTTTTCTGAGTTGTGGCAGTAATGTGGCAGTAATGCACAACTTTTCCCAAGGTAATTGGTTTCCTTTATTTTTTTTTTTAAGTAAACTTAACTTGTTAGAATTTACAGAGTGTATTTGATGAGTTAAGGTTGACTGAGCCCTAAAAGCCCCTTTTCCTTAAGTGAAAATATAATATGAAATAGACAGGGCACTCAGCCTTACTGCCAAAGTCAAAATCATCATCAAAGTACTGATTTATTTTGGAAAAAGTATGAAATAATCTGACTTGAATATTTGTTACTTGTGTTCAGGAAAAAAAAAGACATCTAGGACACGTGAGAGATGATTAATGACTGATAAGACACAGATGCAGTGTGCGCATATTAATGTAAAACTGAGCCTGCAGTCTATAAACTTAATGATGTCAGCTGATGATGCATGGTGATCCTGACATTTAATGGTAAAGGTGACACTGTCTGATTCTTCCTGCTGCTGCCTCTGTTTTAAACATGGCGGGTGTTTCCACTTCATTGATGTTTCAGTTCTGTGTAGGTTTCTGTAACGTGCCGTTGTTTATCACGCCAGTTATTCACAAGCTTTGTGAAATCAGCCAATTGGCAATCACAACAGGGGCTAAACCATACAAACCTTTTGTCAATTAGCGCTCAGTAACACCAGGGGAAAACAGTGCGAGGCAGCCAAGTGCGCATGGTGTGTGTTTGGGGTGGGGAGGGTGTTTGTGTGTGTGTGAATTATTAACTGACAGAGAGTGGGTGAGCTTCTTGTTTCCGTGTGTTTGAATGAGGTCAGAGGTCAGGTGTGTATATTCGTCAATTGGGGATAAAGCCTGTGTGTGTGTGTGTGTGTGTGTGTGTGTGTGTGTGTGTGTGTGTGTGTGGAGTCTAAACTAAATATCTCTTCTTGTATAATCCTCTAATTTCCCACAGCGCTGTGCATTTTACCCTGTTTTTGTAGCCAAGTTGCAGACAAACTGGAGTGTTGCGTGTGTGTGTGTGTGTGTGTGTGTGTGTGTGTGTGTGTGTGTGTGTGTGTGTGTGTGTGTGTGTGTGTGTGTGTGTGCCTACAGTATGCACATGAGAGCAGAACCAGAGAAAGGAAAAAGAAACAAGAGGAAAAACAGCTTTCATATCTGACAGCTGTTTGCAGTTTACACTCAAAGTGTTGGAAATGTGACACCCTCTCTATTTCTGTATCTGTGTGTGTGTTTAGGCGTATGCCGTGGGTTAAACGTGTGAGTGAAAGCAGCATTAGGTGTATATGATTTTCTAATGGCCGCCTGTAGTCAGCCTATCATTTTCTGTCTTTGTCACTGTCACTTTTCTCCCTCTCATGCATTTTGTTGTGATGTGACATGTCGTCTTCAAGTATTTTCAGATTGGTTTCACTTAAAACTTACAGAAGTTACTTGTTCTTTAATTTCAGTTTAACTGCGGAGGAAAAAAAAATCCCGTTCACAGCTATCCAGCCCATGGCTGCAACCAATGATTATTTTCCTCAATCAATTAATCAATTATCAATTAATCTGCCATTCTCAATTAATCAATTAGTTGTTTGGTCTACAAATCATCAGGAAATGGTGAAAAGGTGAAGAGAGGTCTTCAGGTGTCTTCTTTTGTTTTTCAGCCCAAGAACCAAATATATTCAATGTTTAATGACACTAAACAGAGAAAACCAGTAAATCCTCACATAGAAGAAGGGAAGTCAGAGGACAGTTAACATTAATCAGTCCATGCTGTGTTGCTGTGTTTTTAAAAAGGTTAAAAATCAAAGGCAACTTGTTTCAGGTAAAACTGAACCACAGTCTGTTCTGGATGTTCCAGGAAAACTTACCAAAAAGGCTTGAGATTTCAAAATATGCTTCATTTGTAAATGAAGAAGTGCATCAGGAAGGTATTGTCAGAAGCAAAATGTTTCTGGAGCTCAAGCTCAGTCAAAACAGCACAAAATTATAAAATATAAAAGTGCACAGGGCGTTGATAAATGTCAGGTACAGTGACAAACCTTGTGTTTTTGCAGTGCAACTCTTCTTTTTAAAAACAATGACTACTTTTCCACGAGTCTCTGAAGACCGACAGAAGGAAATACTCTTAGTTACCAAGACGGGAAACAGTTTCTATATCCAAAGGAAACAAAATTAACCTACCAGCACCTGTAAAACTCACAAAGCAACTTGTTATCTTGTTTGAATCTGTAAAGTGAAAAACATGTTGTTTTATTAGTTTTTTGCCAGGCGGTTAACTTCACACTGTAACTGTTCCTGTGACAACAAGACTCCAGAATATTATTTCATATCAACATAGTGTATGTCACAATATTGAGTGAAAAATCAAATATAAAATAATCAAAATCTCTAGGAAGTTAACACAGCGATCAGTTGTTTTCACTCTGTATTTTCTGAGCTTCATGGTGCTTTCATGTCATGTTGTTTAAACCATAATCACGAGCAGCCAGGCAGGAAAAAATCTTCATCCTCCCACTTAAATTCGGAGTCGTAGATATCAGGAATTTTTTGATACCAATGATTTCTTCCACTTGGTGAGCAGAACAGGTGACATGTTAACAAATTGTTGGCAGAATGGCTGCAAATGCACCGCCACAGGCAGTTACATTAAAAGTAAAATCAAATACAGTCGATTCGCCTAGTTTTATTGGATATACAGAGTTTCTTTTTATCTGGTTTCACTTGATAATGAACTGCTGCAAGTACAAAAGTAGAAATTTAACCTAATCATCTGGTGTGACTCTGTGATTAGCACTGGGGTTACCTACGGTACACCAAGGGTTCTCAAGCTTTTCATGTCAAGGACCTCCATATTAGTTGCACATTAGACCACAGGCCCCCAGTTTGAGAGGATTTTGTATTATGTACGCTTCTCTTTTCTAATCTTCTTCCTTTTATTTTAAGATTTGAAGACAATAAAAGCCTTCATAATTAATCACTAATCTAGGATCATTATAAATTACAATCCCAACTTCCAAAACACGAGATTAAAGTTAAAATATTCTAGCTGTGCCTATTCACCGTGCTAAGCTAAGCTAAACGGCTGCTGGGAGTGGCTTCATATTTACCATACGGAGCTCTGCACAGGTCCAGCTTAAATTTTCTTTATGTCAAACCCGCAGCAGCCCGGAACTGTGATTTTTCACACGTGTTCGCAGCTGCTGGAGCTCTCTGAGTCTCTGAGCGCGCCAAAATTGGCGACTTGGTCTTAGATGATGTATAGTCCATAATTTAGCATCCTCCACTGGCTCTCTTTGCCTTTATGTCATACTGCTCAATCATTTTCATTTCTGATTTCTCCAGGAAAAAAAGCACATTACTGTATTGTATGTGTTATATTTCTGTTCTCGCCTGCTGCCAACCAGCAATTAAATAATTTTTACCCGTGCCTGCACCCGTGAATTTATATAAATGTATTTTTTAACTGTTACACAACGTTTTTCACAGGTCACTGGAGCAGCATTGATCCGACCAATAAGAAAGCAAATAGGTGCTATTCCTCAAATAATAATCTTTAAACATTTTAAGCAGATTTTAATTTGAAATCAGATATAGTGTGTTTTGAGGTTTTGGACAGAAATTTACATATTTTTGTCAGAAAAGTGACATTTTGAAATAAAACATGTACCCACTGACAACTGGATTTGCATCTGAAGTAGCAGAACACCTTTGTTAAGATTTCAGAGCCCAACACTCTCTGTGTGTTACACAACGTCCTTTAGACAGCGAACGCACAATAAAAAGAACTTAAGCAAGGCAAAGGCAAAGAGTTTCTAAATGTATCACAATGGCTCAATGTTAGATGTACTCCCATCCTTATTTCTCTATCCCCCTTAGATCTCCCACAGACATGCATTACCATGACAACCCTGAGAATCCTGGGTAACGACAAACAAGCGGCGCTGTCAACCGCTCAGGACTGTTCCAGTCTTCCTGCAAGCACTGCATTGCTCTGATACACAGAAACTTAACCAAGAATAAGCTTTTACCAAGAGCATAATTTGAAAAAAAAAAGGAACGAGTCATATTAAAATACAAATTGTAAGCAGCAATATGAAGCATATGATGCCACAACTGTGTTTATATCAGTTGTATTGGATTGTACTATACTCTAATGAGCTCTTGTTGTTTTGTCCATCCCCCAGAAAAGCTGTTCTCCTGCCATCTTTCTTGAGTAGCAGAGGAAAGCAGCACGATTGTGAAAAGAGAGTTCATATCAAAATTCCAGCAAATCCCACTGTATGTGAATCAGATGCCAGGGTATTACTCACAGAGTGACTAGAGTCAAGGAGGTGGATCATGTCATTTCCTTACAATATGCAGAGTGGCGTGACTCGTCTTTTCTGCAAAATCAAACCCATAACGTACAAAGATATAATCTGATGCAATGTTGTTCTCAAATACATCATCCTGTCTGCTGTGTTTAACTTTTGAGGCTGCAAAAATGTCAAATAATTGTATAACAATATATAATAATTTGGCTCGGCAAGCATTGTATTTATATGCAAGGTTGGGTCAGATTACTTTGAAATGTATTAAACAAATTTCATGGCAATTTTGCTCAATCCACTGGGGAAAAATACAATTTAATCTGATTGCTTTTGATTTATTTATATTAAATGCTGAAAATCTTGCACACTAAAAACTTACACTAGAAACATGGACACAGCCACAAAAATTTGGTTTCCACAAATATCCTTTTTTTCTCTTTAAACATATTAAAACATTTTCTGTGCAAATGAAATGCATTTTTTGCATGTGATTCTTTTTTCTCTACCACAAAATAAAGCGCTTGTCTAAGAAACCATGTATGTCAGATGTGCTTTTAATGAGTTAAGAGATGATTATGATTGGAAAAATTTAAGTTTAAAATGGTCATATTTTAATATGTATTTTCAAAATTACAATCCAGCAATTCTTGACAATTTAACTATAATCTAATTACACATTTTTCAAATGTAATCTGGTTCTATTTTCTGTCATCTGAATATATAATCCCAATTACATATAATCCATTATAACACTACTTTATAACATTTTTCAATACAAGTGGACTCAGTTTGCTTTACATTAAAATTCATTCTGCAGCAACAAGTAGCATTTGATAACTGAATATAATAAATATGTAAATAAGTGAACATTAAACATCAACTCACATGAACAACACATACAGCAACACGTAAAATGTCAAAAAGGCATAATAGGAAAAAATAATGAAAAGAATAAATTAATATTTTATGTGACCACTATTACGCAATCTAAACCACTTGGAGTGTCACACACAAACAAGCATACACAGTAAGTTGTTGCTAGGCGACACTGTCTGGTTAACTGTGGTATGTAGTTATTTACTCATCAGGGCCTGAACCTGAACCAGAGGAGCTGAACAACAAAAGGTAGCACTGTTCAGAATCACCTGTTACAGGAAGGGAGGAGCTTGTTATGGTATTCTGAGTCTCCTGCAGCAGAACGAGAACTGCATCTGAACAATATCAGCATGTGGAAGATATTCTGTTTAAGAAACGTAAAAGGCTTGAATTGAAATAGTGAAAAGAAAGCATTTTCTGAATTGAAGGGAGGCTTAAAAGCATCACATTTTTAATAATTTGGGGTTTAATAACCTGCTCTGAAGACATGAATGTGCAGTTAAAGCAACATTGTGTAAGATTTTTTTTTTTTTTCCAGCGTGGTGCAGTTTCAGAGTGCAGTTCACTTCTATACTGTATGGACAGTTGCTTTTGTTGTGATTACATTACACAGCCAAACATCGAGCAAATTGACCAGGCACTTGCATATTTTGCCAGCAACTGGCTGGTGGTCAGTGCTAATTATACTAGCGGTGTAAAGATTAACATTCCCCTGCTGCTCCGAGCTCCAAGTTTGTGCTGAGTCAGCTAGCTGCACGCTTAACTGAGCTAACTAGCTAACAGGAGCTGCAGTTAGCAGTTACCTTAGCAACAAGTACAGTTATCTGCCCATCGGGAAACTCTGTAAATCACTGAGAGTTGAGGCAGAGCAGCCGGAGGACGTCAGAGGGAAAACCAGTTTACGTTTTCCTCATAAATTATGATCCAGTCTCACCAAAATCAGTGGCATAGTTGGTTAAGTACGACATAGTGCTACAAAGTGTTATGCATATATCCTTACCTGTCCACCAAAGTTACCTAGCATAAAAACAGGTGTTCTGGCTGCAGAATGAAAATGACAGAGGCACCGTTGACCCTGATTAAGCCTGCCATTGGCTGACAATTTGAGTCCGCATCCACTGTTTGCATTTCAGGGTCCCCATCACTCCGGGAAAATAACGACAACCTCAAAGCCAGCAACCTGAAAGTGGCAAATTAGCTCCTGGTCGCTAACAGAATAAACATAAACAGGCTAGCAGCTGTTACCTTTTTGTTTGCAGGATTTAGACATTTTAATGCCAGGGCTCGGCTCCTGTCATGCAAATGTTCCACCAAAATAAACCCCTGCACTACCACTTTGCAGGGGAACTGTTGCTGCATCCTGGACTTTGCACCATCCAAGACCATGATTGGTTTAAAGACATACAAAGCAGACGGAGCATTTTTTCCTCCATAAAAAAATGATGTGTGGAACCAGACCTTTTTAGAAGTGGTTCCCTCTTTTCTACTCATAAACATTTAGAATTATGCACAGTAGATTGGTTGAAGAGATAAAAAATAAAATAAAATAGTAGTTAGTTTCCTTATCAGTTAATCTGCTGATTATTTTCTTGATTAATCAATTAGTTTTTTGGTCCACAAAATGTCAGAAAATGGTGAAAAATGTTGATCAGTGTTCCCCAAATGCCAAAGGTGATGTCCTCAAATGTGCCGTTTTGTCCACAACCCAAAGATATTCAGCTTACTGTCAGAGAGGAGTTATTTTTATTAAAAAATGACACAAAATGATTAATTATCATAACAGTTGATTAATAATCGATTAATTGTTGCAGTTCTAAATGTTAGAATAGTTCGACCATGTTGCTTTAACATCTCCATGCTTGTCAGTCTCTGCCTGACCTTTCGTTGACGCCGCCTTTCTCAGAATATTTCCCACATAAAAAAAAGGGAAACAGGCTTGTTTAACAGGTATTTCACCATCTTAATAACCAGCAATTCTGTCGAGATGGCTTTCTTTCTAAAATCCCTCAAACATACGACTGTAGGAGAGCAAAGAGTACGTTTAGAGAGCCAAAATAATACTTGGATTTTTATCTCCACCATGCACAGAAAAATGGAGAGATGCAATTTTAGCTGAGCTCCCAGATAAAATCAGAATAGCATGGAGTATGAAACACACACGTGCACCACACACACACACACACACACACACACACACACACACACACACACACACACACACACAGACACACAGACGGCAGCAGCATGGTGATGTCAGGACCAAAGTCACATCATCTTGGAGAGAAAACAGGCCAGAATCTCATCACAGCATCCTGAAATGAGATTACCACCCCAGCCTTGCTTTTATATAGAAGTCAATATATCATTCATCCCTCTCTGCCTCCTTCCCCTACAAATTGTATTAAACCCCAGATATGTCCCTTAGAATCAGGACTGGATTGTTGGGCGGGGTGGTGGGACGAGAGACACGTGGAGGATAGAGAGGAGAGGAGAGAGGGGAGGAGAGAGATGCGCGCGAGTGTTGGGGACTTTACAGGGTGCAGAGCTTCTTTCTGCGTCACTCAGAGCGAGCTCAGTCAAGGACACATTGAGACGTGTAAACTGAAAATATCACACGCGGGAGTTCATATCTGTTGTGAGTCTGCGTCTGTATGCGTGTCACGCAGAGTTGGGTGCACCATTATGTCTCTGTGCCACACACACACACACACACACACACACAAATACACACGATGGGAATTGTGTGAACAAAGCTGATGCTCTCAAATCACTGCGCTCATTTCGGATGCTACTACGCTATGTGGCCAAAAGTATCTGGACAGCCTTCAGATGCTTTTTAAAAAGAACACAAGACATAAAACACATTTAATATACGTGAAAAGAAGACAAGATCGCTTCCTATTCATTCTGTCAGATATAAGATAAAGACTGTGTGATGATACCTCATATTTCATCAAATACCGACTCTGCTTTTTCACTATCTTGGTGTCTAATACAGATGCACAGGAACCCTTTGAGACATGCCTGCCAGAAGCCTTTTTTTTTTCTTTTTTAAATGTTGGCATAAAATACGTATGTCATTTTACGTAAGTCACATGACATAAGTGAAGTAAGCCGTGCCGATTTTGATATAATGTTAGTCAGTCTTTTGACCAAAATGCCAACTCATAATGCTACTTTCAACCATAATGCACACAGATGTAACTTCAGTCGGTGAATCAGTAGTTTGATCCATCAATCCAATCACCTCCTGACACGACTGGGTTTACATGAAAGTTACTGAAAATCTTGTTTATCTCATACAGACTCTAAGGAGTACCTTGTGAATCTGTAGATGCAGAGGGGCGTGAC
The DNA here is from genome assembly GCF_056507025.1 of Lutjanus erythropterus. Lineage (NCBI taxonomy): Eukaryota > Metazoa > Chordata > Actinopteri > Lutjaniformes > Lutjanidae > Lutjanus > Lutjanus erythropterus. The sequence continues at coordinate 8,847,117 of NC_139319.1, forward strand.
AAAACATTGGCGTTTAACGGTCTGGGAATGAGAACACGTTGGCTACCTATATGCATATTCAAATACATATACACTGTGATACATATAAGCTACATATATTTGTAAATACTGTACATATTCACATATCTGATAAAAGAAAATGCAGTGACAAACAAAACTTCCACCTTCAGCTTTCTCTCCATGTTTTTTGGCTGCTCTTTGTACTGAATAAATAATATCCGACCTTGTAAGTAACCAGTGTTTTTTTGGGAAAACATGTTATTTCAGCAAACAGCGAGCAGATTCTTTGCCCCTGCCACTCCTGTGAGATGCACTCTTAACCGTAGCCATCATAAATTAAGGAGAAAGGCCTCATTTAGATGTAGTGTGTCTGAAAGACCAAGAACATTTGTAGCTGGGTGACACTTTACAATACGGTACGCAAAAATAGGAGCAGTTACTAAGGTGGGAAAGGAATCAGGAAGAACCTGATAATTGATGCATAGTTAATAAATAGTTCCTGTATAAATCTGATTCAGGGAGTTTAGTGAGTAAATCACCAAATGTTTGGCATTTTTGTGTAGAAAAATGACTGTTTACAGATGAATTTCCCCTGTCAATCAACTAATTGATTATCTGACTAATTGTTGCAGCTTTAGTTTGGACTTGACCATGAAGGAAATCTTAATTCTACAGCACAGACAGTTCCATCTTTGTGGGTAACAGTTTGGTTCCTGTTTCGGTGTCCTCATGCACACAGCCAGCTCTATAATGAAATGATTTTCATGGTTTGGTGTGTAAGAACTTGACAGGCCTGCACAGAACTCCTTTGGGATGAACCAGAACCCTGACTGTGAGCCAGGCCCAAAGCCATGTTTGTACAGACAGCAGCAATGTTGGGAGAAAAAGCAGTCCCTTCATTCAACCCTGCTGAGCCACTGCAAAAGGCACCGGCAAATAAACACAGGGTCATCCTAAAGCCAAAAAACCTTTTGGTGCAACACAACGCAGCGCGAACCAGCAAGATGCCACATTCAGTAATCAAATACATGCATGCATTCATTTTTGGTTAAGTGATTTGTAACATGAAATAAAACAATACAACCTCTTGCATTGTTTTATTGCAGGGATGTTTTCAGTCTGACTGCCTGCTTATAAGCCAAAATCAGTAGCCGACGTCACGAGAGCCCCTTCTCCTCACACATGTGCCGGCTTGAATTGGTCAGCCCAGCATGATGGGGATTTGCATCTCCACTACCACCAGGCTCCCCACTTGTAGGTGTGTCTTTTAATTGATGATACGCTTGACGCTGACTTTTTTCAGTCTGCTCTGTGACTATCTGAAGAAGATGTTTCACGTCAACCTCTCTCTTTTGCTCTATGCTCTCTGTTGCTCTCTCACCCAGATGCACTCCCAGGTATTGAAAATGGCACCAATTGATTTAGCGTGAATTAGTGCTCGGTGGTGCCAATGTAATTTGGTTGGTACTCTTAAAAGTACTGATGCTGGTACCCAACCCTACTTGTGTTGCTTCAATGCATGGCTGTTTTTCTGTCTTGACTGCCTGCTTTTTACCCAAAATCAGTCGCCAAACTTGCCGGTGCATTTGTGACTGAATGGGAGCTGCGGATGCTCTGTGTCCACATAATTTTTTTTTACCATATGATACATTTGTTTCAATAGCTTTTACAAGGAGGCCTTCATCTCTTTTCTTATCTTCACCAAATTGGCACCACAGTTCAGCGACAATAAAAACGTCACAATTCAAAATACAGAGTCAAACAGACAAAAAACAAAACACCACAGTGTTCTATGCAGACATCCAGCTCGCTGCTTCCAGCCACAGAGAACATATCCCCACAGGAAGAAACAGAAAAAGTCTACTGTCCTTACACTGTACCTCATCACACAGCAGTGTGACTCACCCACCCTTCTCTTCCCTCTCTGCTCTACAGTTGCCAACTCAGCTATTTAGCTCACGTCTGCCCTCTCTGACCATGCATGGCCTCACCCCTCCTTTCTTCCCTCCTGCTCACCTCTGTTCTCCTCTTCTCTTCCTCTCCCTGTTGGGTTCCGCTGCTCTATAACTCTTAGCAAACCCACTCACGCACTCAAACACATACGTGCCCGCACTGCGCACACATGCATTTAAGGCACTTTATGTACTTAAGATGCAAATGTAACATAAAAGAGTGTCCTGATCAGCAAAAGGTCCTGAAGCCACTCACAGTAATGAGGTCCTTTGGGATGTGTGCGCGCGTGTGGACGTGTTTTTACTTGCATACGATTGTGTTTTACTATGTGAATGTGGAGCTGTTTGTGTGTGGTCGTGTGGGTGTGTGAATGGAGCTCTCTATGATGGCTGAACAGTCGACTACTGTCCGTCTGTCCGAGTTTTCTACAATTAGAACTGAGTGACTGTCAGAATATTTGGCTCTTCTTCTTCTCTCCTCAAAGCCCTTTGATGTGTGCAGCCAGCAGCTGTGTATCAATGGGCCAGGAGCCAATCAGAAGCCAACTAGGGCTCCTTATACTTTGGCCCAATACCGCAAAACACTGGGTCCTTTGATTTGAGTGACATGATCATTTTGTGATGGTAAAATGGAACAGAAAGTGAAGTCCACTGTGGATTCAGGAGTTTTTGATGAGTGTGTGCTCACAGTGCATCCAACATCGCTGTAGCCTACATCCAGCCTGCATTTAAAGGGATTTGGCAGCCTTATGCCTTATAAAGTAGAGCCATATATGCATCTCATTACACAAAGTTACTGTACTTTAATTAGTGCCTGGCACTTTCTCTATACTACTGAAACGGCTAAAAAAGGAAATCTAAATAAACCACAGGGGTGTTGCAGCAGCCTGGCAAAGCTACAAGATGCAAGTCTGGAAAACATCCACAGCAAGCGACTGAGCCCAGCCAGATATTGTACACACTGGACATACCACATGACATATTAAACACTGATTGATCTGACCACTGATTACCCAAGTGACAGCATGTGGAGAGGAGAATGCCAAGCAAATTAATAACACAGAATCAACCCATTTTAGGCTTTGCATCAGCTCAGATAATCTGCAGTTTGTTGCAGACTAGCTCCTAATATCTCCCCGTCACATTTTTAAAGGCACAATATGCAACATTTTCCCTAAAAAACAATGTATAGCCTTACATAAACATAAATAACTTACCCTCTCCTTGTCCATATACATGCATCAGCCCAGCATGGCAGGGATTTTCATCTCCATTACAACAGGGAAGGTGTGTCTTTTAACTGATGATATGCTGTAAAACAGTGAACAAACACGTTTCACTTCCTATAAATTCTTCACAATGAAAGCGCCCTGTTATTTTGTGACTTAAAAGCTTTTATTCTGAAGTAGCAAACTCAGGAAATGTTGGGTTTTCATCAACAGTAACTTAAGCGCATATATAGTCAAATAAAGCAGATACCTAAAATTGAAACAGGGATGCATGAATGAAACCAAACTTCAAACCACAGAGATTCAGTTAAGTACAAGTACTGAGAGTTGAACACAGAATATTTTAAAAACACCTTTGTCTCCGGTCTCCTGCACACTCATGAGTTGGGTTTTGCAACCACTGTTAACAGGAAGAGAAGAGGGTCGGTGTCACCACACCACTCTTTGGGCAGGTTTGACGCACTTTGGCTCCAATCTGAAAAAGGCCAATCTTGGATGTGACTTGACACAGCTCAGAAAAAAAATAGGTAAAATTGTTAATTGTAATGCAAATCGGTGTGACACAGTTTGGCCAATTGTGAGTCTGTAAGTGCAAAGACCCTGCCCTCTGCAAGTATTTTCTTATTTTCTCATGTATTTCTGTGCTCGGGACGTTTCCGGGCTTTAGCCTGGTTGGCCGCGGTGTGTAGCCCCCAGCCAATACAGCACGTTTTGAGGATGGAGGACGAACCTCTAAAAATGTGGTGGCCAACAGTTACATCACATTCTTGGTTTCTTTCCTCTGCTGAGAGCTACAGAAGGAGTTTCACACATATCAACACACATACAGGCAGAGCAGACTGAGGCTTGCTTTGGCTGTATTCACACAGAATCTAACGCCGTGCAGAGGCGTGGCCGTGTTTATTTGCGCTTTAGAATGCAACTGCTGGGAAACCATCACAAAATAATGTTTTACTTTTCGATTCACTGCTTTTGGCTAATGGTGCTCACTCTCCTAATTGACACTGAAGGGGCCAACTTTGAATGGTGCGTTTACAACCAGTGTTACGGACTCTGCCTAAATGGGAGCCGGTCCACTCAAAGAGCTGCATGAGTGTTCCCTCTGTCCATTAGCCACCAACACCTCACTCACTGCATTAATAGTAAACCTGCTGAGCGGGGAGAGTGTCTCTGAGTATGTGTATAATGGGATGTTGTGTTGAGGATACAGCGGCAGTTCAGGAAAACGTAAGGTGCGCCATGTCACATGATACATGATAAAGTGGGCTCTGTGGCCCAGTGTGTGCAAGAAAATGCAATAAAGTGCCACTTAGTGTGGCCTGAAATATTCCTGTGAATGCCCTCTTACTTTTTATTATTATTCAATATAATCGCCAATAACACTTTTCTATTTTTAATTATTTTAGCTCACTTATTTAAAAAAATATCTTACTTTTGTTTGTTTTTTTTATTGAGCACTGTTTTTTTTTTTTTTGCATTTTCTCTTTACACACTTGATATTTGGTTTTTGGAAAAATCTGAGAATGCTTCCAAAATGGTTGCAGTCTTTTGCACAGATCAGTGACAGACCAGTAAGTGATTTTTTTTTCTCAGAATCACTGGGCTTCATGCTGATGTCTGAATGAATGTGAAAATTGTCACTTATTTGCCGATACAGGGTTGCAAGTCAGGGTTTAACTTTTGTTGATTTTTCTCTTCCGGCATTCAGTCAAAAAAAAAAAATTTAATAGCATTGTGTGTTTTGAATTAAAAACAAACTTAATCGTCTTGGCTCAAGTCCTGGAGTGAAGGAGGCAACTTTACTTTACAGCCTTCACTAAACTGCTTGTTTAACCTACCAAGTTTTTTTTGTAATAATTGCATTTGGAAAAAAAAAGCCAAGTTCAAGTCTCACAGAAAGAGTTGCTCTTTATTTGAACATGTTTTCTGTATGACTGAACCCGAGGCTCTGCGGTGAATAATGATGTTAACGAGGTCCGATAAGCTACTGAGCCATTCAGATTTTTTCCAACAGACTTGGAAAATACAGAGATTTCTGCAGTTAAAGCTGATGTGCACAACTCTTACAAAAGGTTTGTTGGTTTCCTGGGGAATTATTTCTAATATGTGATTCAAATTTGGCTCTTTGATGATCAATTCTTTCTCTCAAAACTTTTTAACAAACTAAACAATTATTAAGAGATTATTTAAGTTTGGGCTGGGAGATAAAACTAAAAAAATGTACAACAAAATGTTTCACATAATTATTCATCACTTTTAATGACTTAATTTTAATGAGGACCAGAACAAAAAATGTTGAATTTAGCCACTTTATCTTGAATTTACCCGCCTTACTTCAAATTTAGCCTCTTTTTTTTTATCAAGGCACACAGGTAATAGACTTAAATAAAAACAATAAAAAGCTCATACTGGTAAGTTGACCTGTCTCTTTTTATTAACAATTTCATTTTAATAAATTTTTTAGTTAAAAAATAATAATTACCGATACATGTCACTATTGTTTTATTTCCTAATTGAAGCTATTGATCTTTAGATTTATTGATATAGCTCCTCATTATCCATCCATGTCATCATCAAATGAATAATGAAACACTCCACGCCAGCGGTGGAAGAAGATTGTTTACTGAAGATAAAGAAAATAGAAACAGAAATACAACAATGTAAAAATACACCGGTGGTGTTATTCTCTACTCTACTCTGTGGACAAGTTACTTTCAAAAAGGATTATATCACACACTGCTGGTTACTGTCAATGGAAAGTATAAGTAATAATGAGTTACTTTACAATATTACTGTCTGTGTAGAGTAATGCATTACTTTTGCATTGCTTTCACCAAAATAACAGCAGAAGTACGACTAGGCGTTACAAAATGAAAAAGGGTAATGCTGTTTCATAGCACTATTCCTGTAAATGCCCCTGTATTTTCAGGCTTACGGTAAAAAGACATTTCAGTCATTCCTGTCCACCCTGTGTCTGTGACTCCATACAGGCTCCCATCTCATCTGTGTCTCATGAGCATAACCACGTCCTGAAGCGTTCAACACGTCCTCATATCACGCTTTACACTTCTCCTGTCATAATTACTAAGGCCACTAGAGGTTGCCGCCGTACAGTAAACAGAAATATGAGTCTGAATAAGCTCTTCCACATGCGACCTAGATGATTGTTTTTCTGGTGAGGAGGCTCGAAGCATTTGTTTACACTTCAAGGTTGATCACCAATAAAAATTAACTGAATAAATATGTTTATCTACATTTTGCAACCTCGGCAGAGCTGTGTGTGCCGCTCTCTGCTCCGGTTTGTAACACAAGTTAAAATATCGTAGCGATGATCCAATTTCCCATCATGCATTTAACGGGGATCCTTTTAAATAATGTAAAGACTGAAGTTTTTTCGCTGAAGTTTGACACCCTGACCCGCACACCTTCAGAAATCAATTTGGTGCTCTTGGACACTCGTTACTTGACATACTGAATGTAATAATATTGCCAAAGTCAATATTTTACATTAGTCCCATAACTGACTGTATACTGTACTGTCAGATGATGCAAAAGTGATATTTTTACATGATTTTTACAGCAGTGTGATAAAAATGTAAAATGTAGTATCTCATGACATATATTGATAATGTAATTTCAAAAATCTGTACACTTTGAATCAAGGTTTCATTCATATCTTTCAGACTCACTGCTGGGTAGTTTCATAACAAGGCATTATTTATTGATGCTCTTCATTTATTTTGTATGTAAAACCTTAATTTGAAATGTAGTCAAATAAAGGCAGTGGAGTAAAAAGTAGAATATATGCCTCGGAAAGGAAATGAAGAAACTATTTACAAATACTCAGATAATTTTAGTAAATAATTGGGTACTTGTCAGTAGAGTATCAGTACATTTGCAAGTCTGTATTTTTATTTACACTTACGTATGCCTTACACTTTGTAATCTACTCAACTACTTTCACAATCATAATTGAGTATTGAGTATGATTTGGATTAATATCCAAACAAACTCCTTTGATTGACTGCTGCTGTTGCTAATGTGCTAAACATCAATGGCTGAAGGTAACTAATTACTGAGTACTTTTACTTGAGTTTTTCTCAGCAGTAGCTTTACTTTAAGTAAGTAATATCTTGGTAATATAACAGTACTTGTACTTGAGTACAGAGTTCCAGTATTCTTTCAATCACTGCATGAGATGGAAGTACCTCATGCCTGTAATAAAGTACATTATTTGTGCAAAAGTACTCTGTTACATTCCGTCACTGTCTTGGTGCCTGAGGGAACGCTACAGAAACAAATCATGGCTCATCTTTTTCACATCAGCTCGCGTGTGCATCACAATGAAAAGGTCAGACATTTCCTGTAAATTGTTTTCTCAGCCTGTTCAGATCATGCTTGATCGGCCCTTTAATGTCTCCCCCCCGCGACTGGTTTTCCAGGAGCAGATATCTCCCGAACGGGTCATCCGGGGCCATCTGCTGCTTGTCACCGGCTGATTACCGCACTCGTCTTCCCGCTTTGTCTGTCACCTGGTTGCTACAGAAACGGCATGACTTGACCGTGAGCGGCCATCCAGTCTGCTGAAGCGTCCTTGAGCAAGACACCGACTCCTTACCGGCTGTAAAATGAGGCTACTGCTCCGTAGCTGCAGGGCAAACGAAAAGAGAAGCTCCCTAGAGGGATAAACAGAGCATCACATTATTGCTAATTATTATCAGTGGCCCTGATGTGCCGATGATGAACACCTGATTTAATTATCATTGAAGAGTCTTTTTCTTATCAGCCTTATCGCAGCACTGAAGTGGTGAAAGTGCAGGAAAATTAGGAAGCAGATTTTGGAAGTGCGATCTCCCTGCTGAACAGCCTGGTGTCTTAACCTGAAATGATCATCTTTGAAGGGATCTTATTACATGATGGCACAGTAAATGCAAATCACTAAATGTGCAGATCAAATAAATGTCAAGGAAATTCTGCCAGTCTGTGTCCGCATGTGTACATAATTAATGAAGTGGCGGTGCTCTGCGAGAGGGGACATAGGTCGGGCTTAGAGAGACTGGTATTGCCATAGGAACCAGCTGCACCCACGCATTCATGGAGGGAAGGCAGGGAGAGTCACAGAGAGACGGGGGAGAACAAGAGCGAGTGAAAAAGAGAAAGAGGAAGGGAGAGATGTGAGGAGTGATGTCTTTGATGTGACTAGCAGCCTCAGGTCTCTAATCTCTTCCTTCTAAATATTTTTCTGCTTACGCGATGAGATTTACCCTCTTCTTAAAAATTCCCCCATTTACATGTTCTTTGCATCCGTGACAGATGTCCTTAGGCATGAGCGAACATGGAGCTGGCAGTTTAGTCGGAGACAGAAAGCCGGCGAGTGAAGGTTTGAAACAAGAAATTATGTCAGTCAGTCCACCTCTGTGTGCTGCTACGTGGAGAGGAGGGGAAGGGGGCGATAAAACCTGCAGGGTGCCTCTGACTGGAAGATGCCTTCAGGGAAGCAGAAATGCTCTGCAGGATTGTGTATATGCATTGGACATGTGGGGGACCATGTGTCACATCTTATCAGGCTGCCCAGAGTATCTTAGCAGCCGCCCCGAGTCTGTTGCGTGATAGCTCTGTCTGTCACATACTGTAGCTGTACTGAAATACTGTGGTGTCATTTTGTTTGGCTGAGCATTGATCTCTCTCATCTGGCTCACAGCAAGCCCATCAAAAATTCCTTTTATCAAATCCAAGCTTCCATCAATTACTAACTAGGCCGGGGTGCAGAACTTTGTGTTTTTTTGTTTTTTTTTCTGTTGGTTGTATCAACTTGTTCCCGTACAGTAGAGACAACAGTCGTTTTTTAGCAATAACAGGCTGTGTTCTTAAAACCCCGGTGAGCGATATTTTATTCTGTTAGATGGGAAGGTTGCTGCAGATAATTTTGGAGAAAATCACCTGGACAGCTGTGCAAAGTGTAGCACCAGAACTCTTCTGGTACTGAACAAAATACGTCCAAACATGACCAAATATATAAAAGCCAAGCGCTAAAAAGTGGCATCAAATGTCTGATCAGGTCTGTAGTCTTGTTTTATTTATTCTCCTCCTCGGCTTTGTTCAGGCTGCCAGCGCAAATCTGTTTTTTGACATATCCAGAGTGATTTTAGGAAGCCTTGACAGCAAAAAAAAAAAAAAAAAAAAAAAAAAAAAAACTTGTGAAATGCAATTTTTGCAAATCAGATCCGAGCACAGGGTTGTGACTGTCTGACAATCTGAAAGTCCATCCACGGCAACAGCAGATAACATTCACACAGCTGCAGCCAGCGCCTGAAAAATGTAACGCAACCCTCCCCCCGTGGACGCCCGAGGCCTCGACAACTTCAAGTGATTAATTATCTCGTTGTTGTTTATCTCATCTCATCTCGTTTACCTCCAGCATTTCTCACACTTAGCTCATTATCTCATTTCTCTCTAACATCAGATTTATTTAACTCCAGTTTTCTCTTTCATCTCATCTCATTTTAAAATCTCATTCTTCTCATCATATTTGTTCAGTTGTGCTATCTTTTCTCATTTCATGTGCTTCATTTCTTCGAGGGCTGTGCACGACTAACTTTTTCAGTTGATCAGATTTGGCCGTACAGCAGAAATATTCAATCATTTAATCTTTTGTTTTACAGTTCAGTGCACCACACTAAACGCGTCTATCAGCTTACATGAGTACGTTTTACCAGTTAGACTCACATTTTAACGCCTGTCTTCATCATCTAACGCAAAAAAATAAAACATCACACAGACAGGGAAAGTAAAAGTGTGCATCTTCCTGCAGTTCAATGATAAATCAGCAGATCTGAGGAGCTTCTCTCAGTGTCACCTGCTCCACACTCCTGCATGTCATGAATTAAGGGTTTACCTTGACCAGATCAGAGCTGGTGATTAAAAGTGCAGTTTTGCAAAGGGAGTCTGGTTAGTTTGGCAAAAGTGATAAAACAGCTGTTTCTGTTTAAACCGAACACGTCTCAGACTTTGAAATAAGGTCTCTCACTGTAGCGTTAGAGTCCATAAGAGCACAAGCAAACAAAGGAGCGTTGACCTGCCGTGCTCTCCACAGCGCTCTCTGGTGAAGTGGCTGCTGCAGTGCGTCACCTGCGCTTCGTTTCTGTCGCTCTTCTCCGCCTCCGCTAGTTAGTCTTGTAGATTGTGGTGATGTAGAGATTTGGCCTGTAAAGTTTAGAGCCTGCCATGCTGTTGCATTGCTCTGTGTACAATGATGCAGGTAAAAAGAGCTGTTTGTCAACCACTTGTTTCAACCTCTCTCAACAGTTAAACACCAGCACGTCACAAGGATTTACTTTTCCTCAATGAAATATCGTTCTTGATCTCATCTTACTTTTTTAAGCATTATCATTCTTCCTCACCATATTTCTTGTATCTCTTTTCTGTCTAATCTCATTACATTTATATATTTTTTAATTATTATTATAATATTCTGTACTTTGTCCTCACATTTAATTTAAATCTCTATCTTTATCTCATTATCTCATGTCTCTCATCCATCACTTTTATAACTAACCCACAGTTACATTGTTGCTAAGATAAAAGGAGAGCTTTTTCGTGACAAAATAAAAATGGTGCACTTTTGAGATGCAACCTTTTCATGAGTGCTTCTCTGCGGAAAAGTAACAGAAGCAAAAGGAGAATGATAAGGAGGATGAGAGAGGTCAGTGGAAATGATAAAGAGGAAGTTCGATGTCGTCCCGACGCCCGCACTGACGGGACCATCTGTCAAATGCACCTATCATCCAGCTCGCCCGCGGCCACCTCACTCATTGTCATCGCCGCGTCCTGATGGATGGACTGCGTGTGGTGGTATGTGTCAGGACTGAGTCAACACCACAGTGAGTGTGTGATACGGCGGGTGAGGCGGGGGACGGAGCGCTTCGAGCCGGTTTTGTCATTAGATAATTGTGCCCATGTTGTTGGCACAACACAGCACACATATGCTTCAGGGCAGCGTGGGCCATCGGTCCCTCGCTCCTTTGTTCTTTGTGTCCCTCATGATCGAAAGTCCTCGCTCTTTCTTTTCCTTTCATTTACAGTCATTTCCTTTCCTTTTAATTTTCCTTCCTGTTTTCACTCTTTACTTTTTTCCTGTTTTGTTTTTCCTTTTCTTTCATTTCATTTACTGTCACTTCCTTTTCTTTTTCTTTCCTTTACTGTTTCCTTTTTTCCTGTTTTGTGATGTTTCCATCCTTTCCTTTCTCCTCTTTTCAATTTAATTTCTGTAATCTTCTTTTAAATTTCCTTTTTTATCCTTTCTATCCTTCCTATCTTGTTTTGCACTGTTCCTTTCCTTTCCTGTCCTCCCTTGTCCTTTGCCTTTGTTTCTCTTCCATTTCATTTTCCATTCTCTGTCCTTTTCTTTCTGGTTTCAACTCTCTTTTCCTCCTGCACTGAACCTCTTACTCTTTCTGGCTCCTGTCATGTTTGCTGAATTCAATTAAAAATGGATGTTGAACTTTCTCAGTGATGAAGTTCTGTGCACAGGCTTCATTGCTCCGTGATTAAACTTCTGTCTGACAGTAGCTTTTTGAAATCTTCTCCCCTGAGGCTGACAAAACGACAAAAACAAATATTAGGAAAAAGATTTGGGTCACGCGGTTGTCACTAAAGAACTTCTCCTTGTTGCACTTGTCTGCTAAAATAAAATCTCGGTTTAAACCCTCTTATCTGACCACCTGAGCCAGGTGTCCTGTCGTGTGCCAGGAGTTCTGCAGTGGATTTCCTGCAGGAGGTTTACAAACCCTGACTGCCACCGATATTTGTTTGAAACCCCAAGATCGAATTGTTCTTGGTCATTAATGTTCCCACTTATTCTCTTTGACTCATCCCTCCGAACTCTTTTACTTTTATCAAAATACAGTATTTCTGCTGCTCCTCTTTTCCTGCTGCTTCCCTCCCGCTCTCTCTCTCTCTCTCCCGCTTGGTGTCTAACCCTACCTCCTTAAAAGTGATCTATACCACCAGAGGGGTAATTTGCTTTAGCTCAAATCCTAGATGAAAGCCATTTTTCACCCAACAGAGTCAGGACGGCTACATATTCAAGTGCTAAGAGCAATATATTTCACAGAATGGAGGTGGGAATGGGAGGAATAGCAAAGACCAGTGGGGAAGGGAGGGTACAGAAAAACCTACAGTGCAGACTGTGCTGTGACGGTGTCGATGGTATCGGGGACATTCTGCGCCACTTTCTTTTCTCTCCCAACATCAAACAAAATAGATGCCATTGTTGTTGTGTTTTTTTCTGGTGATGAGAACGTGTTAATTAAACCAAGGAATGCCTTTGCAATCATTCGTGCAGAATAATGAGGAGGAGAAACACTTACTCATGCATTATTCATTTGGGGAAGCATTTTATTTTGTACTCATTTTTATAAAGTCCAGAAAGAAAAGCGCTGGTCTGGTGTAGATGTGCACAGAAACAACATCTGTATTCCTACAGAAGACTGAAGACCGCAAGTGGACACCCCATTAAATCGTACAAATATTTATTTTCTAATCTAATATTCATTGGAAATGCAGTTGTTCTACATTTAAAGCGTTAAGTTGATTTAATATTAGCATCTAATTAATTATTAATTAGATATGTAAGTTCTGCCGCTAGGAGTCTCTGTCATATCAAAACAATTTCTCCTGACATATCATGGTTATTTTATGTTTTATTACAGTAAATAATTACAGATTTCTCCTCAAATATCTCATAATAAATTTGTAATATTAAAATGAATTCCTTTGGTAAAAGTAGCAGTGCTTTTAACATTACTGCATTACATTTCGGAAACTATTTTTTCCTGAATAATAGCGAGCAACTTCAGGTAGAAGAAAGCTGTGTCCCCTGCATTATTTGTGCTTTCCCACGTAATGCATTCGCCTTGCTCCCCATAAACCAGTCATAGATCGACTCTCTGTGAAGAAAGGTACTGTAGGTCTTGTGTCTACATATTGGGTTTCATTTCACACTCCACTTTAGTAATGTATGGGCAGTCACAGTAAGGTCCAAATCATCCTGCAGCCCAGGGAGCAGCTGCTTTACTGCTGTGGCGAGAAAGAGTTATTATAGCCTTCTCTCTTCCTGCTCCAGTATTGGCACTCTAGAGTGATGTTAGGCCAAATTACTTTACATATTTAATGTATTGCCACAGGCTGGAAGGCAACAGGCATCCACTCCTCGCATTGTGCACTACTTGTCCCTTATGCCTCCTAACAGCAGACCTAAATGATGCTGCTGGAGGGATTCTCAGCTCTGCCCAGGGCTTGTCCACATGCCATTTTAAAGACTGCGCTGTGGTTTCAGGTTTGAATTAGAAAAGAACATTAGCAGATGTGCATGTTCTCTGGCTGAGTGAAATCAAAGTGTTTTGCTCCTCACGGAGCGTCACGACTGAGCTGTAAGGCACGCTGCTCGCTCGCTTGGCTTTGTGCTCACTGTAAAATGACTGTAAACTGCCTGTGAGATTTTCGCCAAGCACCTTGATTAAATCAAATGTTGTTTGGCTCATTTTGTCATCCAGGCTTGGGTCGAATTTTGCTCTGTTCAGTGACGTGGTATGTTAGCATACGAAGGGTGTCATAAACACAGGAGAGGGTTGAGGTAGGGATGTTATTAGTTTCTGCTTTCCTTATCTCTGCACAGAAGCTGAATATTATATTGCAATCTCTCTGAGAGTGCGTGTGTGTGCTCCTAAGAGTCTATGCACAAGGTAGAATGTGTGTTGCTCATCAGACCAGTGGTCCTTGACAGTCTAACATCTGACACTCCCACACATACTCATACACACTCATCTTTATGTTCCTATACTTTGGAGGACCCCCATAAACATAAAGAATTCCTCTAGCCTCGAATCCTAACCTCATTCCAATCTGAAAACCACCGATAGGGAAATTTACGAACCCTGTCCCAAGTTACAATCACCACAATTTCCCCTTTTCCCATGTTTGGCACTGCTAAAACGGAAAACCTTAAAATGTATATTGCATGAGTCCGTGCTATACCAATACTGATATCTCTATGTGACCAACATAAGTCAGCAAGACTGTCCATGAGTGGTTAGGCTATTTCTATATAGTTATTCTTATTGCCAGCAGCATCATTGCTATACTGCATATGAAAGTAGTAAATTAAATACTTTCAAGTAAACTTTAACTGTTTTTGTTCATCAAGCTGATACATAACAAAATGATAAATAAAATAAAATGCTAGGCCAAAATGAAAAGAGCACACAGCACAAATGTGAGCATTTAAATTTAAATTTATGCCTCAAAGACTGAGCACACATGCTTAAGGATGTGAAGTAAAATTGACCCTGTTACTGCAATCGCGATGCTAATTGTCGTTGGTGCGCCAATTGGAATTCCCATAATGTGTTAGCATTGAGCTAAAGGACCAAAGCGCTACTTATTTATATATGTGTACAGTATATATAAAAATTGATTCAGGAATTTAAAAAAACGATTCAGGAATCGTAAAGTAAAGAATCACATTATGTAAGAGAATAGATTTTTTTTCTCTCACTTCTAACTGGCACATACGACTGCCTCACACAATTTGAATTCTGCTTAGAAAAGTAAACCAAAAACAATAAAATACATGGAAACAGTTTGAATGCTGGCCTTAACGTGGATCAAAAATAAGTTCTGATATGTGTGATGTTAAGTATTAAAACTTACACTTACTTACTTACTGATTCTGCACTTACAGTTACATTAAACCAGGTCTCACCCTGCCCCAGTGTCCCAGCCCTCATTCCCATGTCATCAAACACCGGCGCTCTGTCGTGCCCCTCAGCGTCTCAAACTCATTTAAACGTACTCACAAGCATTTTTGTGAGTCTTACAGCAATATGCATGGGGGTGTCTGAGAGGCACTGAGCGCACTTCCAAAGGACACAGACCTCAAACAATCATGAGCTCCTGTGGTTCTTTGCACAATAGAAAAGGCACGTTGCATTAAAGAACTATTCGCCCTCAGAGACTGTGGCGTTATTTTCAGACATTAAGCTTGATGTTCAGTGCATTCCAAGAATTATTATGCGATAAAGTGCTGTAATTTACTCTCCCCTGCATACCCTCATGTACTTTTAGTTCAGCTGGCAATTTTCTCCCGAGACACCAGTGTGAATTGGTATTATTCGGCTGTGGATTATGCAGCACTGTGCATCCCAAGAGTGAGATTTCCTGGTCAAGAAAACGTGAGAACCGCAGCGTTCACAGATGAAGAAACATGCCTCGTGGCTAGATTACTCTTTGGTCTGTTGAGGCTGCTCCTTCAGGGGGAACTGGTTTGATTTTTCCTCTTTCATGATGGATTTTAAGATTGCTGAACCTCAGTCTGGGGAAAAAATCAGAATTACTTTAACTAAAAAACAGTTTGGTTATGAAGCCGAAGCATTTTTGCTGTTGCATATTATAACTTTAAAGTTCCTCTGAAGTCAAAATTGTTTTTTAAGCATTTTTGTCACATGTTTTGCACTCTACGTCACCTATATTCTGGTATCTGACCCGATGATAACAATAAAGTTGTTTTGTAGATATTCTTGGGTATTTGTAATGGTCTTTCAGAGTTTGTCTTTCTCTGGAAAACAATTAAAAACTGATGACTCATCCTGCACTTGGGGGATATTCACTAAATTTGCTTTCTCACTTATTGTGAAAGCTCTTGTGATGTTTCTCCATCTTCATCTTCATCATGAAAGACTTCATTGATGAACACAGAAGGAGAACACATCTGTACTTTATAACTTTATTCACTGATTTGGGTGAAACTGGATTGTATTTAATGGAGAAAATATAAGCTACAAAGCTTTACTGATGAACAGATGGCTTTTGCTTGTTGCTAAAGTAGCAACCCTTTACCGTTAGACCTTGAGCAAACATGTGCTTTGCATCTCCACTTTTTGATCCACTTTTTCTAGCTTTGCTATTTTTAGACATTTGAACAAGTTTGTGTCAAAAATAGTTCATAATAATAAAATAAAATAAAACATTTAATATTAACAGCAGGTAGGTGCACTTTCTTCAGCAACATTATTCTCATGGTCTTCACTCACTAAACGTACACAGCTTAACAGCAGGTGCTGGTAGTGTGTTGAGTCAGCAAAATCCAAAATTTAAAGTTTGTAAAGAGATACAGTTTATGTTTATGGTTTATACTGATGCCGAATTGACAAGAAGACTATCAACATATGATGCTCTTTGTCTTGTTTTTGCTAAGTTAGGTATTTTTGCAAAAACGTAAAGAGTTGTTAAAATATCATATTTCTTAAAGGGGGTTTGGTGTAATATTCTCCCTGCAGGGCACAGCGAACCTAAGTTTAATTTAAACTGCTAATATAGTTTTAACATTTTGTCACCATGACAGAAACCTGTCACCTGTCACTAATTTTCCATTCCCAGTTTTAATTATAACGAGATGCCCATGTTGTTAGTTGTTAGCTGCTGCTAGCGGGTAACAGAACCAGACTCAGCAGCCTCACAGTTAATATGGCCGATCACCGTGACGAACACAGCCTCAGAGACCGACGAGGAATACAGTACCAACGAGTACTGTTTCTGGCATTTCCTAATGGAAAGAAAGCTTTACTTGTTGCAAAAGTAACTTTGATAACAATTAACTGCTGCTAGCTTAGCTAGTAAGAAAACTTGCCTGCATTGATCTCAGAGGCTTTTTTGTTCCCAGTCCGGCCATGTTTACTGGGAGTTCTCAGTCTGGGAAAAGTTAGCTAACAGGACCGCTCTCCCTCTTAGCATTAAATGCATGGGGGGGCATAACGCACTGCGCTATCAGCTCCTATAAATTCCAACAAGTCCCCCCCAAGCTGCCAGTTTTTACAGGAAACTGGTAACTGATAAGCACTCCACTAGCTTATTCATGGGTACTTTAAACACACAGTGCCTGCTGTAATACAGTAACAGTGTATATTCCTGAAATCTGGAACTTTCTCTCCCATCTCTTTTGTGCTCCTGTGATTGCAAAAAAAAAAGTGTCTCACTGGGAGATTTCCTCCTGCCTCGGAGTTAAGTACATGATCAGTGAAATTCTTCTACATGTGGATGATTGCTTGAGCCTACTTTAATTTAGCCCAGTATATCACTTCTGCGCTAATCTGCTATCGTTTTCAGTTTTATTGTTGTGCCTGCAGTCTGATTGAATTTTCATCCTTTATCTGGAATTTGAGGAGCTACTGAACTTCTCCTCAGCGTCACTCGAAAGCCCCAAGCAGAGCTTTATGCTTTATACTTCAGTGTTGAAAATATAAGTAACACACACTGCCGCTGCTATATGTAATGTATGGGTGACTTACAGCGAATGCGGCAGCAGGGTTCAGGCAGAGAAGAGGGATTTGTTGTCTAAGATACTGCAAAGTCGCTGTGTGCAGAGCTTGAAACTTTTGATTTTGGGTCCTATTTATCATAGTATCAGTGGCTTTCATGTAACATACCAGCACATGCATAATACAGCAGCATTTTTCCAGGTCCTACCCTAAAATTACCATTCTCTGTATAAAATAACATACATAAAATAGTTCACTCTTTAGTGGAAAATCTAATTTAAAAGTGCAGGTCTTGGTCAAGTCGATTTAATGTGTACCCTCTGATATTAATAGCTTTGCTAGAAAGATGGTAAAATTGATTCCTAGATTTATTAGAGATTCAAACTAACGTCTGAACAGGTGATTACATGGTGAATATTGTGTGAACACAAAACGTGCTCAGAATGTCACACCATAAAAATGCTCATTTTTAATCCAAACAGAGTGTACAGAGCCATTTAAGGATGAAAGCAGGCAATTAAGGCAGAGACAGAGTTCAGGTAACTGTGTGGGAGTGAGTGAATGATTGAATGAATAAATTAACTCTTAATTCTTAAGTTATTCAAAAATGACTCATCCCACATGTGGTTAAACTACATAATATACTGCATAAATACCACAAATATATAAAGATTTCCAGCAGATGACCAACAGAAAGATAACTTATCGCTGTGCACCGCTCTGCATTCTCCTAAACAGAGAAGAACATATATACATAACACGGCCTGCATATATCAATTTAACACCTACATAGCACTTTTTGTGTGTTCGTAGATAATCTCATATGCATGACTGGCTTCTGCTCTAATCTGACTTTGAGAAAAATATTTTTTTCTAAAGATAATCTGACATGCATTTTAAAGAATAATGCAGCAGTGATGCTAATATATTCTGAAGAGCTGACTGATGTATTCTTTTTAAACTTGATTTAAGCCCTGCTCTAGAGATGGAAATGACGGTCTGCTGGTCGGTTCGCTGCTTCTGTGCTGACTGAAATATCTCAACAAATGTCTTATGGGTTGTCATGATTTTGTGCACACATTCACGGTGCCCTGGGGATGAATCACACTTTTCCTCGTGTGTCGTCCCAAGGCTCACATGACTGATCACATTCAGCTGAAGCTGTACTTTGTGTTTAGTGCTAATTATAAAATGCTATCATGCTAACATGCTAAAGTAAGCTGGTGAACATGATAAACATTAGCATTGTCATAGTGAGCATGTTAGCATGCTAAAGTTAGCATTGTAGCTCAAAGCTGTGCCTAAGCAGAGTCTCACTGAACTGCTAGCATGGCTGTAGACCTTGTTTTAACTCCTCAACACAATTCGTATATAGAAGAGATGATCTTGTCAACTAACAAAATAACAAAAATGAATAATATAATGTTTGAAAAGAGGGACATAAAGGTGCTTTTAATCTTAAATGCATACCTACAGCTTAGTCTCCACAAATGTTTCGGCTTTAAAGGTCTGGTGTGTAACATTTACGGAGATTTATTTGCAGAATATGCAGGAAAAATTTAATACAATATTTATAAATAATAATTGTTGCGTTTTTGCTACATTAAAATGAGTTGTTTCTATCTACAGAGGGTTCAGGTTTTCTTCCATGGAGGCTGCCATGTTGCACCGCCATGTTTCTACAGTAGCCCAGAATGGACAAACCAACACTGGCTCTAGATAGGAGCTTTCATGTTTTTCGCTGTCACAATGTAGGTTCTCACACAAATTTGGTCCTTTGATTGAAGCTGTGCCATCATCTTCTTCATGATGGAACCAGAAGGCAGTGATGATTTTCTGTGATATTACAAACAAATTTCTTAGTAACTCAAATAATCTCAGTGTCTGGTATGTTTTCAGGTATACCAAGTATTAAAAAAGTGCATTCAACATTTTCTGAAACATTTTTGAACTTTTGGCTAATACACAAACCTTGGGGTAGCTCCAGAATACCTACTAAGCCCTCACTGTTATATTTTTGAAGTTACTCTAATCATCTTTTTTTGATTTGTTTTTCTTTCTCCATTGTGAAGAACCATTATTATCACTGCATTTGGCCCACAGCACAGCGTCTTCACACAATCGAGTCTTCTCTGACTGCTTTCACTGATCTACCACCCTCACAAACACGCACGCTCACCTCAGGCTGATTGTGTTTGGACAGTAGTGTCATCATTCTCCTGAATGTCCCTGTTAGCATGTTTCTCTCTGCACACGTTGCTGTGTGATATGCCGGTAATTAGTTTCTCTTGCTGCAGCTAATTCAGATTGAAAAAAAAAGAGATTAATAATGGGGAAAGGATCATCACTGAATGCACAATTAAGTGAATCATAATAACACTGTGCCATGGTAATGGTTATGCAGGTCAGTGTTCAGATATCGGTCCAATGCCTCGGAGTGACAGTGTTTGAAGGGAAAAGCTGACTTGTGTCCCCTAAAGCCATGAATGAGAGTGAAGAGGTTGTCTTGCCCCCTAGACGGTGACGTCTCTCTGATATCAGTCTCTGCAAAAGAGGCTTTCAGAGGACTGCAAAAACGACTTTCACAGTACGAGGGTTACATGCTGATTTCCACATTGAATGCCATTTAAATGGCATGGAAATCACTTGAATATAGAAATTATTCTCACAAATCAGTCCCCCGTACTCGGAATGGAATCTGAAAGTGATGTGTTTTCAGCTCATAAAACAGGCTAGAAATGTTCATTTAATTTCACACAAGCAACATCAGGTTAAGACGACAGTTGTGGGTTAAGTTTTTTATTCCCAGTGCAAAACTGAGTACTTTGATTTCTAAAACATTTTGTTTTTTTCAATATCCTCCAGTCCTCCAGGTGAGCCTCAGACAGTTCATAAAACTACATTTAGTTGAAGAAAAACAATTATTACATAATAATAATTATAATAATAATTAATTCTATGCCAATATGAAATTGTTTTGATGCTTTGTAGGCACAACATTTGCATTGACAATGAATATTAAGATTGAATTTATACCATTTGCCCAATTTAACATGAATTCTAGTATAAACCACACCAGCTTCTTGTCTTCTATCCAAATACAGATACAAAGATAGATAATTTTGTTGGTTGTACAGATAATGACACGTCTGTGCACCTCTAGTGGTGAACTTGCAGATTGCGACCAACTCACTTCACCCTCCCCTTCCAAGTGTGCAGGTGAACATGCGGTGGTGACGAAAAGCATGAAAGGTGGTATCCAGAGCCAGTGTTTGATTTGTCTGTTCTGGGCTTCCGTAGAAACATGGTGCTGCAACATGACAGCCTCCACTGAAGAGGATCTGTATCCTCTGGAAATATAAACTGTTCATTCTAAGGTAACAAAAACATGACTCTTCATTTCAGGTGATTATTCGTTAATAAAAATATTGAATATTAATTCCATTTCTGCCATATTCTGCCAATAAATCCCTCCAAATCCTACCCACAGGACCTTTAAATATGCCTGGTATTGCTTTATACTAACTCGTGGAGTATGAACTAGAACTTGACAACGATTATTTAATTGATTGGTTGATCAACAGAGAGTAGTCATCAACAGTTTTGATACTGGAGTGATTTTAAGTTTAAGTCACTGTCAAAGTGTCAAACATTTGCCGTTTTCAGCTTCTCAAATTCAATTATTTGCTGCTTTTCTCGGCCTTCTGTGGTAAATTCAATATTTTTGGACTTTAAACTGATGATGTTTGGATAAAAAAATTATTTGAAGACTGGCTCTGGGAAAGTGCAGTGCTCATTCTCACTGTTTTATTCAGTTTTATGAGTTTGCACAAAAATCTAGAGATGAATCCATAATGAAAATAATTGTCCGCTTGTCCGCTGCAGCTCTGTTATGGGCATATTAAATACATTTGTATGTGCCTGTTTTCCAGCACTAAACGGCATCTTCCAGCCTTTTGCGCTGTGGTTGACATTTCAGGGCAAAATCTGAAATCTGCAGCATCTCAGTCTTCTGCCTTTTAATTTTAGGAGCTGCTCTTGTTGGCCAGAGGAACAGCATTATGTAAATTCTAAATCTGAGTAGTAGGCACCTTTTTAACACAGCTACACCCCATATGGCCTGAGTACTGCCTGTGCTCATCTCTATCCCAAAATATTCAGCTCTCAAGTCCCCATGGAAACCAGGCACGCCAAAAGATCTACAACACAATGTGTGTGTGTGTGTGTGTGTGTGTGTGTGTGTGTGTGTGTGTGTGTGTGTGTGTGTGCTTCATTTTTAGTGTGTGGGCATTTATGTGAGTTAATACACTTGTATGTAGCATCTCACAAAAATGCATTGTATATAAAGAGTGGACTCGCATAACAGAAATACCTCAAAAAATATGATGCAATCCAGTGTAACAGCATACCAAAAAAAAAAAAAAAAAAAAAAGATCCAACAGGTTAATTAACAGTAACGCAGTCTGAACAACAACTGTGAGCATTATGAGCTTTGCTGAACATTCAACTCCATGAAAGGTGCCTTCCAACAACCCTGAAGCTGTCACACGTGTGACATTTACTGTCTTTAACGTGTGCAGGCACAGAAAACTCAAGCTCGCGGTTTAACGAGCAGCTGGTTTAAGGTTCGGAGCTATTTACTAACCATTAACAGTTTAGCCTCGGGTGTAGCACAAATCACTCCTCACAGTGAAGCCGCAGGGGTTCACACACAGCCGCTAACTCTGATATCTGACTGCAGCCTTACCCGACCCTGTCACTAGACTGAACGCTCAGATTGGTCGATTCTGCAGCTCCGGTGTTGCCAGATGGAAAATACAGCAATACCATACTGCAACTTTAAAATTATTGTATTTTAACAAAAATATAAACTTACGGGGTCAGGACACTGAAAGGCGAAACGATCCCGTGTGCAACATATAATACTGAGGCTCTGTCGTCTGAACAAGACGGTAACAGTGTGTTGCTTCACACACAGTCAATTACACCCCATCACACAATTGCTTCCTCTGTTCTTACCTTTCAAAACAAAAGCCCCAGAATCCTCAGAAGCCCCAAATCAAAACTTTGGTTTCTTTTTTCTACAGTATCTATACATAGTTGCTAACATATGTTAAATGTTAAGACAGGTACACAGGTAAAGGGATAGTTCCCCCAAAAATGAAAAATTCAGTCATCATCTACTCACCCTCATGCCGATTGAAGGTCGGGTTTAGTTTTTTCAGTCCACAAGACACTGCTGTTTCACAGGAAAACTGCTTTTCAAAATCTCATGAAATGCGTCCATGAATTCCATTTCTCCTAATGCCCCAACATGCCAAGGTGTCTAAAAAAATGTAATTTCCACCATGTTTTTACCCTGAATCTTCACTGTAGATCCTTAGCTTGGAGGCACGTTCGCATGAACACTATGACGGCGTGCAAATGGCATGCTGGGGCTTTTGGATTTGGCTGACTTGGATTATTGCAGACAAGCAATATGGAGGCATTTTATGTTTTGTTTTTTTTTGTTTGTTTGTTTTGTTTTTACATTTGAAAATTGGTCACCATTGTTTGGTAGACTCTGCTGTTTTCCTGTGAAACTCCAGAAGTGTTTTGTAATTGTAATTGCAGGGCTGTGATGGGATAAGAACTTCTTTTATCTACGTGCTACATGCACATCAAAAACTCTGATCTCCACACTGTTACTTGCCTCTCAGAACTCACAACATTCTGCTTTGGCACTGAATGTAAACGCCACATATAGAAAACCACTGTCCTGTGTGAAATACATCCAACACGAATGTGTTTCCTTTGATACTGGCCTGGCTTACCTGTGGCTGGCTGCTGTAGCCAACTAAGAAAACACAACATGTAGATTGCCAGAGGGCATCTTCCTCCTTTTTCACCCGAGGCTCCCCATAGCTCCAGACCTTTTAGCTAACATGTTCTTGAATCAGTCTTTCCACTGAAAGCTCAGGCAAGACAGATATCAACCTGCAGCCTGCAACCCTCCAAACTGTTGAAGTAACAGGGATTAGTAACTGTGATGCAATAACTGAATTTCAAATAGTTAACCCTTATGCCTTGATTACTCTAAATTTAATGCCCAAAGCTGATGTCAACCTATGTTGAAAGAGCCACTCAGATATTTTACTTAGGCCTAAGTAAAAGTAGTAAGACCACAGCTGTTAGAAGTAAAAGTTATTATATTATCATCAAAATGTACTTGAAGCAGAAAATCTAAAAGGGCTCATTTCAGAACAATGTCTACCATAAAATCCAATAAGGATTGTTATCATTGATAGATTAATGTGCATATCACTTTAATAGAGTTAGAGCTCATTTTTATTACTTGACATGCATGAGGAGTTCATCTGCAAAAACAGATAAATGCCATTCTGAAAATGAATCATCCAACATGACTGATTGATTGATATTCCCTGGAGTGCACAAAAAAACCCCAACCCAGCCAAAAATATGATTTAGGAAAATAAATAAAAACTGAAACAGCTGTCTCTGCAAATGAAGCTGTTATATAATGAAGCAGTTTAATAAATCTGAATCTGTAAAGTAGTAATTAAGTCCAGAGACACTATTTTCTGAAGAGGTGTACACAAGACTCACATAAAGAAGAAGAAGGAATCGTTAGGAATGTTTATGAATGTAGTCATTAAGTGTTTTTGAATCAGTTTTATTTTAATGCAAAGTTGACATTGTTCGAGATGTTATGACAACTTGACAAGATAAAAATATACCACTTTAATTAAGGTCAAAAGAAAAAATCTTGGCACTATTATAAAAGCATTTGACAGTGTAATGACACTTAATTACATCTTTATGACAAGTACATAATGTATTACATTGAGATCAAGGACATGCTTATAATGGTCTCATGACAGGCAGTGTCAAAACCAACCACATATGACAGTATAATGTATTGTTGACATATAAAGCTAAATAGTTTGTTAATTAGACATGTTATGCCATGTTAGACCTGTTATGACAGGTTACATTGTCTTGGATATTGTCAGGTTGTCATAACAAATGCATTGCTGTGTTGAAAAATGTCAAGTTGTCATAACAAGGACATTTGATTAATGTCATGTTTTCATAACAAAGACATTGTTGGCTTGGTAAATGTCAAGTTGTCATAACAAAGACATCTCAGAAAATGTCAATTTTGCATTAAAAATGACATAATTGACCAAATGAATAAACATGAACGGTCATATATACTCATAGGGACAGGTCTCATGACATGGTTATGACAGTTCATGTCAATCTTATGCACACCTCTTCGAATAAAGTGTTACCCTAATTTCATCACATAAATGTAGCAAAGTAAAAAGTAGAACACCCTGAAAACTCTGAAGTTTTTGGTGGAGCAGAACTATAAAATTACAAAATAAAATTACTCCTCTAAAAGTACCTCTTAATTGTACTGAAGGTCAGTACTTCAGCAAATGATGTTCTTGTCCTCATCAAACTCTGTCTATTCTTACACCTCATACTTCTTGCTTTCTTTTCGTCGCCCTCTGCCCTCAGACTTTTCCTCTCTTTCGGCTCTGTGGCCTCTCTTATCATCTCTGTGGCTCTGATCTCTCGTTGCGTTTCGAGTGTACGGTTCATCAGGACAGTTTTATCCCCTCCGTCGCTGTTGCAGCCTCTAATTGGAGGTTAAATATTCAGATTTTTACAAAAATCTAACACGCTCGCTGTATTGTCTCTCGGCTGTTAGGGTTTTTTGTCCTTGCAGTGGAGTGACCTGAGGATAGAGTCTCTCTTCTCGAACACACGCTTTTCACAAGAGACATCAGTGAAGTGAACCCGTTTCAAAGGAGAACCCAAGAATCTGATGCCCTGATAGCTTCTGATCACCAGTTGTCGCTGTCATCTGAGTGCTGACACACTCCTGTGTGCTCCAGACGCCACTATCACTGGCCCGCACGATACACTTCAGCAGACTCTGCACTCAAAATGCTTTTTCTGTTTTGAACTGATCCCCTCTCCTCCAGCGTGACCCTCCTTTCCTCTTCCCTTCTCGCCTGTCCTCTCCTGATCCGCACTGCCCTCTCCTCTCCTTACCTCTCCTTTCTTGTCTTTTTCTTTTATTTTCTACATAACAGCCCGTCCGCCCCCAACTCAAGACCCATCACAGGGATTTTTATGTCTTGTCTCCTGCAGGGAGCTAAACAGAGAGATGGGGGGGAGAGAGAATGAGAAAGTAAGAGTGAAGCCTTTGAACGAGTGCAGATGGTTTGATTGAAGTGAGTTCTCGATTCCTCTTACCTTACAGTCTCTGTAGTGGTGAGGAGGAGATGAAGAGGTGGGTGAGGGAAGGTGAAGCAGGAGGAGGTGAGTGGGGACGTGACAAAAGGAGCGTGATTGTGACCAAGAGTGGAAAGTGGAAAGTGGGTATTTCTCAGTGGTGCGTACTGATGAGGCGAGGAGTTGATTGGACTGAAAAAAAAAAAAACATATCTGCATAACGTCGCTGACATTGGGTTGCCAGGCAGGATTTTTGGTCTGCAGTCAGGTCAGTGTTTACAAGAATAAATGCCCTTAAAAAATACAATGAACAAACAAAAACACACCCCAAAACAATTGCCGAACTGCCACAAAGTACAAACCTAAGACACTTTCTTCACCAAAAAGCTGACAGCGTTGTTGAAACACTTAAAACAACATACGCTGTCCTCTTGCAAACATTTCTTTCTACACACATCTGTATTTCTTCCATTTTAACTTGTGTGAATGCTTTTTCGGGTGATTTTGTGCTGCTCAACGTTGTTCATTGACTTTCAATGCAGCTGACCCTTCCTAGGACCCGCCCCTTTTTGTGCTGTGCTCCAATTACAGTTGAGCAAGCTTGGTACCCAGTTCACATGGGAGAAATCTTGCTGTTTTTTGCCTTAAACCTAAACAAGAAGGGCTTTTTGTTTTCTGTATTTACATATTCTCTGGTGTGCTATTCTCCTCTATACTGAATAGGAAATCAAATTTTGAAGATGACTGAAAAATGTTTCTGGACCCATAAAAGCAACGTCTGGATAATCGGCAAATGTTAGCAAAAAGCCAGAAAACTACCTAGCTAGTCTTGTCATTGTTAGTTGCATCCTTCCGCCTACCAGCAGTGTTGATTTCCAAGTCTTTTTCTTTCCTTATCCAAGTGGTAAAAATGGTCTTTTGTGAAGTTTTGGAAGGCAGCAGAATTCAGAAAATGCTCATTTGACTCGTTTTGGAAGTCAGTGACAAACAAGATGTTTTGTAATTTAGTTTGGAGGACTCATTGTTTTACAGCTGTCTCTTCTGAAACAGCTTCGAAGAAACAGCAGGTGGAAGATAGAACCTCCTGCAGATCACGGTGATGACTGGGGAGGCAGAGGGTGTGTGGAAAAACTCCACTGAAAGACAAGAAAGAAAGAATCGCATATTAATATTTAAAGCTGGAACGGAACATGGGGAAGAAAGCTAATTGGTTTTCAAAACTGAAAGTTGTAAATGAGAGAAGTTCGACGGTGTGAGAAACGAGGAAAATATAGAGAGGCTGGGAACGTATCCGTGAAAACCAGCAGGTGAAGACAGTAAAAACTGAGCAGGAGAGGGAAGAGATCTTAATTATTCAACTTTTGAAATCAAAACCATCAAAAGAATGATTGGATCAATCCTTCAGTTCCTCTAATTATACTGTACACTGTGATTTCAAACAGCCTGAAACTGAGTGTGTGCGCAAGAAAACCGAGGGGAGATAAAACAGACAAAACCAAAAATAGTTCAGTTTGTAATGTGTTTACCAAATGCACAAACACATGTGTGGGCAGGTACCCACTTACACACACACACACACTCCCTCGCTCTCTCTCTCTCTCACACACACACACACACACACAGCAGAAAGTGCAGAGTTGGCAGGGTGGACTAATTTATGCTTGAGTGCGGTTCAATTAAGGCAGATGTAAAGAACTGTTCCCCAGTCTCAGCATGTGCTACCCTGTTCAACGCAATGCAGAGCACACACATCCTCTCTCTCTCTCTCTCTCACTCACTCACTCACTCACTCACTCACTCACTCACTCACTCACTCACTCACTCACACACACACACACACACACACATACACACACACACACACACACACACACACACACACACACACACAAAACACACAATACAGAGGGTGGTAGAAAAATTCACGTACTTACATAATGAAGTTGGAATTGTTCACTGAGCCATACGATGTGTACAAACACCAGGATGCCATGGCAACACGGAGACCAGAGGATGCCACGGCGCTGGGCTTCAACTGAAAGACCTCATGACTGAGCTGGTCTGTGGTGTGAAAAGATATTTTTATGTTACAAGGTTTCCTAGAAATAACTTCCCCTGTGCTATAAGCCAAGGGCGGATTGATGGGGACAGTGAACGTGTCAATAATAAACAACAAACATGGAGAGATGCTGTGCTGCTACCAGAGGAACGCTGACTGAGAATAGAGCATGCATGAGAATAAATGACAAAATAATAGATTTGTGTGTCTCTCATTCTTGGGAACTGGGACAAATCATGTGTTAAAAAAACTTTGAAAACATTAAACCAATACACCAGTATCTTTAAGCATCTATATATATGAAATATATTTAATTTATGAAATGATTTGGCTTGCTTTATTTCAGAACTCGCTCAGTGCCAGAAAACATCCTTGTCCCAGACAAGAATTCACAACTTAAGACAATTTAAAAATGCATTAAGTGCCTTAAAAATCTGAAACTAACAATACCCCCTGATAACATGGGTGTAAAAATGAGCTATTATAATCATCTTTGTTTTAAAGTAGTTTTTTTTTTTTATGAAAATGGTCCTGGGTTGTGTCCCAGATTTCTGTTAGATTTTTTAGAAAAACATGATTTAATCAGTGGTTAGCTAAAGACCTCCACTACTGAGGAGCTCCCCTGTCTGACTTCCTGGTTTAAAAAATTGAGGAAATTAGGCACAAGCACTGGAAAACTTTATATTTTTCTACAAATTAATTAAATAATATTGCTCTGATGTGTCTCAGCCCTTCTAAATCAAAGCTTAAGACAAATTACAGCTTTTTGATTAGCATTAAGAGGACTCTTAGCAAAGTTAAGAAATAAAACTGATAAAATGGCTGTGAAATAACCAAATCTTATATTTTGTCACATCCTTAAAACATCAAATCAGTCAGATTTCCCATCTGGTTGAGTTGGTTCTTAACAAGGTTTAAGAGCCAAGAGTCTGATCTTTCAAAAAATACATTTTACCTGCATAATTGAAGTGTACAAATCAAAAACCCTCAACATTTGGTTTGTCCCAGTTCTCACTTCCCACTGATAGTCTGAATAACTCACTAGATTTGTTGCTAGTCGCTTAATTCATATATGAAATACTTTGGCAGTAAAAAAAGACCTGTGGTTATT
Organism: Lutjanus erythropterus; assembly: GCF_056507025.1. Taxonomy (NCBI): domain Eukaryota; kingdom Metazoa; phylum Chordata; class Actinopteri; order Lutjaniformes; family Lutjanidae; genus Lutjanus; species Lutjanus erythropterus. The sequence continues at coordinate 8,876,030 of NC_139319.1, forward strand.
GAAGGGTAGTGGACTAAAGTTGGACTAATGAGGCGTAATGAGGGGGAGACACAAATCTGTCAGAACTTGAAAACACATTGTTTTGCATCTATAATTGGCACAGATACTGAAAACAGTTATGCTACTAAAATCTGTTGGCTTTAGCTCCACTTTCTACGATGCTCTGTGCTGTTTATGAGGTTCATTAAGGGAGGTCAGCTCAATTTATGTGAATTATTAGCGTTAAATTACCCCCTGCTCCCGGCGGTCGTTCAGGTAGACAGAAACCAAAACCAAACTCCATTCTAAAATTAAGTGATTTATGGGAGGGTCGTGTTTTTTCATGGTAAAAACTCATGTTACAAAATTACTAAGATTCTTTTCCGATTTGCTTCAGTCTACACAAACAATCGGCACACGTGACATTTGCTCAGTAACATCGTGATCGAACCTGTGATGAAACAAACGTTACAGTGCTGACTGGCCATGTCCCACAGTTTGCCATTCATCCTCTCTGCAGACGGCCTGAAGTCACACATCTCTTCTTTTATAGTCATTCACTCTTTGAGGAAGTAAACTTGTAAACTGTTTTGTTTGTTTAGCGTGCAAAATGTGATGCAGCAGCTTTTAGGTATGATGCTTCTAGTTTTTTTAATTTGACACTGAAGATCTCTGAAGATCTAGCTCTTCTGAAGACGGGATGGCCACTGAACAGGATACATATGGGGGACATAAACATAACCTTTAAAAATGATGGCGTTTCATTACATTATTTATTTAGAAATTATTTATTAGAGGGGACAACTTCATGTTTTTTCCTCACGTTTCAGTCATAAAATGGTCTGAAGTTGATTCGATGCATTTCCATATGTTTCCAACTTTTAAAAGTCATTTGTTTTTTTTGCACAATACACTGAAAATACTGAAACACTCCCAAACAAATTCATTGTATCCTCCTATTAGAGTAAGAATAGCTAAAAAAAATATGGTGCCCAGATTTTGAAAGTATAAATTTGTGATGTGCTAAAGGCTTCAGTATAAATGGGTTTAGGGCTGAGAGCCACAAACGGGTCAAGGATGTCAGCAAAGTAAAGAGAGACGAACTAACACATTATCGTCTTTTCCTCGTTTTGTGGAATTTTTTGGCAATAACAAAAACGGAATAGAATATTTCCACTCTTATCCTTTAACTTCGCCTTAATTTTTCTCTGCAGTGAAATCTGTGCCGTCATATCTTCTGCCAAATTCCGCTGGAGGTTCAGTTTCGTTGAACTTTGGCTGTAAAACCTGGCAGGAAACCAGGGCGGTGTGTGCCGCCACGGTTTGCACAGCTGCCCAGGAGAATGTAGCCTTTCTCTCCATTAAAAAATAATCGCCCTGCTCTGTGCAATGTCACACTTGAAGGTTGATGCATATTTTCATCATTTGAAAAACAAAGGTTTGACCCCAGCAACCTGTTTTTCAGCTGACCTGAACTGTCTTTAGAGTTCAATAAGTATTGAGCTGAGCAAACAATGTAAAATCACAAATATAATCTTTATTTTACAGAACACTAACAAGATGTAACAAGCCTTTATTTGTATCCGATTAGACAAAAACTAGAAATAATGTGCTCTTTATCAGACAGCAGCTATATCCTAATTGGAGCTTTATTAGACTTTATTAGAGGGTGATTATGGACACATTCCCACATAAATGTACTATAAAATAAATCACATATATGAGAGACACGTTCTTTATGTCGTCCTGTGGCAGAGTAGCCGAGACTGATGCCTACTTCTTTGATCAAATCACATATTCTGACTACAGTATTAGGTAATACTTTATAATAAACATCATTAATAAGTGCAAAATTGAAAACAACAACAAAAAAAACTTAAGTAAGTCAGTTATGTACATAACATAATGTAGCATGACATTTATTTTAATCAAAGCATGAGCTTTTCCTAAACCTACCCAAGTAATTTTGATTCCCACACATAAGAAATTAGTTTTGTTGCCTAGACCTACACAAAGATTTGTCGTGCCTTTATTTCGTTTACCCAAATGTTGCATATTTATTATGCAATGATTAACTTGACCGCTGAGCCGTGCACATGCAATCATAATGCTAGAGGGGATGCTGGGTGAGTCATAGTTTGAAGCGTAGGGCAACCGACCAAGCTGCAGTGTTTGAGGAGCTGGAAGTGAGAACATGTTGTCTATAAACATTATATGGATGGTTATCAGAAAGATGCAACCAATGTTTCTAATGCTTGTAAATGGTTAATAAATACTGTGCAGTGCTTCTGGATAGCCATTATAAAGTTGCAACTTATGTTTATAAAACTTTAATCATATATAAATATTATTTGAATGTTTTTTTTTTTTTTACAGTAAAGTAACTTTGAGCTAAATGAACTAATATTAACTAATTAAATATCAATTAACCATTTATTAAAAGTGGTTAGTATAAAGTGTTACCTTGGGCTTGACTTGGTAAATCAGGTTCATAGATTGTTTTTAAATAGGGGAGTAGCCGATATATTTATATATATGACAGTAAAGTTTTGTTGTAATGTGTCCCAAGTTACGCTGAAAGAAGGGTCTAATACTGTCTAACAAAGAATTATTTCTAGTTTTTGTCTAATTTGATATATAGTACGGCTTGTCTAAGTAGAGTAATGTTGGGTTTGTTTAATGTCTCATAAAGAACATATTGTTTCTAGTTTTTGTCTAATTTGATGTAAAGTATGAATTGTTACATCTTATTACTGTACTGTGAAATAAAGGTTTAGCGAGTTCAGTTCAATTGAGTTGAGCAAACACTGTCAAATCACTGAAAATGCAATTTATTTATGACAATAAACTATTTCTAACAGAGACATTCGATACCAAAGGAATAGCAGTGAATGCATCTTTTCTTACAGCAACATACTTTATGATTTTGTTCCTTTCTCTGAGTATAAAAAGTTGACATACTTAAAGTACGAACACTTGCCCCCGTCCTACCGTTAATTCTCTTCCTCCATCACTGTCCGCGTTCTCGTGCGTCCTTGTCACCGTACAGTTTTTTCTAGGTCTCACTTAATTCCCTGCCTCTCGCTCTCTTTCACCGCTCCCCTCCCACATCTTATTGCTCAGAGCAAACAATTACTTGCCTTGTTTGAAAAACTCTGGACTAAAATAAATCTGAATAAATGTAGGAATCTCAGTCGCTACGGAAATGTGATGTGGGTGATGGAGGAACAGATGAAGAAAGGCAATAAGAGGTACACAAAGAGGATGTCAGTGCCGCTGAACGTCAGAACGGCCCTCTCTGTCACACATACGTACAAACACAGTTATATATGTCCACATATATTTCTCAAACAGAGATTTGTTTAAAGAAATTACATCCCTAAAGGCAGGGAGGAAATAGGGCATTTTCTAGTGGATTACTAAAGAAAACGTACAATCCTGTCACACCTGAGGGCTTTTTATTATTTCTGGGCCAGAAAAAAAATAGAATTTCTTGATTTATTTTTTCCCCCTCCCTTTGCGTCTCTGCTCATCCGTTCCTGAATATTCATGTTCGATTTACTATAAATTATTAGTGGATCGCCTCAAATCATCAATCGCGGTCCGTCGTTTGCTGTGACCTCCATTTGAGGCTGTTTTCCCAACTGAAACTCTTAAGATCTCGGAAGAAGATGGAGAGATTTCCATTGCAAATAAGATTCTGCAGGACTCTTGAGGAAGCGCAGGCAGATTATTTAAAACATTTATGGCATTTCTGACTTTTATTTTACAGTGTACAATAGGATGAAGGAGGGTAAAAAATGGTGGATGGTGAGAGAGAGAGAGAGAGAGAGAGAGAGCGTGGGAAGGGATCTTCATGGTAATTAATTGGATTAACCCTTTCATGGTCTCACCAAAAAAAAAAAAAAACTGTCAGGAAAATATGTTTGATGATGTCCATTTACACTAAATATTCGACAATCTACAATATTTTCTTCTCAATTTAACTGAAATTAACAGATTTTTCAGTTACACATCTCTTTTCTTGAACACTGCAGACATATCATAAACACGACATTTTTAAAAGACAAGTAAATAAAATAAAAATACCCAAAAGTCATATTAAAACAATAAAAAATAACACAGTACAGTCTCGAGTTCAGTTTATTTTACACAAACCATCACTGACTGATTTTCCTAAAGGCATTTCTTATACACTTAAATCCACAAACACGAGTTTCGCTGTCACAAATCATTAGACTGAGGTTCGTTTTTGTCCATAAACTGTTATTGTGCTTCAGTTTGTCTTTGTTGAATCATTATTAACTATCAATTACCTTTGATTTACCTGATCAGTGGCTGTATCTTCATTGGAAACATCTAAAACAAACCAAACACGGTACAATAAAACTTTAGACTTATTGCTCTGACAGCAGTTTATGATCACCTTCATCGAATTATTATGTTAAAACACAACAGTTTAATGAAAAATTTATAAACATTTCTATTTTTCTGAAGAAGTGAAACAAGATTTTGGTCCTTTACTGCCTGAAATATCAATTTTTATAATGACAACACAACAGAAACATATTTCAGAAATTATATATGAAAAACTCAGATTCATTACATGTTTTATTTGATTTTATTTTTATTCCCCTAATAGTTTAAAACCTACTATAATGTAGCTGACAGCAGTGTTTGTAAATGCATCTGTCAACAGCTGTAACACCTTCTGTGGGGAACTTCAAGGGTGGCTGGTGTATAAATAAATAATGACTGAAAATGAGTTAAAATACAGGTCAAGTCAGGTCAATTCGATCTACATAGCGCCCTTTTTATACGGGGCAGGTCTACACTGTACTCTGAATAAAAATAAGTCCACCGTGAGCAAGCAGTATGTGACAGTGGCGAGGAAAAACTCCTTTTTGACCCACAGCAGAACCAGACTCGGTGTGGTCAGGTGTCTAATGTGACAGCTGTAATTATATAAAACTTGGCACCAAATAGGGGAGACTTGTTACCAAAAAAAAAAAAGGGTTAGCAGCAGTAATATTACTTTTACCACTGATGGACAAACCTTGCAGTCTTTTGGGGGAATATTAATTAATCTTGTTCAGTCAGCCCTGTAAAACTAAACTAAATCAAAAACCTATCATTAGTAATGAAAACTACAAACAGGCTGTATGCTGAGAGGGATTTTTTTTTTTCTGCCGTTTTCTAGAAGGATGCCAGATCTAAAACGGTCTGCCTCTGAAAACACAGTGCACCCTGGGAAATTATTTTGGCTTAAGGATAATATACTTCAACTGCGTGCCACAGTTGGCTCAATCAAGTTAAGTGCAAGTAATTTTCCAACAAGATAGATACGGTTAAAAATGAGCTCTTCCAAACATTTGAGACGACGAGTAAAGGGCTTAAAGGGACAGTTCTGATTATTTGAAGTGGGGATGTATGAGGTACTTGTGTAGTACCTGCAGCAGATGTTGGCCACAACGTCCCCAGTTTGGACAAACAAAGAGAAGGACTAGTGTGGAATTTAAACAATGTACTGCAGTGGACAGGGTCAACAACAAAAAGTATTTTAAACACTTATAAAAGGTCCACCAGAACAAAGCAATGCCATTTTAATTGTTTACTATATTTAGAATATTTGTATCGCTTTATTTTCAAGCATTATGTAACAGGATTACATAATCAGGATTCAACAGTTATAGCAAAAAGATGTAATCTAATTACAGTTACATTTAGTAAAAATGGGGATTATTTAGCAGGATTACTACCACGTGTAGTTAGATTACAACCTAAATCATGAGTTTGGAGTCACATCACTCCAGCTAGTCTTACAGTTAATTAATAATTATTATCATGGCCTTTAGTGAAAAAAAAATCCTTCACAGGCTGTAAATTTCAACATTATTTTATGCTGATATCAGAAAAGAGGAACAACATCACAGTACAGTGAAAATAGTGTCATCATCTACCAACGTCTAAAGAAAAATTTACATGTCAGACTGACTATTAACGTTAATTACACATAAATCCAGTTAGCTAGCTAACCTGTCAATACTGTCAATACTACTACTACTGAAAAATATTTCAGGGTTTTAGATGGTGATGTAAAAACAGAAGCTTCAGATCAAGATAAATAATATATACTATATGAGTAACATTTTAATGTGGATCGCTGCAGTTATCTAAACGTGCATTTGCACATAACAAAAAAAGGAATATCTGGACAAACAATTATAAAACAATCATAAAACATTATAACTCATTAACTGACATTAGGCCAAACAATTTCACCATTTGGTATTGAGGTAAGTGATTTAAGTAATCAAATTACGTTACTTTAATATTGTGATACCCAAATTAAGTTGGTGATTTCATTTTTTAACAGGTAATCAGTAACTGTATTGGAATATATTTTTAAAGTAACGCTCCCAGCCCTGTTTATCTCTCTGTCAGACAGCTGTTTCTGACAGGAAATCATAGTTATATTATCCAAATATCGCTCTCTCCAAACCAAACCAAACTCCACAGGCGAAATCGGTCATTTTACATCTCAGAACACAGGAGTTGCTGGTCTACGGCTGCCTCCATTTGTTGCTGTGTGACTTCTGTGAATCTGAATATCCTTTTAAAACGCCAAGGTCACACAGTCTGTAATTTCAAATAGTGTGAATTATTCCTTTAAACCTACAGAATGACACTGTGTTACTGTTGTTATTATCAAAAAATCAAAGTAGACACCCTGGATATTAATACTACTGTGTATATAAATGTATATATACCATAGAAGTATATTAATTAATCGTCATGGGAACATTATCTTGTGTTTGGACTCAACCTTTCCTCTTTCTGACCTGCACACCTGGTGTTTGGATTTTTGTGCTTTTGTGAAGTTTTTGCATGACTGTTGCTATTACCACCTCAAGCCGGTGAAGTTTTACTGTTATTAATATTTCATCCTCTCAAACAACCTTCATTAATTAGAAGTCGAATAAACAAAGCGAGGCTGCGCACCTCAATTAATCCACCGAAGCACAAACTCTTAATAGTTCCTTTATAAATCTGTAAGGAGATATATAACACAATCTTGCCCATGCATCTCTGTACTTCTGCAAAAAGGAAAAAAAAGGCTAATACTGCATTTCTACAATTCAAGTGTGGTCGTGTACGAGTGTGTGTGTGTGTGTGATTTTGTGCCGATAATAGAATCTTAATTGGTTGATTAAGGAGGATTAAGGTCATTGATTGGATAGAGCTCAGGGCTCACCTGCTGTTCCCTACATCTAATTGGTTGGCTAAATAACATTTCAATGAAAGTCTGGGAGCTGCACCAGGCGAGCGTTCACACACTCGCACACACACACACACAAGCACACACATACAAGCACACACACACACACACACACGCATATACAGCCGAGGGGGAGGAGGGGGACGGAGACAGATAAGAAGAGGAGCAAGGGATGAGGGATGGAGGAAGAAAGAGAGAGGGAGAGAACATCCTTTTACACCCGAGTGTCTCAGCCTTTCTGGATGACAAAAATATGGTCTGTCAATCACAAGGCAGGGTGAAAATGTGTGTGTGTGTGTGTGTGTGTGTGTGTGTGTGTGTGTGTGTGTGTGTGTGTGTGTGTGTGTGTGTGTGTGAGAGAGAGAGAGAGAGATATGCTCAGAGCACACAAGGTGCAGGTGTTCAGAGTAGACCGCTAATAACCTGTGTCAGCACACACACATTCATACTCTCACACACACACACACACACACACACACACACACACACACACACACAGAGTCACACACGGCGCTGTGTGTGTGTGAAGTGTGATAGCTGCAGTGACAGTGACAGGCTGTGGAAGATGAGACTAATAATTGATTGACATCCGTGTCCTTGCAGCTGTAGCTGTGTTTGTATGTGCAGCGATGGATTTTGTGAGTCTCTGTGTGCGGTTTGTCGCGTGTGTGTGTGATTTGAATGCTGAATTTGACATAGTTAAAGGGAACAGTGTGGGTTCCTTCAAATGTTCTCCTCGGTGCAGCTGCTTTCATTCAATGCGTCTGCACCTGCGGGTTTCTATATGTGGTGCACTGTTGGAAATAAGGGTTCCAAAATGGTTCTTCCTGAAGGGCTGAGGTTCTACTCAGAACAATTAGCATCTGAAGAACCCTTTTTGAAGAATGGTTTGTCAAGGTTTCTTTGATAGACCAAAGGATTCATTAAGAACCCTGAAATCCTTGAAAAAACTTTCATCAAGGGTTTGTCAAGGATTTTTTTGTACCATAATAAACAGGTTCTCCGCAGAACCCTAGACTGTGTTATAGATAAAACCTTTGGGATATAAAAAAGTTAGTGACTTCTTGATCAAACCCTTGGATTAGAAAAAGGTTCTCTGTAGAACACCGTCAGTATGTTCTAAATAAACCTCTTGGAATTTAAAAAGGTTCTCAGTAGAGCCCCCTTGGTATGTTCAAGATAAAAAGGTTTGCAGTATAAAAAAAGTTCTTGGTAGAACCCTCTGTGTGTGTTCTAGATAAAACCCTTGGAATATAAAAATGTTCTCTGTAGAACCCTCTCAGTGTGGTCTAGATAAAACCCTTAGAATACATAAAGGTTCTTGGCAGAGCCCCCTCAATGTGTTTGCGATCAAACCCTTGGATTAGAAAAAGGTTCTCTGTAGAAGACCCTCAGCATGTTCTAAATAAACCACTCAGAATATAAAATGGTTCTCAGTAGAGCCCCTTTGGTTGGTTCTAGATAAAAGGTTTGCAGTATAAAAAAAGTTATTGGTAGACCCCCCTGACTGTGTTCTAGATAAAACCTTGGAACATAAAAATGTTCTCTGTAGAACCCACTCAGTGTGTTTTAGATAAATCCTTAGAATATAAAAAAGTTCTGGGTAGAACCGCCTCAGTGGGTTCTAGATAAAAACCCTTGGAATATAAAAGGATTCAGGGTAGAACCCCTTGGGTGGGTTCCCGCTGGCGCCCCCGGAAAGGTTCTTGATAAAACTTCCACAGAGGGTTCTGAGTGAAACAGTTACACAATGGAAGGATTCTCTGTAGAACCTGTCATAGGGGGGTTCTGGGTAGAACCTTTCACAGATTATTCTAGGTATAATCCTTTGTACTGGGTTCAAGGTAGAACTCTCTGAAAGTGTTCTATCCAAGTGGAATCTTTAGAAAAGCTTCCAAGAGGAACCAAAAAGGATTCCTCTGTAGAGACAAGCGGAAGACCCCATTATGGTTCTAGTTAGCACCTTTATATGTAAGAGTGTAGTACATTGTTCCGTTGCTTGTTCTCCGCGTGTTTTCATGGAACAAGGACTCGTAGAATTTCACCTGCTTCATAAAACCACTCAGGTTCTGCAGGCTTGGCAGCTACAGCCTGGATCATCATTATGGGAGACCTTAATGATGGTGAATTATCATTACTGCAGAAAATGCTCCCCTGCACAGCAGGAAAGAGGCACATAAACAACATATTCACACACACAGGAGGTCATAAATCCCACTCTAGGTATTTCTAATGTGCTGTGTAGTGATGGACCGGAGCGAGCGGCAGCGCATAAGCGATTTCTGCTGCATGTTGGGGAGAAATGCAGAAAACGCGGGCAGTAAATTTGCATAACGAAACCTAAAAAATGCTGAATGATGTGCTGGAAGTTCTTGTCACTGATTAATGTCTGTGGTCCGTTTGCGCTCCATTTAAATTGGCAACAGGTGGATGAATTTTTTTAGGCGATCGGGTGAAGAAATTACCAAACTTTTCTGGCAGAGCAGGAACAAAATGTCATCCAGTACTGCTTAAGATATCAAAAAAACGTGTTATTAATGACAAAACAACAGAAACATGTTTAAGAAATTATGTACTCAAAGTTACAATTCATTAAATGTATTTGTTTGAATCTCATTGTCAGCAGGAAATAAATTGTCTCTATTCAATGAACTGAGAATATCTACAAAAAAACTGATATTCTAAATGTTACATTACGCACATTTTTTCCTCTGGATCTTGCACATTTCAAATATTCTCATACCTCACATTGTGAATTTTGCACATTCCCTGATGCATACTTTCCACATTCCTTCCTTCTTTGATTTTCCCTCATATTGTACATTTTTTTCATATTCTATTGTCAGTTTTCTCTTGTATGTATGCTTCCTGCAGCACATTTTTTTTTTATCCCTCCTCAAGTCATGTCCAGTTGAGAAGTCTCAATTTTTTAACCTGGTAATGTAACGGTTGGAAAAATACCCAGTGGGTAAATGAAATAAAATATGCATGATTTTCTTTTACTGGGCAGCGATTTAGCTTCTAAACCCCAGGCTTTTCCTTACCTACAGTTTTACACTCGCACATCATTCTGAGCTGCGAACACCTCCAGCCGTACGTGTCCAGTTATTCTGTCCGCTCAAAGGTTCTTCCTCCCAGCCAATCAGAATTGAAAATTCCCAGGGGCGATGCTACATCGAGGACAAAGGTGTCAGAAATAAGTTAATATGAGAAAGAAAATAACACATTCTGATGTTTTTTGAAAAGTAATTAACGTTCAGTCACTGTTATTTAGATAAGGGCGTAACTTGGGGATAATGCAGCAATTTAATTTAGCATTTCCATAAAATTAGAGGTTTTCTGACAGACAAAGACAAGAATGGTCAAAATCTAAGCAGAGGGCAGATGGGCAGCGTCTGTTGTTGCACCTCTTCCAAACTGGTAAACGTCTTTTACAAATGTCACTTCTCCAGTTAACAGTTAAGTACGTTATTTTGTTAAAAAAAAATATGTTGTCTCCAAACCAAAACTGAGATTACTCAAGAGATGTTATTTTGCTTTTAGGGCTGCAACTAACATTTTTTTAAATTATTGATTAATCTGCAGATCATTAGGATCTGGGAAACTGTGATTTTCACAAAGTGCTTCTTTTGTCATTTACTATCACAAGTCACAGAAAAAAAACAGCGAATCCATGCATGGATCCAGCAAATGTTTGACATTTCTGCTTGAAAAATGACTGAAACAATTAAATGATTATCAAAATAGCTGGCAACTCATTTTCTTTTGATCAACTAATGGATTATTCAAGTAATTACTGCAGCTCTCTGTGTTTTATTTGGTTTTCGCAGCCTGAGTTGTACTCCTTGTGTCTAGCAAACTCATCTTCACGGGTAATATCAGCAGAGAACAAATAATAATCAACATAATTAATGAATCATACATCCATAAATTCGTGACATAGGATGCATAATGAGTTGCTTTAGACTGAAAAGGGAAAAAAACATTAAACACAAACAAATTATTCTTCTCTTCTGTACTCTTATTACTTATTTAGACTAATATAAACAAACAAGCTGAATATTCAGTTTATCTGACATCTGATGCGAGTTATGATCTGATCTGATCATGCTGTCCTTCTCTTTCTCTCGCTCTCATTTACACACACACACACACATAATAAATATAGGCGTTGACCTTTTGGCCAATGGTCGTGTCATACTAAGTAGGGAGAGCACAAACCTGACTCAGCTCTTTATCGGTAGCTGTTTAGACACACACACACACACATACACACAGATTTGTGTCGTTATATTCATGGGGACCTGTCATTGACATAATGCGTTCCCTACCCCCTAACCCCAACCCTAACACGGTAAGTCTTAACCCTCAAACAGCCCTCTAAATTTGTGGGGTTACGCTTTCCGATACAGATAATAACCAAGAACTTAATCATTTATCCCCAGACAGCCACAGGCCTCTCTGTTCCCTGATCTATGCGGCTACCTATAATAGACTCATGTGACTGGCACTAGGCCCACCAAAATGGCACCACGCCCAGGCTGGGCTGAATCCGGGGTACGAGCCCAGTTCTCCCACTTGGGGGAGCAGGCTCATCCAGGTCAGCCACCAGGCCATTCAAACATTATTTTAACTATATCTCCTAACCTGTTCTTCTTAAATTTCCTGGTAAACAAGGTGGCCGACCTGGACTGACCCACTTGGTGCCTGACATTGTCGGAGCCAGGTGGCAGCCCGATCCCTGGTCCATGCGATCACCTGCAAAGTGGTCGTGAAAACCAAAAAGGCAACACGCCTGGATGCGTTTGCAGGTTGCTTGGGCTGGTATTCAAATCCTGGTCTCCCACACAGGGAGGTGAGTCCAAAGAGTGATGAGGAACAATCATTAATGATACTTATTCCCCACTCCCATGCCCACCCATCCCATCCCCACGGGGTGTTTAAAGCTCTTAGCCAGTGCAACAGAATCCCAGAGGGAATGCCGAACCCTAACCCTCAAACAGCCCTTGAACTTTGTGGCCTCTCAAATCTGGTTGGACCCCACAAATACGTTTAAACAAGCCCACAAACACAGTGTACACGTAATGTGTGTGCGTCTGTGTATGGTGAGGGGGAGCCACTGGAATAGCAGGCTTCCTCATTTGCCATATTGTTCAGAAGAAGGTACTTAAAACCAGATGGATCTCTCTTTCTCAGACACACACACACACACACGCACACAAACTCGTACACACTCTCACACACAGATGCATGCACACGCTGTCTTTTTACAAATTGTGCATGCATATTTATAAGGTGAATCACTGAATTATTGAAGGGTTTGAAATGGAGCCAATAAAGGTGCAGCATTATGCATGTGTGTGTGTGCATATATGTATATGTGAGATTGTGTGTATAAAAAGCGAATGAGCAAAAAAAAAAAATCACGACATGCATACCTCTGGAGGTATTGATGGCGTTACCCGGTACACGCATGGACACACGCACACACTGCGACCTACACGTACTGTCTTTTGTACTGTATGAGAACCTTTTCAGTAATTCAGTAGCTCGTTGTTTTTAAACACTTGAGTCGAACTTTTTAAAAATTAATGTTTTTTCTGACTCATGTACTCAGAGGCCGTGTTCATAAAGTTTAGCGTGCATTGGAAAAACTTGTTAAATGAAAGTGGAAAGTTATCCTCTTATCCTTCTGGACTCATGAGGAAAGGTACTGATAACTGTACTTTGGACCATTACTGCATGTATTGTCAAATGAAAAGTCTTTTTCAGATCTAAAATCATTGATTGGCCCTAAGGTAACCGGTGTCTGCTTTAGGCTTTGTAAATGCAGATGTGTATGGGATAGTGCCTCTCCCCTGTTCACACATACAAACTCAAAGTAGCAGGCTTTTTGCACAAGCTTTCAACTTACAGCGTGGTTGTCACTGTGGCTATCCCTTGAGGTCGAGGACGCGTGGTCTTTGTTCCATTGATGTTTTTCTGGGCTCTCAAATGGCTTATGGGTCCACTTTTGGCTCTGAAAGTTCTTTCGCATTCAGGACAGGTAGTTCCAGACAGCAGACTATTAATGCCTCTCTTTCCATTATCTGCTTTTTTCCTTCTAATTCTGCACATCTGTTGGCTTTGAAAGTTCATTCTCTTCTTTCTCGGATGATGGTTCACTGGCGATTCCTGCCCTTTGTGCTGGTTTCCTAGTTGCTGATGAAGACTTCTTTCAGCAGATGTTTGTCTGTCATGAAAAAAACGATGGCCACTCCATCTTAGTTGGTTTTGATTATAATGCTTGTTCTTGCTTCATTCAGGAAGCGGACGTTGGTTCTTCTGTCTTCCCAGCTAATATTTAAGATGCTTCAAAGACAGCCGTGACGGCACTTTTCATGTTCCTGCAGATGCTGTCAGTATCTTGTCCAGGTTTCTGATACATAGGATTGCTGGGGTCACCATTGTTTTGTGTGCCATCATTTTGGTGTCTGTTCAGATGTCTCAATCTTGAAAGACTCTTGGAAACTTTAAGATGATACTGAAACTCATTAAAGTCGACACTGGGGGGGTCCATGGCTTCCAGGGTCGTCTCACTAAGTTGAACTGATGGTTCTATCAGATTTGTCTCAGTCAATGACAGTTGGTAGATGACCTAAGTCTTCTTGGCACGGATAGTAAGCCTAAGCTTACTTCCCGGTCGAAGGAAGTCATGATGTGTTGTAGATGGCTATCTGTGAAAGCTGCAACACTTTTGTCATTTGTGTATTGGAGCTCGATGAGGAAAATCGTAGCTGTCTTGTTTATATCTTGAGGCAGGCAAGATTGAAAAGTCTGCTGCTGTCTGTTCTGTAGACATTTTTTGTTTTGGCCCCTAGAAGCCCCTTAAAATAGTGTAGGTCATGTATGTGTTTTTGCACGGGTAAGAAGCTAATCAGACTGAAAATGACTGAATACTGCAGACACTGTTTTGACATGTTGCTTTAGGCACTGGTGTGAAGATAAAATACAATCCAGGAAGGACACTTTGAGCGATACGCTGATAATTTAAATGCTCATTAGACACCAGAACACTTCCCAGTAGTTTAGAATAATAGATATTTAACAGCTCTATAAAGTTATCACAGCAGCAATGATTCCGTCTTCTTTTTTGACAGTTGCAAACTAAATCGTAGCAGTACCTTGTCCATGGTACAAAATAACTTGCCCCGAGAGGGTGCTTACACATGTGGCCAGATGTTGTTATGTTGCTCTGGAGAAAAAGTTGAGCCGGGTTCAGCAGCCAGCCACCACATTAAATCATTAAAATGAATGATCAGGCTGCATAGCTTGAACAAGTTTGGCTTTCCTTTTATTTCTGCATTAGAATCCCGAATTGAAGAGTCTACGGTTTCTACGTGTCTTTGGTTAATGTGTGTGTTCATCTCGATTGAAAGAGAGGGAAAGCCGACGGCGAAGACACAGCATAACCTGTTTTTTCTTAATAAAGTATAATGGTTAATAGGAGACTAGGTCATAACATAAGTGCTGATCTGATCTTTCCTTTTACAGTTATTAGGTGGTGTAAGTGGTCACATGACCTGACCAGCCACCCCAGACCAGCAGTCCTATTCTTAGAATTTTAATGAATACAGCCCAGTTTTACATCTTCATATGAATCAGCAGCCGCTCAGACTCTTTTCACTATTAACACCCTGTGGTAGTCACTCTGTGTTAACTTGAGAGCGCACAAAAATATGACTTACTCATTTAAATGCTACTGACAACAAACCACATCAATCCGATTTACATTTTTAGATGACAGACGTTCGCAACTTTCTGCCTCTGAAGACTGCGAGCTGCACACTTGTGTACACCCCAGCGGTTGTGAGACAGCACAGCCTGTACGTTTTGATGAAAAATGAACTGAATTCAGAGTCATTAGTACAGTATGTGGGCTGTTCAAAAATCCACATACTGTATGATTCTTTAGCCGGGGGCTTAAATTAAAGCCCTCTTTACACTGGTAATCACACTCAAAAGGCCTCCGCAGAGCACGGCCATATTTCATCCTGATCTCGTCTGTCTTCTTCCATCGTCTCTACAACATATCATCTTTCCCCAGAGGTGCCCACTGTTAGTTTTTCCCCTTCAATAAAGAACATGTGTGAAGCACTTACATACAAGCTAAATGGACGGGATGTTGTGCTGCACTCAGTGGTTGCCATGACATTCGCAGCATCCAGCGACTGAACTGAAAGCACCAAAGATTTCTTTTGTCGTGTACAGTGCACAGAAGGATCCCGAGGCTCAGGGTTCTCCTCACAGATCGGTTCTCAGGGATGTCACTGACCATTTCAAAAGAGAGCGTTTAGCAAAGGCTAAAGGTAAAGGAGACAGACATGTAATTTCATTAGTTTTGATGATTCATGATTTAACTTTAGTTGACCTTGTTGTAAGATTTTACTCATTCATTCAATCATAAGTGGGTTTGTAAAGAACTTTGAACTGTCTCTGTGTGATATGGTGCTATATAAATATATAAATAAAGTTTAAAGTGAATGGAATTTTTACACTTAATTAACATCATATAATAGTCTTTAATTTATCTTACGGTTTATAATGGTTAACATTCAGTTTTTCTGATTGCTAATTAATAAATCAATTATATAAATTTGGTCTGTTTGTCAGTTTTCTACCAAGGAAAAGGGCTCAAGATCAGTCGTGCAGCAACGCTGAATTACTTAAATTAATTATAAATTTCCTGATGGTGTCTCCTTGTGGTGGTCTTTAGCTAAAACTGGGAGTCGGCTCCATTCAACTCGACTCCACAGCAGATAGTACTTAGTCAATGAAGGCGAAGCTGATCGTCATGGTAATGCTATTTTCACAGCTGGAAAACACACACACACACTCAGGAGCTTTGATTTGGTCTTGAGAAGCTGCAGCCTTTACTCACGGACGAACTCAAACTTAAACTGTACATTTACTGCCAGGCTGAGAATTTTGCTGCTCATTTTTTCCTCTGCACAGTGCGCACTCACTGTCACTCTCTTCCACTCATTATCTCACACTCGTTCAACTGTTACACACTCATAGCTACGCTACACTGATCAATCAGTAGTCTGCAGTTTTTGCCAGTTCAACTTTGTCATCGGGGCTAAACCAAAATATTCTCAAAACAGGGCAGAGACATTTTTATTTTTTACTAGTTTGTCCTATAACTTTCTCCCCCTGATTCCATGCTGCGCTGCCTCTTGTGGCGTGTTCTGTGCACTGCAACACATCACGTCAACACAGCATATCTATATCGGTATGATAGATACGACAGAATCTATGATGTTGACCATGTTGAACATTGCGTCATTGGGGATTTTTTAATACCCTGATATACTGCAATACCTTCATACTGCTTAAGCCTACTGCTTGCAAAATAATTTCAAACAGCTAACAAAACAGTTGCATCAGCAGAGATCTGACGAGCTTCTTCAAACCAGATTAGAGTCCTGTTCTGTTTACTTGGGAAGTCAAAGCTGGGTAACAGACTGTACAGGCATTAGCTGTTAGCCAGCTAGACCAGTGATTTGTGTGGTTTCATAGAGTATGTGTTTGTGTCTCGGGCTGACTTCAGGCTGACTGCTTTCCTCTCTGCCTCTTTTCTTCTTGTCTCCCTGCGTTCACTGATAGTTGAGTCATACAACGCCGGGATGAGCACGAACATACGGGTTGTTTAAGTTGAAACATTTTCATTGTACATGGATGCCCCTTCGCCCTCGATCACACTGAGTGAATTCACATCCACTGGAGACGTTCCATTGAGATGGATGCAATCCTGCTGCTACAACCGAGAGCGGTGACACTGTCATGCACTTTACTGAACATGCGTGCATTGTCACAACCGTAACTACCACCCTTCACTTTTGGAGATACAGTCTGACTTGTGAGGAAGGTGATCTGGCATCATGCTGATAGCCGAGTTAGCCTAAGAAGAGTCAGGCTTGTGTTGTGGTGGGTGCTGCTTATATGATAAATACTAAACATACTTAATTTAACCTGAAACATGATCTTTTCCTAAACCTAACCAAGTAGTTTTGTTAATCAAACTTAGCCAAGTCGTTTCACTACTCAGACTGCAACCGTTTCACTGCATTAATCACGTAAATAGAGTTTCTGACAGCAACTCATTAAGTCGCTAAAGGGTACCTTGTGCATCAGTATGAGACGCTGATGGGCGTGACAAAGCGGTGTCAGTAGTTGTTGAGCTGGGATTAAACCGTGTTACAGAGGCATGCATAAACACCCCATCCGTCTGAGTTTCTTGTCCAGAGTCCTTTACATCTGTAAAAGGCCGTTGTAGTCAACCGACAAAGTCTAGAATGTCACAACACTTGAACACACTGGTCCTACAAAGTGAATAATACATGTAAATTGTTTCACTTTGCACCTTTAAACTAACTCTAGTGTGTAAAATGACATAACAGGTTACACAGTCGTAGAGCTGTAAATGTTTCATAACCTCACAGTGGGATGAGACTGACAGGTTGTTTGAAGAGCTGCAGAGTTAAAGGAAACAGACATTTTGACTTATCATAGTAGCAGAAGTAACGGCGTTAATAATAACATTAACGACAGCTCCGTTCAAAACCATGACAGGGCGACAGTGAGCTGGCACGCACGATACCAGGACCCTGAAACTGAAGCAGCTAAATGGAACTCAGCAATTATTGATTTTAAGTTTTTTAACTCCTTTCTTTTTTTCTGCTGTGGGGAAGCCTCGTGTTTCAGACAGCAAAATGTGATACTGTTGAGCTTTGGCTTAATTTTAAAATACAAACATGGTGTGAAATGGTTACTTCCAGCTCCCTGGCTCTTTTGAATGGACTTTATTGGCACTGTCAACCGGGACAAGTGGCTGGTTCTTGTGTTTTATGATCGAAGCTCATTCACAGATCTTTCCCGACTGGGTTGCGTTTGTCATTTGGTCTATTATCTCTGCCCAGACGTCTTGCTTGGCTCCACCTTCCCTCACTAGACGTTTAAAAGTGCATTATGTAATTTATGACCGCTATCAACAGTTACCAGCTGCTAGCCAAGTACAGCAGCATCCACAGGTCTGTGTGAGATAAAATAGGTTGTTTGCTTTTATTGGCTTAAGAATGAAATGTGATGTAACGCTGGTGACTCGCTTTTAACGCCCACCATTTTCCATCTTAAAAAAGTTTTCTGAGGGTGTGTGTGAGTGTATTCCTGCATCTGAATATTGATTGTAGCCCCTGCAGATATATTAGGGTAATTTTATGCGACACTGAAATCTCACTCAGTGCACCTTGAACAGCTACATACATTTTAAAAATCATATTGCAGCAGGCAGAAATGAAAATCCATAGCGCTAATATCACAGGTCCCATATTGATTGGGATTGTTTCTTAGCTTCTTGTACTTTCAGAGCGGTGCCTGCTAAACGAATCCCTGCTGTTTTATGTGAGGAAACAAATTCTGAAATATTAGCAGGATAATGCGAGTCGACAGATCCGGGAGAGACGTGAGCAGAGATCAGCATGAGAAACCGAGAACAAGACTATAAACACTTTGGGGAATGAAGCCCCGGCTGTCTGTTCTGGATAAGTGAGAGCCTTGTTCCATGTTTATAAGTTCAGACTAAAGTGATCAAAGAGTAACAGGTGGACTCTTAAATTGAAATTGGCCTTTTGATAAGCAGCTGAATAACAATGAGGGGAAACCAGCTTAGCACATCATGCACACCTCCCAGCTGGGACGACTTAATCATTTGAACTCTTGGTTAATGTTGTGACTCAAGTGTTCATAATAATAAGCATGGCACTTGATGCTAATATCTGTATTTATAATGAGTCTAATGAGGTTATTTTTAAAAACGTGTAATGAAATTTATGTAGATGTATGATAAAATTGTTCTATGGGTTAATTTTCATTATGAGTGGTGGAAGAATCAAATGAATACCACAATATAGCACGTACAGAATATTACAAGTAAAAGCCCTCCACTTAGTGGTCCAGTGTGTCAGATTTATGGGGATTTATTGTCAGAATATGGCATAAATGGAATATAAAAGGTTTCATTAGTGTACAGTCACCTGAAAATATGAATCATAGAGTTTAAGTTGTCTGAGAATGAACCATTTGTATCTACAGAGGGCACGTGTCCTCATCCACAGAGGCCCCGCCATATTTCTACAGAACCAACAAACCAAACACTGGCATTAGAGAGGGCAAGACTCCCTAAAAACTTTATTAACCAGGGGGCATTGCTGCACCTGCTGCGTGTTGCCTGATGCATGTTGTTGTTGGTCGTGTGGTCCGTTTCTGGCTAAGGTAGCGAAACTGTACCCCTAAAAAGTTGTTTATTAACCTAATCTTTGCCTAAATACCAAGATTAATCTTACAAGAAACCTTCCTCCTAACTGTAACTTCAAGTAGAGACGATCTTTTGCAAACTGCCATCAAAAACCAAATATATAAATTGTAGGGAAACATGAATAGTATTTTCTGCCTGTCTGCATGCATTAAACAAACTGATCTCACATTATATGCGTGCACTCAGGACATGGCTGAGAATATCACGGAGCTTGCCAAGGAGTACATTATTACGTCCTGCAAAACAACACCCAGCAGCATTGCAGCATAGTTTCTCCTCAACATTTGGAAGGGTAGGGTGAGGCAAGTTGATTGCAATCTCCAACTTCACCCCTAGATGCCCTTAAATCTGAAACACTGGTCCTTTAAACATTCAGTAACAGTTTTCTCAGCCTCCAGATTTATGTATCGTTACCTTTGAAGTGGAAAACTAACCTGTTGGTACGCAGTTGCTTATTTACACATACAGGAGTTTTGAGTTTTGTTTCTGACCATGTACCAAGTCCACTATTCTCTGTTTTGTTGCTCTGTTTTGGTTTCTACCGGCTCCTGGGGGAAATATCTCACTCTTTAGCTCCTAAATGCTGCCTTATATTCACCACTCGCTAACTTTGTCTGCTGACTGGTGCTGATTTTAAAAATCCTGAAATCAAATTTTATTTATTGAGCCAAAATCAGAAATCATAATTAGTTCCACACACCCCAACACACACGAAAGAAAAAACTGATTACAGCCACTTTAAGTAAATGTACAGAAACATTTTCAAAAAAAGTATGTTATTGTGCAGCAGATGGTCCCTTTTAGTATTATACTGTTACAGTTTTGGATTAAGGTTGAAAATCTTATCTGCAGCAATTAAGTAAGTGTAGCTGTCGGATAAATGTGGCAGAGAAAAAACTATAACAACTAGAATTAGAAAAAAGAAGCAGAAAATGGAAATACTCAAGTACAAGTACCTAAAAATACTGCTTACATACACTACTTGAGTAAATATATTTAATCAGTTAAACTATTTACTATACAATTATTTTGAGTAAATTATTTAAGTAAATGTTCATATTACTGTTTGAGCTGGGATATGTATTTTAAAAGGTCACCATTTGAATAGTTATAGACTAAATCATACAAATTGAATTTATCTGTGAAAATGTGTGATCTGCTTACAAATGAACAAGAACAAAGACGACAACTACTTCCATATTCAAATGTTTATCTCTTCAGATTATCAACCAAAACTGTCAAAAACAAAACAAAAGCTTTACTCTTCCATATGCACAGGATCAGTCACTTTCCTCCTAACATACAGGTGTTAATGATGCTCCTGCAGACAATAAATAGAACAGCAGTCACAGGCTTGACATTGCAGATGCGTGTGGTAAATGTAACAATGGGGCAGCTGTAGCACAGCTGGTATAATGGTTTTAGCCATTAAACGCAAAAACACAGGTTGGACGAGGTCTGCTTCCTGTTTTTGACTGAACCTCAGTGACTCAGAATTTATGTGTTTATACGGAACAAAACATACTATCAATAATATAATAGTTGGATAGGATGTTTACCCAGGAAGCACTGATTTAAAAGTTTTTTTTTTATGTCTTGATTACATTTAACAACGGTTTTAACAGCACTGGACCCAGACATCTAAAAAAAAGAAACTTTTTAGCCACATTAAAAGTTTTATCTTAGATGTCTAGACATCTTTCACCCTGCAAGTAAACAAATCAATTCAGTGCACATTCTCTTGAGCTTATTTGCCTATAATCTGTACCAATAACACATTTCTCAGGACAGGAGGAGATGAGAATGAAGATGATAAAGTATTGAAAGAAAAAATACAGGCAGGATGTTTTTCATGTATTATTGATAGCTCCTTCACCTCTGATTGCTCTATTCATGTGAGAAAGATTAAACAGATTTACTAATTGTTATAGTCCGTATTCATTAGGTTTCTTTCTCTTATAGACTCACAGATAGTGTCGTTTACTGCAGTAGTGGAGTCCTCGCTGTGACAGAGCGTGCTGCAGCGCAGCTGCACATAAACTGCAGGGGGACATGAAGGCAGAGAACAGGTGGCGTTTAAATGCCTTGTATTTACAAAATGAGGATTTCAGGATTTATAAGGAGAGAGAGGGACAGAGAGAGTGTGTGTGTACAGTATAAATGTGTTTTGGCTGAAAATGCAGCCACAGCTGAACCTGAAGGCAGGTCAGGGAGCATCTAAAGCCACTGTGAGGGACTGGACGAAAAATACTGGTGTGGGGGCAGAGCCTCTGCAGTGTTATTAATATTTTCTATGGGCTCCTTCTCTTGACTTAGCAAAAATGACGTTGGTGCAACTGGTTGGCAAAACATAAAAAACTGAGATGGTGTCATAAAATATAAACAGTATTGGTGGAATAATTTTCACAGTAGCCGCCAATATGCACATTAGAAGTGGAATTTGCAATTTTCAAATTTATGGAAAATATAACAAAGCATGAATATTTGAGCCTAATTCTTATTTTAGAGTAAATAGCTACTAAATAAAAGGCTAAATTTGAATTATGCCGTAGGCAAAATTTATGTAACACACTCAAGTTTTTAAAAACGTAATGGTGAGACTCTCCTCCTAAAACATACAGCAGCATCAGTCATCACAACATGCAGTACAGTACAGTCAGACAAAGTTAAACTCTACTGGGAGTAGAAATAATAATAATGGGAACAAAGGAGTAAGGACCTGGGAGACACGTTTGTTTCCTGTTTACAGCCGAAAGTTAATGTTGTACTTTTTAAAGCATGACCGTGATCGTTACATAACCTTAACTATGTTTTCATTATTGTAATGGTGATGACTAAGGTCCCCTAACCTCAATCCCAGAAGCCATCAGCTATTGTCTGATGACAGTTTACCCTCTGGGGGGCAGTGGATAATGCTTCAGGGATTCCAATGTAGCCACCCAGATAACAGATATCTGAATGACAACTTCACTGCTCACCTTTCACTCCGCTCCGCTGCCTTCACCATCACTCTCTGCCATTCGCTCTCTCACTCACTACACACACAAAACGGAGCTACGCTACTCTTATAACAGAGGATATGAAGGGAATGTGTTCTGTCCTGGTTTTGCAGGCTGACATTTTTGAGTGAATAAGAAATTGTGGGCGCTATTGATGGTAGTTCGACTATTTAAAAATGCCACGTTTGTGCAGGACGTCCTGTGTCACATGACCAATGGTCTGCAGTGTTTTTACCTTTTAGTATCGGCTCAGTTTGCTTGGAAACTCGATCAAGATCATACCAAAAGGAGTGCAAGGTGTAATGTAAAACTGAAAAATAAGCAAGTCAAATTGAGCCGAAAATGGGACTTTAGGTCCAGGTGACATCTTTGCTAATTTCTATCAACAGGTATTTGCAAATTACTGGTGATAAATAGAGGAAAAAAAATCTAATATAAAGCTAAATTGCATTGCATTTCAGCCAATGCGTTCCATCTCTTTTGCTCTCCCCATGGACCGTTTATCAACGCCCCGCTCAAATGTGATCTGTCAATACTACTTGGACAACGATGGACACACAGTAACAAGAACACGAGATGAACCCAACCTTAATGAAGTAGCAATATTAACCCAAACTATGATCTTTAGGGATAGGGTGAGAAGCTCAGTCATCCGTGAGGGACTCGGAGCAGAGCCGCTGCTTCTTTGCGTAGAAAGGAGCCAGCTGAGGTGGTTTGGTCATCTCGTAAGGACCCCACCTGGTCGCCTCCCTAGGGAGGTTTTCCAGGCACGTTCAGCTGGGAGGAGGCTACGGGGCAGACAGAGGACTATGTGGAGAGATTATATCTCCACCCTGGCCTGGGAACGCCTCGGGATCCCCCCAGTCGGAGCTGGTTTATGTAGTCAGGGAAACGGATGCTGGAACCGTTACCTCCGCGACCCGACTTCAGATAAGCGGTTGTAGATGGATGGATGATATTATCCAGTTCTTTTTGTGTCACAACCTAATCAACCCTCAACCGTAGCACTGTCACATCATAAAAAGAGAATTATTTTTCAATAGTGCTTTTTAAAAGTTTTGGAAGGCACAGACAAATGATGTCTAATGGAGGCGTCAGGTTACAAAATGCTTGTATGTGTGATGCTCTACGGAGGCACGGACAAATGACATACTTTATTGTTTAATTCGGAGCACTTGATGACTCTGTGTGATGGTGCAGACTAAAGTGAAGGGGAGACAGTGACTGCTGACAAGATAACATTTAATCAATAAAATCCATAATTCATAAATATTAATATTCTGTGTGTGTCATAGCTGTATTGGTCCTATTAGCTAGTTGATTGTGATGAGAAAAATTAAGCCCTGAAACAGTGACAGGATTATTTTACTGTGTGCACACTAAAACCCACCATGTGTGACTATTCGATTCAGTTTTTTTTTTTTTTTTTTTTTTTTTCCAATATTTCATCTTGCAAAGGACAGCCTGTTCTCATTCCCTGGTCATCACATAGCGACGCTTTGTCACACCCCTCAGCATTTCATACAGACTCTCAAGGTACCCTTTACTGTCTGTATGAGACGCACCAGGCTTTCAGTGGCTTCAATGTAATTCGTGTCAGGCGATGAAGACGCCGGCATATGACGACCTCAGATGAGAACTGGTTGCAAAGGGAGGTTGAAATATATAAATTCGAGTTGGGTAAAAATCAATCACCCTCTCCTGCTTTCTCAAAAAACCTCAGACTACCCTCCCTTCAGCAACAAGAAAAGCCACATTACTCTCCCTCTTTCTTACCCCCCCCCCCAGAATAATTTTGGTACAGTCCGTGGGAGGACAAATGATAAGTTACCCTGTGAGAACAAAGAGCAAAGAGAAACTTAAAAGGTGGAATATCTGATGCGCTCACTGGAGATCATTTTTTCAGATTGACTTTTTTTTTGCTTTTGCTACTTTTGAGCTTTGTAGAAATGGTTTCTGCACATTTACTGAAAATAAAAAGCAGAAAATCCAAAGCAGCTTTCCTCACCGTATCTATCAAAATGTGACCGTGCCTCTATGAGTCATGCCGCCACCGCAGCCGCAGCGTGAACAGCGTCTCATGGACAAACAGCTGGCCGGTAAAGATTCCCCCACAGAGGCTTTTAACACACACACATGATGTTCAAGGCTGCTTGCAAATGTGAAAAAGTTGCCAAGATGTTTCTAACAATCGGAGAGGGAGGAAAAATTCTCTGAGGTAGCTTCCTGCCTCCTCCGTGCCCTCCTCTCTATGTCTTCTGTCATGTTTCCACTGCTGCTACAAGTCATTACAGCCATGCAGTGTTCCTATTATGTTTGTCTATTAAATCAGTAAAGGGTGTGTGTCTGTCTCGCCGTTTCTTTCACATCTAATCGGAACACCAGCCTGCTTCCTCCATTAGAGATACAGTATGTCAAAGGAGCCTCTGGGCCTGGTGGGTAACTGTGTGTGTGTGTGTGTGTGTGTGTGTGTGTTACGGTGTGTGTTGTGCTGTTAAGAGTTTAGCCATGAGTCCTGTCAAAACCTTGAGTAAACACACACAGAAGCTCATTTGCAGAGGACGCTCGACAACGAGAAGACAAGACAAACAAGGCGTGAAACAGAAAAAGACGTTTGCAGTACAACTGTTCGGTGTGTGTGTGTGGATCCTTTGTGTTTGTGTGTCTCCTCTGTGTTCTGGCCTTATTTAGGCTCATTTACAGTAAATAGATGAGTTAGAAATTCTGTTTATCTGGTGTCAGGGGGGGCGGAGGGGGTGGTTGGAGACGTGGGAAAGACGGAGAGGAGAGGCAGAGCTGCTCCTTGCATACAATGATCTATTTATCAATTCCCCATCCTGTTCCTCTCCTCTCCACCCATTCTCTTCCTCTCCTCCTCCTATTTCTCCTCCTCTCTTGACTGGCCTACTTGCTTATCCTCTTCAGAGCACTTTAAATTCAACTTAACAACACTTTTTTTTTTTTGGCTGCTGTGTTGTTCCTCTCCCCTTTTTTTTTCTCCTCCCTTCATTTAATTTCTGTTTCGATTGCTCATCTTCCCTGGTACAAATAAGATACAGTAGAGACAATTGGCTGCCTCTATCTCATTCCCGTTATTACTCCATCCAAACGTGTGTGTGTGTGTGTAAATGTGTTTGTGTGCGCAGTTTGTTTCAGAAAGACGGCAAGAAAGAAGCAATGAGGACAATACAGAGGGCCGTAATAACCGTGGAGTTGTTGTTCTCAACAGTGCACTGCTGCAATGCTTTAATTAATGTCTAAATATAGAGTCTTAAAGAAATGCTTAGAGGCTGATTTGAAGAAATACATGCCAATTTCCTGTAGGCATATTGCTTAATTAAAAATGTTATTTTCTGAATTTAAGATTATGTCAGTCTGTAAAATTGAACCAGAAACAGCCAGAGAGAGAAAGTGAGGAAGGGGAAGACAGAAACAGAGCAGAGCGTCTCATCTAAAGTCTGAACTTTTGGGAAGATGTTTAAACAAGACTAAAGGCTTTATGTTAAACATTAGATATGGATACAGACAGAGACTTCTGTCCAGACGCTGCGTGCATTTTATCGATATCGTTGCGCATTTCCTGAAAGCTTATGTATAGCAATGAAACAGCAGTGCGTCATGAGTACAGTGTAGCAGTGAAGCCAATAGTTCAAGTGAGACTTGACCAAAAGGACAAAGACGTTTTAAAAGTCCAACAATACTGGAAATAACGTTCGTCGTCAGTTAGGTAGTGAACAAAATTCTGTCTTTGTGTCATGATGTATTTAATGGCTGCTCGGGCCACTTTTTTCCTGGGGGCCCACTTTTTAAAAATGAAAAACCATTGCGACCAAAAGTCACAGCAGGCCTTATCAATAAATTCTGTGAAGAGTTGATTCATATATGAACGTTCCTGACCATCTTTTCTGCTATTTTGTCTTCACCTTATATTATCCTGTTTATTGAAAACATATACACGTGTGAAAACTTTAGAAATAACAAATAAATTCATATAGGCTGAATTAAGAGCCCATCTCATTGTTTTTATTTCCTCCTCTCAGGAAAACCTCCATTGTCTTTTATTTATTTGGGGACCCAAGTAAAATCTCCTGTGACCCACCTGTGGGTCCCAACCCAGACTTTGGGAATGACTGGCCTACTGCCTCTGCTTTCGTTTCTTTCTCAGGAGTAAGGTTATTACAACCTCCTCCAAAGTCACCATATTTGTTGTTGACAGAAACTCTTTTGCCTCCGAGCAGCGCCCTCTAGTCGATGAATGGCTTGGCAACTTCAAGGACACATGGAAATATATCGGCAGTGACAGTTACATCATTTGAAACAGATGCATCTGTTTTCAAAGGGGCCATAAATGAGCTAGCTTTGTGAGGCTGTTCCTAAACATATAATACACAACATTTTCCTTAAAAACAATATATAGGCTCATAATAAAGATAATCCCCTTCAATCATCACTTATGACTGACATGTTTGGTGGAGGTTGTATCTTAAGACACTGTCCTCTGCCTGTATTTCCATACTTTTCTCATTATTTTGCTGTGCTGGAGACATTTGACCAACCCAAAACGTTGGTGTTTGACGTCCTGGTATCTTTCTGGTGTGTTTACGAACAGCTCAGACAAATCCCACTGATTCTACCTTTAAACACAGTGAAGTTTTGACCTAAATGCTAACATCAGCATGCTAACATGCTCACAATGCTGATGTTTAGTAGGTATAATGTTTCCTGAAGTTACCATCTTTACTTAGCGAGATAGGATGCTAAGCTAAGACGAGGAAGTTGTTCACATGCTAACACACTAAGTACTAAATACAGCAGAGTTTGATGGGAAAGTCATTAGTGTTGCAGGGGTTTGGTCATAAACCAAACTTGACAAAATGATATTTTAATTTAATCATCCCACGTTAGCTAAAAGATAGATAAACAATTTTTACAGCTTATCCAAAGGGATGGCATGAGAGCCAAATTTCACGGCAATCCATTCAATAGTTGTCAGGACATTTCCTTAAAAATCCAAAGTGTTAACATGTTGGTAGGGCATTCAAAACAACTATATTTTAGTGGTCACTGGTTTCTAAAAAGTAGTCAACTACTAAACCTGTCATGGGAGATGCGTCATATTTTTTTCACCCAATAACAATGATCAATTCTTGTCAAAAAGGTCTCAAACACAACCAGCAAAAGGAAAACAAATGTAGGTGGGACCAACCTCGGGTTAGAGGAAATAGCATGGCAGGAATTTCACCCAGTTTGTCCTCATGTCTCTCAAAAATTATCTGCCCTGCAGCCACAGTGGCCTTGATACACTGTCTGTACTGGCACAGGTGATTTCACTGTTTTCTCCTCTGCCGCTTTACTGTCAATACTATTTTTAGACACTGATGTCTTTTGTTGAGATTCTGAATTCTTGTTTGGCAAAATCACACTGCACATGTAACCAGGGATGGTTTGATTTTGAGCCTGGTATGAACTGCTGGAAAACCAGGCTGTTCAAAAAATACACAGTTAGACTTAATCAAACTGTTTTATTATTGTTATTATTACTGAGCAAATTTCCATTGAAGTTATATTTCACAGATCATTTACTGGAAACATTATTAAACATAAAAAAGGAAAACAAAAAAGAGATGTAAACTAACACATATGCTATATATCTTTTTCTCACTTTTAGATTTAATCAGACTCATCCTGATGTGCCAACGCGACAAAGCTGTGACCGAGTGAACTTCTGAGACGAGAAGGTTGACTGAGCTGAGGTAAGAAAATTTGATAAACTGCAAAACCAATAAGACAAGAAACAATAGTTGGACGGGCCAGTGGGAGCTCTGGGAGAAATCCCACTGGGCTGGTCTGTCTCTCTGTGGGACTATAATACAAAAACAAGAGTGAGAGATGTGTCGTCGGTCTCACTTTAATTGTGCACCAGCCCACATCCTCCTCCTCCATGATCCTGTTAGTCAGGGTTTTTCAGTCAAAGCCATGAGACAGAAGTCAACTGGGAGAAGATAAGCAAGGTTTGGGTTTGGCTGACTGGATAAAGTTGCATCAGGTGCTTTTTGGTGAAACATGTTCAACTTTTCATAAAGTCGATGCGCTTGTCGGTGTCACGTTTTGTGCACCGGCCCATCACAGTCATTTATTTTATGTTTACACAATTCATTATTAAAAGAGAGGTCAGCTCCATTTTTGTGAATTGTTAAATATTAAAATACCCTCTGCTCCCGGTGGTCTTTCAAGGAGTCTCCATTCTAATTTGTTTGTCTAATTTCTAATTCTAATTTTCTAATTTTCTGATTCACTTTGATCTCCAGGCACAGTCGGCACACACGTCATTTACTCAGTAACACCATTGACTAACCTGTTTTAAAGTGTGAAGTGACGCAGATGTACACGTATTGACTGGCCCGGCACTATAAGCGCTTGTTTTCACCCCACAACAGGAAAGTGGCATAGTTCAGACCACTGAGCAGAATAGATACAGAAGGATATAAACAAAACCTTCAAAAAGTTATGAGTTTATGTGTGAATTATTTAAAGAGTCTGCTTCTATTAAATACATATTTTTAATTAGATAATTTATGAAAGGGATAATGCACTGTGAGCAGGTCATTATTGTGAAATAAAGCCTGACAGGGTGATGCAGGATTTATTCCATGATAATGACCTGCTCTGCTCACTGTACATTATCCTGGTTATTACATGGTTACCTACCAAAATAAATCAATGATTTGACACAAACTACAGAGTCTATAATCAGAACTGCATCCATAGCAACGGTCTGTTATACAGAAATAACAGACCTTAAAATGCTTTAATTGACCAGAGTATTTAACAAAGATGTGAAATAATTAGAAATTATTTATTGTCGGGGACGACTTCATGTTTTCCAGAAGTTGGAGAGGACTCGTCCCCTCTGTCCTCTCTGGGATCCGCAGCGTCCGTGATGGTTAAGATCATTGACAAGTTAGTAGTTAGCATTAAACAGAAAATCAAATGATCCCTAATGCCTAAGTTAAATTCCTTATTTCTGCAGACTTGAAAACATTTTCTTTGATGGCCTCGCCGCCCTGCTATTTGGCTTTTGTGCCCTCTAAAAAATTGACAAGTGGCTTTCTCTTTCAAACGATGAAACTCCAGTCCTGATGGGTATGTTCTTTGTAATGAATAAATATGTCACCCTGAGCAACAGTGAGGCTCACTGATGTTTTTAATAGTTTGGGGGCAACAATGAAGCTCTGAGGCTCAGGGGAACAAGATATATCAAGCTTTGGGTACACAAACAATACTTGATAGTCGGATCAACTCATTACTGGTTTTGGTCTTTTCAAGGGATTTGTTGACAATAAAAAAAATATAGAATATCGCCAGATGTATCCTTTAATGAGAGGGAGTAGGGGAAAGTGTTGTCTGTCTGTTGTGATAACCATTTGATCCTCTTGTATCAGGGCGTGTGTGTGTGTGTGTGTGTGTGTGAAAGAGAGAGAGAGAGCGAGAGAGAGAGAGATGACAAATCTGTGTCTCCTCATTTTCTGCCAGAATTGTACATCCTTCCCACAGTGGGTTTTGTTTTTGTATGAACAAACAGTAATCAGAGCAGGAAAACCCAGTGGGGGGGCAGGCAGAGGGAGAGTGGGTGGATTCATTACTGTGTGTGCTGCTGTTTGTGCTTTTTAGAGAGGGAGAGAGAGGGAGGGAGGGGAGAAGAGGGGGGGAGAGATTACACTGAAGGGATAACTGAGAGCTGATTGAAGGCCGTGGCGGGGCCGGAGCATGTGACTGGCTCACGCTGATATTATGGTGTCATCGAGATCATAGTTCATCTCCCGCCAACACCCGTCAATCAGCAAAGCTGCTAAAAAGCATGAGTAGAAGTGTATATTTAGCACCGCCGGCTTCAGCCTGCATTTGCTGAAGAATTTCAAATTCTCCATGCTGGAGAATAAAAATGGTGGATTCTGGCACTTCAGAGTAGAATTTTTGTTCATCATCAAATCTTTCCGGGCAAATCATGAAGCTCATTAAAGATCCCAGGAAAGTCTCAGGGACAAGAAGATGATTAATTCACGCAGTTTAGTAATTTATACTCTTGATTTTGAATTTTTGCCAGACCGGCACAGTCTGTGCAGTTCATCAGGAAAAATACACCCAACGAGTTGGAAGGTCACTTTACTCTGCCCGTTGCTGCTGCTACAATATTTCAGACCGGCCTGGTAAAACGCTTCAGATGACCCTCGTTCTTGGCAAAGGTAACATAAAGCTGTGTCGCCAGGCTGCAACGGTAATTTTTTTAAATAGTTGTCTGTGAAGTCTGTTTCCCCAAAGTCAATTTTTACTCGCCCTTGTACAAATTGTTTCATTAGCAGTTATTAAATAACAAAGACTAAAGTTAATTGCCATCTTTAATCGAGGGCTGCAGCATCTATAAAAGACAGTTTATTAAAGTCCATGGTCTTTAAATATCTTCTGTCAATCCAAAGATATTCAGTTTGATATGATAATAAACAAAGAAAAGTGAAATCTCCATATTTCAGAGCAGCATTTTCTTGCATTTTGCATGACAAATGTACACAATAAAGAAATCACTTGAAAGTGGTTCCCAACCTTTTTTTCTTTGGAGCCCCTCCCTGCTTGTATCTATGAAAAGCTGAGCCCCCCAGCCCGCACATACGTGCCAAAAGAATTAATTCAATCCAAAGCTTTACTGTGAAACATTAACATCTATTATAATTGTTTCCATTGTTAGAACGATTACCTTTGGCAAATGTCTCCTTTCTAGTAAAAGCTTCACATTTTTTCCTTCAACAACCCAACAGAGTAGGCTTAAAGACGCTCTTTATCAAAAGAATAATGATTTATTATCACAGGGCTGAGAGGTCAGAGAGGAGTGGCCTATTAGGTAGAAAAATATGTCATGTTAAATAGCTTTGTATATATATATTTTTTTGACATTTGATTCTAGTTAATGTGGAAATCTAATTTTGACTGACTCAGAGAAGACAAAGTCTCGCTGACTTCCTGTGGGTTTTCGTCCCCACCATCCTATGGGGGGCTCAGATCCCAGGTTTGGAACCAGTAATTTAAAGGATTATATGGCTTGGAGATTACATTATGTGCTATATAGAGCAGGGGAACAAAGGACCCTGGAACATATATATAATGACCCAGTTGTGGTTTACTTGGTCAATTAGGGTGCAATTCAGACAGAGCAAGGCGTTGTGGTAGTCCAAACAGGCTGGGGGGGGGGGGGGGGGGCTGCAGGAGATGCCAGGGTAAAAGAGCAGCCGGCTGAGGCAAAAAAGTTGAAAAAGACTCAACTGTTGAAGAAACGCAACCCAATGTCACACTGCAGTGGTCAATCAAAGCCGGTGATCAGACCGCTTCACTGCCAGCCTGAAATATCTTTAAAGCTGGGCGATACTCAGATGGAGTTCATGGACTAAACGATGATACTCACCGGTGTGTCCTCGCTTGAGTAGTGTCG
This sequence comes from Lutjanus erythropterus, assembly GCF_056507025.1. Lineage (NCBI taxonomy): Eukaryota > Metazoa > Chordata > Actinopteri > Lutjaniformes > Lutjanidae > Lutjanus > Lutjanus erythropterus. The sequence continues at coordinate 8,908,120 of NC_139319.1, forward strand.
CGTGAACCGGCTTCTGCGTCTGCGCCTGGCTTGCAGATGCTGCAAAACAGCGACACCAAGAAGCCTCTTTTGGTTTATGTCCATTTGTTAGACAGAGAGAGGGAGAGAGAGAGAGAGAGCGCAGCTGTGGTCTTGTAGGGTGGAGAGTGAATGAGGAGGGGGCACAGTGGCAGGGAGAAAGCTGGTGCATCAGAGAAACAAAAAATTATTTTCAGATTGTTATACAGCGGTTACTTTCTCAGCACAAATAATCATGTCTGCACACCCCTGTAGCAGCCACTGATTGTGCTCAGGGAAGAGCATCCAGCTGTGTTTTGGTAGTGAGATGCCGACACACACTGAATCTATACTTCATGTTAATGTAGCTGAGTTTTTTTTTTCATGTTTTACGTTTGTCCTTATGCCCTCAGGAAACCTCAGCTGCTGTCACTTGTGTAGCCTGAAGCTATAGTCACTGTAGCGCCAGAAATTAGCTTTTCCATTCAATGCAACTAAAGCTGTCCAAAGATTTCTGGTCTTGGTGTAATGTCCTGACAGGTTCATCTTTGTGTACCTGTGCCCTACAAACTTGCAAGGTCAGCCGATACAAACGCTGCGTTTTGAAAAGTCATAGTTCTACTGTATCTGTGTGTCAAGATCAGCCATGTTCCCACAGTAATTTACCCCGAGGCACTGGAAATCTTTGGAAGAACTCAGTGCATCTCCACTGCAGGAAGCAGGGTCTAAATTAAGTTCCAGGGTCATTATTTTATCCCCCAAAATGTCCCCGCTTGGGGGATAGTAGTTTCCAAAAATACAAGAACCTTGTGGTTGGGGCTCGGAGCGCTGAACATTTCTGATTGGATGAGTACTTGCAGCAGAAATGGCGACCCCCAGTGATATCGTCCGATTGTTGACACCAATAAACAGCTGGCAGAAGCTTAAAAAATTAAAACAAGATTACAAAGAAATTAAGGCCCACATTAACCATTTAACCACCCTGTCTGGTACAATATTCAACTATCACACTGCAAACTGCAGCATTCCTCTCTGCCCAATGTTTATTTATTACCAAGTCAGACCTATGACATCATATCCATTTTTGGGACAGAAGGTTAATGCGACCTTATTGCAGTGGGGAAAAAAGAAGAATTTAAAGGGCATGCATGATGTGATCTAAATGAGCCACTTGGATTTAATACAGTTTGTTTTAACGTAGGACAGAGATCTATGCCTTGCCTTTTTGCATCCCAGAAACACATGTCAAGTTGTCAACAGTATTTTATACTATTGTAATGCTGATTAATCTGAGCATTACTTACTGAATTCAAACTACTTTTGGGACTTGGTTAAAGCAGAAGCACGGGCACATGTTCTTCTGTGAAACTTGGTCCAATTTAATGTCTGTCAAACTGTAGGACAACCGAACACTGACAGCAGATATGATAAACCTTAGTGTTTTACATTATGTCTGCCGATCTTAGCCGTCACTAACACTACATGCAGCACTACAGGCAAAGAAGGCATGTTATGTAGTTCCCATTCTAAATGAAAGAAAATAATTATAAAATAATAACAGGTCATTACCAATAAATTGTGTTTGGTTTGTCCGTTCTGCGCTACTGTAGAAACATGGTGGTGCAACAAGCCAGATTATCTGTGTCCTCTGTGGATATAAAGGGCTCAGTTTAAGAAAACGAAAACACTACCATTCTTATATTTTAAGGTGATTATACAAAAATGAAAACAAACAAATGAATATTATGTTCAATTTCTACCAAATCTTACACACTGTACCTCTAATTTATGCACAAGAGTTTTTAATTCAAGTGTATCAGTGGGTACTCAGTATCCCTAAGCTGGAAACCAAAGGAATATGCAAGCTTTTGTTTTATTTGCTCTGACAGACACACCTGGCAACCCTCCTGTTCAGACAGATTTCCACCGGTCCTTACTCCTGTCGGGCCAATCACGACATTATATTTAATAAAGTGCAGTTTTGCTACGATGAGGGACAGAGGAACGTCACAGATCCAGATTTGAAAAGTCACATGTTAGCGTCGCACCAGGAGCGTGAAACTCACATAAAACTGTGAAACTCAGCAGTGTTGATCAAATATGGATTAAGATTCTGTTACTGCATTGCTTACGTTCGGCTGTAGTTTGAGGACGTTTTTCACCAGGCTGCCATTTTTGAAGGCTGCGCCAACTTGAAAGCATCGCTCAGCACTATGTCAGACATTTTGTTGCTTTTATTGGTTGTAGGTCTGTCTGTAGTGCCTCCAGAGGCATTGTGGAAATCAAACATAAACTCCCAGTCTCCGTTAATACATTTATTTTTCCAGAAATGTGTCCATACCACAGAATATTAAAACTGCTAAGTGCTGAGAGCTGACCCTTTGCTAAGCCGTGACTAGGGCGCTGCAGGCCTGCTAAGCTTTGTGTTTTTGTACATGTTAAAACGGTATGCATTGGGCTCCAAGACAAGCAGTACTCAGTGCTTCATGAGTTTATAGGGTGGTGTCTTTTTGTCATCTTTCAGAAATGTAAAACAATCCATTCCCCACTCTCCACACTCTGTGGGAAATGGATTAAACTTTGTCTTTATCTGCTCTAACGTAAGCTGCAAATGCATTTGCCAAACTCATGCCTTATTCTGAGGGGTTACATCGGGATTTGTTGATGTGGGGGTTTGAGAAAGAGGATGTGGATCGACGACGATGCATCTCTCTTGGTCTTGCTCTCTTAGGTCCAAGCTGGGTTAGCTTAGCTGTTATCCCAGTACTCTTCCTGGGCAGGTTGGGTCCGGTTGATCTAGTTGGGTGTCCGTCTCAAGGTTCGCCGCACTTAATCTAATCCCTTCCTTCCTTTTCCCACATTTCTATTGTCCAACATTTATGTCTTGTATTTCACTCTCCGACCAATGATTGGTGGGACATAGCTTTAGCCTTTGCCTGTTAGCATTAACATTATGTCGTGTATACATCCTTTAAGTAAAGTAAGTATTTCAGACCCTTTTACAGGGTTCTCATTTTAAAATGTGTCAAAAGGAAACCTTAAGCGTTTAAGTTTAAGCATTAGCGTTAGCTCACATTAGCCGGCTGCATCAGCTTACTTCTCTGTAGAATCAAAGACCTCGTGTTTCAATAATTACACCCAATCTTTATGTTAAATCTGACATTTGTTTTTAGTGGAAACAGCATATGTGTAGTGTGAAAACAGAAAGCTTGACAGGTGCAGGGCAGAACTTCTCAAAGGGTCAATTATATTAACTTATTCAGTGATCAGATGATTTGAAATCAAAATGCTGCTGGTTTAACATCTTATCAAAGCTAAGTTCTTGTACAGCTGTTTTGTGTTTAGTAAATGATTTAACAAACTCCAGAGCACAAATTTGTATATTTTCTCTCTTGGGACCTTCCAGGCGCTAAAACTCATAAATAAACAATGTCAATAAAAAAATAAAAAAAAATCCTGACTTGATGACACCTCAAATAAGTCTTTCATGGGGGGAGGAGACGAATGTTCTCACCCTTTCAAAGCAGGACGCCCAGGCTGCTGAAATAACCCGGGAGAAGGGTGAACGTGACACACCAAAACAGCACTGTTTATTTATGATGCTGTACGTGTGTGTGTGTGTGTGTGCATCTGTGTGTATATGTGTGTGTGAGCTGCTGCGGCTATATGGTTCTGTCTGTTTCGGGAAAGGAGGGGGAGAAAAATAGAGAAGGGGGAGCGGGGGTGACAGAGGGAGAAGCTGGTGTGTTTTCAGCTGATCCACTTCCTCCCTGATGTTGGCTCTCATTTGTCTTGGCTGGAAACTGAGTACAAGGATGGAATACTGATGACGGTTACTCTGCACCCCCCCCCACCACCACCACCTCGCTCCTCCTCTCTTTCTACCTCTCTCTCATCTTCACCCCCTCCATTTATCCTCTCTACACATACTCTACATTCTGTCTGCTCAACTGATTTCCTGCCTCCTGTCTCTCTCCCCCCTTTTTACCCTCCTCATCTCGGCTCTCTCCCGATGCAGCTGCACTTCGTCGACCCAAATTTTCCCTTCCACCCCTCCTCTCCTCCTCTCCATCTCTCCATCTGACCTCGCTCTACCTCTCCCGCTGTTCAGTCTATCACTTACCGGCTACATTATCCAGCTCCATTCCTCCTCCCTCTTGCCTTTTTTCGCCCCGCGTTCCTACCAATTCCTCCTCTCATCTCATCTCGCCTTCAGCGCCCCCCCCTTCCATCTCAGCTTGTCTTCTCTGCTTTAGCTTGCTGCTTTCTCTCATTTAGCATCGGGCTCCATGTCCTCCTCGTTCAGTCTGCCTCCCGTCACCTCTCTGTTTCTCCATCTCTTTCCAGCCTGTATGAATTAATTCCTGGTGTATGTGGGTCACGGGGGTGATGAGACGTGAAATCAGAGGTGTGTATATGTGTGTGTTCCTGTGACACAGAGCAAGGGAGGGTGGCCAAGGGAAACGGAAGTAGTGTTACAGGCAGAGGACCAAAAAAAGACACAAGGACAGCTCAGATGTGACGTCCGGCCTGGTCTTAATGTGTACAATGTCCTCAGCTGCAAACACGCTCAGTGGACAAACCGTACACCATCGTCCTTGTAGCTTCAACAACTAAAAAAATGTAGTTAGGTGCTTAAAGTATCAGTGTGGATATCAGAGCTTGTTATCAGCCTTTAATTCTTACTTTTTTAGTTGCTCAGTGGCCATCTTTGCACTAATTCAAGGGACAGCTCATCCCAAAATCAATATATACTTTAGTGTGATTTGCCAATCCCTCCATCCTTCCATCCATCCATCCATCCATCTTCGTCTGCTTATCAAGGTCATAGAGGTAGCAGTTCCAGCTGGGGACCTTGGTCTGCCCCAAGGCCTCCTCCCAACACCTCCTTAGGGAGGCAACCAGGTGGCGTCCTTACAAGATGTCCAAACCACCTCAACTGGCTCCTTTCTATGGAAAGGAGCAGCGGCTCTACTCCAAGTCTCTCACAAATGACTAAGCTTCTCATCTTATCCATAAGGGAAATACCAGCCACCCTGCTGAGAAAACCCCTTTCATCCTCTTGTATCTGCGATCTTGTTCTTTCGGTCATGACCCATTCTTCATGACCATAGGTGAGAGGAGGAATGAAAAGTGACTGGTAGATTGAGAGCTTTGCCCTCTGGCTCAACTCTCTTTTTGTCATCATGGTGCAGTAAAGTAAGCACAATACCGCCCCCGCTGCTCCAGTACTCCAGCCCAGCTCGCACTCCATTGTCCCTTCACTCGAGAACAAGGCCCCAAGATACTTGACCTCCCACACTTGGGGTCAGAACTCATTAGTAGATAATACACAATACACCGGTTCCCTGCCAAGAACCATGGCCTCAGATTTAGAGGTGCTGATCTGCATCCCAGCTGTTTCACTTTTGGCTGCGAACCGATCAAGTGAGTGCTGAAGCTCACAGACTGACGATGCCATCAGGACCACATCATCTGCAAAAAAGTAGTCACGCAATCCTTAGCCATCTGAACCACAACCTTTCCCCTCTATGACTGCACCTTGAGATCCTGTCCATGAATATCACAAATGGGATCAGTGACGAGGCACAGCCCCGATGGAGCCCAGCTCTCACCAGGAAAGAGTCGGCTTTACTCCCGAAAACAAGGACACAGCTCTCACTTTGGGTGTACAGAGGTTGATCGGCCCTGAGCAGCTCTCACCCCTCACCTGCTCGTACACCTTCTCCAGATCGACAAAACACACGTAGATCGTACGGGCATACTCCCAGGACCCCTCCAGGATCCTTGTGAAAGTGAAAAGAGTTGCAGGGTTTTGAAGATACTGGCCTGGACTGCACAATTAATCATTAAAAAAAAAACATGATCTTGATTTACACATTTATGCAATCTCATTTCTGAAGGATGATGACTGACGAGCTCCGAGACGACAAACAAACCACATCACAAAAACCCAGCAGCCAGATCACACAAACCTCAATAAGCAAAGTGCATCACTTTTCTCTTTTTTTATGTTCTGCAGAATTTAAACTAATCACTTTGAATAAGTGTTCTGCAGTAAAAGAATAAGAGAGATTTGCTGTATTTCTTTGTGACAGGAGACTTTTCATTTGAAGGCCAGCAAGCGTCTCAGACATGCTTTTTGTTACTTAAGACTCAGAGTGCGACAAATATTTTTGTTCAAGAAATAAAGAATTGTGTGAGAGAGTCAGTTCTCGAGGACTTCTTGGGTAGAAAAAACGTGATTCACATGTAGCAAAAAAGTGTGCAGCCCTATTTGTCTACCTTCACTCTAATATAACAGAAATAGTTGGAACTCGAGCAATGCCTCTTTCCAGGAATCATGACCGTGTTACTCCATAGACTTTGTTGTAAGCAGTTTCATATAGGAACTGTTTTCTTTCTACCAAACTACACCTGCTGATTGAATCACAGCCCTTGTCCTTGTGACATCATGGAATGTAACATTAGCACTGCTGAGCTAGCTAGCATGGTAATACGGTCAGTCGGTGCACTTCAGTAGAGAGACAGAAAATAGGTAACTTTCTTTTGGTGCCTTGAGCACCATAGTCTGACTGGCATTTAGTTCCATTATATTGGAGAGACGGCCGACATCTCTATGGCTGATGTCTCCAGAACTCTGCAATTTGCACCAAAATGATCTAGATGGATAAATAGTGTAACAGGGAAGAAAGAAACATATAATTCTGATTTTTGGAGTGAACTGTCCCTTTAAGTACATATAGCCCAGTTTATAATATAAAAGGCTGACATCTCTGTCAAATTCATTAAAATATAGTTAAATACAACTCAAGTCTTATTTAACAGAACCCATCCAGATCTCAAAGAGCCTTTTCCTGTTCAGGCTGGATGACTTTCTGGACAGCTGCCCCCTGTGACTGTGATCCCAAAACTCTGAAAAGAGTTCAAATTTAGATTCTGGAGACTGTCAGACATTTTGAATCTCACTCTTTTAGATCATTTTCATGTGTGACTTTGTCCTTTCACTTATTTTGAAGAACTATAAAGCAGGGACTTAATCTTAATCTGCCTAATAATTCATTAAGCACATTGATTTAAGACCAGACACTTGACTTATTTCCATTCATGCTTAATGTATTACTGTGTGTTCTGCATATTAGTTTCTTTGAGATAGAAGTCAAAGCAGAAATAGTACATTACAAGTAAATGTCAAGCATTCAGAAACTTATTTATGTGAAAGTACACAAATATTAGCAGCAAAAAGTATTTAAAAAGCAATAATGAGGGAAAATATTTATTTATAACTATGCAAATTATATCAGACAGTGAGCACCAGTTTTATAATCTAGATCAGAGATCTAGGTAGCTTTAGCTGTGAAGTACAGTATTTATTTCTGAAATGGAGTGGAAGATCATAAAAAGCTGTTGTTTTTTTTTTAGTAAATGTGCACATTACATTCACCTGATGTCCAAACTCTCACCACGGGTCACTGTTACACATTAAATCCTCTCTGGGATTTCACAGGAGACACAAAACAAAATGTATTTATGGAAGGCAGTGGGTCAGTTCGAGAGGCCTCGCATGTATTTATGTAGGCGAGCCGGAGGCATGAATATCACAGGCACATTTAAGACACATACATGCACTTGAACTCATGTAACACGATGCGCTCATCGACAAAACACAGAGGAGTTGAAAACGCTGTTGAACAAATGACCCATGTTTATGTTCGGTGTTGCAGCAGGAAGTAGCGTGATGTTATTTTATCTGATACATTAGTTTCTTTTAACCTTAACCAAGAAGACTGACGTGTCTGTGTCTGTGTCACCACAGATGTGGCCGCCGAAGTCACTGAAAAAACACCTATTTTCAGGGTTTAGAGAGTTATTTTAAAAGTGAATTCCAATACAGTTCCTACCTGTTAAATTATTATATATTAAAGTAATGTAACTTGATTACTTTCTGTCAGTTTTGGATTAATAACTATCAAATTGTTTAGCCTAACTTAATGCTTTATGTTTCTTATTAGGTTTATTAGTTGTTTGTCCAGATATTCCTTCCTTTATGCACAAATGCATGTGTGTTCTGTGCATTTAACTGTACTTTTTAAAGTAGCTTAACACTCAACCTTCAACTAAACTGCCCTGAACTTATTCGAGAGCTTCTGTTTTTACCCACAGACCATCCTGGTCACTAAAATCACCACCTGACATTATAATGCCAAAATATTTCGCAGTCCATTTTAGCAGTATTGGGTTAGCAGTTGATTTTATCTTTAAATATTTCCAAATTATGCGCCAACTCCTCGGATAATGACAGTATTTTCACAGCTGGAAGGCGGGGCGTTCACTGCACTGTAATGTCGCTCCCCTTTTCTGATTTAAAGACAAAACAATGTTGAAGTTTCCACCAGCGAAAGTATTTTCCGCTGCAGACCAGAGAGGTGTTGTGAACAATTTTGCAATGTATACCCATTGTAGTATTGTTCTTTATTTTAAAATTCACATGATGTCCTTGCTATGTGAGGAAGTTTGTCCTCACATAGCCAAGTTCATTATTGTATTACATACGGTGGTGAAAACAAATTATAATTATGACGGTTAAGGACACTTCACTCTGAATAAGTGAATACAGTTGGTGAGTTGTATAGAAATGAGAAACCTCACATCAGTCAAAGTTGACCTATACCTCTCTACGTTAATTACATATTCAATTCAATTATCTATTCATAGGTGCTCTTTGGCATGAACCGTATTCACACAGGACCAGTATTACCAGGGGACGGCGTACGACTTAGTAATTACCCCCTTTGTCTGTGTTTTGTGCAGCACATTCGCAGGAGCTATAACCAAGGATTGTATTTTACTCAGATTTACTGTTGTTATCCCCCAGATATGATGTCAGGGCTTTGTTGTCTGATGTAAAGCCTTTTGAAAGACACAAAAAATGTCATCCAGCTCATCAACTTTCAAGATTTGAGTTTGCTCTTTCTACAAATGGGCCTCCATGCTGTGGGGTGAGATGAGATGAGATGAGATGAGATGAGGTGGCCAAAAAAGCGGTGCAAAAATAAATGAAAAAAAGACCCCAGTTCACCGAGATGTCACTTCACACAGGACGTGACTTCTGTGTTTGGTGAAATATGGGAGGAAATTTGCAGTGGAATCTTTTACTTTACAAATTACTGACATGTCAGACCTCCACAACGGCATAAGAATCTTATATATTTTATATCTGTTTAAGATCCTTGTGTTTTTTTCAAGACTTGAATTTTGTAATTTTGTTTTAGCGGAACACAAAATGGCAGAAGAACTGAACAGACAGTTCAGCTGAGGTAAAACAACACAGCTCGTATGTTATCAGTAGTTAACTTTGTGTTAAAGGTTACATTCCCAACAGTCCCAGGAGAACAGAGAGGCGTTCACTGACATCATCAACAGGGCATCGCCTCAAGTCCTTATCAGTCTCTGTCCGTCCACTCATCAAAGGAAAATAAAATAACTATTACCTTTGGGCATGTATCCAGCCAGTACAGATACAAACCCAGTATAAAGCCATTACGCTAATAAATTACAGAAAATAAATTAGGAAAAATACCATTCAGTAACACACTTAAAGTGAAGGGAGAAATAAAATCTATCAATACAAAGTCTTAGACAAAAAAAAAATACAATTCCTTTACTATCACTGGCCACTCTTCTTTTGCTGATGATTACTTGTCTTGCCATTTCTTAGTTATTGCGTTTTTTTGGGGTTTTTTTTTGCTACAAATAATACTTTAAGGAGGTACTTTATCCTGAGTGTTAAACTCTATTAGAGGTGCACAGAGACATCATTATTCAAATCTGTATCTGTTCAAGCAACAAAACGATCTGTATTCAAATAGAAGACCAGATGTGGGCGTGATTTATAACAAAAGTCATGTTAAATCACAAAAATGTTTTATTTTAAACCTTATGCAAATGTTGTGCCAACAAAATATCAAAATGATTTAATAATGGTATATAATTATTTATAAAATGTATTTTCACATCCTCATACTCAACTTTCCATCTATCTCTTTCTCTCTTTTTATTTCTAACTAAACTATAGTCATGTTTCTACCACAGGAACCTTTGAAGAAACTCAGTGTGTTTCCATCACAGGGGATGGGGTCTAAATTAAGTTCCAGGGAAACAATTTTATCCTCTAAAAAGTCTCTTCTCAGCAGGTAGTACTTTCTAAAAGTACAGCAACTTTGGGGGTGGGGCTTGTCACATGGAAAATTTCTGATTGGTCGAATAAATCAAATAAAATAAGGATGGCATCATCATTGTTATATAGTTGCACGCAAAAATATTGTATAAAACAGCTGTTGCTTTTTGTACGTCAGTGAACTAATTTGACTTATCTTCACCACTCTCTAGACTGGTGGAAAACACAGACAACAAGCTGAAGGAACGTTTTAGTTCCTTGAAAATTTGTTCCTGGGATGAAAAGTTCTGTGCACTTGGGGTGGAAACTGCAGCTCAAGTCTTATGAGCTGTCTGACGCCCTCCACCAGCTCCCCTTTATCGAGGGATATTGAAAAATCAGATATATAAGCACTCTAATTTATTGAATTAAAAACCTTTTAAGTTTCAAACTGTTTTTGATGAGTTCTGTTGATATAATCATGACAGTAATTATATTGATCTAATATTGTGCATAATTTAAACTCAAATTTCTGCTTTAACTGATTTACGACTAAATTCAAGTTATTATTAGTTTGTAATTTAATGAAAATGGCTTGATAACTTAATTTTTTTCCACCTTGAGTTCAGGATTTCAAGCCCCCTCCTCCACTCACTAAAAATGCTTCAGACAATTAAGACTGCGTGTCAGAAAACCTAAAGATAATCTGTTTGGTGCACCTTCATTTTTTAAACTATTGACAACTTAAAAGCTTGTGTTCACATTTATGGTAATTAAGTACATATCACTTTAACATCCCTTTAAATAATGTGGGAAAAACTGTTTGGAACAGCCTGAGTTTTATGAGTAATCAACTTGAAAACTTGTGTTTATGCTACCATTTGTTAACTAAGTGTTAATTAAAAATATCTTTGATTAGAGGAAAAGCTAATTCACCCGACTCGTGTCGTTTTTGTTTTGTTTTTTTCTTAAACTCAATTTCATTACAGGTGTTCATAATTCAAAAAGACTGATGGAAACATTTGTTTTGAGAGTGAATATGTAAAAACATCCTGCAGCTGAAGGGAATAATCTTGGTGCATTAAGTGCACAAAGTGATCGATTAAGGTAGATGTGACCTTTTTTTAATTATGCTGAGGTAATCATGGAGCTGACTTTTTCTAAATAATAATGAGCAACTTTCATAAGAGGAAATATCTGTTCCCATAGCATTATTTGTGTTTTCCCAAATAACGTGTTTGGATTCAAGTGCATCCTTACTAAATATTTAGAGGCCAAACTGTAATGCAACTCAAAATGCAGTATTGATTGCTTTTTTTAATACATTATTTTTCAAAATGTGAGGTACCATTGTGACATATAACTAAAGTGAATAGTAAAGAATGCAATAAACAAAATGGATAGAACAAACAATCATAATCTAATATTATATTGAAAACAATAAGAACCCCTGCAACCCTACAACCTCCCTTTCACCCGCAGATCCACACAACATTCAATCCATGTTTGCATTTAAGTTCATATTATTCACGGGACTTTTTCTCAACTGTTCAATCACTGACCTCCCTCTTCCACTACTGAAACCAGGTTGCGCGATAATACAAGTTCTTTTTATAAACTGTTGTGTCTAAAAAGTGAGAGGCTAGGACAAATGCTAAACAAGCAAAATTAATTTCATGAATAATTCAAATAATTCAAATTAATAATTAAAATAATTGGATGAAGAATTGCTTAGTAATCATACTGCGGAAAAAAGACCAGAATTAGTCTCATCAAACAAGAATAAAAGGACGTGCTCTCCATATTTGGTTGTTGGCTCCTCCCACTATCTATTGGCTCTTAGAGTGTCTACAGTTCCTGTACTTTTTGTTTAGCTGCTGAGCATTATTTACCTTGCCCTAGATCACGCAAGAATCCATCTTGCAAGGATTCAAGTTAGCCATTTGTCTCTGCACCACAAGTGGTGCAGCCAATCAGCATCCTAGGAGGGACTACTGGCAGCTACAGGCGTGATTTTAGACAGCGAGAAGTGTCCATGGAGGTGACCTGTCTTGAACAAACAATGGCGGCTCCTGAAAAGGCTGGCGTAGATACTGTGAGAGCAGCAGTTATGTCAGAACTGAACAGTATTTCTTCATTGAAAGAAGTGCCAAGAACGGCACTGAAGGCTTTTATCTGTGGAAAATATGCTTTCGCTCTTTTCCAAACCGGCTTCGGCTCGAGTTTAATTTACCAGCAGGCTCTGCTGGTTGATCTGAATGGTTGAAGTTAGCCCAGCGTAAGATGTGATAGACAGATGGCTCATCCAGTCTCCTGCCAAGTGGTTTTCCAAAGTGCCTGCCCTTTTCCAAAGAGTTCCTAAGGACGACTTCGCAGATGGTTCTGTGTAACAAACCATCAGGCGTGTCAGGTTAGTGCAGTATGCTCGATGTTCGCCCCCGTTTTCCACCATGTAGCTCTCCATTTTGGCCCACAGTTTGCGTCCCACTCGTTTTTATGTATATTTATCTGGGATTCATGCCTATAATTTATAGGAAGATATGACGGAAAGGAGTGCAGCGAAAGGGCCTTAGGTGGGAGTCAAACCGACAGCCACCGCAGAGGACTCACAGCCTCAATACATGGGGCGAACGTTCTACCAACTGAGCTACAATGCCCCCAGTATGTGTCCCATTGAAAGAATTCCTCTGGTTTTATGTTAACTGCTCCATTTATTTTACTTGTTCAACTTGGTCCTCCATGTCTCAGTGCTCAGGGTTAGTTTCTGAAGCCAGTTTTTTGTTATAAGTTTAAGAGCAGTTGTTCTGAGTATCTGAGATAATGAATAGCTTAGATCCTTATTTGTGAAGTTACAGTATGTCAGAAAGAGTCTCCAACTTGCTGCAAAGTTTGCTGTTTGTCTCCCACGTTATTGTGAGGTTTGTTCTGAATTGAAATGCACGGCGCATAATGTGTACTGAGTTTTCTTAAAATTTGTCCCTTTTGCTGCTTCACACTTAGAACAATGGGAAATGAAATGCATTTCATCCTCAATGTCACCTAAATTGCCTTCTTTCCACAGTCTGAGCTCCCCTGGTGACCAGGTTTTTCGATGGCGCTCTCTCTCTCTCGCTGCTCAATAAAAAAACGACATGATTTATGAAATATGTCATCAGTGTTAGCACAGAGGTACAGAGGACAGAGCATCTCGCTCCACTCTGACTGACTTCAATTTATCACTTGATGACCAGGGTACTGTGCTATTAGACCATAAAAGTGGCGTTGTTTGTTGTTTGTTTCCTTTCATTTGAGCGTCCGTGGCGAGAGTTGGTCGGCTGATTGATCGTTTCATGCACTGCTTGATTGACTGAGTGAGACTTGGTTGTCAGCTCCTCCTTTTAAAACCTCCCTGTCACCAGCAGGCTGTTTGTGTGAAGCAAACTCAACAAAACGAAGCCAAGTTTGCTTTCAACGTGACGATAACTATCCGAGGAAAGCTTAATGCTTTACCCGGGATGATCTGTTGTCGATCTGTCTCCCTCTGAGTCTTCTTCCCTCCTCATTTCTCTGCACCAGCGCGAGCCAAAGAGTAGCCATAAGGTTGTCTCTCTCAGAGCTCATTTTTACAATCTCTGAATTTAATGAGCATCTGCAGCGGAGCAGTCGATGGTTTGCTGATGAGCAAGAACTCGTTTGTTTTTGATCATTCGCTATCTGGAGGACTTCAAAGTTGGAAGTCTCAATAGATTTTCTATGGGATGCAGTGGCAGGAGATCTCCACAATGGTGATGACGAAGGACACTTCCTGAAATGTCAAATCAAAGTTGCTGAAGTCAAACCTTAATTTTGCATGAATCAACGACCAAGTTAAATACAAAGGGAGGAGTTCAGAGAGTCCAAGAGGTCGCGCTGAACTGCGGGAGTCTGTTCAACTGCCTTCAGTTCTTCACTCATGCAGCAAAGTTTTTTTGCTTCAAGTTAAAATTTTATTTTGAGACAGTTTTCTTTTTCTATTTAGCCATCATCAAAAAACTTGTTTGCACAGTAGGAGGTTCTGCTGCTGGTTGCATGGTACAAAACTGATATTTCATAAGATCTACAGCAAAAAAAAGTTGTGTAGTGTCCCAGCAGAATAAAGGAAAGCCTTTACTGATGGTTTTTTGTTTTCTGAGCACTTCATTAAACCAACCTTAGAGCTGAACAGAAAAGTAGACAAACAGAAGGCAAGAAAATGAAGTTAATACATGATTTATAAATGATCCAAAGTCCTCACGAACAAAAGTTCAATGAAGTCATTAAAGAAAGCTTGATTTTTCCCGTTCCCAGGTCCCGTGCCGAGGTCGTGAAATTACCCTCACTTTGGATTGGTGGCTCAAAGATGGTCAGTAGCTGAGGCTCAACCTCAACTATCACATTGACCTGTGATTGGCCAGAGTCTCCCGTCACAGGCCAGACTTTCGAAATCCTGAAAACGGAGCCAAGAGGAGGAGCAGAAGTCTTCTTTCAGGCCACTTGAATTACAGTTTCAGTTACTTAAAGATTATTATGGAATTTTTGCCCAATGACACCAAAAATAAACGGCCTCCCCCGGCTTTAAACCTCTAAAACTTCTGACAGGAACTCAAGTTACAATAATACTGAATGTTATTTATTTCTATAAGTTACTGTATTGTTTGTTTGTCCCATTTTCGACCGTCAGTTTCCGTTATATTCTTTATACATCCAACTAAGCTCCTTCCAAAATAAGGTACTTCCACATCTAAATGAAAAAAACTAAATAAGATAAGATAAACCTTTCATCCTTTATTTCCAGTGCAGAAATTTGGTTGTTGCAGCAGCAGTAATAATAAGAAGAACAGAGACAAGTAAGACAAATAAATAACAGAGATTTATACAACTAAAATGACAAAATAATAGGAACTATACAAGAGCACAGCAGCGTAATGTAATTGTGACTGGCCTGGAGCAAAAATTTTCTCTTGTGCCCCCCCACCCACCCCAAACAAGAGTGCACGGTCATGCAAATGCACATGCACGGACACACACACAAACACTCCAGACAATTGCAAGGCTGACAACTGCTATGTCACCATGGAGAGATTCACCATGCAACTCTCATCCTGCAAACCGAGTTAGAATCTGTACTTAAGTGAACTAACTATTATGCAAACATTTTCCTTATATATGACTGTGGAGAAGGGTTGGGCCAATGCACAGCGCTGCTGGTTGCACCATTGATACTTAGACCAGTGCAAGAGCATTTGGAGACAAAAGCAAATTAAAAGCCATCAAACAAAACGTATTCAAGTACACACACTTTGCACATGTTGGGGACAAACTCTGTTTGGCTCCCAGTGTGTGACATGCTGAATACATGGATTATTGTTATTTGATTATTTGAACTAATATGTCCAACATTAGTTACATAACATTAGTTTTCACATGACATCTTCAGTGCTACTTCAGTTGTACTTTAATGGATCCTGCATTTGTGCTCCTTTTTTTTTTTTTTTTTACTGTTTTTATTTTATTTATAGCACTTTCAGCTGTTAAGCCTGTTGGAGTGTGTTTGTAGTGGGTTTTTGGTGCATAAAGACCACAAATTGCATTTCGTTTGCTGTCGTGTTCGTCGGTTAATCTGAGCAAATTCATTATGAGAGGAGTCTCAATTCTCCCACAGAACAGAATTATTTAATAGACTAAAACAGAAAAGAGGTCAGATTTATTTTCAGATGATTACAATCAGCAGAGGTAAACATTTTGTTTTTCTATTTAGTTTTCAGCTTTTTAAATAAGTATAGAAATAAAAGATGCCAAACAAAAATGCGTTTTTGGTTCAGTTAAGTGATCTTCATCTTTACTCCAAGGTGAAGCTGTGATTTAATTTGGTTAAAGCCATCTTTTTTTCAAATAAAAATACACTAAAACATGTTTTTCCACTTCCTTGAAGTGCTATCTATGCGTCCCAATAGTGTGTATTTGATTTGCTGGCATTTTAAGACTCAAACTGTGGTGCAGTGGCCTCTGACGAAGCTTAAAGCAGCACAAAGTTACTTTTGAGAGGCTCAACAGTGACGTCTCTTTCCAAAAATAAAGACACTGATAATGATGATAATCAGCAGACTGTGCTGGAAACAGTTTATTTCTTCGAAAAGAGGCACAATGTGTGTGTCTATGTTGTTTTGGGTGAACTATCCCTTTAATAATGATGTTGGCCAGTACATAATGTGACTGCCGAGCTTCGTGTCTTTAAAAATAACACTCCTCTATAGTGTCATTCATCTACATCTACTCGTCCATTCCCTTTGAGATCTGTCGACTCCTTTTCTCCCTCCAACCCTCCTCTTTGCCCCCCTTCCCACACACACACACACACACACACACACACACACACACACACACACACACACACACACACACACTCACTCACCCACATCCCCTCTCTTCCTCCCCTCTTCCCCCTCCCTTCCTTCCTCCCTCTCTCCCTCAGCCACCATCTCTGTAATTCAGATTATTTTAATTCATATTTCATCCTTTGCTGTTTTATTCCAACTTAATCTATTATTCACGGCCTGTTTTAAAAATGTAACAGAGCGAAGGTCACTGATCCGTGCTCGCTCTGTACTGGCTCATACAAGACGCCACGTGCACACACACACACACACACACACACACATGCACACACACACACATGCACACACACACACACACACGCACACACACATACACACATGCACATACAAATACAAAAAACAAAAACACGAACACACATGGAAACACACAAAAATGTGCAGAGAAATTATGCATGAGGCGTGAGACCAAGGTTTTCAGAGTGGCTACGTACAAGAGGAGCGAGGGACCAAGAGAAAGACAGAGACAAATGGAGTGAGAGAGGGCCAGGGATTACAGCCAAAGAAAATAAATGTAAATAGATTACTGCTGCTACAAAAACCCAAAGTAAAGTAAACTTATTGAGTCCTGAACGGACAAGGCCAGGTAGCAGATTATTTTAGCACCGTGGGCTACCAGACACAGAGAAACAAACAAACAAGGCACAGACTGAATTACCACCGCTTGGCCATCGATACTGGTTGAAAGAGGCAAACCTGGCAACCCAGAGAGAGCAGAAAAATTCCACCAAGACTCCGCTTTTGGTTTCACATCAGCCTGTATGAAAACACAACGGCCAAATTCTCTACCACAATAAAACCCAAATGACAAGGATTCAAAATTCAACATTTACTCAGGAAATATGACAGAAAATGTCACAGCCTGAAGGAAAACCAGCAGAAATACACATGAAACCTTCATATCCCACTTTTACGGTCCTCATTTCTTATTTTATTGTATTTTTCTTAAGTATTTATTTATATCTGTCCATTCCATTACAGTATTCTATATGGTATAGTAATTTAATTGTGTTGTATAGTACAGTACAGTATAGGGATGTAACGTCACCAAAAACTATTAAAAGTACACAATAAAACAATGTTGTGATATTAGAAACTTAAAAAAAATATCCTTTCTTAAATAATAAATATGATGAGTGCAGCATGTTTTGTTCATATAAAATGTTTTTTCCCTTTACTTAAAGTGTTTCTGTCTCCTTCTTAAATAACCTAAATATATGCAAAAAAATAGCTATTGCTAATAAATGCAATGATTGCTTAAATTATGTATGTACAACTGCAAAACAAAACCAATGCTGCATTCAGTGGGCATCTTTTTATGTAAAAAATCCATCCATAGTATAGGGTTAAACATGTGGTGGGGTGGGGGCAAACGAATTCTGTAATATTAGATGACATCATGTTTTTGTGAGAGTCTCTGCAGGCTTCACCTGAGTTTGGGCTGTTCTAAGTAGTTATCACTATATTAGCTTGCAGGTGCAGGTAAGTGTTCACATATTTCTGCCACTTCAAACAAAATAAAAATAAAATCAGTCATCTGATCCACTTCCTGACTACATGGTAATACGTTGGTTACTCTACCCACAAAGCCTGCTAGCATGACCGAGAAAACTTTCAGCTATTTTAATTTACTTTTGATTGATTCAAGCTGCTAACTAGCTTTCACAGTCTCAGCTGTGAACAATGCAAGAAAACGCGTTGGTAACTTCCTTTCCCATTTTGCAGCAGCGAACGCAACACATAGACTCTCAGTTACTACTCTGCAGCAACCTGAGCTTCTCTTCACTCTTAACACCTGACTGAGGTAACTTAACTGCCCTGAGTAACATAAAACACTTTTCTGTGGCTGTGTGCCGCGTGGTGCTTCTCTCTCACACACTGGGAGAGACTCACTGACACCTCCCACAAACCTGCTACACAACGTCACATACACAGGTTATCCACCCTCCAGGGGGGCTTAGCAGGTAACACATAAGCAAAACAAACAAAAACACCCACTACACCTCATCATTTGACTGTAACACTGTATTAAGAGTAACAGCATTATGCTATGTGTCTTTGTGGTCTGTCAGCTGATAGACAATGGCGCCATTGGTGGTATAATTTATAGTTAAAGTATATCAATGAGCATACCGTTCTCATTCTTTCTGACATTCTGAATAATTTTTCCAGCAAAATCTTTATGAATATTTTCAAGCAACCTCCAGCAACAAAGAGAAAACTATTTATATTCAGTATGAGGTATAGTGACAGGGGCAAACAAGTTATTGTACAACATAAAAAACAGACTTTTCCACACATGTCAGACATTTGGAAAACAACAATAACAAAACTTTTTTTTTTTTTATTAAAGGTTCTTTACTTTTAAGGAGGGTTACCATCCGGTCACGCTCATATCTTATTTTCATTCAGCTGCAGAGAACCAGGTATAAAACTGTATTTAGAACTCAGCTGCCACATTATATTAATTAAATCTACATCCTCCATATATCAAACAAAAAGACCCCAATTTTTTTCAAAGAGCAGTTTTCCCTTTTAATAATGTAAGCAATCTTTTACAGAGGTAGAGCCATGAACAACCCTAATTATCGAACTGTTTTACTGGTCATCTTCCAAGAAAGTGATTTTTTTTTTTTCAAGCAGTAAACAAAGATCTACAGCAGCAATATCCGTCTTACATAAGCCTTGTTTATCAGTCCTTGTTTAACCTGCTTTGACAATACTGTACTTTAAGCAGGGTTAGCCACGCCGCTATTTGAGGTCATTGGGGAAAATGTCCACAGTAACCTTTGAGCATAATGTAATTCAAGAGGTTTGAGAGAAAAAAAGAAAAACTTGTCCTCCTTTTGGCTTTGTTTTCAGGCTTATATAGACCTCAGGGATGCTGACGGTTATGTAATGATGTTTTCCTGCTCATATTTTTTGTATTAATTTAATGTATTAATGTCCAGGGGAACTTATATCTATAGTTATTAACAGCAATTAACAGTTTGAGAACATTTTACACTCTAGCAGATGGCAAACTTAAACGCCAACATGCTGTTGAAATTTTCATCTGGGAACTCAAATTCCATCTTTGCAGTTCAATTTGAATCCATCACAATGCATGAAAACTGCAAGAAGACGAGATGGAGGAGAAGAGTGGATCTATACATCTGTTTCTCACTGTTAACAGAGACTCCAGTCTGCAGTGTAGCCTCAGAGAATATGGTGTCCCTGTTTTTTTTCAATGATTTTTTTAAGATGCTAACTGGACTTCCATATGTATTTTTAATATTTTACATGAGAACTTCTCAGCTGAAAGCCAGGAAAAAACACACACATCCAGCATTTGAACCCCACTTTCATGTGTGAAAGTCCCATGCTTAACCCACTCAACCACCAAACTTCCTGTTTAATTAAAGTCCTTTGTTACTAAACCAAAATAAGCTATTTATCCATCTCAATAGTTTTAGTGTGAGTTGCAGAGTTTTGGAGATATTGGCCACAGATGTTCGCCCAGTGTGACAAAACTAAATAGCACTTAGCTTGTGGTGCTCGAAGCTCAAGGTGCTCCATGAGAAGTCAGATGTCTCTCTACAGCCAATATCTCCAAAACTCTGCAACTCACACCCCAAAAGATGGATAAAAAGCACTCCAGGCCAGGGGAAAAATATGTATTCTCTATTTTGTGGTGAACTTTAAATGCGTTGAAATTACGTGTTTGTTTGGACCACATTTCTACAACCAGTAAGATATAACTTGGGAGAAATAACTTACAATTAATCAGTATCATCTCTTTTTCAACCTACAACTGAACAAATCTAGAAAAAGAATAAGCTTATTTTTGTGTTTTGTGTAACTGCATTTTAGCTGCTTGAAAAGACGAGGCTCAAAAAGAGGTCTGGGAGGTTCAGCCTAAATATCAACTAGAAATCTATTTTGAAATCCTAGTTGGTGCTCACTGGGAGGAGTGAACAACACATTCACTAGTTGCAAACTGATCTGTTCAGTTCAGCGTTCACCAAAAACATGAGCACATTCATGAAGGTTCGCTCATCACTCACAACACTGGTGATGTCAATAAAGGCAGGGGGGGAGAGACATGCTGGACAAAAGGCAGGAAGAAAATAGGAATAAGAAAGAGGGAATGATGGGAAAAGGGTTGGACAGATGCTGCATACTGTGCCAGCAGATGGTATAGTTGGAAGGAACAGGAGAAACGGGGGAGAAAGAAACAGGGAGGGACAGAGAGGGGGAGTCATCTATGTAGAGTGAAAGATGAGGATGAGGAGCAGAGTGAGAGATGGAAGTGAAGAAGCAGAGAATAAATGAAGGAAGTACAGGCAGAAACACACCACACTCAAAGTAACACGCTCACTCCGACACACTCTTAAACACACACCGAGCAGCAGATCACACAGCAGTTAAACAGGATCATCAGAATTAATAATTTAAAGAAGTGAGTGACATGGCTGCGGTTTCTCGATGTGTGTTTCACTTTGAAGCACACGCTCTCTCACACACACATAATGTACAGAAACCATCATCCAACTCTCTCCCTCTCTGAAGTGCATCTATGCACTGAATTCTAATTGCCTCCTTTACCAGCCAATTAAATGGCAGTATCTGTCACCATGACAGCTCATTAGCAAATCAGCATTCAGCTTTCAGGCAGTGTGTTTTCAGGCGTGTGCGTGGACGTGTTTGTGTGTTCCTCTGTGGACGTGTGCAGCAGTAATGCCTCATAACTTTGCCCGGTATGCAACAGCCGATCGCTGACCCAACCACGTGTGTGTCTGGCAGCGCAGCTATTAGCAGGAAATGGAAAATGCTTTTTTTTTTCTTTTTTTTTTTTCCCCGTGACTGTGCATGCAGATAGACGAGAGAAATGTGAGCTCTGATTCGTGGCGTTCGGTATCTGCAGTCGCTTCTGAATCCATTTTCATTTGTTTAGAGGAGAGATTAACTCCACGCCTGGCAAAACATCGTCAGGCGACGCAGGGAAGCGGGTTTGACACCCTGCCAAAGAGGGAAAGACCCAGCAGAGCATGCTGGGAGTAATGAGTAAGAACAATGGCGTTTTGCCTCATAACCGAGGGAGTTCAATTATGATCTCTACTGCGGCAACTCTAACTGTACTTTATATTAAAGTCCAACTGAAATTAAATTGCATTTTTTCCAATTACAGATCTTCGTTGTAAATTATATTACAAATAATCAGAACCAGAATGAAAGAAATTAATATTTCATATTTTCTGGTTTCATGATTACGCCTTCTGTCTGTGTATATATCAGCTTGAAATTTGGATATAGCCAGCCAAAACATTTCTGCTGAAGTGATAATCCAGTTCTTTTTTTAAGTGTGGTTGTATGAGTTACTTAGCTTAGTGTGTTACCTACAGTAGATGATGGTCGGCACACACTCAGTATGGAGAAGCAGAGAGGTGAACTGGTGTAGGAAGCTAATCAATGTACTGCTGTGGACTGGGTCAGCAGCAAAATGCAATTTAGACACCTAAAAACGACCCATCTAAAAGAATCAGTATCAGTGTATGTGTATGTAAAAAAAAATTCACTGTCATCAGACAGACTTTTCCAATGGGAAACTGCCTTATATAAGCCAAATATTGTCAAAGTCTATGGACTAATTTTCCCTCGCAGAGCACCACTGCCTCAGATGGTTAGTTTGTTTGTGTTATTGTGTGACTCTGGTGTTTTAAAGTGTTAGTTCAGATTCACCGAAGTCTCATAATAACACAACAAACTGACTGATCGAGGTAGTGGTAGACCAGCAACTCCTGTGTCCTCCAAGTTCTTACTTGGATACTGTTAGCTAACACTACCATTAACCACTGTTAACTAGCACTACTGTTAGCTAACATTACCATTAACCACTACTAGCTAACACCACTGTTAGCTAGTGTTAGCTAACACTATCATTTAGCAAAAAGTACTGGTAGCTAATGGTAGCCAAGTTAGAAAGTTAATTAGCTAGTAAGTTATCTACTGCTACAGTTAGGAAAGTTGAGAGACTTTACTTTTGTTTTTGTGATATGAAGGATTCTTGTATAGGCCTAATATACATTTTCTATCTCAAGTTTGGATAGGAACACTGAATGAGGAGTTGTTCATCTGTAATTGCTTTTTCCAAAATCAGGTGCTAACCCTAATTACCATGGTTGAATACAAGTTATAAGTTTCTGTAATATGGCCCCTGGTTGCTTTGGAGTGCAACAGCAGTTTCCATCAGACAAGGCTGTCTGACAGCAAATTAAATGCACACCAGTACTCCTATCTGCTTCTCCAAACTGGGGGGCGTGCCAATTACCATTTACTGTAGATAAACTGACTATAGATAAGTATCTCATTCCACCTCACAAAGTCCAAACTGTCCCATTAAGCACAAGCTTGTACTGTAAATGTGACTTTTAAATAAAACACCCTGACATTTTATAGCACAATTCCTCATCTTTTGTTCTGATGATTCACCCGGGACAGTTTAATGCCCCTCCATGCCTTAGAAACGCTCCAGCTGCCAGTCACCTGCAGAAAATTAATGAAACTTTCACTTACAAAAATAACTCCTCCGGCCTACTGTACTGTCACTGCTAACAAAATGCTGCCTGTTCTTGACTTGTAAGCTACAATTACCCGCGCAAGTTCATTTACATTGTGTGTCCGTGTCCCTGCTGCGCAGCCGTCAGTCACCAACCCACCTATTCTGAGGCTCTGAGGCCAAAGGAGAAGTTCTGATCTGCCCCCTTTTAATTATATTTATAAAAAAAAACTAATCGACATGAACCTGAAACTCATTTAAACTCCAGAAAGGGGTGGATTTATGTTTCACTCTAGTGCTGCTCTCAGTGTAAACGCTTGTGGTTGTGGAGTGGGAAAGGAGGGGTCATCAAGTCCAAGTGCTAACTCCTATAGTCTGCATGAAATTTTTACAGGCTGGCTGTTTCCGCTGTAAGCAGTCCACTTGTTCCTCTCTCAGTTTGGCCTGGCTGCCTGCTCGATTGTTCTCATTGCACTCCATGCCTCCTTCAGACTGTTTTTTTTTTTTTGTTTGTTTGGTGCAGATTGTCCTCTCCTGGTAGGTGTTCTTCCCATCCTCCATTCTCCTCTTTAACTCCCTCTGGACAGACTTAGCCTCCTCCCTGTCCCAAAGCCCTGAGAGCTCTCTTCTTCCTATTTAGAAGGGATTTGATGGCTTTGTCATCCGGAGTTTGTCCTTTGGAAAACACTTTTTTTTGTCGGAATCTTAAGTGTCCACACAGACAGTGAAGTAATCTGTAATGCCGTGGGAGAGTCCTTTGATGTCCCACAGAGCAGGTTTGAGTCTGCATTCATTAACAGTCCTGTGGACCGGCACGGCACTCCAGAGACCAAACACTCACAGTTCTGACGCAATGGGGTTCTGCTCGCCGGCAAAGAATGACCAAGTTATATTTGGATTTGTCGGTGGAGGAAAAGGTGATGGAGCTGCACACACAGATTTAGGTTCTGCTTTTGCATGTGCATAAATTCGATCAAGTGTGCTTGTTGATAGTTGATCAAGTGAATAAGTGGCCACTTGGGGCATGTGCAACAAGCTGTAAACACAACACTGACATATTATCTGTAAATAATGGCGATGGAGGCTTTATGCAACATTAGCTGGAGTCTTCAGTGAAACACTGTCAGCAGCGTGCAAACACAACAGGTACGCTCACGAGAACCTGCAAGGACTTATAGTCTCCTACATTTCAGTGCTGATTGGATTACCATATAACACATAGTATATGGGCAGTCACTTTTCAATTCTTTATATTACATTGTCACCTAATAAAGGTGTTATGGTGAATGTGTTAGGGTAGCCAATGCAAAACTTAGAGCATGAATCTTAGGACCAACAAAACCACTCCCTTTTTGGTTTAAAGCTGTCATGAAATGATTAGCAGAGTGCTAATTGCTTACATGTTTTCTGTAAGCTAGGGAGGGGCTTGTTGTAGACATTGTTTGGCTCCCCCAGCCATACAGCTAAACAAATAGTGCTCACTGCAGAGTCAAAAGCAGTTTAAGAAGAGTGGTCATATTTAGCTAACTCTCTGTCAAAACAGGGTCCAAGACCAATGGAGGCCAGTTTGATGACAGGCTGCAGTACCTAGATGGTTTTCTTGGTTGAAGCTGAGTCATGGCTAACTAAGCTAATACCAGTTAGCTAACTGGCTTTAGCAAGAAGTAAACCAACCAACCAACCAAGTCAGTGACCTTTGTGGTGTATTTCCTATCGGTCTTAGAGGCTGTTTGTCCCAGTGACTGGTCATCTTCACTGAGAGGCTGCTGAGCCCAGGTATGTTGCCTGTTAATGGCAACTCACAGCTAACAGTTATGGTTAGCTACTTTAGCACCAAGTAACCTAAAGCTAACTGTCCATAAGGGAAGCTCTGCTGTTAAATAACCAAGCTGTGCAGTGGGATGCCATCATTGGGGAGACCAGAAAATACCATAGTATACCATAAAATATGTGTAAAGTAAATAAAGTTGTAAAGTTGGTTAAGATACTGGCAGGTAGGTAATGTATAAAACAATACATATGTGATAACAACACCTAACCATTTAAATGGGTCACTCATACTCTACACAGGTTACCACCATGAGGTAATGTTCCCAAAGATCAACATGTCAACAGTCTTAAGCAAGAAAGTTTAATTTACAATTGGGATTTTCTTTTGTTAACATTTACAAGGTGAATCAAATGCAGATCAAATACTGGGAGGTATTATAGATCCATAACAACACAATGCAGCAATCAGAGATATGAAACCTACACTTTAACATACAGCCTATCCTAAAGGAGATGCAACTCAGATAGAAGCGAAGGGGACGAGCTTGGTTCAGCATGGGTAAGAAGCAGCCTGTGGTTACTTCAAATTTAAAATCAATGTCAGAATTGCAAGTTACCGTCAGGGATATCGATAAAAAAGGCACAGATAAGAGTTCCGATTAGAAGAACTAAAACAATCTAAGTCTGTGTTTTGTTTTTTTATATCAACACCTCCTCCAGCCTACTTCTGAATGCTTGACCTTCCAACTCGCCAACAGGGTTATCAGGATGCTAAAACATGCACGACTCACACAGAATTACATGCCTGCACATCTAAGAATAAACAGTGATGCATCTCGTGGTTGTTACATTAGCAAACTGGTCTATTTAAACATCCAGCAGACGATGAAATACCTAAGCTTTTGTTTTGAACTTTATTTCAGGCAACATGCAAATCCATGTTCAATGTTCAGTCTGCTTTTACTCTGTTATCATCTCCACCAGCTCCAAAGGAACATATCTGGATAAATGGAATTAAATGCCTCCACTGTGTTCACCAGCTAGACCATAATTTTGTTCTTTGTCTGATTGCTGTTTGGTGCTAAACGGGTAGCTTTTTTTAACCAAAAAGACAAAACAAAACACTGTCCTCTGCAGCTCCAATGAGAGCTGTACAGGTGAACCAAACCACTGAACCAAAACAGGACAGTTGAGGGCTATAAAAATAAAGCACTAAACTAAAAGACACTGAAAGGCTTTGCAGAGCTGAGGGGAACTGCACAATCAGGTGATAATAATCTGTGGGTTCATCACAGCGAGCGACTCCTCTCACATAAACAGTCATTTCAGCTTTTAAAAGCGGCAGAGCTTCTTTGAGAGCTCGATCTTTGATGGTGACCTCATCCTGCACTAGTAGGCATGAATGTACAATTTAACTAAAGATACAGCAGTTTTTGAAGAAATCCTGCCACGCTGCTGCCCCTCCAATCATTATGAAAGAAGACTTTTCTCTGAACTGATATAAGTTTCCAAACCTACATCAATTTGGATACTGGACGTTTTCCACTTCACTTTAATGCAGCACACATAGGTCCACAAAGGACCAGGTGTGAACAACATAGACTAATAAACACATATTTCTTGTCTTGGCAGGATACGAATGTAAAAGTCACCGCTGTGTCCCTGCCAACATTTAAAAGCTGTGAAAAGATTAGATTAAAGTTTACTAAAGCGTCTGCACTGCCTGCTTCTACGTGCCACCTGATACGGCGCCTTCACGCGGTTTAAAAGGATTTCCTGCCTTTTCACACCCAGCACAGCGAAATGAAGTGAGGGCAAAGAAGCAGGGAGGAGTTCCAGCATGGAAGCTAAACGATGAACTGCTGTGGAGAGGGTCAGGAACAAAGGACTTTTCTGATGGGAAACCACGATCATATGAGACGTCTCAGAGAACGTGGGAATCGTTGGTCCATCTCTGCCTCGATCAGTTTGTATGTGTATTGTGTGACTGGCATTTTTAAAAGTGTGTCGGATTCACCAAAGTCACACAATAACACAAACAAACTGACCGATAAAGGGAGCGGTAGACCAGCAACATTATTGTTTTTTTACGAGGACGTCAGGTTGCTTTGGAGAGAGCAATGTTTGGCCGCATGCTGTCTGATGGCAAGGTAAAGTGGTGAAAATATTCAAAACATACCGTACACTTAAAATGATTGATTATTTTTAGGTGGATGAAATACTACTTGCTGCTGACCCCGTCTCTGCTTCTCAAAACTCACTTTTCAAAAAGTTCATTCATCTATCTAACACTTGAGTAAATGCATTACTTCCATGGACTTAAAATAATCTAAAGGCATTTAGTGGCTGTGCTCCTAAAATGATGAAGGTCTGACACTGACTATCAATACAATAATCCAAACTATCCCTTTAAGGAAGGATTTCTTGTCCCTTTAAAATGTATGCACATTTTTTAAGTTATGTAATGTAGCTGAATTTACAGTAACTCACCATGCTGCATTTTAGATCAGACGAAGTGCATGCAAAATGAAGGAGGGAGCAAAGAGGATGAGGAAAAAAAAAGAATTCGGTTTGGTCCAAGCAAACATACATCGCAGTATGAGGACGGCTGAAGAGGTCAGCTGTTAATCCACTTTAACGTTTGTTTAATTTTGACATCGTAATGCTGAAAATCCATTTGATCTGTTTTATATAATCCCACTGTTTTGCCATGTTGTGATCACTGATAGCAGATTAGAGTTTATCCACCGTTTTACTGAGCTGTCCCTTGTTATCACTTTGTCACAACAACACATACGTTACACATATATCACACGGTAAATTACCCATCCAGCACATATGTTGCTCAGCAGTCAGGAGAGATGACATTCAGAGGAGTGAGACTGAGGCTGCCATGACCGGCTCGCTGTGCCCTGAGCTCGCCTGCGGCCAACCTGATTTTTTTTTTTTTCCCCTCACAACAAATCAGATATCCCACACTGCAGACCTCCCACTGATGGAGACCAGCTGAGTCTGACTCACTCACACTGCTCCTGGGCTCTCTGGTCACTGTGTTTTTAGCCTTTACTGACTCCAGTCTGTGAGGATAACAATAAACACCCAGCTCGTCTCTCTGCTGTCCTCTCCGTTCGCAGTCAAGGGGACTACAGAGGAGCAAACGCACTGCTGATGCACAAGGAATAGCTAAAGAGTGCTGCATGTGTGTGTGTGTGTGTCTGTGTGTGTGTGTGTGTGTGTGTGTGTGTGTGTGTGTGTGTGTGTGTGTGTGTGTGTGAGACAGTTCAGTAGTAGTTTCTATGTTTAGCTAATTTGCCAGCAGTAATGCATCAGAGCCTCTGTTTTTAGTTATTCTTTGTTTTTCTGCAGGCTCCGTATCCATCTCTCCCCTCGTGTTCTCCCCTTTGTTTCTCTTTTGTTTTCCTCTGTTTCCTCCTCCACTTCATGCTGCTTCACCTGAACGACTTTCATTTGTGTTTTCAACGGCCTTTTAATGTCAAATGAGTTAGAAAATGACCAGGTGGACTGAAGCCAAAAACAACTTCAGAGACAAAAAATGATTCTCACGATTCTCTGTGATCACTGTACACCCTCAGAAATAAAGGTGCTAGCTTGAACCGTGACAGGTTCCTCATCTTGTCTCCATAGGAGAACCCTTTCAGAAAGTTTTACCTAGAACCCAACATAAAGGATTATACCCCCTATGAGAGGTTCGACTAAGAACCCACTAGAATACAGATTGGGGCTCTACCTTTTTATATTCCAAGCTTTTTTTTTTTCCTTGAAAACTCAGTCAGGAAGTTCTACTGAGAACATTTTTATATACTGAGGTGTTCTTTTTTAAGAACAGAGTCAGGGGATTTGTATATTCTAGGGGTTTTATCTAGAACACTTTCAGGGGGTTCTACTGAGAACACAGAGGGTGTTTTACTGTTTATTCTAAGGGTTTCAAAAGAAACTAACCAAGGGGGTTCTACCAGGAACCTTTTAATCTTCTAAGGGGTATATTGAGAACCAATAATATGACTTCTACCAAGAAACCTTTTATAATTTAAAGGTTTTATCCAAACCAACCAAGGAGGTTTTACTGTGAAACCTTTTAGTCTAAGAAGAAGAAAGGGGGTTCTACCAAGAACCTTTTTATATTCTGAAGGTTTTATCCAGAACCAATCATTATGGTTCTACCAATAACCTACTTTCATAATCTAAAGGTTTTATCAAGAACTAACCAAGGGGGTTCTACCAAGAAACTTTTAACATTCCAAGGGTTGTATCTAAAACCAACCAAGGAAGTTCTACTGACAAACTTTTGTATACCAAGGGTTCTATCTAGAACCATCTCAGGGGGAGTCTACCAAGAACCTTTTCATATTCAAAGGGTTTTATCTAGAACACTCTTAGTGGGTTCTACAGAGAACACTTTTATAAATTATCCCTTTTATGTTACCGTCCGTTCCTTGGATGAAAACATTTCTTAATGGAACCCTTAGTCTTACAAAGAACCCTCTTCAAAAAAGCGGTTCTTCAGAAGCCCCTGGTTCTGGGTAGAACCTCAGCCCTTCAGGTAGAACCATTATGGAACCCTTATTTCTAAGAGTGTACAGTACGCATACAGTGGAGTTTGTCTTTGTCGCCTGCGATGATTAAAGAACGTTTGTGATGTTTGTGATGAAAAACTGATCTCTGCAGTAGAGCTCAGAGCGCGGGAGCTCAGGGATGTTGACTGAGGGACCGACTGTTTATTTTGTCCAACAGGCTCATACAGTAGGACGTGCGTGGACACACACACACACACACACACACACACACACACACGCACACACACATCAATATCGCTACACGTGTTAGCAGTGGTATCATTCAGTTGTCAGCAACAGTCAACAGATACTCATTTGTAACAGCTTGCTGTTTTGCCTTTTCACTCAGGCCTCCTCTCGTTTCCCAGCATCCCTCTCTTCCTCATTCAGTCTCTCCCTTTCTGTGTCCCTGTTGGTTCTGTCCATCTCTACATCCTCAGGCTGAAACAGCTCTCTTGCAAATAAAAAAGCATAGCTGCAGTGTGTGAATGTGTGTGTGTTGCTGTATTTGTGTAGCAAGGTTGTTTATTTTAATATTTGTTTTTCTTCTTTTTCTTTACTTTTGATTTTGTAAGTAGAAGTAGATAAAAGATTAACCTCAAAGTAGAGACTAGAGCTGTAGAATTTAGACCTGTTGACTTGACTTAAAGGGATAGTTCAGATAATTTTAAGTAGGGTTATATGATATACTTATTCATAGGTTAGCAGCAAAACATATTTTAGATGCCTAAAAAGTTAAAGTGTTAAAGTGTTCATTATATTCACAATATTTTCACTGCTTTACTTTGCTGTCAGACAGGCCTTCCCAACACGAAATCATCACTGAATGAGTCATATATTGCTCTCTAAAGCCACCAGACTCCATTGCCAAAAGCATTCATCTTAACACAAGAGTTGCTGGTCCACCCCTGCCTCGATCTGTTAGTTAGTTTGTGTTTTTGTGTGACCTCTTGTCAGCGTTTTAAAGGGTCAGTTCAGTTCTTTTCCAACGATCAACCACCATGAGATATATATGTATGTATGTATATATGTTATATATATATATATATATATATATATATATATATATATATATATATATATATATATATGTATATGTATGTATGTATGTATGTATGTATGTATGTATGTATGTGTATATATATATATATATATATATATATATATAATATATATGTATGTATATATATATAATATCGCTCTCCCCAAAGCAACCATACTCTTTTGACAAAAACGGTATTTTACCTTGCAGAACAAAGTAGCTGCCTCGATCCAGTTAGTTAATGTTATTGTGTGATGTTGGTGAATCCAAACTATCCTCTTAAAACACCAAAGTTGCAGCATAACAAAAACAGACTAACTGATCGAGGCAGCGGTAGTCCAGAAACTTCTGTGCTCTGCAAGGTACAAATCACTGTTTTTGCCAAAGGAGTCTGGTTTGTTTGGAGGGAGTGATATGTGGCCTATTTAACAGCGGTTTCCCATTGGAAAGGGCTAGAAGTTAAAGTAACAAAAATCTTCTGAATCTATCTTCTTACACTAGTAATCCTGCTCCAAACTGGGGGCATGATGACTAGCATCTACTGTAATGGAGAAGTACAACCCCACTTCAAATAATCAAAATTATCCCTTAAATATCTGACTCCCTGAAGACATGTGACTTGAAAACAAAAACTTTCAAGTGTCATGTAAATTTTGACTTTGTATAATCCTGGAACACAACCACAGACAGAAAGCAAATATTCATTCATCAGATCAATGCATTAAAAGGTTTCGTGTCAGTGAAAAACAGCTTTGAATACTGACCATTATATGGTGCATTTTCCTTTCACAGTCCAACAAGTACTGCATCTTGACCCGCACTTTGTGCATTAAGACTTCTGATTTGACCAGGCCCTCATATCACAGACTTGAGATGAGGCAGGCTTTTGCCTTCCTTTGAAAATAAAAAAAGAGGGTCATGAATGAACTCTTATGCTCAAGTTTTAGGTCGACTCAGATCTAATTCATAAAGCACTCAAAGAAAGGTAGAAAATGGTTGGAAAAGTAGCACAATAGACTATTTAACATCAGGGGCCAGATGTATAAACAATTCATAAGAACAAAAACTGTGCATACACCGCGCCCCACTCATAAAGTGGTACTTATGAAAGAAAAATGTGCAGTGAGAACGTGCAAATCTTACATATACCTCAGACCTTGTGTACACACAGGTTTGTAGAGCCAGCTGCAGGTGATAAGGAGTAGATTAAATATGAGATAAAGGGTCGTAATCTTTCAGTTCAACATTGTTCTTTTAGGTTGTTTGCCAGTTTCATGGATTGTATTACCATTTTTGCAGTCTACACAGCGTTCTGCAAAGTGTCAATCAGAGTTGCAGTAATAAAATTCATTTTAAAGGACAAATCAGTAATATATTAATTGTAATTTATCATTAAAGGACCATATGCCATTAGAGATTAAGGAAACATACTCAGTTGAAATACTTGCTTCTCTGATAACAATGCTACAGCCTCAATGTTCTCCTTTGAAATTTCTTTTCCAGACCAGAATAACTGTTTTAGTTTAGTTTGCTGAACATTTGCTGAATGAAGACATATCTGGCAGGCAGTAAGGCGGGCGGCCACTAAACCCCAGCTCCAGAGTTTGCATTTTCAGAGCAGTGGACCTGTGTCTTCAGGATAAGAGCCTTAGCTTTACATTGACGGACAATTGACAGTTAAAATCAGCTGATTGGCTTACAGTGTAGGACTCGTTGTCGCTTGTTATTGTCAATTTGCAGTGTTGTGCTCGTCTCGCACTCCTGCAGTGCTCCTGCAGTGCTCCTGCAGTCTGCCTGAGCTTCTTCATGTCTGGATAGAAAGGGGGCAGGGGGAAACAACGTGCTTCAACCATAGATCATAATTAAATAGAATTTCAAGCTATCTAATATATAGTCTATGGCTCCAGCTCACTATTTGGACCGCTGAACTCATTTTTGTGAAATAGCTCTTTCAAATGCTTAACGAGTGATGAATTTTCTTCATTCTTTTTTACATTTGAGCCACAATTTGTCTGTCTAATGATATTTTCATGTAAAGTCTGTTTCAATATGAGTGCTATAAATTCATCATTGACAATCCCTCTGACTCTTTAATAATGATGATTGATAAATCACTGTGATAATCGTTTACAGATAAATGGCATGGGCACTAAAAATAGCCACACCTGTGCACAATGGTTGCCTGTAATGACGGATGCTTAGGCGCAGGTGGAGAACCTCATCGACACAATCGGTGCTCTCCTCGCTTCTCATTCTTCACATCGACAGGTCTAATGAGTAAGAGCAGAAGTATTGATATGCAAACAAGTGATCGCTCCGACATCCATTCGTGCTCGGGGCTTGCCCGAGGAAGATCTTGTAGATCGAAATGTAGCCTTAAAAAAGAATTAAACTATTTATCTGGAGCCTAACATGTGCAGACCTTTCTCCTTTGTGCCCTGCAGTGATATTTTTGTCTTACACTTAAATACTTTTTTGCCTGGATGAGCACACGCTCACTCGGTCCCTTAACTGTGGGAGTGGAAATGGGGCTCTTACACATGCACTCAGCTTCACAAGGATTGAGATTTATAAAACAGGATCACACAGATTTACAAATCTGGCAAAAAAGAATGTGTGCATATTTCTTTATTTGTAAGTACACACAATTTTAGTTGTGTTATGCATCTGGGCCCTGGTTTAAAATACCAGTGGCAGACTCAGGCTGTCTGTGGGTCAGGCACAAATAAAAATAAAAAAGGGCACCAGCTGTGTGCGGTGGGGCGCTAACACACCGAAAGTTGTGATGCACTTTATCATTTTTGTCTACTGGAAGGACATTTAATCATTTGTTTTGGACACTGGACCACTCCAGGTGACACTTTATCTTGTTTTGTCCACTTGAAGGGCACTTTTCCCAAACTTTTTATGTGGGGGTCCACTTTTTAAAAATCGCAAACCATCACGACCCAAGTCATAAATGGTCTTATCAATAAATCTTGTGATGAATTAATATTAAACACTTACATAATATTAAACACAGATTGAGTTCTCATTGTTTTTATTTCTTCTCATCAGGAAGACAATATGGGACATTTTAAATGCTTTATGAAGGGTGTTCTGCAGATATAAATCTTAAATATGCAAAATTTCTTCAATAGTCTCTTATTTATTTGGCACCTAAATAAAATCTCCTGTGACTCATCTGTGGGTCACGATCCAGTCTCTGGGAATGGCTGCACTTTATCAAGTTTTGTCCACAGGAAGGGCACTTTAACACATTTTATCTACCATAGGAGCATAAAAGATGGCACTTTTGCTGCGTTTTTTTTTTTTCACATGGGGGCACCAGGAGGGACAGTCACCCCCCTTGCCCCTCCTTGAGGGCTATATACAGTGCAGTTGCATTGGGAAGTGTCTCATCAGAAGAACAAAATTGAACCTCGGTGCTCAAAAGCGAGAGAGATCGAGACACGTGATGAAGATCTGTCTCAAACAAAGACTTAACTTGCCCCAAAAGACTTAAAAACATGTGGTTAGTGACAAGCGTATAGAGCATGTGCCATTTTGGGGAACTGGAGACAAGCTTAAGATTTAAATTTGGTGACTGATGCAATATGTGAACAATAAGGGATTTTCACATACAAACTCCACAGAGTATGTAGAATTTATTTTAACTTTGCCTTAAGCTTAAAGTATTGCCTGACTGTCTGTTCTGCACTGACAACAGTTAATTCCGTGTCAGGAAAATGATATCTTAATTTACATGAAGAATCCTTTCTTCTTATGTACTTTAAAAAAAGAAGTCATTTTTGAATCAAAGGCTTCTGGTATCACAGTGCTGCTCAAATGACGAATTATACCATAAAGAGGTTAAGATGCAGAAAAGCACCTTGACAGAAGCCTAGACGAGTCAGAATAGTGCATGCATAATATAAACATCGAGCCAATTTGCATTAAATTATCCTAAAATGTAGATGAAGAGATTATTTAGCTCACATTATTATTTCATGATTTCTAAATTTAATAGGTTAGTCTTCAAAGGCTCTTGGCATTTGGAAATATGCTGCAAAGGGATCAAATAACACCTATTATCATGACGACTAGGTTTAATAGATTTTCAGGGGTGGGTAAAATATCGTGAACACCTGATAACGTAACGCAATTCAGTTTAACAGCCGTGCAACAGACTGATTGTTTGATAAAACCTCTGAACAGAGAATGTCCAAGGGGTCATCCTTATGTTCCCTCTGTCCCCAAATTTCAAAAGATCAAAGGGAGATCGATGCTTCACAGTTTGAATGGTAAAAATCTGTTAAGCCACTGTGAAGATATTAGTGTTTAAAGTCAGGAAAGCTGTCCTTGAGACCATAGGTTTCAAGGAGGATAACATTAGTATGCTATGAGCTGCAGATGAGCGATTTCAACATATTCACTGAGGGAAACATACGATGTATACTGAACATTCGACCAATAGGGAAAACACTTTACTGAGAACACAAAACCCTTTGAAAAGTCTCCTTAATGTGTTATATTAAGAGGATATTGAGCAGGGAACACAGGGCTCTGGGATCACAGACACGCTCCCTCACCCAATCATAGCTTTAGTGCCATAAATAGAAAGGCAGGTCTGTCAGGCTTTGGATTTCTCAACACGTTGAAGCAATGTGGCCGCAGAGTGATAAAGAGTTTGGACGGTGGTCCCAAGCCCCCAGGAGGAGCGCCAGGCTTTGGAGACAGTTTGACACAGTGACCAAACCATGCAACAGCGACGTCACATGATGCACTGCATCCCAATCTGACTTTTTCCCATAAGCTTACATTGTGAAAAAAACAGTCGATAAATATTTTTGAACGTCATAACCCTGACTCAGGTCAATATCAGGATTCAGTCCAATAACATTTGAAAAGTCTAGAAGAGCTGCACAAAGTTAGCAAAGGCTTATTCAGAAGTTAGCCGCTCAGCCGGGAAAAAAAAGTCTGTACTGCTCTGTGGGCTGCATATGTGGAAAATCTTATGTGCTAGTTGGCTTCATGTGCCGCTGAGCAGCTCTTATAGGAAGGATGGAGACTCGCCTCCAACACTTAATCCAGTTCTCCTTTATACATGAGTGGTTTCTGTTTAACTTGCTAAAAATAAAAAACACAAAAAGCAAAAGTCACAGGAGTAGATTAAACAGTCTAGTCAAGTTGAGTGTATAGTTATACCACCATAACAGGAGCTATCTCAATTTTCATATAAATAAGTTGAGACAATACTCTTTATAACAGTGTGTCTCTCTGCTCAACATTGAATGTTAGCATGCCCGGCTAAATACCTTCATACTGTAACTTAGTCTTATTTACAAAGGATGATATTGTGATGTAATGATATTGGCGCTTGTCGTGTTTTTTATTTGCTTTGGAGAATTTAACACTCCAGTCACTCCAGCCACACTTGTGTTAGCTTGTGTTATGTTTGCCAAACTCTTGTGTTAATCATTCTTAAATCCTTTTATCCTGAGTAATAATAGTTACTGTTTTACTGCTCAAAAAACACATCTTCTGTGGAGATCAACTGGATGATGACTTTTTGCCTCAGACTTGATAATACATGAGGCATGCAGCCTTTATGTGCATATTTTACATCCCTTTACTGTTTTTTTCAAGTCAGTTAATTCATAAAAAGGTCAGCTGAAGACGTGGTTTTCAGCTAATTTACAGAGTATTAGCTTTAGCATGATCTAACTCTACAGCTAGCTCAAGATGATAACATCAGCTGGCGACAGCTGGCGTTTCAGCCGACAAAAATCCACAGTTGTCCACAAGAAATAAGGAGAATGCTTTTGTTTACTTGTGAAATGGAAGATCATTGTTTAAAAAATAAATAAAGCTTTGGAGTGGAAAATCTGCCACCATTGCGAGTCTTCTGCCAGCACAGGAAGCTTGACAGGTGTAGCAACAGCAGGGCTTAGAAAACGGTCAATTGTATCTTTGTGCAGCTTGTGATGAGACTTCCTAAGCTGTTGACTCAAGTTTGTGGTGATATTTTTTTTTTTTTTTTGTGATGGTGTTGTGATTGCATGTGTGATAGGTACTTGTCATATTTTTGTGTGGGTTGAACAAAATGACAGGAACTCTCTGCAGTAAAAGATACGACCCCAATTCAAAAAAGAGTTAGGACACTGTGTGAAGTGTATGTAAAAGTAGGATGCAATGATATGCAAATACTTTTCAACTTCTATTCAACTGAATACAATACAAACACAATGTCATTGTCCAGATTGTTACCGGCACTAACTTCAAAAGCCAGCATCAGTGTGTTAGTGCCCATCATGGCTAACTGTCACACCCGTGAAGGCATCGTTAACGCTGAAAGGCACGTACACGTTTTGGAGCAACATATGCTGCCATCCGGATGACATCTTTTTCGGAGACGTCCCTGCTTATTTGAGAAGACAGTGTCAAAAGCTGAGGTACTAGCAGTCCAGACCTGTCTCCTTTTGAAAATGTGTGGTGCATTATTAAGCGCAAAATATGACAGAGATCCTGGACTGAAGTCCTATAACCAAGCAAGAATGAGAAAGAATTTCACTTTCAAAACTTGAACAGTTAATTTCCTCAGTTCCAAAACGCTTACCGAATGTTGTTAAAGGAAAAGGTGATGCATCACAGTGGTAAACATGCCCCAAGTAATTGCATTCTGTTTTCATTTATGTTTTACACAGCATCCCAACTTTATTTTTAGGAACTGGAGTTGTATTTTCTGGTCTTACTCTTATTGTTCTGTCCCATGTCTGAATTATTTAAGCCTTTTGTATCCATTTATAGACTACACACACTCGCACGCAGAGGTTTACTTGCCACTTGTAGATGAACGGTCACGTGACGGAGAGGACAGAGTCGGTTGTAAACTCTCCCTGTATGAGACTGTGGTTTTTTTTCCTGTGAGGCAGAGCCATGGATTAGCCTTGGAAATAGGAGCTTTCTCTCTCTGTCTCCCTCTCTCTGTCCATCACTGACTTGCCAACTGTCAGATGTTGCTGTCATCCTCAGCCGTCCCTTCATCTGTCTCTCTAATGGGAATCCCCCTCTGTTTTCTCTCCGCGCAGCCCTTATTTCAACAATCCTTTCCTTTTTTTTTTCCTCTTCTGTGTCCCATTTCCCAGTCTATCTTTCCACCCCCTCTGACACACATAAAGCTTTGAGGTGTCCTATTAATTGTGTTATATAAATCCAGTTTTTTATTATTATTTAACAAGTTTCACTTTACCACAGTTATCAGGGAAAAAGGCTGAGTCCAAAATTCATTTCTGCTCCTGGGTTTTTATGTCCCGATGCTGCTTAGCTGTCCCTGTTTGGTGTTTTTAATGTGGCAGTGCTGTCAGTCTGTGTTGCTGCAGAACGATTTTTCAGAAATGTCTCACCTTTGTCATTCTAACCACCCTCTGTCTCTACCCGCCCCTCCCTTTTCTCTCTTTTTGATAGTGATGTGAAAAGCGAAGCGCTGAGACTCAGCTGGTTCGGAGAGGTCCTCCATCTGCAGAGGTAAAAAGTTTGCCTCCTTCCTCCTCGCCTCTGTCTGTTTTCCATTCTGCTCCCTCGCTCTCGCTGCTTCTGAACGCCAACCTTCGCTGCTAGATGAGAAGACGTCAGCAGAATACAAAACACTGCTTGAACGGTCCAGACAGAAAATTGCATGCAGCAAATATTAACAACAAACTTTACACCTACAGTATGCTTACAAGGCTTGCATGCAGTCGCACAAATTCACACACATACAGGCACCCCATGCACTAGAGCGAGCAGGGTATTCATCATGTGATTTACCCTTTATTTCCACCGGGGAAACGTCCGTGGCACAAATATAAGAGTGTATTTTGTATTGTGTGTCTGTGTGTGTGTATGTGAGAGAGGGAAAGGGGAGAAAAAACCTATTTTCCTTTCCCTATATGAGAAATTGTGAGCTGTCACAGGTTTAAGAGCTTTAGCCACCCAAGGACAGCGAGATTTGTTACAGGAAAAGAGAGACGCTCAACATACATGCAGCTTAAAGCTTTGTTTATCATGTTTACTTTATAAAACAATACATTGAGATGTATATTCTGTAGCATCTCACTTGTCAGAGTGTATTTTTACTCAGCCTGGTGTCAAATAAACATGAAGTTAGTGTGGCAGTATGAAACGCACTTCATCACATGATGCTATGGCTACAGGAAGGAGCTTGCAGAGTGTTAGCAGCAGGTTAGCAACTGTTTTTCAGTGTTGAAGTTCCCTCAAATTACCAAATTCATTCTCTCAGATTGATATTATTATGTTGCCAGGCTGCGCACAATCAAAAGATGTTTACAGGAGCTGGATCTGAAAAATTTAACCGAAGGCGAAAATCAGACAAAAGATCCAAAACACCGTGCTGATAGCTCCCAGCAATTTCAGTGCAGTTTTTTTTGGGGAGGATTTAACAGAGATCTTCGTCAGGCCTTGTCAAATTTGACGATTTGACAACAGAGATCTTCATCAGTTATTTGACAATGCATGACGAAGGTCTCTGTTGGATTGAAACGATGCTACGTTAAACTTGCTTGGAGCTATCAGTGCAGTGTGCAGACCTTTAGTCTGATTTGTGCGTTTAGTTGACACTTACACACATCCTGTTGGCTGTGGATCAGTGTCGGTCAGTAGTTAAAGCGGGGCAGCTGAGAGGGGCTTTCTCAAGGGCATATGGGCAAAAAAACATGTCACAAGACACAAC
Organism: Lutjanus erythropterus; assembly: GCF_056507025.1. NCBI lineage: Eukaryota > Metazoa > Chordata > Actinopteri > Lutjaniformes > Lutjanidae > Lutjanus > Lutjanus erythropterus. Next base: position 8,947,296 of record NC_139319.1, read on the forward strand.
AGAAGAAAACAAACTATATATCACATGGATTAAATTGAATAATTACATTGAAAAACTGACTCTGAATAGCTGAATTTGAATTTATTATTTTGGAACTGAATTCCAATAAACTTGAAACTGAATGTAATATTGTGAAAATAAATTTGAAAAAAAAAAATCTATTTCATATCACTGAGAAACATGCAGTCGCTGAGGAAGATCAATCAAGCACAGATCCACAGAACTGCACCTACAGTATGTTTTGTTTTGACTATTTCTTTCACTCACATTGAGCCGTGAACTTGTGGGAACTGACGCACGAGCAGATTCAAAAATTCAGACAAAGTATTTTTCCTCTGAAATAGCAAGCCATAAAACTACAGTTTTTACAAAGAATAAAAAAACACTTAAGCCTTTTGAAGTATCTCCACTGGGTGTTGATACTGAAAACCACTCGATGGTTCTTCCTCGGCGACTGAATGTATGTCTCACTAAACTGAATCTGAATTATGAGAATTTCAATTTTCAGTTAGGATCAGAAACAGTTTCAGAGCAAATGAATTCAATTCTACAATATTATAGTCAGTTTCAGGTTTATTGAAATTCAGTTCTGAACTCACAAATTCAGTTTCAAGTCATGCTTTCTGATTCAGTTTTTCAATGCAATCATTCAAGTTCAAACAATCCAAATTCAATGTGATTCAGATTCATTTTCTAGTGACACATATTTCTGCCCATAAGGATGTCACAGCAGTTCCCCTCCCAGATTTGTCCTGCCAGTTAAGTTGACATACCTACTGAGGCTATTCCTTCTGTATTTATCTTCTTTTTTTGTTTGTTTGTTTTGTGAATTTCTTGGAATTTAACTGCCTGATTTTGGTAAACATTCAAGAATTTATCCACCAGAATGAAATTCTGGGCAGTGTGAAGAAGGCTTTAAATCAGCCTTCATGTTGCAGAGCCATCTGGGAAAATAACATCTAAAAGAAATGTTATTTGAATTGTTCACTGAATAAATATAATAAGTAAAATTCAAATTATCATGTCGTGGGTGGATGCATTTGGGGGACTTGGACTCATGACCTCAGTATTTCTAAAATAAAGCAATAAGCCTCAAGAGGCCGTGGTCTGCAGTCATTTTAGAGCAGCTAAGCATTGTTAGGCTCATTGCTTTTTGTAAAACAGTTACCTGGTAAATAATTATTCCTCCACCAAGCTATGCAGATCTTCAACAACATTTAGCAGTAAGGAAAGTGAAAAACGTGATTAAATATTGAAGATAGATATTCTATGAGTCTACCATCTGCAACTATTATGCTCAAGATCAGTCATCGGTCATTGATGTTTCGGTTGAGACCTGCACGTAGGCCAAACATATCTGCCGAAATCACAGAGTTCACATTCCCCGTTTTTCACAGTGTCATTAAAGTGACAGAGAGAGGGTGACTGTTTAAAATTAAAAGCCTTTCTCTGCACACCAGGTCTGAGAACAGTGAGCGCCCGTGTTCACGGTCACTGTTAGCTACTTTAGCGACAAGTCCATCAGAAAACTCTGAAGTTAAATAACCAAGAGTTAAAGCTGAACATCTGGAGGACATCATAGGGGAAACCAGGAAGTACTTTCTCCATATAAACTGGTTCAGTTTCACCAGAATCAGTGCATAAAGTTAGAAAGTTGTGCTTTTGTACAGTGAGGCCCACAGAAACACTGCTGTTCGCTCTGCTGAACGGATGTATTCTCCTTCCATGTTCCACTGTGTTACAAGACAGAAAGGATGTAAATTTACTGAAGTGCAGGATGAGTTCTCAACGGTTTTAAAAACTTTTCCTCATACAAAACTTCTTTGTCATTTTTGGGCCAGATGCTGGCGTATATGTAACATATAGCTTAATATACAGTATATGTGATAAAAAACTTTGACTTCATGCCTCATTTCTTGACTTTTCCAGCTCTTTATTAATATGAGTTTTTTCCTCTCCATCATCCCGCCCATCTTTTTTGGCAATTCATTCACAAGTAGCTCACTTAGTCCAAATTCACAACAAAATCAGACATTTTGAAACAATTATGTTTGCTGTAAATCAGTCACAGGTGTGTGTGTTTATAGTGTATTTTGCAGTGGTTTTAAACAAGCCTCAGCCAATCATAATGAAGCAGGGATTGAACTGGTGGCCACTGACCTGCTTCATTAACCTTTAGGTTACTTGTGCTGTGGTGGTTGTTGTTTCATTTCTCCTTTTTTAATCTTTCTGTGGCTGGACTAAGAAGTTTCCTCTGGTGAAAAAAAAGATTGAAATTATTCCAGTTAAGATTTTACCCCTGAAACCTGCCGGGGCCTGCCTGAAATCTGTCAGAGCTGTGCACAAATAAAGATCCTAAAAACAAAATTCTCAGCAGGAGGTTTTGCAGATCCTGTTATGATAATATCTCTTTGCTCTGCCGTGATCAATAATCTCTTCAGCTGCACCTTGGACTCTAAATTGCAGTCACGGTCGCACAGCAGGAAGTCATCAGTCAAACCTGGAGTTATCACAGAGATCATCGACGGATCACGTGCAGCTGGAGAATCACGGTCTTCATCAGTGAGGGGGAGGGACGAGATAAAGACTGAGAGAACATCATCGTTATCATCAGTTCCATCGTTTGCATTGTCACCGTGACCTTCATCACTCTTCAGTTTAATCATAATCATCATTATTTAAACCAACTGTGCTCGCCGCTGTTGCTCCGTTCGTCTGTGTGTGCCGGCGTTATTCCCGTCTCCTCCCCGCCAGACAGCGGCCCTGATCTTCCCGAGTCACATGTGGCATACTGCCCTCGTCTGTTAGCGTTTACACACCAAATGATGTTTGACCAGGATTCAAGGCTTTTCTATTTTCAACCCTAATGCATGTGAATGACCTGTTTGTGTACGTCTTTCTACGTGCATGTGTGTGTGTGTGTGTGTTTGACGTTGTGTGAGGGGATGCGCACGTGTAAGGGTGTGTGTAATGAGGTGATTTTTATTCGTCCTCCCTTGTCCTCATGTCCTGTCAAGACCACAGATTCAATTTGTGTTGAGATAGAAAGAGAGAGATAGAGTGTGTGTGTGTGTGTGTGTGTGTGTGTGTGTGTGTGTGTGTGCGTGTGTGTGTGTGTGTGTGTAAAGAGAAAGAGAGAAATTCCTGCCAAAGGATTCTCATCTTTGAGCCCAGAATCAGAGATGGATGCAGAGATGAATGCTATTTTTTGCCAGGCTGTGTTTACCTGTGTGTGTGTGTGTGTGTGTGTGTGTGTGTGTGTGTGTGTGTGTGTGTGTGTGTGTGTGTGTGTGTGTGTGTGTGTGTGTGTGTGTGGGAAAGGAGATGGAGAGCTCAAATTTAACAACTTGGCACAAAGCTCGTGTGTGTGTGTGTGTGTGTGTGTGTGTGTGTGAGGAAGAGAAGAACAGAGATAGAAGGAGGAACCGGGGCAGGAGAGAGGAAGACGAGGTGCTCTGGGTGAGAACAGAGGAGTGTTTGGAGAGACGAGTGATTTTGGGGGGAAAAGTGGAATTTCAGATTACGCGAGGGTAGATAAATCTGACAGCAGAGACAAGTGCTGCTCTGAGCGTCTTGTGGAGCCCGGATGAATAAATGATACACACACATAAAAACAATGCATATGCCACTTTATGACTCAGAAATCGGTATTTATTGAAAAAGAACTCATGATACACACACACACACAAAAAAGTTCACACAGACTTCTACGTGATATTGAATTTGGGCAACATGTTATTTGGTGTCTTTGCTGATTTCAGTTAATTCTATAGACTTAAATCAGAAAATGCATCAGTAACACTTCACTTTAACCCTCCTACTTAGCAGCCGCTGTTTGTCGTAAATAAAACACTTAAGGTAAGATAACACTACAAGGGACAGCAATACTCATGCTGATAATGTAGGCTACATTGTGCGAGACATGAGATGTAGATGTAACTTCATATCACTCTGTAACTTCCCACTAGCATGCATTTTGTACTTAAAATCAAACACTGAAGTTTTGGTCAAAGTTTGCATGCTTTAACATCAAAATATTTTTTCCAAGCACTTCTAAAAACGTCTTCCCACATGGCCAGATGAAGGTCTCTACATGATGTCGTTGCTACACATAAACTCCCAGGTTGCAGGAGGGGAGGGCATCAGTGCTGGAACCCACGTCACTGCTTTTGCTAACAGCTGAGTGGGAGTTTCCATTTAAAAAAAAAACCCCGAAAAGAATGAAAGTCGCCCTTTAAGTACCCACATAAGTGATCTCTGGTACATAAAGGTAGCGCTTCATTTAATTGAAAGAACTATGACCACCGTCCAGACAGCAATTATGTTTCCCGCACAGTGCAAGTGGGAAAACAAATTAGGAATGTATAAAAGCAATTTCTAAGAGACGAGGCTGAGCAGGCAGACAGGTTAAAGTGCACACTTGAACTCAAATTACTGCACAGTATTCATAAAAGAAACTTTAATAATATATCACTTAACAGCTTACAGTCATATTCATGCTACAGAAATGTGTGAAGAAGAAGTCACAAAAATAAGGACTTGAGTCTTGACTGTTTTTCATGCACATTTGAAATCTGATCTGATAAAACCCCGGAACAATAAAAAAAAAAAAAGAAAATGGCAACAATCCGGGCTTGTCTGGTCACAGCTTGAATATTTACACATGCTTATTAGGCGAATCAAAGTGTCGCCATGCGGTGCCACCGGTGGTCAAAAACTCCACAGCGTCCCTTTAATGTGCACAGTGTTGAGTCACGATGTCTCAGTGGAGCCCGGTTTTTATTCCAGCAGGAGTAAATAGCTCTCCGCGTTGTCAGTCCACATGTGCAGTAAAACACACATCAGATCATAAATTATACCCGGTCCTGAGTGATCAATCACGAGGCTGTTATGACTCGCAGTATGTGATGGTGCGTAATGATACAATGGCTGCTGCGGGGCTCTTGGCATATGCTGACTGTGCAACACTGAGGACAGAGTCAGGTCTTATTTTCTGCCGTTTGACGATGATGATTTAAGTTTCAAGCTCAGAGCAGCTTTAATGTCGACATTCATTGACGGTGGAGGCTCGGTGGCAGAGGTGCACAGGTTGAGCTTTTTTTTTTTTACACACGTATGAATAAAGAAAAACAAGTCCAGTAAGAAAAAAAAATCTGATCTGATTACAGGCATAAGGCTGGGAGAGATCATGTGTTTGGTTGAGTGTGTGTGTGTGTTAGGGTTGTGTGATGTCTAACAATGTGGCATACGGAGATGACCATTGTAAAACATCGCAACAGATAATAAAAACGTTTTTATATACTTTCTTTTATTCTTTTTCTTCTTTTCCTCATTTTTTACTTTAGTAAATCAGATGCAAGGTGCCTTTACATTATCATAAAGCTTTTCTTCCTTTTTGGTCTCTCTCTCCCCTTAAATCTCATGTCCATCAGTTCTGAGGCACTTTTAAATCATGATGTTATGATGGTGAAGGGCTCACAATGACCGTCTGAGTGTGCGATATGTGTATGCACCTGTTTGCTCATACTACTGCACCCATGTGCCTAATATTTTTTTGTGTACACTGATGACTGTATTCTCAAGGACCTCTTGTGGTTGCTGTGATTCACAATTTTTGAAAAACCTTGAAAAACCTATTTTATGGACTGCTCTGCAAGGCTAAAAACAGCACTTACCCTGTAAGTTTATTGCAGGACACATTTTGGCTTCTGTTCTGTCTGAAAAATGTTCAGACAGATCGTCTGGAGCATCTGCACGCTAAAGTTACGCACAAAACAAGATGAATAAATCCCTGTTTTTGTTATCTGCCGCCTTGACTGTAATGTCAGCGATAGGAGTGTTGCAATACACTGGTAGTGACAAAAATCATGACATTTTAAAGAAATAAATATTGATATGTTAATAGTACACATATTGTATGCTCTTCAATCATTCTACTTTCCACTTTACAATAACAATAACACCTTTACTATACTATACTATAAAAAGTTGTTGTGGCATTGCAGTAGGTGCTTCACCATCTGTTGCCTAGTGAAGATCTGCACTCTGCTGAATACACTGTTCCTGTTCTTTTCTCTCTCTCTCTCTCAGAGCTGAATCTAAAGAGCTGCTCATTGGTGTTTTCTCTATATTTTTCTCTTCACTCTTAACCTGCAACATGTTTTTAATTGTTGATGAAAACACAACAATGTTGGATGTGTGAAAATAATTTGAAACCAGTATACTTTTTATAAAAAAGAAGTATTTTTCTGTGAAATTTGGTAAAAGTCTTTTACAAAGGAAAGTTTTCAGGAGCCTGAGGATAAAGTACCTCACGTCCATGTTTTTAATTTAGTTTAATTTAATGCATGCACAACTTTTCACATCTCGAATCCTCCGCTTCAGGCGTCCGACCCCTGGACTTCATCGTAGTCTTTCACTTAATCTGACTGATAGCACAGAAGCCGAGATAGAGAGGGAGGATTTTCCTGTGACATAGCTCACGTTGATTTGATAAAGTGGGAGGAAGAAGTGTTCCCAACCTGCGATGATATCATTAAAGTGGTCCGATCTCTCTCAGGTTGGGCGTATAGGCTCCAATAAACATCCAAATTAGACGAGTCGCAGCAGCTCGCAGGGCAGATCCATCTTGGTTTATTGATAAAGTGCGGCGGCGGCAGCAGACACATTTCAGCACTCAGCCATCATCAGCGCCACACTCTAATTATCCATGTATCTACCTGACTGAACAGGTGCTATGTGTGCCATTTGTAAACATCGATATATTTTTGTTAAATGAACAGTCATGTCATGGTATAATTACAAAGAGGACCGTAGTTAAGAAAGTCGATAGCATCCATTCTTGTGGTTTGTGTGATTTTAGTTCAAATTAGGACCAAATTTACCATAAATATTCTTTTGAAGATATTGATTTCTGTCTTCCGGCTTCTCTCTGCCATATATCTGCACACATTTATTGTCCGTTTGGATTTTCTGCAGGAGATAAAGATGCCTGAATTTATTTTTCCACAACATTTTAATTCCCTCCACGTTCAATCACGGCAGTAAATGTGTTTATCTGCGCCGCACAAATCGTTATTAATTATCGTTAAAGTTTTATTATTTGCAACATCAATCGTTCAGAACCCTTCACATCCTTTGTTTAATGGATATGAAAAACGGTGTATGGTACCCACAACAATGAGAAACATCTTTATTCCACCCTCTTACATGTTACCAAACAAATGACTTTTCATGAGTCACTGCTGCGTTGTTTATGATGTCTATTTAAGATATGTATTTACTTTCATCCCAGCTGTTTCTGATTACAGGCTCACTGAATTATTGTCTTTATTACATTTATTATAACTCATTTTTTTATGTCTGTGAAGACAATTGTCCACATGAGAGGACAATAAAAGCGTCTAATTAAATGCGTGTTCACTCCGGCCTTGTTTAGTCCTGTTAAACTGTGGTTTTTCAGCCTTGGTTCATTTCTGGTTCAATCCATTCGAACCATTCACAGGAAGTGTGCCACTGTATGTGTCATTTCATTTGTTAAAAAATGCTTGCAGTGCGTCTTCCTCACATGCATTTTTGAATTATTTAATGCACCCTGTTTTAAAAGATCATCATATCATTCATATGTGCAGTTCTCTAAAGTCTCTTGATAAACACCAACATGAACCGAACCTGACGGTGCTCGGTGATGTTCGGTATCCAGGTACAAACCAGGACAGGCTGGTTGTTTTGTTTTTTTTACCCACCAACTATGACTAAGAATCAGACTTTTCCATCACATGACTTTACAATTTCAGGACAGTTTGAGTTTTGCCTTTGTGAAGGCAGAAAATTAAAATGACGTAACATCCTTACGTTTGTTTCATTCAATAATCGGACCTCTGGGGTTAAATCTGCCTCAAGTTTAAGTAAAAGAAAGAATCTGGCAGTGCAGAGAGTTAGTTTCAGCCTGTTTCCAGTACAAATGAATTGTCTCTTCTGTCTGCTTCCAAGACTATTCCACAGTTTGGGTTCGCGTGGCTCGTGTCCCTGCTCTCCTCCACTCCTCCTCAGGTGGTCTGCAGCAGTGCGCTCAGCTGATCTCATCTCCTCGAAACAGAGCGGATACGTGTTTCAGTTATAAAGACAGAATGATGAGATATTAAAGAGAAAACAGCTCAGTTTGAAGGAGCTATTGACCACAGCATATTACTTTACTGCCACAGCAAATTCTTGACATTTGTGACTCAGAGGTTCAGTAACATTTAAAAAAAAAAAAAAGTCCAGACAGATGTTGTCGTATCTCGGGATACACCCAGCAAACAAACATGGGTGCTCTTGAAGAAAAATCTTCAAACAAAGGAGCAAACATCATGGACTCGCATGTAGACGAGCAGAACTAATGTGGAGTTTTGGATGAATCCATAAAAAGGTCAAGCTCGGCTCAGGTATTGTCTCGTGGTTTGAACCCTGATGAAGACCTGCCAAGTTCGGTTATTTAATTGTTTCATGAGCTGGCTTTTTAGTAGAACGTTAGTCCCGCTCCTCTATATGTGAAGTTTGTTCTTTTGTTCATGTTTAACAGACTAAAAATACAAGATGTTTTGCAAAGTGTAAAGACAGCTCCCTCATTTTTGTGCTTGAGAGCAATTCTGTAGACATTCCCATGAAATCTGATCCAGAGGGACGTAGAGGAACAGTGTTGGTTGTGATAGTCTCTTTTGTTTACACTCATTAAAATAAAGTCTTAAAACGGAGGTGGTAATGGTGTGCTTATTTTAAAATGCTAAGCTTGGCGAAAGCAATAGCACACGCATGAGGCGAAAAAAATGTCCTGAGAAGTTCCTGTCAGCTTCTTCGTGGTTCATTTGTCTCCGCAGCGTGGCGGTGACAGGTGTAGAAGGAGAGACAGACAGAGCAAAAGACAGACAGAAAGTCGAAGCAGAGGCGGCTGACAGTTGAAAGCAGATCAAAATCAGCCACATAACTTGTCCCCGCTTCAGCACAGACCCACACATCCACGCCGCACGTGCTCAGACGCCTCCGAGATGTGACAGACGATCGTCTCGCGACGCATGAGGGAACAAATCCGAAAACAAACAAAACGAATCACAAAGTATGAGGGAGGTGCATTTCGTATGCAGAGGAACTACCAGGAACGAGAGAGAGAGAGAGAGAGGGACAGAGCATAACAGATGGAGGTGTGTGTGTGTGTGTGTGTGTGTGTGTGTGTGTGTGTGTGTGTGTGTGTGTGTGTGTGCATGTGCATGTGCATGTGTGTGTATGTACAGGGGGCTTGGATAACTTGAGACAAAAGTGTTTCTTATCTACTGAGTTGTGCAAACATGGAAAAACCAATGAACAAATACTATAAACTGTGATGGAGATAAACAGATAAACAGAGCTGCAGCTGGAAAGTTTCTGACTGAGGGTTTACCTTTCACACACACACACACACACACACACACACACACACACACACACACACACACACACACACTTTGAAAAAAAGGCACACACTTAAGAAAGTTATGGTTTATTTTGAATTAAAATCAGATTTCAAAGTGCGTACATGCTTTGGGGCAACAAAGATTAGCCTCAAATAGCCGATTATCTGCTTGAAATTAGCATCTTTGCCTGTATGTGTTTGCTAAAGTCTGTTTGTGTGTCTTGTCCTGAAGCATCTAATTTGAATTCTTCAAATGTGAAATTTGCAAGGTGGGACTCACACTCACAGACAGATGTCTCTTGGGATTATGCAAAATGGTCGAAACCCCTCGCTGTAAATCTGCAGCCTAGTCAGATCTTTTTCCACCCAGCACCTAAAAGCGTATTAAATCTTCCCCAGTACATTATTTTGGTGAGGAAAAATGACTAATAGAATAATCCCTCGTCATCGCTTTAGAACCAGACTCTATAAGCTCGTCACAAATCCAGAACAATGCCCGTCTGAGGCGGAGGGAAGCCAAAAATAAGCTGTGCAGATGTTGTTTTTGTGGCAGGGAAGGCAGGTGAGGTGCGGTGAAAGAAAGAGTTCATTTTCAGCATTAAACGGTGTTTGAGAGGTAAGTCCTGTGATAGCTGGTGTAAATATGAAGCACTTAATTTGGAATAGATTTCTAAATTTGCTCGACAATGTTTCACAACATGAATATTCATCTGGGAACCCTCTGCTATCTATCTGGTGGAACATTTTTGTGATTCGGGAAAAATTATTTTGATTTTAAAAGCATTTTTGGCTTACTGTGTTGAACAGAGTTGGAAAATATATTCAGATCTTTACTTTGAGGAGAGTAATTTATTTTAAAGTAGGGTTATAATGAGGCACTTACACAGTGTATTACTTACAGTAGATGGTGTTTCTAGTTTGGAGAAGCAGCAGGAGTCCAGGTGTAGGAAGCTGAACAATGTACTGCTGTGAACAGGGTCAGATGCAAAATGTATTTCAACCAATGAAAAAAAATCTATATCAGTTTAAGTGTACATTATGTTTAGATATTTTCCCTGTTTTACCTTGCCACCTTTTCCAACTATAAACCACAGCCTTACAAGGCAAATATTGCTCTTTCCAAAGCGACCAAATTTGCAAAAAACAGTCATTTTAACTTGCAGAAGTTGACAGTGTACTGTTATCTCAGCCAGGTGTAAGCCTGGAGGGGATCATGTGATTGGTGACCATTTTATCCTTTGTTTGCAGCTAATTTTGCATGCTGCAGGACCAATCAGCCTAAAATCTTTCATGAACATTTATGCTCAGTACTGTCTGCTGTTGTCATACAGGTTTGGGCTGCAGGTCATCACTAACTGTTAGGCTGAAAAAAAGGCTCACCTGTTACCAGTGCTGGGGAGTAACTAACTACAAGTAAATGACTTGTAATTATAAAAAAAAAAAACCACCAACAAAAACAAAAAAACAACACAAAATAAATGTTTTCGTAATCCATTACAGTTATTGAGAGAAAAACATGTAATTAGTCTACAGTTATTAATCAATATATTAGTGATTACAAAGGGTTATCTCCTAATATTAGTTTTGGCTGCCTTGTGAAGATGCACTCTATGCACCCTACTGAGTGACCTCCTCTAGTTTGTTTGTTTTATTTTATTACTTTAGTGAACTAACTCTTAACACCGAAGTCACACAATAACAGATACAAACAAACCTTAGCTTTCTACATTGGTACATTTACTGCTACTGAACTATCCCTTTAAAACAGCTGCAATCAATATTTTATACTAATAATGGATCAAAAGACTGTCTGTGGTGAAAGGTGCTGCTCATATTGACAAACTGCTGGAGAGTAATCACCTGACCCTGCGGTGCCCCTCGGCTCTACGGCGCTTCATAGCTTCTTTCAGCTGCTTTCAGCTGCTTTCTGACCCGACACTTAGCCGTTTTGTTTACCTCTTGCCGCTCTCATAGAGCTGTTTGGCCTCGGCAGTCAGCCGTTTTCAGTGTGAAAGCTCTAAAAACCAACTGTACACTACCTGCCCGGCGCCAAACATCTCACAGACAAAATCAGCATTTAATTTAGCAGCTGCTGAACCAAATATTTCTTTCGGTAGCTGGTAGAGACCAAAAACAGAGCTAAGAAGAGAGCAAGTATTTAAATTACATTGAAAATATATCTTAGAGACATATATATTTTCTATTTTCTCACCCTCTCATAAAAACTACATCTGTAGTCATGTCTGCCATAAAATATTTAGTTGCAGAGGTGTTTTACAGTCATTCAGCGGATACACTACTGAATGATTCTATACTGGAGCAGTGTGTCTCTATGATCCTGTCACTCTTTGTCGACTGCACACTCGCTACTTGTCACTTTGATCATGAATGTGACACTATTCTATGGAGAATATAGGCTACAATATAGCATAGAATTGAATAGTAATAGTATGTAGTTTAGAGAATATTATACATGCAAGATGAAACTGACAGAAGGGCAACACAGAGAGAAAACGGTGCTATGTTCTGTGACTTCAGCACCACGGACAGCGCCGTGGATTTCTCAGTACGCAGCACGGTTTGGCTGTTGACATGTCGGAGCCATGGTCGGGGTCATAGATTGTAACCAGTATAAACCCCAGTCAGATGTAGGATGAGTCAGGAAGACGAGACTAACATTAATAGCTCTGCTAGAGGATGGGGGCTCGCTGGTTAACAAGTGGGATGAATTTTGGTAATTTTGCTGACGGGGAGGATGGCACCCCTGTAAAATCATCCACTGGTTATGAAGCAACATTAGCATCATGTTTTGGCCACCCAGTGAGTCCAATATTCACTCTTAGCTCTGTTTTTGATCTACAAATCCCGAGGGAAATATCTGCTTTTTAGCTGCTAAGTGCCTCACTGTGTTCACCAGCTGGTCTCTTACTCTGCTGTTTCTGCTGTTTCGGCGCTGAGCAGGTAGTGCGAGGTGGGTTTTTAAGAGCTTCTTCCACTGAAAACAGCTGCCGCGTGCAGCTGGAAATTACACTGTGAGATCTGTGAGAGTGAACCGGAACGGTAAAGTTGTGGACCTGACGGCTGAACGATGAGATGAAACCGTAAAGCTCCTTAAAGCCGAGAGGAGCTGCAGATTCTTTGTAGGTTCATCGCTCTGAGTGACCCTTTTCACTTTGTCATTTCATATACTGTTGGTCCAAAATATCTGTTATACCCGCTTTAAAGTTTCAAAGGAAAAACTACTCCTTATGCACTAGAAGGGCTGTTTGTATAAACAGTATGTTGATTATTTGTGATGTAATAATAAATTTAATATCGTGATATCGCAATAGAAAAATGTCTCAATACCGTACTGTACATGGATAGTTATTTTATTTCATGATTTTTATTTTATTTTAGAAAAGGACTGCTACTGACTGCTGCATAAATTTGTAGACGCACACACATAATTCAAGCATTCATAAAGACAATTCATGCCAATATTTTGCACATGCATAGGTCATGGCTGGCTACTTTCATCTTATTCTATTTTACAGAAGAAGGGAAGCAGAAGCACTTTAAGTTAAAAGAAAAAAATAATTTTATCCAAACAAAAAAGGCTGTACATATCAGATATTATTTAATGAAGGACATTTTTTTCAAGTTGTAGTGGGTCATGGTGAATAATTTAACTCAAAAATGCAAAGTAACATCTGCTAAATAAAGACAGTCGACTAAAAAGTTCCATGTGAAATATAGAGAAGTAGATTTATAATGTAGCAGAACATGAAAATACTCAAAGTCCTCAAATGTGCTTGAGTAAATGTATGTAGATACACTGACTGCACTGAAACACAGCATTTGAATTACAACATATGGTTGTGTTAATAATAGCTACATGTTCAAACATACAAACTTAAAGGTCAACTGCTGCTATAGGAACAGGATGATCCACTGCTATGACAGGCTTGTGTGTGTGTGTGTGTGTGTGTGTGTGTGTGTGTGTGTGTGTGTGTGTGTGTGTGTGTGTGTATGTGTGTATGTGTGTGTGTGTGTGTGTGAGTGTGTGTGTCTGTGTGTAGTCGCGCAGTGTGATCTGGGAGAATTGATAAAGACAGATTCATAATTCTCAGCAGGAGAATGTTTGTAGGTGTCTGTATTACAGCGTATCTCATGTTTTCAGGAAAATGTGACACCTCAAAGATAAGAGCATCAAATCCCCAAATGTAGTGGATTTTCCTGCTGTTCCAGAAGTGGTGAAGTCACAATTTTCAAGCATGTCAGAGCTGAATTATGAAGGAATATCAACAAAATGCATCCAGAGACAAACTGAAGCCGGACTTCTATCAAGGAGCAACACAGCTGGTTTATCTGTGAGGGAAATAAATATTTTTTTGTTTGAAAAATGTGCAGCAAACAACAATACACTAACATCATAAATCATTAAGAGGAAATTTAACTTGATGCGGAAGATGACTCAAGGAAGACATTCAGTTATGCCTCATTCTTTTATTTCCTGGTACAAGTTTGATCAGATTGAGCAGCGGTTTAAATTAATCTCAAACTCTTTGTGATTTGCGACACTCAAGAACTTCAGATTTTATGGATGTGCTTAATCGTCAGCGGACGTTTTATAAAGAGTAGCGGGCGTTTCAATGTGTCTGAGTGATGTTGAATAGCCCTTTTAATGTGTGCATGTTCGCCAAGTATTCAATTGCTGAGACATAATGCAGAGAATATGAGGAGGTTGGCATAACAAAGAGGGACGCGGTGGTGAAATATGACGGTGGTCAAACAGATTATTAGCAGCTTGTTGTGTCTGAGTGGAACTGTAACCGTGGAAATGAAGCTTTGATGCAGCACCTCCAGCTCGCTCAGAGATGCCAATCAAACGGCGCTCTGCTGGTTGTGTAAGCGATTCTTCACAGAGTATTTGCACAAAGAGTGGAGGTGAGAAATGATGCCTGAGCTGCTCTGAATGTAGAACTGTCTCATTGTATTATTTTGGCAAATTATTTGACGTGCCTCCTCGCAAGTAACGTCATTCAGCTGCTGAAAAAGACCATCTCCTATTTAAATTCCACGGTTTCATCGTTGTCTAACTTCATCAGTTTACTGTCACTGAGTAATATGAGTACTATATATGGCCAAAAGTATGTGGACACCAGAGCATTAACCCCATATGTGCAGTGATGTCTAAGTTCACAGCTCACATGACAGTCCCTTGCAGGCTTTTTTGGGGATTGTTGTACCTGTGCCAACAGGTTTCTGGCAGACAGGTGCTGGCAGGGTGCTGGAATGAATTGCATGTATTGTTAAAAAAAACAAACTAAAAAAAGGCAGACTGCTCGTGGGTTTTGTTTCTATGACAATATCTTAAAAATTCCTATGACCGCCGTTGTTGCACAGTCTAGCATCTCCCCTTTTGTGTGTGTGTGTGTGTTTGTGTGTGTGTGTGTGTGTGTGTTTTTTTTTATCATATATTTATTTGTTTGAAACTTTGTCACTGTGATCACACTGGAAGATTTGCTGCTTCGGTTTGACTTGGCGTGTCAGGCCAGCAAGGCAAGGATTTGCATCTGGTTTGCCCGCTTGGAGGTGTGTCTTGATATGAGCTCGTCTTGAGTAAAACGCTGGTTAACCATGTCTCATTTTATTTAACTTCTTCACAATAAAGGTCCCCCAGTGCTGCGTTGTCTGAGCTTATTTTACAAAGCAGCAAAATCAGGCAATGTTGGGTAAAATAGAGCAGAAACCTTAGACCACAAACAGCAACAGAGGGGAGAAACTAAACTTCAGACCACAGAGATTCACACACAGGTCTACAAGAAGCTACAAAAGTACTGAGAACCGCTTTTAAAAATGTCTTTCCATCTGGCTCCTGTGCAGACACGAGTTGAGTCTCATTTCCTCAGCACATATCAGAGAAAAAATAGGAGAAGGCTCAATTTTCTTGGACACCAGTGTGACGTGTCCTCTTCTAATATATGATTGGTTGCCTGAAAAAAAAGCAAAAAGGCTCAGGATTTGCACATGGAGAAGTATTCGATAAAGAAGCAAAACCTTTTTGAAGCTTAAACTCAGTCAAAACAGCAAGTGCAAAATCATATATTTTAAAAGCGTGCAGAGCATTGATCAGAATTCACTGGGGCTGATGCATTAATTGTTGCGATCGCAACATCGCAACTTCCTGGAGGGACTGAGATGACGAGGTCTCCTACCCGTCCATCACTGCAGCTCCCCATCCTCGCCCTTGACTTGGGTGGAGGATTTTTGTGGCTGTTTCTTGTGATCTTACACTTTGTTAGTAATTTCTTGTGATCATCATTCACTTGCAGATATCACAGTGGTTGAAAGCTTCAGTTTGTTGTGTTGTTTCAAACTGGTTGCTGATGTGGCTCACGTTTGGCTTGTTTTTTTTTTTGTTTTTTTGTTTTTTTTCAGATCCACCAGCACAAATTGCATAAAAATTTGAGAGTTTTTCTGCTGGAATCTGATTTATTCATAAAACTCCTTAAAATATTCATGTGAACTGACTTCACTGGGACTGGTAGCTGTGTCTGAATTGCCCGCTGCACTATGCAACTCTCCTGGGAGTTAATGACGTTCATTTGTTGCAAACGGATCAGTTCATCATTCACAAAATACATGAGCATGTTCATGCACAACGCTGTATATGTGAATATGTCCACAATCATGGTCATTCATCTGTTGGGTGATGACGTCACGGAGGTCAGGGCTCTGTGCAGACTAGTTAAAACCTTTTCTTTACAGAGGAGTATACTAGGGTTACAACTAACAATCATGTCAATTAATCTGTTGATCATTTCCTTGATTAGTTGTTGGATCTATAACATGTCAGAAAGTAGTGAAAACGTTGATCAGTGTTTCCCAAAGCCCAAGATGACGTCCTCAAATGTCTTGTTTTGTTCACAACCCAAAAATATTTAGAGAGAATTTGGTCCCAGATTGATTTTCAAAATAGTTGGTGTTTAATTTAATAATCAATTAATTGTTTCAGCTTTAGATTGTACTTACACTAAGAGCAACTACAGCGTCTTGGTTAAGCTCAGAGAAAGATCTTTGGTTAACAGAAACCAGTGAATATGTTTACATGCACAAAATAAAAAAAGACAATATTCCTACTAAGCTGTTTACATGATTAATGAAAATAAATGTTCCACTTGTAATCCTCTTTATATGCATAATGAACAGTCTTTCTCTTTCATTTGTTCAAACACCTTCTTCAAAAAGGAGCTCCAGGACTTTTAAATACAAATACTCTGAGAACCTAAATAATCCCAGTACATCCCATATGTCTTAATGGGAAAATGCTACATTCAGAATACAGCCTAGTTCAGAATATTCAAACTGAATATGTTGTTTATATGAACCACAGGAAATGTGGAATATTGTCATTTGAATAATGTGGAAAATTAGTGTGCATGTAAACATAGTCAGTGTTAACTTTTGGTAGGAAACACGACTGAAACTGTCAAAGTCGTGAGCTTTTCTTGACCCAAACATCCACCTCCTCCCTAAAACTGCTTCCAGAGCGTCAGAGACACGAGTCAAAAATGCATCCATCCGTTCTTCATTTCAACGAGACTACAGTGTTACTACAGCAAGGGTCTTTTTAATTGATTTATTTCATTTTTATTTAAACGTGACAAAATGTGACATCAAAGAATATGACAAGAAAAAACATGAAACCAGAATAAATAAATAAAAAAATGACAGAGAAAAAATGAAAAGACATGGTGTTATGAAGAGAAAACATGTCTTCTTATGTCTATATGGATAAAGATGTGCTGCATGAAGAAGTGCTGATGCACAGAGGTGTGAGGAGGGCAGTGTATAATGATAATAAGAGCTGAGATGCACCAAAAGAAGGAGAGGGGAGAAAAGAAAAGAGCCGTTTCTACTGTTACCTTAACATAAAGATAATCCTGATGATATACAGCGGTGCTGTTATTGTTGTTCATATTTTATTTCTTCTCATTATTATAATTTTTTCTTTTTTTTAAGTGAGGGCTCAACAGGTTACGTTGTCTTCGGCCGCCAGAGTCACATTTGGAGGATTGCCCAGTGCTCTTAATGCAGAGAGAAAAACAAAAACAAACAAAAAACAACATCAAATTCTACTTCTAATTCAAACAGGCTTTATTGGCATGATCACAATAAAGAGCAGTATTGCTAAAGCACATTGTACAGAATGAAACTCAAGAAATAAGTAATAATATCATTGAACAAAAAGTTTGGTTACACCTGATTTTGTTAACTTGCTTTGATTCTGTTGTTATGTACAATAATAGGGGTGTAACAAAACCAAAAACTCGTGGTATGATAATACCACAATACAATATTTATTGCAATATTAAAAAACAAAGAAAAATTATAACTTGAAAAAGTGTACTTTATTAAATAATCTGATGTTGCTCTTATAAAATCAGTTTTTCCTTTTAACTGAAAGTGCTTCTGCTTTCCGTCTTTAATGAAATGAAATAAAAGTAGCCACCCATGACCTCAGTATATTAAAAACAATAGGTACCAAATGATCTTGGCAAAACAATGCAGCGGTCTGTAGCAGTATTTTTATAACATAAAATAAAAATATGAAAATGAAATAATTTACCTTGCAGTATCACAGTATATGCTGGAACAGTTCAGTGCGTTATAGACACATGTTTTTATTCCAACATCATGATATCTGATATATTATCACATCCAGGGGTGAAAGTAACTAATTACAAACACTCAGATTACTGTAATTAAGTAGTTTTTTTTAAAGGTGATCTGGTCACAAACAGGCCAATGAGAATAATGACATACAAATGAAAAACAACAACAAAACACTGCGGCAGCACACATTTGGAATAAGGATGTTAGTGATTAATCATTAATCAATGAATTGCCATCAAGAATGCATCTAATAAAAATGTATTGATGGGTATTTAATCAATAAACATGGCAGTAACTGCACTTCATTTGACATTGTTTTATCTGATGGAGCCTTTTGTTGAACGAGGAAAATTAAACTTGGACTTAAAATAAGAAAGAAATCACAAAAAAGAAAGAAAAGAAGGAAATAAACATGTTTTGTATCTTAATTGATTGTTAGCATTTTCAACTACTGGATATGGAGAAAACACAATATTTGCAACCCTAGTTTGGATAGGTGATGGTGACATCAACGGTTAAAAGTAACTAAAACTAGTAGTTAAGTAGTTTTTACGACGAATACTTCATACTTTTACTGAAGTATATTCCTAACACCAGTACTTTTACTTGTAATTGAGTATTATTTTAGCAATGTAACACAACTTGTACTTGAGTACAGACTTTCTGTACTCTTTCCACCACTGGTCACATCCTTATGACTTAATATCTTTTAATTTATTTTTTCTTTGTGTTTATGATCTTGAGTTCACACAAGGTGATTTATTTTGAAAATTCACCAGATCCTCTGTGCTGTTCCTCCCTGACTTCCTGTCCTGTTCGACCTGCTCTGTGCAGCTCGACGCAGCCTCTGACATCTGAAATGCGGACTTGCATGCTTTGCACATGCATCTTGACCCCAACTTTGCAAACTGTTGCGCAGTTGGTTTGTTTACAACGCACAGACAGTTTTTTTTTTTTCTGTTCAACCTGCCCTGTGCAGCTTGACGCGGCATCTGTCAAAAATAGAGTCGGTGAGGACCCTCCATGGAGCATTACCTCATCTGTGAACATGATTTCTGCCTGAGTCGTGTCAGCAACGTTGGTTGTTTAACAATAAAGACAGCAACTCCCATGATCCTACGCTACTTTACAACATCATTAAACTGTGTTTTTTTGTTAATGTTTTAATGTGAGAGATGCCTAGCAGCACAAATCACATATTGTGTGTTTAACATGTAGAATATTGGTTACAGTAGCTTTAAACCTTTGCAGCATCTTTCAAACATGTGGATTTATCACTGAAAACACTCCTTTGATTGTGGATTATCTTCCTTTATTATTCTTCTCAACAGCACCTGTAGCATCCTGCTGCGCCTACATCAATGCAGCCCCTTGTGTTTTTTGAAACCCAGCTTTTTTTTCTTTTTTTTTTTTTACAGTCTGAACAGCAGCCTAAGAGGTTTTGCTGCTGTATAACAACATCATGCTACTTCCTCCCTCGGTGCTGAGAGAGAGGTCAGTCATTGTTCACATGGCTGCATTCCAGGAAAACACAAACACGGGTCGTTTTGAGCGAACACTGCTGGCTGTTTTCATTTAAAGGTGAACCCTGCAGTATATCTACTGTAATTTAAGTATTTATCATTTGGTCATAAAATGACCATGACACGCCATCAGAGACTACGGAAACATGCTAAACTGAAATTCTTGCCTCTGACAATAACACTACAGCCACGGCATCCTTTGATATTTCTATCTTGGACTGGAATAACTGTTTTAGTGTGCTTGTTCTATGTCGATTTCAGTTCAAATTTAAGGTGAGAGATCACCCCAAAATCAAAAATACATATTTCCCTGTGGCCTGCAGTGTTATTTATCCATCTCTACTGGTGTGAGCTGCTGAGTTTTTGGAGACATCATCTGTGGAGATGTCTGTCTTCTCTCCAGTACAATGGGACTAAATGGCACCTGGGTTGTGGTGCTCAAAGCGGCAAAAAAAGAAAAGTACATTTTAAAAAATTAAAAACTAGTGTCTTTTTCCAAAAATCATGACCCAGTTAGTCAAGATAATCCACAGACCTTGTTGTGAGTAGTTTCATGTTGGAACTACTTTCTTTTCAATAGAGAAGAAAGTAGTTCTGGTAGATTCTATGGCAGAGAGAAAATAGTTGCTACATGAAACTATCTATCTATCTATCTATCTATCTATCTATCTATCTATCTATCTATCTATCTATCTATCTTCAAAATTCACAGCAAAAATAAATAAATGAATGTACATGGATAGATATCACTACAGGCCAAAGGTAAACTATGTATTTCTGAGTTTGGGATAAACTCCCTTCACTGCAGAATGTTTGCCAAATGAGTAAGTGCCTGTTTATGAGTCATAAGAAATAATTAATAATCTTTTAGAAGGGGTAGATGTTTATAACAGTTAAATTAAACAGTTTGTTAATGGAGTCTGGCAGGTAGTGAGACAGGCAGCCACTTAACTTCAACTCCACATGATGTATTTTCAGAGCAGCGGGCTTTTGTTTTCAGGATGACGGACTTGGCTTTACATTGACAGACAACTGGCATTTATAAACAGCTGATCGACTTACAGTGGAGGACTTGTCGTTGCTTATTGTCAAATTATGACGTTGCGCTCGTCTGCGGCGCTCCTGCAGCACGCCTGAACTTCCTGGAGTCTGGGGAGGAGGGGGCAGGGAAAACAACACCTCAACCATAGACTGGAAGTTAAATAGGGATTCAGCCTATTTATTATACAGTCTGTGGTCCCAACTCACTGTTTCGACAGCACAGCTGCTACATATGGCTCCTTTACGGACAGCATCGCTCCATGGGGGATGCGCAACACACAGAAATAATCGAGCACCTGTGTATTTTAAATACGAGGAAATATCTCCCATCTGTGATTATTGGGATGAAAGGAATCTTTTGTTCTCCTCATCGCAAAACCTGCCACTCTGTGTCTCTCTCTTCTTCTTCTTTAGCTGCGTGTGTTTGTGTGAGAGAGTTTTTGTGTGTTTACTGGATGTAAAAACACATTTATCACATTGTGCTAGTTCTGGCTCGCTGCCTCCTCCTTCTTTTACAACTCATGTGTGATTTTGTGTGTGTGCATATGTGTGTGTGTACTCGTGTTGGGGGGCGGGGGGGCTGTGCGTGAATTTGCTTGTGCGAAGGCATTTTGTTTACACGGATTCATGTTTTATGTATGTAATGCATGGAAGCATTGTGGCTAAAAATGCATGTCTTAGCAAATCAACAAGCTATGCATTAAAATTGTGTGCGTGTTTATGATGGCGTGGGCAATTCAGCAAAGCAGCGTCCTCAGGTCAACAGATTTTATGAGGTTTAGACAAAAGGTTCACTGAGTCCATCACATTTGTTACACACACACACACACACACCATCTCCCATGTAGGGTCATTCCAATCACCACTTGAGCCACAGTTGCTATGAAATGACCTTGGCCAGGTTTCCGTAGGCTCGTATGGAGTCGGATGAAGCTCCGGCGTGATGAGGTGTTGACCCCGGCTGCCGCCTGGGTGGTAGCTGCTTTGTCTCTCATGTCACAGAGCAGCTTTCCCACACACACTCACAGCACAAGTCAGGAGGTGGATACACAGATTTTTGGGGGTTTTTTTCCCTCTCACGTCTCCATACAATGAAAATAATGAGGCTGCTGGTTCCCATGATGCTTGACTGGCCAAGTCTCCCCTCCACTCACGGCCAATCAAGTGGCGGACACCAGCTCATTACAGGCTAAGCAGGCATGCACGCATTGATGTCCACACACACACACACACACACACACACACACACACAGGGAAGGGTCTGACTTCACCTAATGCTGATTTAGCAGCACATACCATCTGTCTGGAATGATTAACCTTTCCATCAATCACTGGTTTCTTCCATTATCCAGGAACACATTTACAAAGCAGGCACACGCCGACTCTCACATGAACTGAGTGGGAGCACAAACACATTCTTATAAACATTAAATAAGAAATTTAGTTTTTATCCTCATTGTTTTTTTTGTTTTGTTTTGTTTTTTTAATCGATTAGTGTCTGACACTGCTGCAAATTTATTGAATTTCTAAAGCCGTTGAAATTGTATTTTCCTCAAACATCATCACTATGAGCAATGGGCTGCACGAACGTAGTGTTATTAGTTTAATTATTAATTTAACAACTTGCATCTGCTGTCCAGAAGCATTTGTGTTCTGTATTATTGGTGGCAGCAGAAGGCAACTCTGCCTCTGCTATTGGCTACTTCTGATTCCCAGGATGCACTGCCAACCTGAGCAGCGCGGCGGGTCGTCTAGAGACTGAGCACGTTTCTGCTGCGACAGTGAAAAGGATCTGTTGATCTGTGGATCATACCAGCAGGATAACACATCACAGTTTCAATGGGCCTCATGCAACAACATTTTCATGTTCTCATCTTAAATTTCTCTTATGTTTTTCGTACTAAAGGGCTCGTGTGCACATGTCCTGTCAGATAACTGTGCGTGTTTTGCTGCACGTGCAGGAGACTCATAAATTAGCATAATTGACAACGCAGTAATACCATGTAAGGCTACACTTCCTATCTTATATTTCAGGAAGTGTTAATTCATGAAAATGGCATCAAAGAGTGAAAAGAATAATTTTACCAGTTGGAAGTTTTAAGTTCTGCTTTCAGAGACCCACAAAGGAAAATCTGTGATTTTAACAGTGGAATTAAGGGACCTTCGAGCAAAGAATGGAAAAAAATCGAGTGCTGTTAATGCCGTGTTACCTGAGGGTCCAACTGTCACTGAAATAAAGAAGAAATGTGTCGATATGAAAATGGCTTTAAAGAAAAAGAAACAACGCCTTGCCATAGAAAGGCGATTGATGACTGCAACAGCAGGAGGAGGAGGAGGAGGAGGGGATGAAGGGGAAGTTACCATCACAGAGATAGAGGACAGAATAAGTGAGGATGTTCCCCGGACAGCGACTTCATAAACCTGCATGTGAGGAATCATTAAATTAATGATGATAGGTTGAAAAGAAATGCAGTCAAACGGGATAATGTCAGCATTTTTCAACACAAAATGTCTTCAAACTAATGAAACATACAGCCATTAACAAAAAAAGACTGGCTTGGATAACAGCAGACAGATCTGAAAGAAAATTCAAAATACAAGAAAACTGGTGAATGTGACAAATTCTTCTAAATCACTCGTGCACACGACTTCAGAATGAATCTGTGCAGATGAGTGGTTCTTGCATGAGGCCCAATGTCTCCGTATGTAGAATATGTCAGAGAAATGTTTAAAATAATTTAAAAAGCAGGTGAAGGGCAGTATTTTTCCAGAGTGCGCTCTCTCTCTCTCTCTGAATGAGGGTGAGCAAAAATCACACCGCTTTCTGCTTACAAACTTTTAACTTCTCTTTACAGATGCAGTGTAGAAAGACAGGGCTGGCAGTAGCAGCCGAGCGGCAGCAACACTGCCTGTGTGGTCACCACATGCATGCGAGCCACAGCGGTTCAGCGAGGTAGCCGTCATGCTCAGGTAGAGGTAGGCAGTGTGGCCTGAGTCTACAGGCCACAGGCTGCTTCTATTGACTTAGTTTAAATGTATAACTTCTCTTAATAGAGTGGGTTCTCGCTAAAAGTTTAGCTAGCTAATATCATTGACTGGCCCATTCTGGATAATCAAATCTTATTGATTTGTGAAATTATCTTTTCAAATGGGATCAAAAACTTATTTGTCTCGTGCCGTTGACGACCACACATATTTTGTAATTATTCAAAATCGGAATCGGCACAAAAATACTGGAGAACAGAGTCAGAGAATTGCAATCGGTGCATCGCAAGATTTAATCCAGATGTCGCTGGTGAGCTTTACAACCATTACATCCATGTTTCCTACTGAGCCACCTCACTTTTGTTTAAAAACACTGTAAAAATACATCCCCTGAAAATAAAACTCCTCAATTCGTAGGTCCCTAAACCTGAACTGAGGCTCGCAATACACTGGGGGAAACCCTGGTATCACACAGGCTGTGTCTAACACCATTCCCTATTCACCATGCAGAGCACTATATTATATTTACCGTCCACCATTTCATTTTCCAGCGTTTACATTAGAGACGACAGAGGAGGTAACAGCTTGTTGTCTGAAAGCATCTTTAAATAGATCTTTAGATGACAGTTGTCAGCTGACAGTTGGAGAAATCACTGAAATCTGATCATATCACAGCCATACAGAGTTATGTTACATTTACTAATTAGTAATTAAGGATTTTGTTTTCTAACCGAAGCTCATTTAGCCACTAAAATTTAATTTAGTGGTGAAAGAAAGGTTTAAAAACACGCTTTCAGATGCTTTATGGTATATTATAAACCCACTCATCCAGTCAGCACTCACTTACTGTCTTTTATTCTCAGATGGCTTCGGATTAATTTATTGCTCTCGAAGGTCCTTTGAGTGTTTCTTAAAAGCATTTGTGTGTTTGTGTACCTAGTGTATACCTACAGTATGGACATTTTCTGCTGAAACACAACTATATTTGCATACATGAGAAACAACAAAGGAATACTAATGTTTCAGGCCTGATTATTCAGTGTGTGTGTGTGTGTGTGTGGGCAAGTGATCCATTGTCCTGCAGTGTCATTGGACAAATAGGCGCCCTACAGCTGGTGGTTTAATGCAGACCAGGGGACAATATTAGATTTCTGAGAAAGATAAGACACTTCATACACGGGACAGTGCTGAATTCAAACAAGCCAACACGGATGATGAAGGATGCTGCTGGAGTTCTTGTCATGTCAGAGTTTAGAAATGTTTTATTACCTTATTTAAAAAAAAAACGAGAAACATTTTATCAGCTTGAATCACAGTAAATGTGCAGCAGCATTAAAGAAGATCTCCAAACTAAATGAGACACAGAGGATTTAGTTTGTCTCACAGATCAGTAGACAACTTATTCAATGTCCTTCTGCCCACAGACTTAAAGCTCGTCGCTTCAGCATCAGACCCGAGTTTCAAAGTAAAACAGCAAAAGTATTTGATGCAGCTGAGAGTTTTACATAATATCTCAGTGATTTATCTTTACCCAGTGTGACCTTTCCTTTTTTTCTTCTTAAGTTAAATAATTCATAATATTTCCTATCAAGAGTTCAAGCAAAGCACAACAGTTTCTCTTAGAGAGATGAGTCAGAGCTCCATCAAGTGAAAGCTGGACTTTACTTACAGTATTTGGCAAGTATTGACCGCCATGTGCAGTTTACCGACATTATGTTGCATGATCACTTGGTATTAAAGCCCTCCAACTTGCCAGTGCGCAGAATTGCCAAGTGCAACTTTACACCAAGCACTAAAAACTACAGATGAGTTTTAATGGCAGTGAAGCCGAGACAGCTGCTGCTGTTCCAGTCACTGGCTGGGTCTCAGCTCCGGGGCCAAAACTGTAGGAGGTGCATTATGACAAAAAAAAAAAAAAAAAAAAATGGTGGGGCGAAATGTTAAGGGAGATTATTAAAGCCAAATTATCTGTCTGACAAATGTTGCACAGACAAGACAGAGGCTGCACAGTTACTGACACAAAACAAAGGATCACGATTACAAGTTAATGGCATGTTGTACTACTTTCCTCTCCTGTAAATTTTAAAGACCTGCTCTTCAAAAATAAATCAAATCAGAACCAAAAAAAAGCGTTTCTGATGTAAAGTCTTGTCAGGTGCACAGTGAACTAAAGCAACACATTGCATTTACTCTCTTGTTTTAAAGCAGTTGTCACATTTCACTGTTACTTCTATAAAAGTGTCTTTGTCAGTGCACCTTAAAAAAAACGCCTCTTGGTATAACAACTGCTGCTGTGCTAGGTGATGTCACCACATTGAGACCGTCTCGTGCTTCTGACGAAGCAGACAGGCTTCTATTTTAAACATCCCCCCACTGAAAAATGTGTTTTTCTCGTGTTTATGTCCCCTGGAACGTCTGACCTTGACTGTACTTACAATCTGTGGAAAGTTTGTCAGTACAGAGCTGCTTTCACAGTCGTGTTCTGAGCAGGGAGATGTCTGTGCAGGCCCGCTTCCAGAACAAAATGACCGAGGGTGCATCTGAAATTAGTGGGGGTGCATTAGTATGGGCCGACAACAGCGATGAAAGATAGCAAAGGTGTTCGGGGTCTGAGTGTGTTTCCTGACGAACAGATTTGCTGGAACACACCTGGATTCTTAAGTGAATAGTGTGTCTGCAGCCTGCTGCGCCAGAGTGCAGTGCTGTCAGGTACACTGTGTTTACCTTTATTAAATGACCTGAAAATGACACCAGGCTGCTACAGTATAACTATACAGACATGTACACATATCAAACTGGTCAATTATAACACATTCTGCTCTTTTATGAAGGAGACACCTGATTACCAGGGTTCTTCTTTGTTACAACTTTCTTTTCATCCTTTAAACACATCACAGAACAAATGCTGTCTTGTACCAGATTAACTAATAAACTATGTTGCCATGTTTGAATAGAGATACATTAGAATTACTGCTGAAATATCTCCTGTCGGATGCAATCATCACTAAATAAGTGTGTTTATTTCTATTGCTATCATTAACTATCTGATGGAAAGTGAAACTCTCTAACCCATCCAGACATTTCCTGAGGTAAAGCTTTACATTTGCTCAGCTGTCATTATCATGTTTACCTGTAACTGGCACACCTGCTTCAGAATTATGAGACTAGTTTTGTGACCATCTGAGTATTTAATAATCACCACACCTGCTGATATATATTCGCCATCACCCAACCCTTTTACACTTTGCACTGCTGCACATAGGTGAACAAAAATAGAAATATATTACCAAATGGACGTGAATACGGACAGCTGCGGACACCACACGCTGTGTGACCTCCCACCTTGTGCTTGCTATAAAATCTTAAAATCTAAAATTTGAGTGTACCCTGGGCGAGATTTTGTATGTAACAAAGTCGAAAGCCAATCCAAGTCTAATACGGTTTATGCACGCAAAGAAACCTGAAACCTCCAGTGCAGAGTGGACTGGTAATGGCAAAGAACAAGAGTTAGCATTAGCTGTATCAGCCACTGCTAATTGCAAGCTAACAAATGATGCCAACTACACTTAACCATTCTGATATGTTTGCTAGTCTTTGATTTGGGTGCACAACAGATTCCCTAACCCTAACCCATCTGACTCTGAGTCTGACTGAGGCTCAAACATTTCAAATTTCTCAACAGTGTTTCCTCTAATGCAAAACATTTGTTACACCCCTTGGCCACTCATACAGACACACGAGTTACACATCGGTGGCTGTAAGAGATGCACCAGGCTGTCGACGTAGTATAAAGAGGTAGAAAGTCCACATATGGAGGATGGATGGTGTGGACGAATGGTTCAAACAAACGCAGGACTTTCACCCAGGAGACCAGGTCTTGTGTCTCATGTGAAACCAAAACTTCATCAAAAGATTTAAGGGACCTGATGTCACATGCATCATGTGACTTTTATCCTGTGGCTTCATTTATGTCACTTGACAAAGTGGGATTTTTTCGCAACCTGAACCACATGTTAAAAAGATTATCTGGCAGCATCTCGTACAGCAGCTAAAGGGTCCCTTGTGCATCAGTATGAAACACAGAGGGGCGTGACGGTACTCAATATGTTCTGCAAGCAGTGATGGCGTGCAGGACGTGAGGCTAGATCAAGAATTTCTCAATGAAGGAGAAAGACTAGATTCCAGCTCATTTCAGACCTGTGGAGCAGTGCTAAAATCTTTGTGACCTAGACTCAGTAGTGTGCCTGAATGCATCGTGCGTAGACACAGATGGAGGACTGAAGCTGCTGCTCTTCTGGTGTGCTGCTCCTGTGCAAACATGTTGTTACTTCACAGCAGCAGATACTGAAAGTCATGAGACACAATAGGAGAGCTTGTATTAAAATGGAAGATCAATGGTCCTAATCTGGGGGTTGGGGCCCCTCCAAGAGGTCTCAAGATAGGTCTTGAAAAAAAAAAAAAAGAAAAGAAAAAACGGCGCTTTGCTTTTTCCTGTTTTTTCATGTTTGAACCTCACTGTCGGTGCCAGCACCTCAAAAAGACTTTGGTGTGTGTCTGCCTACCCTCACAGTCAAGATAAATCTTGACATGAGTGCAGCAAAGGAAAAAAAAAACTTGCAAAACTGTGCTCCTCTTTTTTTTTTAAATTATTCAAATCAAACAGTCTGAGGTTAAAAGAGAAAACCATTCAAACAACTTAAAATCTACTTACCTCCATGCAAATCACACAGCTCATTAAATTTTCACTAATTCTTTTGAAATGAAGTGTCTCGGTGCTCAGTACCTTCTCCTGTTGGCAGTTTGTTTAAACATTTGTGCTACAGTGTGATAATATTAGACAAGATTGTTTTGGGCTTGGTTAAAGCTGGGCTGAGCGATTCTGTAAAAACCAATAGATGATGTTTGAGTCATCAAACTGGTTCTGATTGACACATATGTCTTAGGTACTACTGATATAGTGATCATTTTTAAGCAAATATGAAAAAAAGTTATTTTTATAGACGTTTTCAACAGTAGTTGGTAAATACACAATATGTAAATTCTGCTGCTAAGGTGCCTCTTACATTAAAACAATAATAAAAGAGTCTGATGATATTCTAATTTGTTCTATTCTAGACTTCCTTCTCACTCTCTGAGGTATCCGATGCTTCCTTTGTTTTCCCAGAGGCGCAAGTGTGTTTTTGTGCTCACATCACTTATGTCCGTACGGAAACACAAGTTTAGACCTTTTTCTATATGGCCGAGCATGAATTTACATGTTTACTTTAGTTTCAAACAACGTATTAATTAAGAAAAAAAGTAAAGAAAATCATGTCTCACAAATTTTACAGCCTTCAAAAGCCAACAACACCTTTTAACTTAAAAGCTTAACATTATAAATAGCTTAAGAAAAAAAAAACTTGATTTGAAGCTATTTATTCATTCACTCATTTTGTTCAAGCTGTGAAGGCAAAAATAAACATTAAGTAGGCTTGTATATCTTCTCTAAAATGACTTTAACAGCTTTTTGCCTTTTCTGTTACATAGTACAACTGA
This sequence comes from Lutjanus erythropterus, assembly GCF_056507025.1. NCBI lineage: Eukaryota > Metazoa > Chordata > Actinopteri > Lutjaniformes > Lutjanidae > Lutjanus > Lutjanus erythropterus. The sequence continues at coordinate 8,976,468 of NC_139319.1, forward strand.
AGATAGACAAGAAAAAGGAAGAATGAGAGAAGGAGGATAAGATGTAGGTCGGCGTCAGGTGGGAATCAAACCTGTGCTGCTGCTGCTGAGGCCTCAGTTCATGGAGCAGAGACTCTACTGAGTGAGCTATTAGGACAGACTAGGATCACATTACCTTGACATTTACTTTTTCCGTGGATCTTTTTTTTGTCAGTCATCTCCTTCATTTTGTTAATTGCGGCAGTGTTACGTAGCCTTTTGTCATGATGATCTCTTTATATTCTTCATATAATTCAATCTGCAGGGTTTCTTTCAATGCTGAGAAGAAAATCACTCTCGTTTTCCTGTCTTTTTGTTACAATCAGCTGTTCTTGGCTGCGCCTGTTCTCCGTGCTGGCTTGCGTTAACGTTGATAAGACCAGGCTAAACTGTGTTAGTGGACCAGCTTAAGCCTTGAGTGGAAGTTTATGTTAATTCAAGCTAGGCTTTTTCACTTCAGCGCAGACGTGTTTATCATCCTTGATGGAATACCTCCTTTGTCATGATTTCTGGAAAGAGACACTGCGGTTTTTAAATCTTTTTTTTTTTTTTTTTTTGCACTTTGAGCACCACACACCGAACGCCATCTAGTTCCATTAGAGAAAGCAGATATCTCCAAAAGTCTGCGGCTCAGACCAAAACTATTTAGAAGAATGAATGGCCCTACAGGCAAGGAGGAAAAATATGTATTTTTGAGTGTGGAGTGAACTGTCTGTCCTCCAGTCAAATTTCACCTGCCCTGACCGTGGCTCCAGCATCTTCAGCATTAAAAAAAAAAAAAAAAAATGACATCATGAGCGAGAGCGTAAACACAGTCTGCTCACTTCAAATCCTCCATATAGAAAAGTCACACTGATATCTAACACCGTCTGTGATTAAAGCAGGTTTCTGAAGTCAGTATTCATGATGTGCCACTGTGCCTGTGCTGGCTGCACAAAATATAAATGAATGTACGCTATCTGCAGTTGGATGGTGTGTGTGTGTGTGTGTGTGTGTGTGTGTGTGTGTGTGTGTGTGTGTGTGCAACTATGAAAGCGACAAAAAAAAGTTAGTACCATAGTGTTCCATTATCTCCATCATTTGTCTCAATTGCTGTTCCCACCATCAGCAGCTCCAGAGGTTGTCTGTGTCTCTGTCAACACAACCTGGGGAGCAGGTGAGCAGCATTTCCATTACGTTCGACCTCCCAAATCCTGTCACCAGCTCACACACAGGCAGACACACACACACACACACAAAATGAACAACACGAGCTGACAGGCATGCAGTGACACAAACACGCACTCGTGGCAGAGTTACGGGTCGTATGAATACTTTTAACCATAATGTGTTTATCAGGAAGTGGCAGTGGGAAAAAATTTTGGCTGTTTGTGTGTGTGTGTGTGTGTGTGTGTGTGTGTGTTGCACTCAGCGGACACACTCATGTTGCTTTTATAACATTTCACAGTTGGCTGCATGTATCGAGACAGGAAGGAAATTAACAGCTTGAGGTGTCTGAGTGATGCTTCTTCAGCTGCTGCTAACTGTGCGTGTGTGTGTGTGTGTGTGTGTGTGTGTGTGTGTGTGTGTGAGAGAGAGAAAGAGACAGATACTGTAGAGAGAGAGATGCTTTCCTCTCCTCTATGAGTTATGGTATGAAGCCCCGGTCATTTGTCTGTTGAAGTTCTAAAGCCAAACTTTGCAGAAGTTTTCAGACAGGCCATAACACGGTCCACCTACCAGAGCACATAAGCTCTGCTTTCTATTACTAAGAAATCTCCCTCTCACGCTCTCACTCACTCTCAGTGTAGAGGTCCCATATTTTACTGCATGCTCTGAAGACAACAGATAACTACAGTAGAGCTGCTTGTTTGGGAAAATTCAGTCCATTTCTCTAAGAAGCCTTTTCTGGATGAATTGATTGATCCATGGCACACCTGTTTTTGAGTATTATCTGTCAAAACAGACATGCTGTCAGAGGAATAATTCACAAAAAAATCAATCTCCTGAGTATCAAATTGTCACCGACTGTCGGCTTGAAAGGAAGCTCTGAAAAGTTTGGAACTTGCTCCTTCTTGGAGATTGGCAGCTTCAGTGAGCGTGGATCCACGGCAGTCAGTGCCCGGTTAGAGGAGAATGCAGCACAGAGAAGTTACTTTACGCCTTTGTGAAACAGATGGTGCTGGAGTGATGGTGATGCACTCAATTAGGCCTGCAACTAACGATTATTTTTCATTATAGATGATTTTGATAATTATTTTCATGATTAATCAATTACAAGTTTAGTTAATAAAATGTCCAAAAAATGTCCAAGAGTCTGAAGAAATGTCTTCAAATTACCTACAGGTTACTTAATTGCAGGTAAGAAGCTGGAACATGCAAATGTTTGACGTTTTTGAAAAATGATGGAGATGAATTTTTGATTTTTTGAGAGGAAAAAAAGTGCCAAAATTAGCTCTGGGGTGATTTGCCTATACGTACTTGACATCTTCAGTCAGTAACACGCACCCACACGTCGCAACGGCTGCGCCTGGTTGAAGCGTGGATTCCCCCCGGAGAACAAGCCGCAGCTACAAAATTTCACCCACGATCACCTGAAGCGTGGGAGTATTTTAGACAGAGACACAACAATGTGGTGCTCTGTAAGATCTGCAAGCTGGACATCATCATACTTTTTACTTTTTGTCTGCACCCATGCGTGATATTCTAGGATTATCAACACAAGGGAGGTGTTTCTTTTAGTAGTAGTCACTTAAAATTGATTTTCTAAATGTTTCTGTATCGCCTCTTTGTTAAATATAATTCCTGCATAGCATAAATATAATTCCTGACACCATGCGTCATCCAGCGTTGTTATATTTTACCTTTATCAGGCATGTATGAGTGAGAAAAATGCCTTGAACTAATGTTACAGTCTAGCTGTTTATTATTTTTCTTGTCCCACACTGACGTAAAAATACATTTGCCAGTAATTATCTTAATTGCATATCACTTCAGTGATTAAATAAATTCATGTCATGACCAGTTGAAGTTTTAGGTTAAGTACTTAAGTATTCTTCAGTTCAGAGAAAAGGTTTTCACACTGATTGAATTACTCTGTGTTGTCACAACTCTTCTGAATTAGGAGGTGCAGTATTTCTCTGACGATCAGGGTCTATTAAAGAATAAAATATGCCACTATCAAGAGATTAATCCATTACAAAAAGGTGTAGCCTTAGTGAAAATGTCCAATGAAACTTCTGACACTGCTCCTGCAGCATAACATACTTTTCTGTCATTGATCTGTATTGTATACAGCACTATCACCTCCATGTACTGTAGCTCAGGAGTCATGTATTGGCAACGGAGGATCAACGGAGAACTGGATTATGGTGCAGGAGTGGTTTGACACACTTTTTAGCTGTGTCATTGAGTCAGTGTTGGGATCTATAGTGACTTCCGTGAAGCCAGTCTTACTATAGTGTCCTCCTCTGCAAAAAAAGCCAGCTACAGTATCTCACAAAAGTGAGTACACCCCTCACATTTCTGCAAATATTTAATTATATCTTTTCATGGGACAACACTGAAGAAATGACACTTTGATACAATGTAATGTAAATTTACTGTCCCCTCAAAATAACAACACACAGCCATTAATATCTAAACCACTGGCAACAAAAGTGAGTACACCCCTAGGTGAAAATGTCCAAATTGGGCTCACTTTTGTTGCCAGTGGTTTAGACATTAATGGCTTTGTGTTGAGTTATTTTGAGGGGACAGTAAATTTACACTGTTATACAAGCTGTACACTGACTATTTTACATTGTATCAAAGTGTCATTTCTTCAGTGTTGTCCCATGAAAAGATACAATTAAATATTTGCAGAAATGTGAGGGGTGTACTCACTTTTGTGAGATACTGTACATACTTCTCAGACTCACCTTTCAAGCCCTTCAGGCACAGAGTACTTGATACTCAGGAGCCAGATTTGGAGCGCCCCTTAACAGCACCTGAAGAGCACCGGGTCGCAGTGACCACTGGGGCGCTAATGCAGCACTGGTGCTGGACAGACACATAATGGCAGACTCGTAGCAGAGGATGCAGCGGCTGCACATGTGTCTGTGTTTCTGCTCTGGCAGGTGTGTGAGGCTGCGTCTTTTGGAAATGAGTGAGTAACAGTAATGTTACTGTGTGGATATTGGAGTCCATTAGTTTTGCATGTGTACAATGTGAGAGCCTGACAAATCCTTTTATATCAGAGAGTGTGCATGTGTGGGTGTGTGTGTTTATTTGTCTGGGATCACACATAGCTTTCAGACATGTTTATCTTCAACATTATTGTGTGTCCGAGAGTGTGTACGTGTGTGTACTTCGGAGTGTGAAATCCCATTAAGCGTGTTAAAACCCTCTTTGGCCTACTGCCCGCTCAGAGAGAGAGAGAGAGAGAGAGAGAGCGAGAGAGAGTGAGAGAGATGGACTACACACACACACACAAACAAAGAGTTATCACACCTGTGTATGTGTTTGTTTTTCTGTGCAGGCCTCTGTGTGTGTGTGTGTGTGTGTGTGTGTGTGTGTGTGTGTGTGTGTGTGCTTTTGGAGAAGTGCTATGTAATTTTCTGATGTACATTTCACACCATCAACACTGTTGTCTGTCACACATCTGGCACAGGTTTTACCTCTTTCTGGCATCTTATTACAGAGTTTTTAGTTTGCCATCAAAGTATATTTCGACTTTTTCAGTGTTTATTTATAATCAGTGAATAAATCAAGATATATATATATAAAAAAACAAGCATAAATTGCTAAATTAAAATTCAAAACAATTGTTAAAAATAATCAATACATTTGCGCTGTATTTTTTCATGAAATCACAGTATTCATTTTAAAAAAGGCTTTTATTTTGAAATGCAAAATGACTGAGTAAATGGATGAAAAATATAACATTTTAAACCCATTTTAAATTTAAATAAAATGTTATAATACTAGAATCAATTAATTTAAAAAAAAATCTGTCTAAATACAGCATTCAAACACCTAAAAAAAAAAAAAAAGTGGCCAAAAGTATGCGGACACCCAAACATTACACCTATAAGTAATTAACGTAAACATTATATTTGCCCTCCCCTTTGCTGCTCTGCCCCACTTTGATTCCTGGCTGCAGAGGTTTCACTCAGCGCAGTCGGCCACTGATGTTGGGCGATGAGGTCCAGCTCACAGTCAGAAATCCATTCGTCAGATGATGTCACTATTTCTTTGCAGGCTGTTGCTTTGTGCACAAGGTCACTGGCATGTTGAAACAGAAACGGGTCAAGACCATTACAAGGGGTCGCGAGATTAATCTAACGGGTCTTTAGATGATTGAACAGATGAGTATATGATTAAAAAATTCAAAACTGTACATGGCTGTATTATGTTAAGTCTGCGGTTCAAACAGCTTCTTGCCCAAACAGGAGCGTTTCACATGTGTTTTGCCTGTCGACTTGGTTTTTACTGCCTCTGTCATGGTTGAGTAGGTTACGTAGTGAAATTGTTTTTTTTCATCTGAGAGTCTCAGAGTCTGCACAGGATGTTGTTTTCTTTTTTTTTTTTTTAACTGATTCTTGGATTCTCCGTGCCGTTCCCCTGTCTGACCTACTGCCCAGCTTGATCTGATGTGTGCAGTTTGGCACGGCTTCTGTCAGAAATAGACTCAGCAGAGTGAAGATCTGCTTCTGGGACACTTCTGAGATGCGCTGCAGCACTTATGGTGGAATCACAAGTATTGTCCATAACAGCTATTCCCTAACTGAAGAGTGTCAGGGTCCAATTTGAAATCTGAAAATCTTGTAGGACCCACCCAAACCCTTAATCACAACTCTGATCAACACATGAGACACAAGATATGACAGGTTTATACGACAAAATAACATTTCATTCATTTTTTGCATGACCTCTCAAGGCCCAACTGCGGGGCCTTCATGACCCACCAGTGGGCCCCGGCCCACACTTTGGGAATCGTTGATCTAGAATGGCTGAAATCAGCTCCAGCAGTTGTGTTGCATCTGAAACGCAATGCAGCCGTGATCATGTTAACAACTCGTTAAGATATAACTCTAAACATGTTTTGAATACCTAAAAATGAAATATCTAGGAAAGGAAAACACTGTCCCATTGACTTTATTTATTTAAGGCTTCACATTATGGAGCATGCTGTAGCATTAATGTTAGGAACCAACACAAAACCATTAAAAACCGCTCCAGACCACAAGTACACTAAAGTATGTAAATGGGACTGTAGCTTTGGTTATATATAGAATTATTCATTTGCATTGGGGAACTTGGTACAAATGTCATTTTCTAACTGATTAAAAATATAAACCAAAAGCTACATGCAGTATAGTTGATGTTCAGAGCTCCTTCTCAACCTTGGAAACAGCAGCTGACAAAATAGTCTCATCTTAAGGGCCATTTCGTAGCTCTGGAGTGTTTCATGACAAGTTTGATGACTGCTGATAGTGAAGATCATGTGACATGATAGAAAAACGAAGTATAGCACATAGTATGCATAATTATTCAGTATATTATAATATACTGTATAATTCTCTGACATATTTTCCATTCTGGTCCTCGCTCTCATTTACTCGGCTCTCTTTCATGTCGCTCTGACTCTTTCTACCACTGCTTCCCATCTTTTCTCTGTCCCCGTTCTCTTCTTTCTCCCTTTCTCCTCTCTGAATACTAAACGGATTACGTAACCATACATTGCTTCGCCACAGAGGATCATCCATGGCATCTCACATGTTCACTTCTCTCTGCAGGGGAGTGACAAGTGGAGCACCGCAGGGCCGATGGAGGAGATTTATATCGGCAGTGCCTATTATGCTGGCGTAACCCCCACACTGCAAAGACAGAGTCAGAGATAGACAGACAGACAGACAGCGAGAGGGAGACTCTGCCACAGGAAGGAGACGGAGACAGATGAGACGAAGATGTTATACCGTGATGAGAAAAATAAAAGGGCTTGTATCTATAGCGTTATTTTCTGCGTTTTTGTCTCAGCCCCCGTCCCCTACAACTCAGCAGCAGTCTCTCTGTCAGCACCACAGGCTGGGTAGCAGGCAGTGGAATATTTCTATAATAGAAATGTCCGTCACGCTCCGTGTTTCCATATCTCTTATAGAAACGTCCATCACGCCGAGTCTGGACGTCAGCTCAACCTCCAAACTCTCCCACCCTTCAACACCCACTCCTTTAAAACCCCAGGGGGAGGCGGAGAAGGGGGGGGGGGGTTGGCGGGGAACGTAGGCCTGCGCGCCCCATCAGCGATGTGTGATTCTGTGTGATGTTGAAGCCTTATTTCCGTAAAAGTCAATCACACTGATAGAGGAAGGGAGGGGGGGAAGGTGGGTGGTTTGGAGGCGGGGGGGGGGGGGTTGTAAAATGGATGAGTGCAGATGGGTGAGACCGGGAGTCAAAACAAATTACATTCTCATGGATGTCTTTGAATCGTGCGGACGACAGACAGACGCACACTCGCCCCGCGTCTCCCGTCATGAGAGATGCAGTTGCCTCGGAGCGAGCTGCGTTTTTGATCCGACTCTCTTTCACTGCCGTTGCCTCCTCCCCTCTTCCCTCTGTCTTCCCTTCCTCCTCACTTCTTCTTCTTGCTCTGTAATCTAATCTAATCCAGATGACTCACTTTCATCGATTGCACAAATCTCATGTGTCATTCGTGCCCTGTAAAGTATGTGTGTGTTTGCGTGTGTGTGTGTGTGTGTGTGTGTGTGTGTGTGTGTGTGTGTGTGTGAGTGCGTATACACCAGGGGGCGAGTAGTTTTGTACTGTCCAAAACTGACTGTGTAATACGGTTTGATGTGCAGTCCCAAGACACTGAGAAAAGATTAATTCTTCACAAGCTCGTCCACAGTTTGACATCTCTGCGTCCTGGGGAATCAATAGTAAAAACACAGGCAGAGGGAATTCTTCTTTTTTTTCTTTTTCTTTACTAAAATCTATATTTAACCAGGTTACACCGTCTGAAATCCAAAATCTGCAAAGGGAGACCTCAGCAACAAGGTGGAAGCTTACTGTAGATGAAGTTTTAGATAAATAATGCACGAGGTTCTGGGGACAGACAGATAGAAAGACTGGGAGACAGAGGACTAGCATCCCAAAAAAAAAAAAAAAACCCAAAACCAACATCTTATTCAGAGCAATGACAACTCCCATGGATTCATCTCACACAGCTCCAACGAAGGCTTTGAACTCTGGCAGAGAAATGAGTTTCTGAATTTTCAAGCCTTTAAGCAGACAAATTTACACGATGAACTCAAAGCATCATAAAGACTGTCGAGCACATCTCTGTCAGGGCTCGAGGCAACAAAGGGAGAAACTGTACACCACTAACGTCCATATCTCTGTGTTACATAAATACCTAAATTATTTGGGAGCAATCCTAAAATAGCCTTGTAAATTTTAGGATACATACGGCATTAAGAGAAGCCGCCTATGACAGCATCCGCGGAGCAGAGTTTCAAAGCAAAATCAAGAACTTTGCAGTCAGAAGCGAGGGAAACATTAAAGTTGAACAGAACTTTGAATTCTCTGCGCTTCCTCTGTGAGAAAATATTAACAAAAATGATCGAGCAGATTATGCACGATTTTCCGTTTTTCAAAAGAGAGGAAATACAGTGTTTGTGGGGCAGCGTCCCAAGATTAGGCCTCTAACAGGGTGTTTCCATTGGTTTTACTGACATTTACTGACAGAGACGTGCTATCAACTTTTGTGGCGACCTACTTAACAGAGCACATCATAACCTTGTACAGTCTACAGACGATAATACAAAACAGTTCTTCCATTTTCTCAATAAGAATACCAGTGATTTAAGACAGTTGTCCCTTTACGACATTAAATATATAAGAGGACTCATGCTGCTATTAAGTTTGTATTTGACTTGGAAAGCGGAAGCTAGCATGCTTGGCTAACTTGCTTTTTATTTAGAAGGTAGTTAGCAGGCTAGCTTGCTAACATTAGCACTGATTCCCACTAGAAGTTACTTTTGGTTCCTGTGTTAACAACTGCTGAGTCACTGGCAGCTCTCACACAGTCAGTGCTGTGTTTGTTCTTCATTATACAACAGAGGGGGTTTAGCTGCCTCTCTTTCATGGGTCCATTTGTGTTGACAGCAAATAAACTGTAGAAACTACAGGAGCAGCAAAATGCTGTTTGCCCCATTGGACACTGACAGTAATAGTAAGTTACAGTAATTCGAGTTATGGCATGGACCGGCGGAGTCACGGAGTAATGTATGAAGTGCTCAGATAACAAATGGGACTAATGGCAAAAAACAACAGCTAAAATGTCAAACCCCAGCTGGTGAATTGCCTGTGTGGCTGTTAGCACTGCAGTGACATTGGACCAACCAAATTACGGTACCTACATTTAAGGCAGGAACCAAAAGTTCTTAATCACAACTTAATGTAAGGGGGCGCTGTCAATATTATTATAGTTCTGGCCAAATAAGTGCACAAGTCAAAACCAATTATATATATGTACACTAATGTATTAATATTGGTATTAATTTTAATTTCAGTTCAACTTAAGTCGTAATCCTTGAGATTTCAGTCCTGGCTGGTTTGGCAACACCCACGGTTACCTTGGTAACAGCACTGTTAAATATTTCAGCAGATGCTCCTTGAGCAGCAACTTTGCCAGAAATATGACAGAAAAACAGCTGATGTATCTATTTACAGTGCAGCCAAAACTAACTCACATTGTTCTAATAAGAAGTCAGTCAAAAGTATTTTGCGACTGCAGTCTGATTTTATGCTGCCAGATTTTCCACTTGACAGCAGGGCACAGTAAGAGGAGTTGGTTAACTTGCTGAGGAAGTGAGGGTATGCAGCCTGTCACCTACAACTCATCTAACAGCTCACTGTGGCTGCTCCTTCATGTCATATAACTCCCTGCAATATTTGAAACTGACCTGATGACGAAAAATGCTGAAAATGAGCATGTCTTGTTATGTAGGCTCATTTTGATGAACAACACTGTGTTTTGCGTATTGAATGTTGAACATCAGCAGTAGGAAATGTTTAGTTTGCAGCAGCAGTAAGTTAATACAGCTCTGACACTGTGATCAGTGAGGCTCACATATATCAGATAAAACTGTGCTGGATTAGATCTGTGCATTGTTTCCTGTGTGTAGGTGGCAATCTGAATTCAGGGTGGGAATGGCGGACCCCGCCACTACTGTCTACTAGAGTAATTACTAAATGTAAATAGTTTGAATGGCTGTTGCATAAAAATACTGACTTTACCCAGTTTTGAGAACGGGGACAAATCATGTACTAGCAAAAGAAAAAAAAAGTTTTGGGTAGAATTTGTTCTTTAAGTATGTATATATATGAAAGGTGTGTAATTTATTAAATGTTTTGGTTTGGTTTATTTTTTTTACTTTGTAAATTTGCTTTGTACAAGAAAACACCCTTGTCCCAGATACAAATTCACAACTTCAAACAATTTAAAAAAGTGTTAAGCCTTTGACATCTAAAACAAATAATATCTATTCATAACATGGGTATAAAACTTGCTATTAAAATCATCTTTTTTTAAATTGTTTTTTTTAAGTGTTGGCACTTTGAAGTTGTGTCTCAGATTCCCATCACTCCGACAGATTTGTACTATAAACATGATTTAATTAGGCATAAAAAAGTTTGGCTGTATCCTAGGCTCCACTGTCTCATTTCCTGGTTTCTAAAAGATAGAATGTGTATTTTGTTTAGCATTAAAAGAACTCCTAGCAACTTTAAAAAATAACTATGCTGTGAAATGAAAAAAAATTGAACATTGAGCCGAAGTCTACATTTAATAAAAAATTAAATCATAAGGAGGTTGGCCCGTTTAAGAGCCAAGAAGATTTTGTCCCAGTTCTCAAAAATAGAGCTTGATTTAATTAAAAATGGAAAAAAAAAGGATTATGATTTTAAACTCTGCATTCTGATGCCACACTGGAACAAATGCAGTTACATCTTCCTCGTTAGGTTAAACAGGAGAAGTTACCTTCATCTTCATCATTACCTTGTTCTCAGAGGACTTTCTCTTATATGCAAATACAGTATGGATTTACAGTTCAGACGCACACGTACAGTTCTGCATACGGACAACATGGATCATTTGTCTTCCTGATTTTCCTTCATCATCAGTTTTCTGTTGATGGCTCCTCACAGCTTGTTGGGTGCTGCGGTTTCCACACCGCTGTGGAATAGTAATGGGAGAGCAGGCAGAGTGTGTGACGCCTCACTGAGCTGGTGAACTGTGTGGTGTGTTTCTTAGTGTGTGTGTGTGTGTCGTTCTTTACCCATGTACCGTATGTGTGTGTACATTAATGTGTGCCTGTTATCAATGCGCTCATATATCTGCCTCGTTCACAACCAGCTGAGGAGTGTAACCGTCTCTTAAGTGTTGTTCATCAGTCACAGGGAGGAACAAGGTATGGTGGGGTGCTGGAATGAGATGAGTGTGTGTTGTTATTTCAGCGTTAAAGGATAACTCTGGTTTAACAGAAGTTGGGTGTCATTTCCATAGTTCTGGCCATCGTTTCATAAATAATAACATTTTACACCCCAGTTTAATTGTCAAGGTATTGGCAAGAAAGCTGACCAGTTTAGATGGCCATGCAGTTTTTGAAACAAAGCCCCAGGTTAACCAACATTATTTGAATTAAAGGCAGAGAGCTAAAGGGAAATCCAAAAGTTTTGTGAAAAACATCTATTAGTTTACAAGCCGACTTCCTGTTTCACCTACTGTACTGAGCACGGGCGCAGTCTTTCTGTCCAATGACGGATTATTACTGACGTTTCCGGTGCGCTCACATAAACCATTTACCTCCAAATTAAACTGATTAAATAATCTGATTTAACTGTTGACTGGCTTGTTTACAACCTGTCTGATTATCTGACTGCTCATGTTTCGTGCCCTGTTGAACTACTGTATGTTGTAGCGATGATGCCGTGTTCCCAGATCTCGGCGACTACTTTGGTGAGTACAAAGTTGTCATAGCTGCTAAAATAGGATGGCCAAAGACACGATGATAAGATTTCAGCAGTTAGATTTGAAGGTAGTGGTGACAGACGATTAATCGGTCGGTCGTTTAATCAGGCTGATTATCTGGCATTTTGACTTAATGAGCGTCAGCCAATCTCTGCAGACATATGTGGAGTCAGCCTTGTTAGTGTCGCTGCTGTGGAACGATGTTAGCGTTCCCCCGTGTGAATTTTGGGAGGTGGCGTCAAAGTTAGTTTGGAGCCCTGTACTATAACTCTAATGCATCTGACTGTAAATGTATGACTAAATTCCCTCAGTCACCATCTTCTTTTCTAGATGTTAACACGGTTCTCGCATCTTAAAGGACAGTAAATCTGATCTAAAACCAGTACTGGCTAAAATAAATACTGTGTTATAATGTACAGAATAATGCAGTTGAATGACGAGGCTTCTGACAAACTGTAACTCGCTCTCTCTTAAATAAGAGCCAATAATAATATTAATAAGCCAATGTATTTTTCTATCGCAGTGTTTCTCAAACTATTTACACTGAATTCCACTTCAGAAAATATTGAGCTTAAGTATCACCACTACTCTGGACATTTACTTTACAGGTACAGATTTTCAACATGGCTGCTCAAAATATTCTCCTCCTGGTCTGTACTGACCACTGGCTGCCCTGCTCTCTAAAAATTGGGCATTAAAAAATACACGTTGGTCAACCACTGAAAATCTGAATCCAGCATAGGAATGGGTCATGATGGCCGCACACTTTGAGAAATATGCTTATTTGCTGTCTCACTAAGAGACAGATAAGAAGAGCTACACCACTCATGTCTGTATGTTAAATATGAAGCTACAGTAAAGAGACAGTCTGTCTCAGACTGGAGGCAGCAAACGGCTCCATTCTAACTAACATGTCATATCTTGTTCGTTTAATCTGTACAGTCGAGGTTTTATGAGGAGCTGTGTGCTGGACTACTTCTCGGTCAGGAGCCCACAGAAGTGAACAGCAGCAGATGAGGCCAGTTAATAGGAAAACATCTGAAACCAAACCACAGCAAATAAGAAAGCAGCAAGAAAGTCCAAATGTTAACCAAACCTGCACAATTGTCTAATTTGGTATTTTAATAAAAGAAGATCTGGTAACTTAATTATTTTTCAGCAGTTTTTTAAAATTTCGTATTAGTCCAGTATTAAGTGAGAGCTTTGTAGATTGGTTAGTTTATGTTATTGTGTGACTTTTGGTGTTTTTAAAGGGTGAAACACTGATGGAGGCAGCGGTAGACCAGAGAGGTAAAATTTTGTCAATGGAGTCTGGTTAGGGGCAGCACAAGCCTTTATGGGGTCCTTGGCAAAATTTGAGTCTGCCTCAGTGCCGCCAATAGACCCTTTTACAGCCGCGACTTAAGCTGTTCAGAATTACGACAGGGTCAGGAACGTTTCAGAGCAATCGGTGGCATCTATGGCTTCAAGCTATGAAACCTGTTGACTGGACTGGGGATGCGATCTAAACTGCTCATGTTTGCAGTGGCCCTTTGACAAGCTGTTGTGATCCGCCATACTTCCATTGCCAAAGTGTGTGCAGAGCTTGCTCACTGTTTACAAACTGTACAAGGGTCTATACTATTGACTACTGTTAATGCTTGATGATTCACACACCTACTGTGAGTCTAACACACCCATTATCAGTTTCATTAGTTGTAGCTGTGTTGTTTGCATCATACTAATGCCAGTCTGGTATGTTTTTACCCCTCTGATTTTTGATCTAAAAATGTGGCAATCTGCACCTTAATATTTAAAGTAATAGACCTTCACTGTGTGCATTCACGTGACACCAGCCCTGACAGAAGCAGCAGGGATTTATTCACTCATTAGTATTTGCTAGCCAGATTTTGTATGCTTACTGCTGACAATAATCACAACACAAAAAAAAGCACCATTTCAAGCTCTCTTGAGGGCCCTCTGGTGGGCATGAGGGCCTTAAGTAGGCGCTTAGTTTGCCTTTGCCTCGGGCCAGCTCTGAGTCCGGTCCCTTTGAACGGAGCGATACAGCGGATGTTTCTGGTTAAACAAAAAGTATCTCACTCTTTACAAAAAGGTCTATCTTCGTCTCTAATCTTGTTAAACACAATCTGAGCCTGTCAGTTGCAAAAACAAGCGCTTTTAGTGAACGTACTTTGACAGTACGCAGCCGCCTGGAGGGATTATGTTGCAGCTCAGTTTTACCTCTGCAGCAGTCTTGCTCAATGCTGGACCAGTTTCAAAAACTGTTGTCCCTATTAGTCACTTGGACACAAAAACATAAGAAAATGGGGTCCAGGTTGAAAGATACTGACGTTACCCTTTAATGGGCAAATCAGCATCTGGATCAGCATCAAATCCACACACGTCATTGGCTTGAATTCATTCAAGTAAAAGCAGTAGTAAAGTAAACTCTTGGGTCTGCACCAAAACGTAACCACTCTTTCCTGGCCTGCGTCCTAACCCCTAACCAGATGTCACTGAAATCTGTTAAGTATCAAACAAACAGGACTGAAAACATCACTGTCTTGGCAGACGTAGAGAAAGAATCTTTAACCGTTCTAAACAGGAAACATCTTTATTGCATTTTTTATGCCCGACTCCGGATACTTTCATTGACACGGAGAGGTCTGAGAGGAGAATCCAGCATCGAAAGTACAATATAGAAGTTGTTTTCTGTTGCGAAAGCTTAAAACTTCCTTAGTCTGTGTTTCGATTTAAAATATTCTTGTCAACTTGCCTCATTTGCTGCTGCTCATTTCTCTCTGACAAGCTGCCGGCTCGCTGGGATTATGATCAATGACTGTATGAAGATATTCAGTCATGTAGGTTTTAAGACATCTAGATTCATTAAATCAAAGGAAGCTGGACTGTCTGTGTTTTTTTTTGTATCGTTAAAAGCACGTTTGGCTGCTTTTGACTGTGTGTGTAGATGTGGTGAATAAAAAAGGGATGTTACATAGAAAAACACTCCTGCAGAGAGGCTCGGCTCCCTGCTGTGAAGCAGAGTGTGTGAGAAAGGTGATGCGTTTCTGTCTGTTTGTGTGTAACAGAGTACGAAGCCCAGTTCTTAACACTCTCCAGGTTTTTTTTTTCCCCAAAATATATTTCATTTTTCAGAGAACATGAACATCTTCACATTTCGTACAACTTTTCCAAAATTAAAGTCAAGGACTTCTTAAGCATTTTAATAGTGCATTTTCAAGCTTTTCCAGCACCTTACAGCTGTGGTAAATTACATATTTACACAGTTGGGAGGGTGACTTCAAAAATGTATTATGAGACAAATAACCTAATCCAGGTATCATGATTTTAAAGAAATATAACTTTATTTCCTTCCATTACTTTTGGATTACATTTAATGTTAGAAGTCAGTCTGTGTAGCTAAAGTTAGCAGTTGTAAAAAAAATTTAAAATTAGATGTTGAAACAAGATGAGGGCAAAGATAAACAGCTAGTGAATTGTATGTCATTATTTAGTTTTAAATGTATTTTAGAATTGTAATCTTTCTCATAGTTCCCATTTTTTCTAAATGTAAATCTAATCCGATTATGCCTTGTTTGTGTAATTGTTATAGAGTACAGTTACCATTTTTGTATCCTAATAACGTAATCCTGTTACATGTAATCCATTACTTCCTAAACCTGCATATTTGCAAACTCAAAATTATGTTCACTTCTTCATCACATTTGATTAGTTATATTTGGCTAAAACAACATAATTATGTATCATTCGCAGTGGTTTATGGGATGAGTAGTTCTGTCACTCTTAAAATAATCACGTACACAATCCTGTAGCTTTGCCTTTTTTACATTTTCCAATTGTTTTTTGCTCTGAATAAAATGTTTTGTGGCCACAATTCATCTTATAGTTAGTCTTGACTTGGTTCCAGGCTTAAAACTCTTTATATGTGGATTTTCTGAAACATCAATGGAGTGAATGGACGGGAAATTCACTTCCAGAAACGTAGCCATTGAAGAAGTGGGCGGTCACTGATGAACTCTATCTGCAAACTTGGTCTCAGTGAAAATTCCCTCGTCTTCAGCTTTTTTTTTTAATCTAAAAAAGCAAAAATATTCAATCAGATAGCTATTTATTATGAATGCAATGCAATCACAATTTCCTCAAGCACTGCATCCAAAATCCAAGCACTTTTCAAACCCTGAAGACACCACATTAAAATTCAAGTGCTTTCAAGGATTTCCAGCACCCGTACCAACCCTGTACATCCTGTAACCACGGCGGCCCCCCGACACCCTAACCCATCACCCTTTCAGTAGAGCGAGGTTAGGATCCTCCTCAGTCTCCCTCCTCTCCATATGAAGGTTTGTACCCTATAAATCTTTGAGTGTGACATGACTGGAAAGCGAGCTGGTCATGATGCTGAGTGCTGGAATATTTCACGTGATTGTTCTCAGCGGCCGAGTTGGGGAAGACGATGAATGATGCAAAATGGAAAAGAGGCCGACACACTCTTAACGGTTCCTTCTGCGTATATCACGTTAGCTACTACAAGTGTATTTACTACAAAAAGAGGTCAAGTAGAAGCCAGTTGCTGCTCCTGTATCTCCTCCTGCTCTGTCTTCTGGCCCTTCCAGCTGACATCACTTACCTCTCGGTACAAAAAGAGGTCAGGCAGAAATCAGACGTCTCTGCATGTTAACTAAATGATTCGGTGTCCCCGCCCGCTCTGCATACTCGCTATAGCCCCCTTGTTCTCCGTTGTCAACAGTTTGTTTACCCGAGCTTAACCCTTGGTCAGCAAAATGGACATTTCCTGTGCATATGTGTGCTTGTTTGTTTGTTTGTGTGTGTAGCTGGCAGCAGTTCCTCGCCTTTCTCTGGTGGCCTAACTGGGTAGTTTGTCTCATGCTATGTGGGAGGAAGTCTCACCCTCAATTATAGATTGTGCTGACTGGGTGGAAAAGCCTCTGTGTGAACGTACACACCTACAAGTGTACATATGTGATGTTTGTATGCAGACATGAAATCAGGACTTCCTGGTTCTGATCATTACATGCTCAACCTGGTGCCAGTACCTACTGAAGGCTATGAGTGATGCTCGGAGAACATATGTGAGAACATACGTATTTTGTGACCTTGAAGAAATGCCTCTAAAAAAAATGTGCCCATTCTTTTATTTGCTTTTGGTCTCCAAGTTGCATGATTAAACATTGCATCTCCAATAAGCTTAGAATAATAGAACTAGAGTATGCTGCTATATATGCAACGATTCAATTAGGGCTGGGTGACATGGCTTAGAAATAATATCACTATCTTTAGATATTCAACATATATCTTGATATACACATTTTCTCAGATAGTGTAAACATGTGATGTTCTTATAGAATATGATGATTACTGTAGATTAAACCACTAATCAGTTGCTGAAAGGAGCTCTACAGGAGTAGAATGCAACATTGACATTAATGCAACAATAATATTAGTCCAGAAACATCAGATATATTATTATATCTGATCTGATCAGTAAAATGGTCCCTGTCAGTGCTTTATTAGTAATAAAGTGCACAGTGAGGCATGCTACATTTACTTTTGACATTTAACATAAATCTTTGCCATAATACTGACATTCTTTTATCTCAGTAATGTTTAGAGTACAGAAACTTTACTTGTAGTGGAGTATTTTCAATGCTGGGTATATGTACTTTTGCTTAAGTAAAGGACTTGAATTACACGCCGAATGCACCTGTGTGTCGGCCTTAAAGAAGGCAGACTTGTGGGTAACCTGTGTGATGGAGTCAAGAGGGTTTGTTGTGAAAGTGAGCTAGCTAGCTGCCGTGAGCCTAAAACTGGAGGTCTTATGTACTATTCTTGTCGGACCTAGAAGCAGCATTTTTTCACACGTGATTTTCTTTTCGTGGACCGGCTCTGCTGTGAAGAGAACAGGAAGATGCTGTAGAGACTTTACATAAACAGGGACTTTTTCTTTTCTGTGGCAGCAACCAGATTCACAGCCTTTTCAGTAACCATAATACTGCGATCTGAACTGATCCACACACTTCATGGCCGTAACTGAAGTGTAACTGCCCCTCAGCAGCGACCAGTGGAGACACTGAAAACTGAAAATATGACGGTCATCTGTTATATGGCACATTAATTTTTACCTGAGTATAACAAATGTAAACAACATGTCACCCAACCTTAGATTCAATACTGTAACGATATTTGTACCGATTCTATATGTATTGTGATTTGATATTACGATTTATTGCACCTTGTGGAAACTAAACTGCTATATTTAGCTGTTATTTTGTTTATATGGGCTGCCTTCTCATGGCACTCAATACCTGGCTGTATTTTTAAACCCACTGAGAATGTGTTTGTGTCAGAATTTTGACCCTCTGAGGCTGCTGTAGCTGATCAGTGTGGAGTTTTGAATGCAGAGTAGCAGACTGAGTTAACTGTTATGAGTTTCCACTTAGTTTCCACAGATTAGACAAAATCTATGCCTGAAAGTATGAGCACATGTCCTCTTATGTTAAGCATGTTAAGTAAAATGGATCAATTTGATATGATAACACTACTGCGATCATGCTAATTAGTATTAGTGTTTTAATGGCAGTTTCCATTATGTGTTAGCATCAGGTTAACTGTCTATGTGTTGGTTATTTCTAAATAATAGATTCAGCAATCAAAAAAATGGATTCAGGAATCGTAAATTGTTTCCTTGAGTCTGTTACAGAGGTAAAGACTGCCTTTTCAAAATCAGTGACATTTGCAGTAAAACATTTTTACTAAAAATTCCAGCACTAAAACATAACCTTGCTCAACAATATGTTCTGTGATTCACTCCAGTTCCAAAAAAATGACTAATGTTGTCATCTATTCAATGTTTGTTTATAGCTGTCTTTATAATTTTCCCACGAGCCCGAGACTGTTGCAGATTAAATGTCACCGGGTTGAGAGACTGAAGCCAGTTGACTGACGAGCTATGAGAATGAACACGGAGAGACGAACAGTAGGGGGTGGGTAATGTCACAAAATTTGATTGTGATATGATTCCAAGCAGTACAAGACCAGAATCACCAATATAAACAACAATATTCCTTTTATTACTAAAAGTGTTTGATGTATTATTGTGCAGGGGGAGCCGTGTGTCATGATTCATGCATTTATCATTTAAAGGCCTCTGAATACATATTCATTACCATCAAATGAATTGCCAAACCAAGCATTTCTTTTTATGCTTCTCTGTTTTTAATGGTGAACAACAGAAATATGAATTTGCTGCACATATGCATACAGTACAACAGCAGCAGAGATGCAAAGATACCATGCACTAAGAGCAGTGCACGTGTCAAGAATCCGCTCCAACATGCTCGTATTGATATTCAAAACAAGTATTGGTAATATCAGTACTTTAGGTATCAAACTGCCCATCCCTGCTCTAAGCTCTTACTGTGGCTCTGGGGATGTCAAGGTCAGTCTGTCGGCCCACCACTTCAGTCCAGACTGAAATATCTCATCTACTAAAAGATGGTTTGATATGCAATTTTGAACAGACATTTCTTTATGGTGCCTATTTGATGGATTCTAATGAATTTGGTGATCGTATTGTTCTTCTAGCACCACCATGAGGCTGACCTTCGCGATTTTGACTGAACTATCTCAACAACTATTGGATGGATTGCCATTTAAGTTTTTTACACACATGAATGCTCCCCTCAGGTGGAACTGTAATGACTTTGGTGACTTCATTATCCACAAATAGGGGTGCAACGGACCGCGGTTGGCCCCCGGCCCATACGGATCGCCCCTGCATGCTTTGAAGTACAGTTTACTGTTGCTGTTGATTTTAAAGTGATATCTGTATCATTCTTGATGCAGAGTTGCAATGAAAAGATGCGACAGAAATACGCCATGGTTTATTCTGAAGCGCTGCGCTGAGGGAGGATGAGTCTTTAAATAAGGAAGAGCAATAACGGATTAAAAAGCCGTCACTTTTACCTCCATTAAGTGAAATCTGACTATGATTGTGGGCATTTTTTAGCAGTGTAACTGAGAAACATGCTTGTGACAGAAATAGAAATTGCCATGCCCTCAAATGTACCCCATATTTAGTGCTAATTAGCAAATGTTAGCATGCTAACATGCTAAACTAAGATAGTGAACATGGTAAACATAATAAATGCAAAACACAAGCATGTTGTCACATGGAGCTGCTAGCGTCGCTCCAGAATCTTTGTTTTGTTTAAACAGCAGATATTATAGATGAGAAGCTGGAAAGACGTTTGTGTCAGTGTTTCCCACAGAATTACAGTTTTTTTTTTGTTTTCTGTCTCCCTGTATGTGTCTCACCTGTCCTTCATCACCGGGATGTTTTATGAAGTTGCCTAAAAAACATGTCTGTTTCAGATTTTTACACTTGCAATTCCATTTTCGTTGGAGGAGGCTTGTTGTTAATGACATATGACATAATGCCAATCGAAACGATCAAAACCAACATGGTACCAAACTACTTCACCACCAACAACTTACAAGATTTTACAAAACAGTGGCAGATGTAGGCCTACATTAAAGCTGATGGGAGAAGTTAGCCTGCAAGGTTCTCTGCCAGAAAGCTGGTCTTGGTTAAGTTTAGGAAGAACAAAATCATTGGGTTATAATAGCAAGATTTGTGCCAGAATGAAGACTAACCTATCCCATGGGTTACATTAAACAGGAGACTATTTCTCTCTGTGCTTCTCTGCAGAACCTGTGCAATTATCAGTAGACACCCACAACAGCAGGTACAGGAGGGGCAGAGTGTGGAAGAGTGAGGGGAGATGGTCCACTAGTTTACTGGTCGCGGGTGGCATCGTTCTCTCGGATATATAAAAACAAAAATAGCCAAATGGGTCACCAAATACACTTGAGCAACTGTTAATATACCTGAGCGGCCTGCGCACGTAAAGAAACACTGCTGATGTACAGCACATGTGATGCCGTGCCAGCAAATCATCATGGGAGCGATAGTTTTTTGCATTACAGTTTAACTTAAAGGGACAGCCCGAACTCAAAAATACATATTCTTCTCTCCTCCTCCTCCTCCTCCTCCTCCTTCTCTGGCCTGTAGTGGTATTTACCCATCTACACTGTTTTGGTGTGAGTTGCAGAGTTTTTGAGATATCAGCCGTAGAGATTTCTGCCTTGTCTCCAGTATAATGGAACTTGATGGCACTCGGCTTGTTCTGCTCAAATTGCCAAGAAAACTCAACAGCAATGTCTCTTTCCAGGAATCATTACCCAGTTACACAAGATAATCCACAGAGCTTGTTGTGAGCAGTTTCATGGGGGAACTCTCTGCAGTAGAATCTACCAGAACTACTTTAAAATCTACTGGAACGACTTTATTTCTAATACAGAGAAAGTAGTTCCTACATGAAACTGCTCACAACATGATCTGTGGATTATCTTGAGTATTTTGGTGATGATTTTTGGAAAGAGACACTGGTTTTGAATTTTTCAAATGTATGTTTTTGGTGCTTTGAGCACCACAGGACACCATTTAGTCCCATTATATTGGAGCGAAGGCAGACAGCTCCAAAACTTAGCAACTCACACCAAAAAAGTCTAGATGGATAAACACACGCCAGGGAAAATGTATGCTTTTTTTTTTATTTTGGGGTGAACTGTCACTTAAACCAAATGTTAACAAATTTGTTGTTTAATGTTCTTAAAACCATTTAGGGTTCAAATTCAGTGAAGTGCTGTAGTAGATAGTTGTTTGTCTTCTCGATAGTAAACCCAAGGAAGATGTTTCCTTTTTTTTTTTTTTAGAAAGAAACATCAAAGAGACTGTTCACTGAGAGATAACAGGGTGTGACGTAAGGACTTTTGCTCCCCGCAAGGACACAAAAAGTTGAGAGGAGCTTTGTCCCATTCACAAAAAGCATTGCCCTCTTTTACCCTCCTTCACAGATTAGAGGTGACACATCAGCACCTCACTGCCTCGCTATTCATCTGTAATCAATAAGGAGGGAACGGCAGCCAAAAGATGCCTGTGAGGACAGCCGGACCCTGTGCTCCTTCCCACCCTTTCTCCTTCACCTCCCGTGATATCACATCCTGTTTGTTGCTCTCGCAGCTGAGAAAAAGGCTCTCAGAGAGAAGAGGGAGCCACTATTCTAGAAAATTCCCCAGACAGACAGACAGACACTCTCCAGCCCTCTCTCCTCCCAGCATCCTCTTTTTCACACAGAATCTCTTCCTCTCCCACCGCCTTATCCTTCCCTCTCTACTTCACCCTTTACTCTATCTCGCCAACCCCCCCCCAACACACTGCTCTCTTGCATCTACTTTGTCCTCCTCATCCTCGCCACTCCACGGCTCTTTGCAAGCCTCTCTCTGCTCCTCCGTCTCTCCTGTTCCGTCAGACATCAGTTGTTTTCCCAGGAAGCGTTTTATTTAGAGCAGATTAATTAATTAGATACAGTATCAGAGTGATGGCCATTCTTAGCTCATGTCGATCAAGGCTCCTGAGGCTAACGATGTGGCAGAAAATATATATGTGTGTGTGTGCGTACAAACAGGGTCAAACGGTGTGTATTTTTAGTATTTGCAGGTGCTTTGCAATGTGTGCTAATTGGACTTGTCAAGAAACGTCTTAAGAGCACAGGAAATGTGTGTGCGCACGTGGCAGATGGTTATATAAGTAGAAATAACTACTTCCATCTCATCGTGCTGGTAACAGGGTTGCGTTTGTTGGTATCTCACAAAATAAACCAGTGTTTCATTAGCGCTTCTTCCCTAACACCCTCCCCTCTCCCTCTTGCTCCCCTTTTTTTTTCCCTCCAGGGACGAGTTCTCACACCAAGTACAGAGCAGCGAGCGATGAGGAAGAAAGAAAAGAGGTGCTTGTCCAATCAGAGATGCAGATGGCCGCGGAAGACATGAGCACCAGCCAATCTGGCACCAGGACGACTTCAACTTGCCAATTTATACATAACAAATCAAATGTGACCCCTTAATTGAATGATTGATACAGTTTACCTACACACACATACTGCCAATGAAGGCAGAAATGAGGTAAATTTCTACTTATATCCTAACACAAGGTCAACTAAAACTTCAATCTGCTGTACGATTACAAGGCGAGACAAAACAAACAGGAACATTTTGCCATGCTGTGACTACACCTCAAGCATCACAGACACAAATCTGATGATAAAAGGCAACACAAAGCCACTACACACTGATATATATTACTATATAAACCAGCCCTCACTCCCTTTCAGATGGCCTGCATGAATAAATGTTAGATGGCAAGCATCTCTGCTCGGCTTTCTGCAATGGATATTGTGACGACATCCCAAATGGCCCAGAGGACAGGACAGGGACGGCAGAGACATAACGTGACTGGAGCTTCTTCATCAGTGGTGCTGTCCACAGCCAGCTCCTTCCTCTGTTGGCTCGCCCTGCTGTCAATAATGCGGTTGCCAACGGTAACAGCTGACTGCTGGCTTATCGAAGGGGAGAAAGGCTTCGTGTGGCTGGCTATCTGCAGCATGAACCAGCCGCCTTATGAGGCCATCCCCTCCCACATTAACAGGTGAGAGAACTTGACAATAAGAGCGAGTTTTGTCCAGATTATTTTTGCCTGTCTTCGTCGAACATCCACGGCCGTCATTCTTCTCTCGACAGCACCATCGTGGATCTGAGGCTGAATGAGAACAAGATCCGGTCGGTGCATTATTCCTCACTCAGTCGCTTCGGCAACCTCACCTATCTGAACCTCACCAAGAACGATATCAGCTATGTGGAAGACGGAGCGTTCTCAGCACAATTCAACCTGCAGGTGAGCAACAATGACGGATCTACATTTGTAGACACATCCACGTCCACACAAATGCACATTCACAGATACACTAGTTAAAGGGAAAGTTTTAATGTGGATGTCCAGTCAGAATTGATGGTAAATGTAGTCAATAAAAGCAATAAATTCCTCAGTGTGTGTTATATTGACAAAGACAGCTGAATTCTCCTGCTGCAAAGTCCATTGCTCTTCCTGCATACAGTGATGTCACAGTGACATAGTTGGTGTTGAGGAGGATCAGCTTGGATAGAAAGGCGGTGAGCTACATGAGTATTTTTGTCTCCTGTTCCAGCCACCACAGTAATGGCTGTAGGCTAGGGTGGTGATACACGGCAACATGGGCATTGACATTTATTTAAGTTAGAAAAATAAAAGCCTTTTTTTTTTTTTCACCTTCTCCGTGTAGATCATAAACACTTGATGTGCCGACGCTGACGTAATGCAGCAACAAGCTGAAGCGGTGAATGTGTCTAATGCACTCTAGCACACAAGAGTTTATTTTGTCAATATAGAACAAACTGAGGAAAGTAATGCTTCAACTGACTACAATTACTGTCAACACTGAGTGGACTTACACAATATAGGAAGTACATGTGTGTCAAGCTGTTAAAATGCTTTACTCCTCTACAACACAACAATATTTTACTTGTAACTCCACTACATTTATCTGGGAGTTATAACATTAGCATTATGGTTTACGTACATGCAAAAAGATTAGATAGACAGCATGTTAAGTAGTTAAAATTAGCTCCGGTTTATCCAGCATTACCTGTATTAAAATGCAGCTTATAGTACACACAAATGCACAAATTCTGTAATATATAACTCCGGGTATCAAACCCCACCGGTTTTTTGGTGCTGCCCAAAATGCAGCAGCATTAAGGCTGAGTGTTAGGACTCAATACCTATACTGTATCGACCGAAATAATCCCGTCCAAACTAGTCCTGAAACATATCCAGTCAAATAAAATCTGCATTTGATCCTTTTTATATTGAGATCTAGGAAAAAGAGTACTGCTATAGTTTTGCTCACAGCCAATCACCACAAGCGTTTTTCGGCCCACTACCACAGCGGCTACAACCCACACATATTGTGGTGCGGTGAGGTCTAACACTCTGACGGAGTTGGCATTTCAGCATGCCAAGATGCCACCAAACATTCAAAAGTACGGCTGTACTACAAGCCTGTTGCTTGCTTGTGATAAAAATAAATGCATAAAATGCGGAAGGATTAGTCCTGTTTCAGAATTACTCCCATTCATATGATGGCTATCGAATGAGGCAGAAAATAAAAATGTATCAATTCATGATGAGTAGAATTACTTTTAATATTCAGGTACATTTTACTGACAATACTTCAGTACTCTTTTACTGAAAGTGGCTACAAAGAGCTTTCATATTATGTTGAGTTTAGAGACGCCAGTGGACTAAAGCAGTAGTATTTCCAATGTAATAACCACAAACTTTATAGCATCACAAATAAAATTATGTGAAGAAAAATCTCCTTCTGCTGCTTTTTAACTTGCTAGTCACTCACTGTGACTTTGCCGGGGAAAATGTAAACACAGTCTCGTTTCCTCTGATTTAAAGAACAATTCAACCCAGTGGCAGTCATTAAGCATAACTATATAGAATAAAGCCCATCTCCTAGCTATAACGGTCTTGTTAACTTATGTAGGTCATATAGAGGAATCAGTGTTAAACTGAGGCTGTTTCATAACCAGTTAAAATCTCTTTGTATGTTACTTTAACTACAGTTATCTGATAATTCTCCAGTATTTTTACTTAGTTAAACTTTCAAGGAAAGACTTGTAACTGTAATCAAAGGGAGTATTTTTGCACTGTGATACTGCTACTTTTACTTGAGGAATTCGTCCCACTTTACACACACACAGATGGACACACACACACACACACAAGAAAGACAACACCCGCTCATTATGGCTCCCAGAGACATTGAGGCAAAAGTGTTTTCACCAAACTGAGCTGAACGCGGCCATAATGAGCTGGCATGCTTACACATCTACCCCGCTGCTGGAGCTGTGCCAGGAGGTAAAATGTGAACAAGATCTTAGTAAATTCAGCACAGCATAGAGGCTTAGATCACCATGTGAAACATGAATTGTACAGAACTGTCGTCTGTTTGTTCTGTATGTTCCTGGCTCGCAGTGAGTGATGCCTGGTGCTGGCCCGCTCTTCAGAGATTAGAATAATCCCACTTGTCTTTGTCTCCCCAGGTTCTCCAGATGGGTTTTAACAAGTTGAGGAACCTGACAGAGGGGATGCTGCGGGGCCTGGGCAAGCTGCAGTATCTCTACCTGCAAGCCAACCTCATCGAGACTGTTACACCCAACACCTTCTGGGAATGCCCCAACATAGAGAATATCGACCTCTCCATGAACAGGTATCGACCTGGGTCCGTCTGCTGTGGAAGTGCTGATTAGTTGATTAATTAGATGACTTTTCAGAGAAAATAATTTGCAGCAATTTTAGTGATCAATCAAGAAATCAAGAAAAATCCAAAACTTTTTCAATTTAATCTTATTTTCCCCTTTTCATTATATCACTAAAAATGGGATATATTTGGATTTTTGTCACAGACTCTATATTTAATCGTGGACAGGACCTCAAGATCTTCAAAGTGAAGATCTGTTTCTCACCTAAATTGTTTTTAGAAACTTTATTTAGTGCACCGCCTAGCTTAACACGAGAAAGATTGTCAGCAGGCGGCCGTTGTTGTGTGTCTGGTTTCCAACAGAGCCTCCCAAAACTCGATCAAACTGTCAAATTTGGCAGTGTTGATCAAATATGGATCAATATTATGTTGCTACGTTGTTTATTTCTCACTTAAAATGTAAGAGACATATTTTAGTTTGCTGTTTATAATTAGGGTTGGGTGCTGAAATCCAGTATGAATAAAGCACTGGTTCCAATATGACCAGTATCTCCTGATTTGAATTAACTGCAACATGATTTCTGTGCTGCTTAAATGCAGAGCTGTCAAATATCACCCTGTGGTGCGTCAAAATGATACGAACTAAATGACAGAACAGAAACAATCTTTGGGAAAAATGTATGTTTATATAGTCTCTGGTTTGGGCACCGGTAACGTTTTAAAAGTATAATTTCTGGTATTCAGTATAATTTCAGATACGACACGTTGTTGTATTAGGATAAACTTTCTGGCCCAGCAGGCCACCATTGTTTCCCTCTAAACGGATGAGCCAAAACCAAGCACCGCCCAAGTCGCTGTACGTCATCCACCAGCTCCACGCTCTTGTTGAAACTGGACATGCCCTGGTTGCAAAAAAACAACAACATGGCAACCCCCATAATGCCATACCAGTAGTCCACATCACGGTTGGTTCACACTTAGTTTTTATATTCATAGTTGGACAAAATAGTTTGTTCGAAAATGCAACCTTGGACTCTGGGAAACTGTAAAACTGAATGATTAATCAATTCTAATCATTACAGCCCTGTAGCCGTTTTGTTGTTTAAAAGTCTCATGATATGAAAAGCAAAAACTAAAAAAGGCTACTGAGAATCATGTCTATGTTCCCAGGGTCCTCTGTTCTATGTATACTGAACTCTGGTATACATAGGCCCCTTTATACACTAATGTTCCCATTATGTGCCACATAAAACTGGTGAACACTGAGCGCTGGAAACATACTATAGCAATTGTATATTATACATATATTGTGGTTCATTGGTATATGATGCTAGCTGGGAAAAGGAAGAAAACAAGTTTCAACATTTTTAGCACAGCTGCAGTTAGATAGGAGACTGTAGTAAAATATTGTTTCTTAAGTGACCAAAACATGTCAGGCTTGGTGTCATCATCCCCAGGGCTGCTTTCTTAATTCACCAATTTGCACTGAAGTCGGGCAGTCTTACTAGGAAAAAGAAAGCACCACAGTAGATGCAGAGATAGTAATTTTCTCAGTGACAGTATCCCCAGTAAACCATGATGCAATGCTGCAACAAGCCATTTTTTCAATAAAAGTTGAACTTCTTACTTTTTCTCAGTGGGAATAACTGTCCTGTTCTTTGCTATCAGTACTGTAACTGGTATTGATCTCTTGACTTAAATGTAAAAGCAACAGCTGAATGAAACAAGTTTAACTGCTCTTCAGGGCTCGATAAACGGTATTTTGGGAGATGTTTAAGACCATAAACTGAACTATAAGAAGACTTGATACCGAGTGCTTTTAAAGGGGGAGTGCGCTTATTTTACACATCAAAGTCTGTGTAGAGTTCTTGGAGAGTACTATTGCATATGTGGAAAAAGTTTAGGAAATATAAAGCCTTCTGTGGCTCCAGAGGACAGCTGTGGAAAGTCTGATAAATTACCTCAAATGACCCCTCAAATCAGTGGAAGGGGCTGAAGACTACAGGTTTGAATGTGAAAACATCTGGGGGTACGGAGAGAAAGAAATAAGCTCACCAGACCTGGAGGCTAACAGCTTGAGGCTACATTAGCTGGTACTAGCTTAACACACACAAATCTCTGACTGTACTGCTGCGGATGGGTTGCATTGTGGGTAATGTAGGAGAAAGGGAGAAGCAACATTGTGTAAGATTTGGTACTTTTTGTGATTTGACACCAACGTCGCAAATATGGACAGCTGTACATGTGCATTAATTCTGATTACATTACTTATAATCAAAAACTAGTCATCGACAACTGTTCAAATACAGCCAAACATCAAACAAGCACAATAACACAAGACTTAGCATGCCAGCTAATATTACTGACTAGTCCAACGGCAAGAGGGCAGGCTCGGTGTCTGTCTATCAGCCTTTTATTTCATGAAGCTAAGAGTCAGTCCGACATTTACTTTTGTCTGGCGGCTTCTTGCTCTGTCACCTCCTGGCTCTGTCATGATATCTGTCATGATAAAGGCTGCTGAGGCCGGTTCTGTTGCCCACTCGCCTGGCTGTGATTTTGACATGACATCTGCCCCGATACCTGCCAACATTCCCTGCTGGATCCCCTCGCCTGGGGCCTCAAAACCTCTTCCTGGAGGTCCAGAGCTCCAGGACTTGGTGCTCCAAGTTGTCAAGCTTCACTGTCCATCAGGAAACTCTTTAAACAGAGCGGCTTAAGGCAGAACAGTTGGAGGACATCTGAGGGAAACCAGAAAACATTTTCTCCAAAAAATATAATCCAGTTTCACTAAAATCAGTTACATAGTTAGAGTGGTGTGTGACTTAAGCCACCATTTTCCATACACATGTGCTGGCCTGGACTGACTTGGATTGACTCGCCATGTCAGCCAATGTAGAAGGGATTTGTAGTTCCATTATAGCAAGGTTACCCGCTTGAATGTGATTTTTTTCAATGATACGCACTTGCAAAACGGTCATTTTCAAAAGCAAACATGAAACAGGAAGATAAAGCAGATACCTGAAAGTCTAAACAGCTGCGCAGAAGAGAAACTAAACAAATATTCAATTAGAAGCCACAAGTCCTGACAGCTCAACACACAAAGAGAAGGTCCATTTCAGATGCAATAAAGATTGGTGCGATCAAACTGGTAATGAAAACGCACATCAGCACAGCATGGTTTGACCCAAAGTGACAGCTGAAAAGCCTCATTAGTGCCACAAAGCTTTATGCACTTCTCACAATTCAGCCACCAAAGATACATAGTGCAAGAACAGCCGTATGTTATGCAGAATGGGAGTGGCACCATTCACCTTATTACAAATCAGTGTAGCATGAAGCTGTTATTTTAAGGTGGAACAGCCAAATAATGATGGTGTATTAAGCTATGTCAGTGTATCTGAAGGTGAAATTTAAATATATGATTTTCCCTTTGTCCGTTTTCAGGATCCAGGTGCTGGACGGCAGTTTGTTCTCTGGACTCTCTAAGCTGACCACCTGTGAACTTTACACCAACCCGTTCAACTGCTCCTGTGAGCTGCTGGGTTTCCTGCGCTGGCTCTCGTCCTTCCCCAACAGGACCAGCGAGAGGATGGTGTGCGACTCCCCTCAAGGATTCTTCGGCTACAACCTCCTGAGCCAGAACCCCCGCATGCCTACCCAGCGCAACGCTCTGCACGTGCTCAGTCTTGTATGCACG
Source organism: Lutjanus erythropterus (assembly GCF_056507025.1). Taxonomy (NCBI): domain Eukaryota; kingdom Metazoa; phylum Chordata; class Actinopteri; order Lutjaniformes; family Lutjanidae; genus Lutjanus; species Lutjanus erythropterus. Next base: position 9,006,403 of record NC_139319.1, read on the forward strand.
GACGACGGCAGCGTGACATCCTTCTATGTCCTCGGCGCCGCAGATTCCACCACGCTGCCCCCAGATTTTGCCTCCCCCTGTGGATTGGATGATTGTGCTTCTGGGACCCCTCCTGACGAGGTAATCAGCTTAAGCCCGATTTTCCCAGACGCCAATCCGATCATGATGCTAAAGCAGGTGCTACATTCGAGTGCTGTGATAACGGTTCAGATTCCTCATCCATACAGGAAAATGTACATCCTGGTGCTTTACAACAACAGCTTCTTCACAGATATCCAGAATCTGAAAAATCAAAGAGAAGATATCGAGCTTAAGAACTTAAAACCGAACACCGACTACACATACTGTGTGGCGTCTATACGAAACTCCCTGCGCTTCAACCACACCTGTCTGACCATCTCCACTGGCCGCCGGAATCCTGAGAGGATAGCCAATCAGTCGTCAGCCACCCACTACATTATGACTATTTTGGGCTGTTTGTTTGGCATGCTACTTTTCCTTGGCCTAGTTGTGCACTGCCTGAGGAAGAGGAGGATCATGGAGGAGAAGGAAAGGAAGATGAGCAGGATCCAGAGGACTCTGATAGAGCTCAAGTACGGTGGAGAAGGGGATATAGAGGGAGGGAGTGGAGGATCCCAGAAGCTTGCTGCCGGGGACAGTCTATCCAGAATGCCCTACCTTCCTCAAGGTGGTGAGATAGATCCATACAAGCTGCAGGAAGTGATCGAAACGCCGCCGCACAAGCCTGCAAAACTTAACTACATGGAGGTAAGAGGGTCTGGCATCGAGAGGGAGCGAGAGCGAGAGCGGGAACGAGAGAGAGAGATGTCGCCACAAGCAAATCCCCAGGGCTCAGTAGCAGAGATCTCAACAATCGCTAAAGAAGTCGATAAAGTTAACCAGATCATCAACAACTGTATAGATGCTCTGAAATCTGAGTCTACCTCCTTCCAACAGGGGATCAAATCCCCCTCTTCTGCAGGCGGAGGGGCAGTTTCCACTGCAGAGCCACAGCTGGTGCTTCTCTCTGAGCAAGTAGAGAGAGCAGAAAGAGGAGGGGAGTTCCTCTCTCCGGTGTACAAGGGAGGAAGAGGAGGAAGAGAAGAGAGGGGGAGAAGCTACCATCATTCGCTGCAGCGGCACCACAGCATGGAGGCTCCCCCGACCTCCAAAAGGCCCAGCACCTCCTCTTCTCCAGGCTCTGCACGGAGCCCTCGCTCATTCCGCTCAGAGGGAGGCTACCACTCGTCGGAGACCCGCTACATCGAGAGGACCTCACCTGGAGAGAGGGGAGAAAGGGGAGGCGGAGGTGGAGAGCCCATCCGTACGGTCACTCCAGCAGCGGCTATCCTTCGAGCTGAAGCCCAGAGAATCCGCCAGTACAACGAACACCGACACTCCTATCCCGGCTCCCAGCAGCACCTCCAGGAGCTGCAGCACCACCCCCAGATCCTACAGGAGCTCCACCACCATCCAGGGGGCCGCAAGCCCTCCGTGTTAGACCCTCTCACCCTCAGCAGGCAGGCCAAGCAGCGGGAGCTGGCCTACTCTCAGCTCTCGCCACACTACCCCCTCTCGCCCCAGTACCACAACCTCAGCTACTGCTCCAGCCCCGAGGAAGACGAGGAGGAGGAAGGGCTTCTCTGCACCCCGACCCTGGGTCTCTGGGAGAGGTTCAAACTGCACCGCAAGAGGCACCGGCAGGCGTCCATGGAGGACGAAGGATACGTGGCAGCCGGACATGCGCTGAGGCGAAAGGTTCAGTTCGCCAAGGATGAGGATCTTCACGACATACTGGACTACTGGAAGGGTGTGTCCGCCCAGCAGAAGACCTGATCCCACATCTGGAGACCCCCAAACACTCTGATGATGGAAAATTACAACACCGCACCCTAAACATACTGATACAGATACACAGACCGAAACAAAATGACCTGTAAATACACACAAACACAAACAACTTACAGGATCTACACAGTCAAATCACACACATACATCTATACACACAAACACACACACACACACGCTCACACTTTACACAAACCAAGCCTTTGCTTCTGAGAACACGAAGGAGGACCAAACTAATATATTATATTGAACAACAAAAATCATAACTTATAGAGAGACTGAGTTACTTTTTGTAATGTAATGAAAATTATAGCTCAGACTTATGTAGCTATTTGTACTAAGTTTTGAATGACGAAAAAAAAAAAATCAAGATTAAGAAACAGAAACCTTAAATGTCGCCGGGCGACCCATCCTGAAGAGCCTGGCTACGCTTTTAATCTGCCTCGAGACTGACATTCCTCAAACCCGTCCACAGCAGATTAGCCTCACCGATTCTTATTACAACAGTGGGTTGATCAAGATTTTGCTTTTGCTGGGGTCGTTTTTTGCATCGCGCCCTGCGATACCGCTGCGAAAAAAAAAAAAAGTTTCGAAAGATTTGCTGTGATTTGGAAGATTTAAAACGATCAAAATGACAAATTCTGGATGGGTCGCCAGGCAACAGTAATATTCAACTGTGCTGAGAATGAGTAGGTAGCTCTCACCAGAGAGTGAGTATAATGTGCCAAATCAACCAAGGGGATAGTAGAGCCCTACTGTGTACCAACTTCTCCTCGCCACTGTTTTTATATACAGAATTTAAAAAACCTAGAATGATATGTTATTACTATTAATTATTCTTATTACATTACTGGTCTTCTTATTATTCCTATGCTCCTCATCATTAATACTCTATTATTTGAATATGGCATGGCTCTGTCGTGTGACTGTGTTTTGACTGTTTTGAACACCAACAGAGACAAACGGTATGATGGACGAGACATTTGAGTTCTTCTTTTCTACCAAGAGGAATGTGCTCTCTGCTGAGCCGAAAAACAAGCCCGTCTTTTCTCTTGGTGAACCCCTGCTACACCTGCTCCTCATCCTCCTAAAGAGGGAACGCTGTACAGATGAGAGAGAGAAGTTCTATATTTGCAACAGAGGTGACTGTTTTGTTTGTACAACATGGTTTTGAAATCTTTCAGACTTTTCAGAAACCAGAATCCCAAGTTAGTTACCTACCTGCTCACTTACAATGGTACGTTTTTGATTTTGAAATCGAACTAAAAAAAAAATTCTAATCTTCAAATGAATGTCTTCAATTCCCACACGGGAAACATATCTGCACTGTTCAAAATCAAAAAACGACTCTTAGGAAAAGACCTAAAAAAACTCTCAGCTTCCTTCCCGATACACTGTAGATCCACTGTGTTTTATCAACAACTCATTTTTTTTTTTTTAATCCTCCCATCTCTCCCAGGTTTTTACTTTTAATTTTTTTGGATTCCTCTGGTTCCACTGTGGTGCCGTCGTGCCAACTTGATAAATCACAAAGAAGTATTTGAAACTGATTTTAAATACTATTTACAGACCTCTTCTCCTTCACATCGATACACATCAGTTTTGCCAAACAGAACAACAATTTGCACAAAAAGATCCACCCCCATTGGCTCACTGCTCCCCTTCTATCCTCCAATCATTTCTAAAGACCAAAGTACTGTGGTAGTAAATTGACCCTTATAGCCCCTGACCCGGCCCCAGCTATTTACCCGCCATCACCCCTTACAGTTACAACTCTTAGCACATGCATACACGCACACATCCAAGTGTACTCATGCACACACACAACCACAACCACACACAGATGAATGTATTCTTTGAGAAATTAAAACTGTTTAGCAGCTGGATTTTTCTGTTTCTGACGTACAAGCTGTATTCAAACAGTGTCCTCATCTGTCTGATAGAAAACTTTGTTCAGATGGCCACTTGTGTTTCAGAATTGGATATATATATTAAAAAAAAGAATATTTGGCTCTCTAAAAATCAAATTCAGGGCAGATTCTCACGGACGATCAGTCTGTGAACCAAATGTTGTCCCAAACAAGCCCAAAATTGCCACCGCGAACGTCTATTGAAGTAAAAGCAATGGGGTTTTGCCTTATCAAAGGTTTTTCAACTGAAAAAGTTCCTGATATGAGAAGTGTTCTAGTAAAATGTGATTAGTGTCACTAGTGTGGTGAAAAGAGACTACATGTGTATCTGCAATATCTGCAGGATCTTAATACTGGAGGCTGAAAAGAGGAGAAAAATGTGATAGCAAAAATACTGCTGTTTATTCTATACAGAACTGTGCTACAACAACTCATTTAAGAAGACCATAACCCAGGGACGGAGTCGAGAACATTTCAATTCAGTGGATTTTGAATTTAACAGGCTTGTAGTATTCACAGTATTGACAAACGATTTGTAATTACAAATGCTTATACTGACTGAATCGCACCCACTTCGCTGTCTGAATTGAAACAGAATTGACTCCTTGAAACAACACTGAAAACTACACAATAGAAACAACAGAGCTGGCAAACAATGAAAAGTTTATTGGTGAATGGAAACACTGTATAAAATCTTTTTCTCTGCTATAATGAGTTCAGAATGCTCAAGTCATTAAGCCCAGTTAAAGCCATAATCGCGGGTTAGTGAAATCACCACAGCTGTTTGTAGCGCTGCAGAAGCACATTCATTTGTGAGGCTGAAAAAAAAAAAAAAAAAGAAGGCAGATTTCTTTTTCCTCCCCTCGTGCTGCAGCAGCTCCGACGCGGCTCCTCTGCCGCTGCAGCAAACAATCCAACTCTGATCTGAAAAAGCGAACCGGATGAGCCGTGGTCGTTTCTGCGTTACACGTCCCAGATTGTGGCTTTAACTAAACAACAGCCTTAAAACATTCGATTTTCTTTAATCTTTTTAACTTTAGCATTGCTTTGAAAATCGAACAATTTCCTGGTTTCTTAACTTATACTTTCCTGACTGCAATTTTATAATTGCTTGATTCTTAAGCCTCACTTGAGCATTCTTTGAGTAACAGTAATATCAATGTAGCGATGTATTTAACTACTGTTTTTGTTTTGTTTTATCATTCTGTTTATGAACAATAATGGCCTGAATTTATCATGTGTCAGAGAGTAGCAGAGCTCGTCTAGAATCAGACGACAACGAGCCGGCGGTCGAGGTGACCGGTCGACAGTGACCCTAATCAGCGCTGCTATTCTTTGAAGCGTGATGAAGAGAAACTGTGTTTTTGAAACAACAATGCCTAGAAAGTGGAAATAAATAGAGGTCCTACTGACAACAGACAGAAACGACAATGGAGCATGCTGCAAGGAAATCTTCAGTGGAAGCTTGTGTTGTATTCTTCTAGTGAATGACTCAGGAGCGCGAGAGTGTGAGAGAGAGAGAGAGAGAGAGAGAGAGAGAGAGAGAACGCTCTGCCATAGGATCTCTCAGAGGCTTTCTTTCTTTATTTTCTTGTCAAAAAATTAAAATGAGCACAATAAAATAGCCTTTCTTTCACTGCCTCCTTTCCCTGGAGAAACCACACATATGACAAAAGTTTTAAAAACACTCAGGACTCTCATTTCGCATTCCAACGTTTGATTGATAACTTTTGATGAAAAAATGAAAAATCTGAAGGCTCATTTATGCCGCCTCTGTGTACCAAAATGTAGCCATCACTCCACACATACTTCCGTGCATCCTTTGCTTTGGCATGAATCTTAAGCAATGCATCCACTAGAGGGCGCTGTCACAAGTTACCCCAAAGAAGAAAAGTTAAAGTTTTCTGACAACTAACATGGCGATGCTGGAGAAGGTTGTAGTAATATATCTCTTGAGAAAAAGGCAAAAGACAGCGGCGGTCTGTATGACCATCAAATACATCATGTGATTCTTTTCACTAACCAACTGATAACAAACATCTTTTCCAACATTTCAGATTTTTAAAACTTCTTCTTCATATTCTGCTTGATCTATTGGCTGCACCATTACACTGCCCACCAAAACTACTGGTAGTGCTACTCCGTTTCATCCTTATTTGTAAGCTTTCAGAAAACATGCACAAATACGCACAAAATTAACGCAGACTACAGACGGCTTTGTCCGTACGCATATCTAATGTGTAGCATAAATGAGCCTTTACTTAGTTCCCACGGTATTTTAACAGCCTGGACAGTTTGTGTAACTTGTTTTGAGATATCCTCTGATTTTTCTGCTTTCATTGAGAGGAGATACTTTTTTTTTTTTTGGTGGTGCTCAGTGTTGAAAAATCACATTTAAAAAATTCAACAGAAACATCTCTTTCCACAGCACTGCCCCAGTTACAGTGGACCATCCACACAACAGAGTATCAAAAGTTTTCAATAAAGTAGTTCCAGTGCAAACTGTTCAGAGTGAGTGTCCCTATTATTCTGGAAAATAATCCAGAATAATAGGGACACTGCGATGACAAACTGCCAGACAATTAGACAACAAGCCCAAGACATACAGGGGCTGTTCTGCTGCAGCCAGCAGAAGCAAAACTGAGCTGCAACTCAATCCCCCCGGGCAACTGTAAGTAGGTAAGTCCACAAAAACTACTTGTTTTTGCCACTCAGAGGCTGAAACTGTTACTCTGTCTGAAAACATTATAGAAAAGATCCCTGAAGAAAACAGAAGAGTGAGATGTGTTTTGTTCAACCAGAAACAGCTGTTTCAGTGTTTACACCAAACCCACCAGACAGAAACTTTCATCATCTTATCATCGTAAAACAGACTTCACTCAAACATGACAGAAACAAACTAAAATTGACCAAAAACATATTGGCTTATGTTTGCCCTGCTCCAACAATCCCCAACTCTGTTTTGGTCAAAATAAACCCTAAATTCACAGAGTTAGATTTGAAAATATTCTAGCTGCGCATGCCGTCTCTCCCCACTGCTTCTCTGATGTCCAACCTCCCCTAGCTCCTGATCTGTCGATATTTTCACATCTAACAAGGTGAATTAAGAGTTTATTTCAATCAAACCAGGGTTAGTGATTGTTGGAACAGTGGAGAGATGAGCCAAGTCATTTTTTGTTTCGTTTTGTTTCTACTGAGGTTGAATGAAGATGACGATGGCAATGATAAAATTACTGTTTCAGTAAATAGAGTCTGGTGGCTTTGGCAGGAGCAATAAAACATCTGTTTCTAGTTATGCTTGAACAAAAAAGGTCTATCTCCGTAGAGAGAAAGATAGATCCATAATGTTGTCAGACACTTAAATAACAATCTGAGCCTGTCAGTGGTAAAAACAAGCACTTTTAGTGGACTTATTTTGACGGGTACAATTGCCGGTAAAGATTACATTGCAGCCTTTTTCACCAGCTGACAGCTGCAGTGCTCTCGCTCAATACTGGACCAATTTCAAAAATTCCTGTCCCCATTAGTAACTTAGACACAGATACATGGAAAACTATAGGGCAGGTCAAAAAAATACTGAAGTTACTCTAAAGGACCTGTGCGTAGGATTAAGTGGTATCTAGCGGCGAGCTTGCAGAATGCCAACAACCCATGTTAACTCTTCCCTTTCAAGCATGTAAGGAAACCTGCAGTGGGCACAAAACTCATGCAAACTGTGAAAGGCGATATGTAGAGCCAGTGTGGGTTATCCAAGAAACATGGTGAAGAGACCCCACACTCTGTAGATATATACCACTTATTCTAAGCGAATTTCAGATGATTATACACAAATGAAAACATGCTTAAGAATATTACATTCAACTTCTGCCATAGTCTGCAAATAAACCTCTGTCGGTCTTACACACGGGACCTTTGAGTGAAAAGTCATTGGGTCACCAAAGTCATGAGGATAAATCATTCAGGAAGCATAAATGTCGGCAAAAAATGAACAAGATCTTGTGCCCGTCCTCTCTGTAGCTGCTGACACAATCCAAGAGACAACTGAAAAGCAATGACCTACTGGTGGCACTAAAAAGTCACAGGATCAACAATATAATCAGGATTCATGTTCTGGGAAACCAATGCAGTTGGAATTACTTGACATATTTCAGTCTGGCCAAAGTGTTGGACCGACCAACCAAACACTGCCGTCCAAAGGCTGACAAATTCAACTGTGTGTTTCTTTAATCATGGGCAAATGTACCAAAAACCATCTGTATGACTAGATACTACTAGGGGCAAGAGAGCAAAGTACTTTAACAGTGTCCTGCTGGCTGATATGTGGTCAACTCTGTGGTAGCAAACAGCATTCTTGCTGATGCATATACCTTGTAGCCAATTTAGATGGTTATAAAATCACCCAACAACACGAAGAAATCACAATAATTAATAATTCAAATCGGTTAATCCATGACTGACTGAAATCTGTGGACAGTTTTTGGCTTCTAGTTAAATATAATCCTGTTAAATGAATTGCATAACCCATGGGGGGAAAGAAATTGGCAACATGCATGCTTTTTCTATCAGTCAGTCCAAACAAAATGCGAGTAAACGTAAATACGGGCCAATTTGCTGAAGGAAAACTTGGATGAACATGGATACTGACAAACCCAAGACACCGTCAGTCAAAATACTGCTTGGAGAAACACTTCAAAAAAGGGGGGTGTAAAGTAATGTCATGTTGGACTGGCACTGTGGATGAAAGGGTCTATTTGGAGCGTCTCCTTGGTGAGATGAATTAGGATGCTTACTTTGCTGAATTTTAATTTGACAGCAGCGAGAGAATGGACCAAGTGAACCACCTAATGAGGAGAGTCTTGAGAGTGGTTATCTCCACACTGACAGAGTCAAAACATATTCTGAAATTTAAAGTTTCATATACTAAGAAAATGCAGCATTTAAAATAACTTTGAGACTTAGAGACAGTATCTTTTTGTTTGCAAGGAACTACACAGTGTTTGTCGATACAGCGTCGGTGACGTAACCTACTTCTCTGGCAGGATGTTTTTGTGCCAAACAAAAGGTTTGACATGGTGGGAGTTTTAACTGTCAGCAGCTTAAACATCATCATCTGAAATCTAGGCTACCTTTACTTACAAAAAGGGATCTTAACTTGCTCTTTTCCCCCAAACAGCCATTTTCTACGCAGTTACACCATCCAATCTCATTCAGAGGCTTTTAATGAGAAGCTTTACTGTGCATGAAGCAGGTAAGTGCTTTGCTCTGAGAGACGTCAACAAAAGCAACACAAAGCAGCAGATTCACTTTTTCACTTTTCATCGACATGTTGTAAAACGGTCTGTTACTGTGGTTACAAAAAAAGGACGAAAATCTCACCCAAAAAAAAACAAAACTGCTTATCCGACTGCTGATTGCTTTATACAACATGGATGGTTATGTCACACCCAGCAGTGGGTAAGTACATGAACCCCAGCGATTTTACACATCAAGCTGAGTTTATCAGTCACCAGGAGTATTATTAAACCTGTGAAAACAGTTGTATAATGTCTGTGGTGGCTCTGGAGGCAGCTTTGTCATGTCTGAACAAAATCACCTAAGTGACATCCGCTGGGGATCATACTTAAGCTTGAGGCCTACACACTGTGAGCAGAAAGCCCAGGCTGCAAACCGAGGGTGTGAAGTCTGAAAAATGTGGGCAGGTGAGGTCTAATGACAAGACACAATCCAGGTGCATTTTTGAAAAGCTAGGATCCAGGCTTTCTGGTGCTTAATCCACAGTAAGGACTTCAGTCTGATGAACTAGTGCTTTAATAGAGTTCTTAAAAGAAGTATAATTTGTAATAAAACATTGCTGATTTCCAAACTACATTTTACATCTAAACTGTTTAAATCACATGTCCTCAACAGGCGGTTCATGACCCATCAGGAGGTCGTCAGAGGTGCTATAAGGGGGCCTCTGAATTATTTCTGATACTAAAAAAATGTTTGGGTAGGAGCGCTTCCCTGACTCAAAATGCGTTTGATTGAGATTCTCTTTAGACAGGGGCACACGTACTCAAAAATCACAAAAAACCCTCCAAGGCATTCTCCTTAAAAGAATTAAAAATCCCTTTATTGTCATGGCATGGTCATGTTGGCCTTTAAAGCAAACACGCTCTGATGCCTCCCTTTGTCAAAAACATCCTGACAAAGACTTGACGTTGTCAGAGTTTGTTTCTACCAGGTCTAACAGAACAATGCTGGGACAATTAGGGCATTTTAATTCTCTTAAAAAAGAGTGCCTTGAAGGTTCTTGTGATTTTTGAGAATGGTTTGACAAGTTTTTGTTTGCTTGTATAAATTATTATCAAAAATAAGACAAGGGGGTCTATTCATTAGAAAAAAACAAACAAAAAAAACCAACTGCTGCTGTGTGCCATGTGTTAACAAGAAAAGAACCGGCAATATTCAAAACAATATGACACAGTGCTCGATGTCATTATAACCTATAGGGTCCACGGCAAAAAAAAAAAAAAAAAAAAAAACATGTTGAAGACCTCTGGTTTAAATTTATAGTTTGGTATTTGGAAATTACACTAATTCATTCTTTTGGAGCAGATCGGCACCACTCTAAGTCTGAGTTTAGTAAAGAGCCAGAGCTGGGAGGCGGAAACCAATAGCACATGAGGGCCATACTATTTCTGGGGAAATATTACATTATAAAGCACTGGACAGTATGCTAGCATTAATATCCCACAATGCAATGCAGTAGAGACAACAGCAACAACAACAACATGAGAGAAAAAGTGGACAGTGCCCAAGGCAGACCAAGGTGTAATGTCAACAACGCTTTAATTAAGTAAGGTTTAACTTTGACAGGGGTAATATATTTTCGAATGAGTTCATCGTTGGCACAGGTTACCATGGCTACACCTCTGCAACCAGGCTGTCAGGAAGTGACATGATGCGTGTTGAGCAGTGTGTCCAAAAAGATACAGACTTATACCAAAGTCTGTTGAAGGACAGTACATGTTTTGCACATGTAATGCAAAGCATCTGACTTCAGACACCAGGCAACCAGTGGAGCTCAGAGCTGAAATAGTTGCACTGTGTAACGCTTCGTAAAAACCACAAATTGTATGTGGAATCGAGAGTGTGTTTGTAAGTAAGCTGGTAAATTTTTCAGCTCCCTCCTGCTTGAAGCAGAAACAAAAAACTAACCTAGGATTATGCTGATTAAGATAATCACCCCCCGACTCTTGGATTAGAATATCACACTCCACCTTTAATGGCAATATTAGAAATCTTTCTGATCTTTCCAACAAAATATATTATATATAAAAACTGTTTTTTGTGTTTCCTTTATAGCTTGTATGTGTCTGTTTGGATTTAACTGTGCACACAGCAGCTAACCGTAGCCTCAGTTTGTGCTTCTCACACAGGATAAATTCCTCCTCTGTGACAGTAAACACAGCACATGATATTTAGGGCTGACGAACAGCAGCCTAACATTAACCATGACAAACCACATGGTTGCAGCTGTATTTGACACTCTCCCACAGACACCCACACAACAGAGAGCCTCTCATAGTAGAGCTGCCAGCTCAGCTACAACACAACAACTTCTAGCAGAATTTGAGGATGTAATTGCTCTTAAAGGTCTAATAAATATGTTGAGTCTTCTTCACTGTCTTTGTTGGTACATCGCTACCTTTGTCGGAAAGTTACCAGCCTGTAAAAGGAGGCTGGCAGAAGCAGAGTTAAACCAACTGCAGGACTATGTGTAGCGTCATGCGTGTACGTACATACAAAGGTTGGGCGATATGTTAAAATTTTCAAACCGGCCGCCGTCTACACATCTGCCAATATATTTATGCCAGTGTGTGCATGTAGCCTCCCCACACACCTACTAAGATGTGTGGGAGCACCAAGTCTGCTACTTTACACACATAGTGTACGTTTGCTATGTCCAATAAACAAAATAAATTCACAAAGTGTCAAGAAAGAAAATATTCTTAACCGTACACTTCCTGAAGTCATTCAAACGCAACAGAAAAATAAAATAAAACTCACCAAAACCAGGTCAGTTTTTCCACAACAATCACCAACCTAGATTTGGTAGAAATAAATCCTAAATTCACCACATTAGATGTAAAAATATTCTGGCTTTACAGGCTGTTTTCCTCTGGGGAGGTTGTGTACTGTGCAGCTGAATGAGTGTGTTGGTGAGCAGCAGCTTTCACTCAGCAAACCATTACATTTGCAAAAAGAAAATACAACTGCCGATGGACTCAACCAATCGTTGATAGCTGATATATTTGTGCAATTCACCAACCCTAGCACTTTTGCTTCCACATGCAAACAAAATGGGGAAAAATTGAGCAGCAACTATTCTATTAAAATGTCCAATTTTACAGCAGAAATAAACATGTTTACAACCTGATACAAAAAACTATTTTAGTCTTGGTTGCCAATTTCTTCATTCATGAAAACTGCACTATACTTAGGCTTAAATTTATGCATAATTAAGGGTGTGCTAGCTTTGAGTGACAAGTAGGTACCATCACAGATGGCTATGTGCTTCATTCAGCCACCTCAGCTGCACCGTGCTGCACCTCTTTGCTCATTTTTGGATCAGCCAGCAAGTCAGGCGCTGCCAAGATGGCAACGGCTCACGCTGTGAGCTCCAAAACTTCAGAAACCTATGGATGACAAAAAACTGACTGCTCCAGAATGCTACTAGTGGTCATAAACTACTCAAGATACCTTTAACACTCAGAGTGGTATTGATTTTCTCATCTTACTGTCATCAATCAAATATAAAAAAAAAATCTTGTCAGACAGTAGAGAAGCATGCAACTCCTCTTCTCATCCAAAAGCACAAAAACCTTCATCTCCAAGTTTAAGCTAAAATACGATTTTGCTGTTTTGTACACCAACTCTGACTCTGATCTTGTAGCACAGCACAGTGCAAGAAGCCTGGACCACGGGGACTAATCTTTCCAGGTGAAATAACCCTTTAGATTCATAAGGGTGGTGTAATTCATGTGCTTGAGCCCAATCCTATTCCGCCCTGAAATGACTGACTGAAAATCGCAACTTCAGTACAACACCGGCGAGGTTCATTACTCCTTATCTTTAAACTGCTGCCGTACAAGTGGCTTTGGGGCCTGACGGTGGGCGGCTTCTATCAAGACGGCGCGTACAGAACATGTCCTAACAGGGTCTTTTCATTATCCTTCCATCTCCTATCTGTCGTGTGTGATTTTAACCTAAGGCAGGTGAATTTGGTATGTCTCCATGGTTACATCATCGGTTTTCCCAACTTCATTTTCTTCCCTTTGTGACATCTCAAATATCTTGCTCTCTCTGACTCCCACAGACAGACAGAGGCACTCTGCAAGCACTCTGTTGTGATGCAAACTTAAAGGGCTAATTCAAATGATTTAATGTGGGGTTGCTCATTGAAAGCCAGCCAATTACTTACAGTTGGAGAAGCAGAGAGGAGTGCCAGCATGAAAGCTAAACAATATACTATACAAAAGGTATTTTAGCCACTTAAAAAAGTCCACCTGAAAAAAATCTATAGAGTTTAAATGTATGCTATATTTAGAATATTTTCCCCGCTTTACTTTGCCGTCAGACAGCCTTTTCTGACAAGAAACCGCTGTTATATAAGCCAGATACTGCTCTTTCCAAACCAACCAAACTCCATGGGTGAAATCGGTGATTTTACCTCACGGGAATACGGGAATTACCTGTCTATTACTGCCTCGACCTGTCACTTAGTTTGTGTTATTGTGTGACTTTGGTGAATCCAAACCATTCTTTTAAAACACGGAAGTCTCACAATAAAACAAACAAACTAGCTGATCGAGGCAGTGGTAGATCAGCAACTCTTGTGATCTGCAACGTAAAATGACTGTTTTCACCCATGGAGTTTGGTTGGTTTGGAGAGAGAGATGTTTGACTTATATTAAAGCAGTTTCATGTCAGAAAAGGCTGTCTGACAGCAAATCAAAGCAATATTCTAAATATAGCATTCACTTATACTGATATTTATTTTGCTGGCTGAAATATATTTTACTTCTGACCCCGTCCACAGCAGTTCAGCACTTATCTTCTGATCTAATGCACCTGCAGTGGACAAGCTCAGCAACTCTTCTGTCACTGTGAATTGGTTATTAATACCGCTAATGAAAATGGCTCGCTGAGCATTGTCTGTTTTGCTTTCATCAAATGCTGCAGAGTAAAAGCTGAAAACTCTAGCTTTGTCAACACTTGATAGCTTGATAATCTGCTCTGCCCTTGTGCTTGCCGATAGTGAAATGCCGATGAATAAGCAGTGTCTTTTTTGGACAGAGAAAATCAACGAATTGCAACATGCAGTCCTTAAGAAATCAATCTAGATTTTGTAGGTGTGAGCTGCAGAGTTTGGGAGATATCAGCCAGAGAGAAAAATCATGACCCAGTTACTCAAGATAATCCACAGACACTGTAGTGAGCAGTTTCATGTAGGAACTATTTTCTTTCTTGTAGAAAGAAAGTAGTTCAGGTAGAAAGTAGAAAGTAGTTCCTACACGAAACTGCTCACAACAGGCAAAGTGCTATTCAGCCCCATTATACTGGAGAGAAGGCAGACATCTCTACGGCTGAAAAAACAAAAAAACAAAAACAATCTAGATGGATAAATAGAACTATAGGCCAGGGGGAAAATATGTAAGTTTGGATGAACTGTCCCTTTAAACAGAATTGTGTTGTTTTATTTAATTGGGTTGTTTAAAGTGGAATGAAACAACTAGATTATATTTTTGACATCATGTCTCAGGCCGGAGGGAGGAGGAGGATGGCCAGACATGACCCCCGTGCCGGCAGTTTGATACCGCCTGCCCTATACTCTAACAGATGCTCTAACATTATTCTAGGGCATTACAATAGTTAAATTTAAAAAACTTTTCGAAATCTGATTCTGTTGTTGAACTTTTAAAATTACACGTGATATTTACAGAAATGCACATAACGCAGTCATGAGGCGGGGCGGCTTATTAAAGAGCACTCCTGGCCAGCAGAATGAAAGATTTCAGTCCTGTACCCGGTGGGGCGGTTGAAAAGGGCAGCCAAACAACTCCCGGTATTACTGCTGGAAGAGAACCTACATTAAGTCTAGTTTTGAAGCGCTGTGGTTGAGAGCTGCCCTTTCTAGATGTGGTCTTATCAAAGCAGTCTGACGCAGAGCGGAGAAGGAGCCTCCAGCCTGCCCCGGTGTCAGAGTTTGGAACACAAGTAGTTGTCAGGCTCGTCACAGCCGGAGCCGCAGTGACCAAAATATCTGTCTTTTTATGCGTGCGTATGAGTGTGCGCTGCCGCCCGTCTCCCCCCTCGTCACTCTATAGCTGTCCACGCTGACGCCCGCTCGAGTACAGAAAGAGGCGTCCCCAGGCACAAACAATAACCCCCCTCCTTTATTCTCCACATGGCATTTACAATGACACCTCCGGCAGGGATGGAGGGTAGAAGAGATATGAGGACAGAAAGAGAAGAGAGGGAAGAAAAAAAAAAAGAGAAAGAAGCAGGAAACGGAATTAAGAATAAGGGGCTAAGGAAGATAAAAGAGGACAGAAAGACGGGATTCTTTGCTCATTTTCAGAGTTTTGATTTCCCTCCTCGCCCTGGGGGTTTTCTTTGTGAAATAACCTTCTTTTAAAAATGGGAATTAGACTCGCTGTCTCTATCAAAGATCACAGCCTAATGTGGGCCAGCCTGTAGAAGGAGGCGGTTTGATAGAGCACGATGTTAAGAGTGATAATGGGAAACATTCTCACCACTGTATTAATACATATTAAAGTCAACCCTCTAAAAGGAGGGCCTTTACGTCTCTCCCTCACACACACACAGACGCAGAGACACACACAAACGATAGGCCAAGCAGCATTAATAATGTACAGTGTAAGTGAGAGAACACTGTGGAAAGGTCGAGGCTGGCTGAGAGGCGAACAACACGACTTATGAGTTATTAGGTCAGCGGTTACACTGGTTATCTTCTCTTCTCTGCGTGAACGTATCTAACCTTCTGCTGTTTAAATATCTTATGAGGCCTATCATCCTGGAGATAAGATCTGGAAGAGGAGCGGCACGTTTCCTGTCTGAATTCTTTGTTAAAAAAAATAAAAAATAAAAAGACTCATTGCATTTAGTTTCAAAACAAGGACACCGGCTGAACAACCAGTGCTCGAGTACTGGTGATCGTTGACCCTGAAATTCTGCTGCTGCTGCTTTCATTAAGAAAATATGAGTTTGTGTGTGTATGTGTGGGGGAAATTTGGAGCCAGATGCAGAAAAACCAGGGACGGGACATGAGCCATGAAGAAAATTATGCTTGGAAAGACAAATAAATTAGCGGAGGAGGAGAAGTAAAGGATGGACAGAGTTTGAAGAAGGCTAAATGACAGATTTTTGGTCGTTTAGCCTCTCTCAAAACTATCTCACCTTTCTAAATTACCACGCAAGGTGACACTGAACCAGCCGAAAATATACAAACACACACACACACACACACACACACACACACACACACACGCTTGCATTCTTGCACACGCACACAAGCTCCCAGATTGAAGGAGGCTAAGACGAGAGATCAAGGCAGTGCAAATTAAAAGCGCTCTAATTAGCCAAACTGTCACTCTCCTGCTCTGGCAGCCATATTGGAGTCTGCCTGGAGACCTGCCTGCCTGCACATTTCCACTGGCCCTCTGAACAGCCATATATACTGTATGGGAGTGAGGATTAGAGGCAGCGGCTGTTGAGAATTACACTTGCCAGACGTTAAGCACTGCAACAGCTCCAAAAATGTTATAATGAATGGAGAGATATGTGTTAATGAAGCTGCTCTGTGGCGGTCCATCATCAGAGGTATAAACTTTGCCCTGTTACAACTCCTTCCAAATTTGTTCTTTTGGTCCGGAACCAATTCTGAGTGCATTATTGCACCATTAGCTTTGGCTAATTGTTAAGCCAGAGAGCAATCATGAAGTAGCCTGTGGTAATGGCTGAAAATACCGGAAATTTCAAATGTGGCCACATTTCTCTTCAGTTGAAGAGTGCATTTTAAATGTTTCAATATTAAGCTTAAAATGAGCTGCTTAAAGAGACAGTTCAGGTTTTATGAAGTGGGGTTTTATGAGAAATTTATCCATAGTCAGAGTTTTATCTACAGTAGTTGGCGGTTGGCAAGGCCACATTTTGGAGAAGCAGCAGGAGTACCGGTGTAGGAAGCTAAGCAATGTACTTCTCTAGACAGGGTCAGCAGCAAAATATATTTTAGCCAAACATCAATATCAGTTTAAGTGTGTGCAATATTTAGGATATTTTCATTGCTTTACCATGCCATCAGACAGCCTCTTCTGTCTGGAAGCCACTGTTACATATGCCAAATATCGCTTTCTCCAAAGCGACCCAACTTCTTTGTCAAAAACACTCATTTTACCTCCAAGATCTCAGGAGTTACTGGTCTACTGTGGCCTCCATCTGTTAGTTTGTTTGTGCTATTTGGTGAGCCTTTACAACACTGAAGCATTTTAAAATATGTTTTGCTGCTGACCCTGTCCACAGCAGCACGCTGCTTAGCTTCCATGCCGTTACTCCTCACTGCTTCTCTAAACTGAGGACATGTCCACTGCAATCTACTGTAGGTAATATAACCCTGATTCCAAAAAGTTTGGACACTGTGTAAAACATAAATAAAAACAGAATACAATAATTTGCAAATCCTTTTCAACTTTCAATTCCTGCAACATGTTCCAGAAAAATTGAGACAGGAGCATGTTTACCATGGTGAGGGGTCATGGGCATTCAATGTTGGTTTTTGGCCTTGGCCCCTAACATGCAAAGATTTCTCCCAGTTGTTGAAAAGGATTTGCATCCTGTTTTTATTTACATTTTATACAGGGTCTCAACTCTTTTGGATTGAGTTGTACACTGATGGATATCTACCTCATACAACCCCACTTCAGAAAACCCAAACTATCCCTTTAAAGTCACTATTTGATGTTTTTTGTCATTAAAGCATCCTTTGCTTTATTTTTGTAGAAGTAGAAGTTTATTTGTGGAAAAATAAATAATAATCCAGTCTGCACATGACCATGTTAAGATTTTACTTTGCAGGTTCATCGGATTCTGATGCACAGAGTTAACTGAAAAGCATCTATATGCTGAACATTTTCCAAACACTTCAGGTTTTTTTTTTTTGATTGATTTCTCACCTTCCAGGAAGCCTGGAAGTTCATGTCAGTAAAGTATAAAACTCAACTTGCAGAAACTATAAATGTGGTTATCACAATGAACAGTTCCGCGCCTTTAGGTTTTTGTCAAAGTTACGTTATTTTCATGAAAAAGGGAGCGCAGAGTGTTTTGAAACCTCTCTGTTGGTGCTTTCAAGTTCACACTGACAACTGGCATTTCACAGTCGTCCACAGAACAGCAACTTAGTTCATGCAAGAGAAGAAAAGTCACTTTATGCTTTACACGTTTTCTGTTTGTTGTTGTCTGACAACATACTGTAGCTTGTCAACGTAACGCTTTTTGTCAGTCAACCACTCAGTCTCAGATGTCAGAACTGCTGAAGTCACTGCCACAAGAGCTTTCAAAGAAGTCTTTGCTCATGGGTGTATTACAAAGTGACAACAGCAACAAACAAAAACAAAAAGTGTTCGATATAATGGATTACCAATTTCAAGTCCTATGTCTCTGCAAGTTCACTGTATTGCAAACTGGGTAATACTAGAACACAATGGAAGTCTGAAAGGTGGGAAATCAATCTTGAAAGCTGTTCAAAACAAGTGTTTGCTTTGGAATAGTCAGCAAGAAACTTAAGTAAACACAATGTGTAGTCGGTGAATGAGCTAAGCCACGCAAGGATACGGTAGGGTACGTTAACGCCTGAATTTAAAGGACAATTCTGGTTAAGGATTTCAAACATCAAAGTCTGTTTACAGGTCTTTGGGAGTACTATTGTATATGTGAAGAAAGTCTTTTGTAGCTCCTGAGGGAGTACAGTGAAATTTGATAAACTGATAAAATGATGTCAGTGTCAGTTGGAGCTGAAGACTACAAGCTTGAAAATGAAAGAATACCTGGGGGTGTGGAGTTAAAAAGAAGTGAGTTTACCAGACCTTCTGTAGCTCAATTCCTCATCTCTGCTTGACTTTAGCAGCTCAAGGCTACATTAGCTGCTAGCAGAATAACAAACAGAATCTGTGGTATCTCTGGTTCTGCTGCATTGATTTTGATCTTTTTTTTTTTTTTTTAACTTGAGTCAGTGCTGTAGGTCAGGATCAGTGGGGTACTGTTTTCATTACAACTGGATCTTACTTTTATAGTTTTGGTCAATGTTATCAGTCACGATAGCACCGAACTAATCAATGTAACTGCTGAGATCATCGCTATAACAAAGGCATGATGAGGCAAGCAACTCGAGCAGTCACACATTCAGACAGGATGTAAAGAAACCAACTGATAATTCAGAATAACCCTAACCATAAACCACTTGATCTGGAGGTAAAATAGAAACTCTGAAGGTTTGAAGTGTTGGTGACGATCTCATGGACTAACTGCAGTCTGTCACAGGTACAATGAGCTGTGGTCCCAGTTGAGTCAGAGTAAAGCCTGGATTATACTCCCAAACGGATGTGTACTCCAGTTGCGGACACATAAGGATGCATAGCAGTTTTGAGACGGAGGCAGCTGCCTGGAGGCCATGTTCAGTGAGGCTCTGAGATAATGCTATCTTATGTCTTCTGCTAAGAAGTAGTGAACCTACAGCTTCTAGCAACAAAGTACAATATGGCTTCTGTTTGATATTTAGTGTCAGTAAAAACTGTTGGTGATACGAGTACTTAATAATGCCATTACAGTTCTTACAATAACTTTAAAAACATGTTTTTTTTCATGAAATGTTCCTCAGTTTCTACAAGCATAATCATAGTTACTGTTGGGTTATTTGCAGTAAGTTCCTTTACTAATATTGTGTTCCTTATTGTTACTGCTGTGCAGTTTACTGTGCACGTGATATATTTCAGTAAAATAATTTTATTACATTACATAACATTATTATGGACTTGCAGAATTAAGTTTACTGTTACAAATAGTGTTACATGTGATAATTAATTCATTATTATTTACAGCATTTTAGCTAGTATTTTAACAACCCATTTACATGTGTAGCATTTAAGCTTCTTCTTCATGTCCCTCTCGTCTAAGAGCTAATTAGTTCCTACCTGTCATTGTTTAGGGGGGACAGGTATGAGTGTGATGCCATGTGTGCAACAGTTTTGTTTACCCTGCTGTGAACCCCAAAGAGTGAAGTTGGGTGTCCTGAGCTGTCAGGCCTTTTTAGTGAAGATTAACAGGAGAATAACGAAGAGTACACAAAGAGAAGTTATAGCAACTTATTTCCAAGAAAAGAGGGTTACAGACTGGTGGCAGTGGTGTTTTTTCCCTTTGTCTTCAGATTAATTAACCGAGGCATTCAAAAAGTTTACGTACGTTGGGACTTATTGGACAGCGGCTAGCTGCAGTCTTCGAGTGCACTCTGTGAGGTTGTTTCAGTTTTACACGGACAGCGAGTCCCTCGCTGATAATGATGGCGCAACAAAAAAAAGAGGCTACGCATCAGCAAACTTGTTGAACTCTATGTCGTGTTGGATGTTTGCTTGTGTCGAGTGACTTTTCTTTGTGACGTGGTATCGTGTGTGGGGTATCGGAGTAGGTTTATGAGTATGAGTGTACATGAAGACAGTATCGGACCGATAGCTGATGCTCGTATCGGTATTGGTACATCCCTACCCATTGCACAGGTCAGAGTTCAGTCAGAAAGTTGGTCAGTGATGAATTGTTTAAAACCTTTATGATCATTTGACTGCTCACCTTTCCTGCTGTTGGACCTCCTTCTTGCAATTTGGGCGCACTTATAGATCTCATAAATTAACTTGGTGTGCATAATGTTATTATTAGAGTGCAAAATGATGGCAAAGCTAAGAAAATACACCCCAGATTGCAGTAAATAGGAATAACCTTTTAGAAGATGAGCATGAGCTCTAATGACCAATGCAATTACAGGTGAATGTTGTCTGAATCCAGGTGCAAAAAAAAGTCATATAACCAAAAATTATTGTATATACACATGGATGCTGTGTTATACAATCTCTCTCTCACGCACACCTTTCTCAGTGAATACAGTACCATGCTGCTTCTACTCTAAGGGAAACCCGAGGAAAAGAAACTCACATCTGAACGAAAGCATGACAGCTGCTCTGTCTCTCTCTGTTGGGACTTTAGCGAGGGAGAGAGCGGGAGACTGAAGGAAGAGGTGGGAGAAAGACTCTTCAGAGAGAAAGATACTGAGCTTCCTGTATGAGTGGAAACAGGCAGATGGAGAGTTTAGCGAGGAAGGTACAGACAGGAAGAGAGGAGGGAGGAGAGATGAAAGAAGGAAGTGACAGGTCCTTTTCTCTCCACACTTTCTGTCCCATAAGCCTCTGGTTTCCGACTGAGACTCTCCTCTGTAGTGGGAATGTCTTTTCTCAGCAGGTCTCACTTATCAATATTTCTCTGTGGTGGTGGGGAAAAAAAAGCTGAAAGATGAAGTTGAAATTCCACTCCTACTATACTTTTTAATAAATTAAACATGAATGAGAAACGTTTTTAAAGATTTAGTGCTCCCTTGAAATGATTTCTGCTGCTGCCTATTTCTAAAAACACGCCTTTCAAAATTGATTGTTTATTGCTCAGTGCATCGGTGTGTGTGTTTGTGTGTGTGAAATCTGATGTATGCCGTGGAGTTATAAAGCTTAGCGTTGGCATTTTCAACTCCACTCTACCAACTCATTTATAGTTAATGAGATATCAGGGGGTGTACTAATTGTTTTCGACTGAGAGATGATGGGCTGATGAAATAAAGATAAAGGAATGAATAAAGGAGTGGAAAGAAGCAGGAAGAGCTGAGAAAATGAGAGGCAGGAAGAAATTAAGAGTTTAACAGGTAGTGAAAAACAGAAATGGAAATAACGTGGATGAAAGCTGAACGGAGAAGGTCTTACTATTCTTTATCTGTGAGCAGAAGTACAGGCGCCTGAGCAGCGGAGCAAATGGATGAGCTGAACCTCCATTATTAACCCCCATCTCTACTGCAAGTGAGTCAGACACATTTTTTCACATGCACATCTCACACAATAGATACGCTCTCATTTTAATCCATGCAGCTGTGCACACCAGCTCCATGTGTCTCACGTCCCAGCTGCGTCTGACGACCGTAAACGTAACCTGAAGACAACGAGACTGGTGCCCAGTACAAAGACACTGAAAACATATTTTATCCACATTTTGTAACCTAGTCGGAGCAGTGTGTCTTCCACAGTCAGACAGCAGCTCACTCTCTCCCTTCACTTTACCCAGCAGCTGGGAAACACGACACGAGAACTTCTTGAACATTTCTGCAGTGTTTCTGTGGGCAAACTGTACATTTACTGCCAGTAGACAACCTCACAGCTAAACTTTTAATCCCTCTGCTCTGATCACCAACACCTGTCTGTCAAGATCGCAGCCCCCGTCACTCTGTTATTGTTCCTTTCTCTCTTTTGCTCATCCACACCCACTGTGCGCACACACACTGCAGTGGTAATGCATCACGTTGCTGGAAAAAAAGATCAGGAACATTCACACATATCGAAGGAAGACTGCGCAGAAGGTTTGGCTGCTCATTTGCTGCTAGTCGCTTTGAAATCCACAGATAATACTGGGTCTACATACTGTAGATACACACTTCAGTGTAGCATGAACGCTGTCGTCACACTAGCGTGATGCTAATGTGACGTCTGCGGTCTAGACAAGGGGTTAGACTTAGGGGAGAAAATGTGTGCTTTTGCATCTCTACTTTTTGATCATACAGTTTTGCTATTATCAGAGATTTGTAGGAAAATCTCACAGAAATAAACAGATTAATTAATTAATTAATTAATTAAAAAAAAATCACATAATAAAACAAACCATTCTGCAATCGCTCATCTGTACACACACTTGATGGATGGTCAATTAACAGTGTTATGAGTTGGTGTTTAATTGGATGTGTATCTGATCCACCAAGCAGAAACAACTTTATTGAGAAATCTTAACTTTTTAAAATGTTTGCCTCTCATTCTTACAGTCTGAAATGATGCCAAAGTTCCCTTGCTGTTATTTGTACACATTTCTATATGCTAATATCACAGTGCATTTACTTCCTACCCATCGTGGACAACATTTACATTCATCAGGTACAGAAAGAACTTATTTCTTCCCCTTTTATTTTATTACTTGTGCGTCAGTTAATTCTCACTGGTGAAATGGAGCTAACCATGGATTAAATTGACTACAAGCAAAAACTTTAAAAAATGAATGACTCTTTAAACACAGCTCCTCTTTTTCGCTTGTAGCTAGTGGCCATTGTGCGAACACCATAATACACCAAGGAGTCCCGATGGTCTGGCTCAGGGAGAGAGGAATAAAAATAAAACGAGGATTTCTGACTTTGCTTCCTCCACAGAGGGAGGACAGGTTCAGCCTCAAAGCGTTCCCTCCACCATCCAATATCACTTGAGCAGGTCAGCCTTTCTCCTCTGCTGAGATCTGCCTGAGAAAGACAATGTCTCACCTCTGTCTGTGTCGACTGACAGTTTGGCAGATAAATCCTCTTTCATGACCTCCTCGAACCCTTTCCTCAACAGTGTTCCTGCTCCCGCGACCACAGCAGCCTTGGTTTTTCTGACCTTCTGATACTTGTCTTTTAACTAAGCCTGAAAAACCCTGTTCTTCAGCTTGCCAGCAGGGATCACATTAACTGAACAATTTCCATCATCGACTAATTTTTTTTTTTTTTAACAATGATGGAAAAACCTGAAGGCCGTCCTTCATTTTGACAGACTAAAACACTCAGAGAGATCTACGTTAAGTAATTCACACCAACGCTGTCAAACAGAGGACACTGTCTATCAACAAAAAAAAAAAAAGATTGCCCCCAGAACATGTGGGCATCGTGGCTGATCACACCATACGCAACATGTCTGACAGTACATTGAAGAGCTACAGAATGGAGTGAACACTACAGGTCATAGAGGGGTGCAGCCACATCTCTGGTGCAAAAGGAGCGCATCACAGTAAATCACGATCCCACATTTAGCCATACATACATTCATAGATATTTACATTGTTCATATTTACCTGGCAGCGGTAATTTTTTGCCCTCTGATGTCACTGTGGGGAAAAAAAATAATTCATCTTCTTCTAGTGGTTTTGACGTGTCGGCTTCATCAAAGTTTGCTACTTATTTTTTCAATCTGTTACAATCTGCTGCATCTGAATCTTTAATCTGTTGGAAAAAGAAGCACAGGGTTTTGTCTGTGAAGAATCTCAGTCATCTAGGTCATGGGATTCGCTAAGGGTTATCTAAAGCATCCGAACTTACTTCGGTTCTTGAAGACGGTGTGTCCCTACAGAAGTCAAATATCTGGTGCTCCCCACTAGTCAGGCAGAACTGAAGAAGCTGAAGGATGAGAGGAGAAACGTCTTGAAGAACCAAGAAGTTCCAGATGCCTATGATAACGCTTGGCGAAGTGTCAGGTTTGGAGACAATCAACAATGCACACAACACCACCCAGTCAGACAAGCCGAACCCACCGCCGCGGACACCTCAGGAGGAGAGGAGGTGAGTGGGGATGGGAACCAAAATAACCCAAATTGGACTTAAGGCTGCTCCTGGCTAGTGTCCGGTCAGGAAAGTGAAACGGACAAAATGGGACTCAGGCTGTTCCCACATCTTACAGTAACCTGCTCCACCATCACACCCCAGATCAAGGTGTTGCACTTGACGGATGGACGGGTTCCCGGCTGACGGGACGCAGCACGCAAGACTCCTGCAGGACATCGATGATGCTTCATGCTCAAACAGTCAAAGGTGATGGACAATGTAGAACTTTTTATGCGAAGATGTCAACCATATTATCATCACTATCTTGTTGCTGTTACATTCAATCTGATACAAATTTACTGTAGTGAACATGAATTTTACTTTAATTTAATATCTTATCTTTTTCTGAATTGAATTATCTGTATGTATGTTTTATGTGTGTGTAGCATTGAACTACAACACTAATTATGTCATGCAACCAAATTATCTTGATACCTTGAATAGTCACCACACGGTCGGCGTCTCTGTCCATCTTTTCTCTCCGTACTCTTCTAAATGCATTGTCTGTTTGTTCTATACATTAAATGTTACTGTGATCAAGTCGTTTTATTTTACTCCTGAACACAGATTTAAACTGAAACTTATTTATAGTGCTCTTTGTAACAGATGTTCCCACATAGGAACCTTTATGCATATGTTCTGGGACTGTGTAGGAGTGAATTCTCTCTGGGGATACAGTATGTTGCTGACACGTTAACAAATTCGCTTGACAAACCTCTTCCATTACGCCTCGCCTTTTGGCTCTGTGGTCATAACCCAATGTTATACTACCATATGCTGTGAAATGCGTAATTCTTGCTGCCTCGACTGCTGCAAAAAAAGACCGTTCTTAAAAGCTGGTTTGAAACGAATTTTCTGGAGTGTGATGTTTTATGATATCTGTCTTCTAGAAAAATCTACACCCAAGTTTAATGGTGCAAAACTTGAGACATTATCCACCTGGTCTCATGCTATTGCTCTCATCCTCAGGCTGCTCTAACAGTGTAATAGTGTTTTTCAGTATGTAAACTTGTATATGTTAATGTGAAATTGACCAGTGGGTTTGAACTGTAGTCTATGTGAAAACAAAAGTTGACACAGTTTACTGGTGCTTTAACTTTGTGCTTTTTATAAATTACCATTGTATTTATGTAACAGCAAAATATTTATTTATTTACTAATTTTATTGTTTACTGTTTTGGTTTAGTTTTCCTTTGTTTTTCTTGCTTGTCTCCCTCTGTTTGATATGTGTCTGTTATTTATTATTATAATACACAGTGGTATTGGGCTATGTACTCTTAAACAATAATAAATAAATAATTGTTCACAAAAGTTAATTGTTCACAGAAAATTTTGAAAACTAAACGCTATCAAATCAGCCTGTGTCATTATTATTAAAAAGATGAAAATTAAAATGACTGATTATTTTACCCTGTCTGTCAAAATGATGGACAACAAAGGTCTAATGCAACCTCTGCTGGACAGCTTCCCTCACCGCTGGGGTCAGGATCTGTGTTATTGCTACAGAGACAAACGCCAGCGATCTCAGTCTGCCAACAGCTTTCACCCTGAACAACTCCAGAAAGAGAAAGTCCAGCCTGTCAGGGAGTTTGATTCCAGAACAGGTGCTATGAGTAGATGTGATGTTTATTATATCTAGTTGGCCAGTCTCCACCTTCCATAAGCTGTGGTTCCTTCCACTGTAGTGACAAAGAGGTCAGATTACACTTCTCAAGAGCCAGTTTATGGTGTTTAGCATAAAAACGTCCCTACCGCCAAACTGGAAATGCGCTTGACCTGTGTACTTGTACAGCTTTTGTGGGTGGTTGCCCCATGTTACTTCCTCAGATTGCGGCTGAGCAGGCAAATAGGAACAGGCTGCAGCCACCAGACACTCGCCTACAAGCTTCACTCCCAGGAGGTCCCTGTGGTATTCTAGTCCAGGCAGACACAGGTCTTTGAATCACACTTTGTGGGCGTTCAGACAGAAAACAGCAGGCTGCGCTAGAGGAGGTGTGCTTCAGGTACTGCTGAGAAAGAGAAATATAATGCAGGAAGACCTGTCAGAGTAACAGAGCCGTGAGTTTAAAAGTTTATCGGACGCTAAACCACGGCACAGTGGTTTAGGATGTTACGAAGAAGGATTTTACTGCCCTGGTAAGTTATTGCGGTGGCAACTATTTTATCGTGAGGTACCAGGAATGTGAACTTTCATGTGTTTCATTGGCAGCGATTTGCCAGATGATAACGCACTGCGCTGCAGCAAAAGCTGAGCCAGCTTCAGAGTGCTGAAAAACCCTGCATGTCTTGTTTTTTGAAGCCCTCGGTGTTCCTACTTCTACTGCATCGACAGAGTGGCCTCATTCAAACAAAAGAGGGCACAGTTCAACAATAAAGACTGCCCAGTTGCCTGGGTCAAATAAAATACCACAACAAGCAACCTACTTGCCAATGGTTAAGAAAAAAAAAAAGAATTAAATACACAATTCTTTCCTGTGCTGATGGCTGAAGTGGCTATTGAGCCATCTCACTTTCTCCTCATCTCTGCTGAGAGTTGCACATGTACCGATCAGGCACTTGTGAGAAAATGGCAGCAGGTAAAGACAAAGTTTATGAGCACAAGGAAGCATTTCCTTCAGTTACTTGGGTGGTGTTGTGGGTGAGGATGTAAGCGAAACTCCAGCGACGTATTGTGCAGTCTGCTGCAAGTTTGAGAGCAAGGTGGATAAAATAGGGTTGTTTTTCAAAGGCACATCAAGCCAGAGTATCATGCGAAGAGCTGACAGCATCTTGCTTGCATGGCAGCTAAGAGGGCTGCCCTCCTCCGGGGCCTATTTGGTTGTTGCACAAAAAAATGAACGCTGAGGCAAGTCAGGTATCACAAAAGTGATTACCACAGCGCACAATGTTTCAAAAAACGCTAATTATTAGTTCCACTAGTTACTTTGTTGCTATTTGATGACCACTAAGGTGATCATTGGAGTCTGGTCGGTCTGGTAAATAAGTTTCTGTAAAGTGATAACAAATGTGTTCTCTTTCAGCACGGTGACCTGTTGTTAACCACCCAGCCAAAATTTGAATGGTTAAAAAAAAAATAACTCTCAAAATCAATCACTTCTCTTTGCTCTGAAACTGAAGTGTCCACTCTGCTGTCTCAAGTGTCAAACACCACTATGACCTGAAACAAAGATGCTCCGTCTGGCAGCTTTACCGGACTTGTAGACACATGTTTGAGTCATAACAGTTAGAGGATGGTGGCCAATTAACTCAATGCAGAATCAACTCCGTCTTCTCAATCTGCAACAGGGTGGTATTTTTTTTGCCTTCAGCGTCAGGTTGTTGGAAGTGAAGCGAGTAGAAAGTGCTTTGGACCGAGAGAGTCTCTGAAGGTACGTTCATTGGTGACCGTTTGGGAGGGTGGTGAGGCAGTGTTGTCCATGTGTCAGTTTGTGGGGCTTGTGTAGTGCTTGGTTACCATGGCGCCAGTGCACAGAAATTATTATTATTGTCACACTTAGCCTGGCCTCTCACATGGGATTTAATAGCCTTTGGAGAACCTACTGGAGCTGCTATACCTGACAACACAACACCCAGGGTCACGGGGACATGCAACAACAAGGTGGTGAGAACTGTCACTGAATCTTCTGGATATGGTCTTGCCGTGACTTGAGGTACAGCAGGTGAGTTACTGCAGTTGTATGCTGCTGCAAAAGATATATTCTTTCAAGTCAAGTCAAACGTACAATAGTCAGTCACAAACAAGCTTTATTGATTACATTTGATTTTCAAATTTAAAACAGACACAGAAAGAACAGATATATAGCCACAGCACATCACATACAGCTGAAGGAGAGCGCCGCCTGCTCGAGTGCTGCACAGCATATACGAAACCCTCTACAATATTACCTCTAGGTGAGAGCTGCGGGGTGTGCAGAAGATGTGCTGTGTTGCGAAAATGAATGAGGGTGTGGAAAAAAAAAAAAGAAGAAGAAAAACAAGGACAGTATGTGGCATGTACTGTACAGGAGAATATGTTTTCTCGTGAGACATATGGCCGCACCAGCTGGAGTTCTTATATTGTTGCTGTGATAAGTGCATTTATTCTCAGTTCGCTTCCTTTTGTTTCTCAGTTTTATTGGATTGCTCCCTTGCTTCCTCTTCACTCCATGTGTACTTCTGCCATTTCTCTTTATTGCTGCCCAGAAAATTCCCTTGTCTTATCTCGTGTTTTTACTCGCACAGACACACAATCATTAACTAAATTCATAACAGGAATAGTTCACGGTGGATCAAAATCAAAGTCATATCCGAAGACATCTGTTTGAATCACAAAGGTTACAACAGCATGTAATCTTTTTTTTTTAAGTCAGTTTCACGAAATGCTTACATGTCACACATTAAAGCATCCCTGGTGATTAGTGTTGGGGGTTATGTGACACAAAGTAACACGTTAGAGGACCTTTTTCAGATTACTTTATCATTGTAACAAGTGATGCAACATGTTTTGCAATTCAATACTCAATTATTTAGTTACATTTTCAAATATGCAATCTATTACTGTTACAATTTTCCTGTATTTCTGAAAGGAGGAGACTCCGAGGGTGATTTTTTTGCATTTATGACAGAGGACAGACAGTCTACAGTCTCGGTGGACACTTAAATCATAGAGTATCTCAAATCGTGTCTAGAGATTGATAGATTATAAATCAATTATTAAATTAATTGCAAACTGTTTTGATAACTGATGAGTAATTTCTGAAGAAGATTCCAGCTTTTTAAATGTGAATATTTTATGGTTTCTTTACATTTATATGACAGTTAACTGAATATTTTTGAGGTTGTGGACAAAACAAGACATTTGAGGACATCATCTTGGAACTGATCAACATTTTTCACCAGTTTCTGATATTTTATAAACCAAACAACTAACTGATTATTCAGGAAAATGTTTGACAGATTAAAGGATAATAAAAATAATCATTAGTTGCAGCTCTACATCTGAGACAGTCATGGTAGACACCGCAAGTATCTCACGGTGAGTATCTCGAGTCCAGTTTCAAGATGGATGTACTGCACAAATTCCCCATGATGAAATCTCTCTTCTAGTTAATACTTAAACACCATTGAGACTTGTGCGCCTGTAGAGAGGCTTTTATAGCCATGGAAGTCTTGTCAGAGGAAGGAACTATCAGACATACGTTTTGAAATTATAAAAGAGTAAACTACAGAGATCATTGGTTTGGTGAGTCTACGCGAGTTGAACAACATGTGCACTTCAAGAGTTTGCATGCATGTGCTTTGTGAAACTAACTGGTTCACTGCATGTTGAAACATGGTGTACTGTAGACTATAGAAGCCCACTTTACTTTATTGTTTTCATAGAGGCAGCTGTGTAATATTCCTCTGTTCACTGTCAGATAGTTGGCAGCCAGAAAAAGCTGCACAGGTGTCACCTGTCAGGTGCCCACAGGTTCTGTTTTACTTTCATGTACTTCAAATAAATGTACTTTTTTCATTGCGCTTGAAACGACAGACGTGTTATGAATTTTTATACTATATGCATTGAGCCCTGGTACCCTCTGGATTTTCTGTAATCAAACATAATTATTAATAAAGAGCAGTAAAGGTGATGTTGTGTCTTTCATTCCTGTTATTAGTGTGCAGAGTTACAGACTATGGGCTGTAGATGAGGGTATACAATCTCAGCAGACTCAATTTATTCAAAGGCAGACGAACAGTTGGCTTCACACCTTCTGGACAATATAACCAACATGAGCAAGAAATCGCAAAGGGGTTTTAATTATTTGCTAATGCTGGTAATGCAGTTAAGTAACAAGGTATTTTTAAATGGCAGTAATCTTGTAATGTAACAAGTTACTTTTAAATGTGACTTTATCCAACACTGCTTGTGATCTGCATGTGTGTGTGTGTGTTTTTGTAGTCCAATCTTTACTTTATGACATTCTAATGTCTAACAATGTATATGAATCAGGAGAGGAGGAGGAAAGAACAAATGTGTGTGTGGTAGAAAACCCTGTGATAAAGCTGTGAAAAAAGCAGTTCAAGGTAATGAGAAGTAACACCTCATTTGTGCAACATAAGACTTGCCTTCCTCCATGACTTTTCTATCTAATACCTGAGTGTCTTACTGAGATCAACGGGGCATAGAGACACACGTACACCAGGGTCTCTACAGGCTTCAACAAGTTAAACTTTTAAGACCTTTTTAAGACTATTATGAATAAAATTTAAGACCTGTTTCATGTTCATGTTGGCAAAAAAAAAGTAGCAAAGATCTGAAGAAAAATCAGAGTCCCAGAATGACTTGGGCTTCAAAGATGCTACGTTAGCCCCTCAAACACATCGTGACACACTAGCAGGGTGTGTTCAGATAAACTAAGACTGAGGTGCATTTTGCATTAGTGCTTATTGGTTCCATGTTCAGTTTCCTTTTTTTAGCTGTTAAAGCATGATTAATAAAATTTTAAATTTTAACTTATATTGTTAACTCTATAATCCAATACGTTTAAGACATTTTAAGACTTTTAATAGCTTTAAGTTCAGATTAGCACATTTTAAACTTTTTAAGAACTCACAGAAACCTTGCTTTCAAATTCTCCACGTTTAAGTAAAAGTAATGCCTGTTTCTCCTATACTCTGTGTATTTTGAATTTGATGAGGTTATTACACATCACATATTGAACTCAAGTGCAAAGTGTAGATTTCCACACTTGAAGATGTGCATTATTACATGTTTGTGCTTCCATTTGTATTTCCATTATCCTGCACTAGTTTATACTATTTATTGTTTATGTTGTCCTTTTGTATTCTGTCATTTTGTGAACCTTGCTGCATAGGAGACATCCCCTAGTGGGACAATAAAGATAACCTTGAACCTCCCAGACAGAATTCTGAATGAGACAATGTCGACTCTTGTCTCTGTATTTTCCCTTCTAATGTAAAGGAAAAGAGAGAAACAACTGCAGGAAACTTCAGTTCAGACTTTATCCTCGATTCAAGCACATGATCACTAATTAAAATAATAAAACTATATGTACAGAATAACTAAAGTAAATACTAATGAAAACCAACTACAGATTTTGATATATATCCTATGACAAGAATAAGAAAGAGAAAAAAAATAATCAAATCAAAACATCTTGTATTCAAATGATTCCTTTGACACCATCTGTGGCTTGGACTATAGTTGTAACCACAAAACATCTGCCTTTATACAAAGCCCCAAGAGAGAGGACACAAAAGCAGCATGAAAAGAGTCAGCAAAGACTCAGCCTAGGTAAAGACCATTAAAAAAAAAAAACACACACACATCTACCGCAGATCCACAGAACCACACAAACATTTCTTTCGCTCCACGCAACGTGTATTAGCCTCAGTGGGAAGTGCATTTCAAACTCTCCTCTGTATCAGTGTCGTTTGTGTGTCATTCGCATGACAGCTTTGTTCTGTTAAGGAAAAATGTTTCATTGATGAAATATTCAGCGTACAAATAGGGAAACCAAGTTGCTTTCTTAGCCGTTTGAGTGTAAGTTCCCATCAAACAAGGTGTTCATCCTCCACCACACAGCACTGACTGCACTATTCATATGTCAGAGTTGTTGAGCAATACCAGCACATTTTGAACACTCTGTGAATATCGTATGAGACGGGGAAAAAGGCAGGCAAAAGAGAGAGGGAGGAAAAAAAATCACAGCGAAAAATATCTTAAATGTTACGGCCCTGTGTTTGAGGTGGTGTCAGGTTACTTCAGATTGTGGTTTGTCGGCTGAAGAGGTCGAGGGTCACAGCGGAGAGGAACGCCGGGATGCTCTTCTGGTGGTGCAGATGAAGGGCCACCATCTCTCCCAGCGTTTTGGAGAACTCGGTTTCCATGAGCTGCATGCTTCCATTGGAGCCCTGTGAGCGCACACACACACACACACACACACACACACACACACACACACACACACACACACACAGAGAGAGACTTTAAAAGACAATACACACTATCAAACAATAAGACCTGGGTTTTCCTCCACATCCATCTCCAGAGAAAAACTTTCAAAGTGAAGCTGGATCACTTAAAGTTGTTATTGTCTACAGGGGATTGTCAAGTGTGTTATGGGAGTGTGTGTGTGCGTGCGTGTGTGTGTGTGGACGCATTCACAGCAGGGTGAAGGTGTCTAAATCTGTGTGGATTAATTAAAAGGAATGAGGAGCAGCTCGGGGCGATGGAGTGAAGGAGAAAGGGATGAGGAGAGAAACGAGGGATAAAGTAATTAAAGCATCGTGGGGAGGGGAGGAAGGTAGCGAGGAGCACACGCCGGGAAGATATCGAGATGTCTGAGAAGTGTCCTGTGTCAGTGCGCGTAAGAGACACAGATCTTCATTTGACGAGTGTCATGAGGAGGCTCGTAAAACAGATGGCGGAGGGAAAATACTTACCAGAAGACAAAAAAGAATGAATGGGAGAAGATTAAGAGAGAAAGATTTGATAGTTCGCTACATTATTTCCCACATGGACAATTTTTTCGGTCCAACTCAGTAAATGTTCACCCCTCCAAGAGTGATTTGGAGCTAAATAACTTCCAAAAAAAAAAAAAAAACATGATTTGACTTGAGCTCTGCCTTATTATTTGAAAACTGAATAGACTTTAGCAGGAGGACACTGGAGAGTTGTGCAGCTGATGCAAATAAATAAATAAATAAAAGTAAATCCTACTTGATAAACCAATTAGTGTGCTTCCTCACACACAACAGGATGAGGTGAACTCAGCTGTTCACTTTTGTGTGAACAGCCACAAATCTCTAATGGGTGAGAGGAGGGGAGGATAACTGAACTAATGACATTTGCTAGCTGACTGCACAATGCTAAACCGAGGCTAAACGCTGTATGGAGAGTGCTTGAGAGACACAGACAGGATGACTTGCTGTTTCCATGTTGTTCTTTAGCCAAATGTGCAAATATGAGGCTGGCATTAGCTCACAGTCAAACCTGACTACAAGCGAACATGCTGCTGAGAGAAGTTTTACGGTTGATTGGTTTTTAGAAGTGAAAATTTCATGTTCATCTTCACTTCAGAGGAATAAATCTGGCTCATCTGGCAAAATGTCAATTAAATATCAACTTGATTCATTCTGTTTTATCTGACAGAGCACATTATTGTTACACTAAATCTGCTTTTTTCAGGAGAAAATTGTTTGTACAGCCACTTTATTATAGTATCAATTGACTGTGGTTCCAATCTATAATTTTTATTGCAACAGAAGCTCCATTTTTTTTCAGAAACAACAAGTAATTTCTGCGCTCAAAACAAAAATCAGATCTGTGACACTGCCTTCAACTTCCACCCTTTACCATAAGGAAGTGTTACATTCACTCTGATGTGGGTGTTTGGCTGTGACGATAACTGCATAATACCAGTACTGTGGACATGCGATCCCCACCGCAGGGTTGAGGTCATTACTATCATCACTACAAGTCCAATCTCACCCTCTGATTGGTCAACAGACTCAACCCAAGCATCCTGAGGTTTGGGATTGCCATTAACTTACAACATGCTAACACCAGAAACTGTTTTTAAGACAGCTATATGAACAGTCTCCAAAAAGACAGTGCGGTTCCAGAGCCAAAGTTGTTAAGGTACAACACAAGCGTTAGCAACAGCTTAGCATTAGCCCTTCCTGTTCAGCTTACTTTGGGGCAAACCCCTGTCATGTTTCCAGCAGCTGGGCAACAACAGATGAGACTTTTCTTGATTTTAAGAAGCTGCAACGTCACCGACAACTAACACACCGTGACACGCACTGTACCTTACTGCCAGACAGACAACTTACTGCTAAGTTTCTGCTACGCAATGAGCAGCAACGTCACTCAGCCACTTACGCACTGCTCTGTTCCTCAAAGGAGCTTCACTACGCTTATGACAGGATGCTTCGATAAAGTCCA
This sequence comes from Lutjanus erythropterus, assembly GCF_056507025.1. Classification (NCBI taxonomy): domain Eukaryota; kingdom Metazoa; phylum Chordata; class Actinopteri; order Lutjaniformes; family Lutjanidae; genus Lutjanus; species Lutjanus erythropterus. Next base: position 9,040,844 of record NC_139319.1, read on the forward strand.
ATAAAAGGTAATTATTAAAGCAGTCGCAGTAAACCGCCATCTTGAGGGAACATGTTGCTTTGTCACCACAGTAAGAAAAACTTCATACCAACTTCATGCCCTTTGTGGGCAATGCCACCACTAATGAGATAAATTCAAATACCACAATATCATAAACTTTCAGAGGTCTAGAAATTTTGTCTGGGGAACTCAGAGTCTGAATGCCGTTTTTGTACATGTAAAGGGAGCATATTGGAGCTATTATTGGATTTAAAGGTGAAATATATACCCTAGTACCCTAGTGTTCAAAAATGGTTACTGCAGTCCAAAACTGAAATATTGGGGCAAGCCGTTTCTCCACACAGGCTGGGGGGACACACACGGGACACTGAGCCTGCACAAGAGCAAGAGGAGAACTTTGAGATATTTTGAAAATGATGGCAACAACATGGTAAGTTGATCAGCTTTTTATAATTTTCTGTCTGTCTATATAAAGCAAAGCCTGTTTTACTGAGAGCAAAAGCCCACTGCTCTGAAAATACACACTTTGGAGATCAGTATGATTCAGTATAAATTTTATCTCCATGTAAAGTGAATAAAAGTGAAATGAGAAGTGGGTGGAATCACAAAGGCCAAGACATTAACAGACATTCACACCGGAGTGGAAATTTCAGAAAGAGGAGAACACACTGACTGTAGTGTTGTAGTCAAAGAGGTCGTTTTTTCAACTTAGCATGTTTCCATAATTTCTGATGACAGATCATCGTCATTTTATGACTCAGCACTTCTGTTTTAAAATCTTCTGAACTTTTCAGGAAGGTGGTGGTGTCATCACTGTTGTTTTTTTTCAGGCGACCAACATGTATTAGATGGGGACTTGTCACCCTGGTAACCAAGAAAATGGAGGAGAAGCTTGTTCTCTGCCTGTCAGACTGATCTGCTCCCACAAATGGGCTTCTCTGTCTCTGTTACGATAGCTTCAGTCAGACACCGAATGTTGCTGGTGAGTGTTGTCCTTTTTTCACCCTATGCACTGAAAGCTTGCGGTAAGCCGTGTAATCAACCTTCTGTTAACATAACATTAAGTTAGCGTCCTAGCTAATGTCAATCATAATGTCAAACCCATGGGCAGTGTTTTTCTTTCTCTCTCACCGCACATACACTTTATTCCAGTCCTCCTCAGCGCCTGCCAGCTCTTATCTTCCAGAAAAAAAAAGCTCTATGGACACAGGGACAAACAAGTTATACGACCAGTGGCATTATTCTTTTCATTTTTCCTTAAAACTTATTGGAAATTGTCCTTTTTAGATATAAGAGGCTGTAGACAGGAAATTAGGAAGAGAGGGAGGATGACATGCAACAAAGGTCTCCATCCGGATTCGTTGCGGTGTCTTAGACTTACTAGGCCACCGTGACACCCGGCCACGGCGCTATTTTTCAAGATTAAACGTCTACTTCTGTCTTTAATTGGGTCATTATAAGAAAAAGTTGCCGCACATAAAATATGTTTTTACTGAAACAGAAGTTGCTCCCTCTGAGTTTGTTGTATGAATAGACGGTGAAGTGGTGAAAAACATTCTCAAACAAGGAAAAGAAATGTTTTTAAGGGGAAGTGACAGAGACTCTAAGTCCTATAATTCAAAGCATCTCCAATAATTGAAGTTTGACTATGACTAGTGTGACTTTGGGAGTGACTTTCTCAGCGTGTCTCTGGAACGTAAGCACACGACTTGACACAGTGGTAAACAAAACCCTTCAAACGCAGAACCATCTCACACAGATACATTATTAAGCTAACCTAAAACATGGCCACAGGAAACGCTTGCTTCCAATTAGCGGAGAGGCATCTGTAAACATTTTATATAAAGGACCCTTCACGACCACACGGCTGTGGTCACCTCAAGCATTACTCTCTTCTATGCGGTCTTGATTTCATTCCAAATCAATCTTTATTACGCAGGCCTGGACACTGCAGCGAGGCCACCTAAAGGCTTTTCTAATCACACCAGCTCTTTCATGACTACTGTCCACCGCTCTGTCTAACTGCCTCACTCTGCTGCTTTATTTCCCTGACGCTCCCTGGTGTTTTCTCTCCCTGCGCGGCTGTCTGAAAGCTATGCCATATCCTCAGGCTGCAACTCTCATCCCAGGCGCGCACACAAACACGTGTGTGCGCACGGCCCGAGAAACTGCTGGGGCTCTGGGAACATGGAACACATACATCAAAGAACAACACTGCGAGCAGTTACCATGGAGATCGCAATGTCTGAAACACCTTCTGCCAAAGTTTGTCCTCAGAACAGACTTCGTGTACGTGTGGGTGTATGTGTGTGAGACGGAGGACGAGTTGATGGAGGCCTATGGGAGCTGAGGACGGTGAGACCTCGCACAGTCGGAAAAACTAAGATAACAACCTCGTTGTCTGAAGAAACACCGCTGTCCCCGCATAACATTTGGATTTCGAGTGACTACATGTGCATGCACAACACACACACACACACACACACAGGTGGCTGAGCAAAGGTTATATAGATTTACACAGATTACAAAAGGTTATAAACACAAAACTGAAGCGGTGGCGCTCTGGGTCTGAAGATAGTGAAGGAATGTTGGTGTAAAGCCAACGAGGTGAGCAGAAGAGGGAGAATCCATTAATACAAGGAGATTCACCATTTTGACTGAATATGTTATGCCCTTAAATAAAGAAGGGGAATAGTAAGAGAGAAGGATGGAGGAGGAAAACAACACACAGCTCCCACCTTCACTCGTCTGTACTGAGTCACCTAACAATACAATCAAAATAAACAGTACGATATTTTTTTGCAAAGCTCGAAGCATCTTTTTAACTAAATCATTTTAATTATCTTTTAAACTCAGCTATTACATGACATCAAAATATGAAATACAGTTTCAGCCATTTACATTCTTAATATTACATTTTTAATACGGATGAGCTGATATGATACTCGGTATCGGCCAAAATCACTGGATCGCTATCCATCCCTATTTTTTTTTAACCTTTTTAACTTATTCCTACGGTTGAATGAACTTCCAGGTTTTTACGGTGTTAAGGACAGCTTAAAGTATGAATAAAGCATGTGGCTTAAATCTAAACAATGGCGAAACCACAGGGTCTCCCGCTGCTAGCTTACGTGGCGTCTGCACAGTAACACAGTGACAACAACGTGTAATTGCAACAAGTGTACACAACGTGTAATTGCGATAATTATCTTAAATAAAACAGAATAGTAAAGGAGGAGGATGGAGGAAGACAACAATAAGCAGCTCTCACCTTCACTCGTCTGTATTGAGCGAGGGAGAGGAGCACGATCCCCCGACGGGAGCCGAGAGGCATTACCAACAGATTAACGAATAATCAACCAACAAAGGCAAGGATCTGCACCGGGTCTGTGTTCTTCTTTTGTATCACTGGCTGCCTACACAGAGTTTTAACAGTGACCGACAAATACACACACTGGATTTTCAAATGAAATACTTCTGTTCTATTTATCACAAACGACTTGTCAAAATACTGGTCTTACAGCTGTTTCAGCAACAACAAAATAAAGCTCTACATTTAAAGTCACCGAAGGCTTTCTAGGAAATTAATATTCAAATAAAGAGTCGGTGCTTCAGAATGATTTATCTGTACTTAATTAGCTGTTTGTGTGTCAAAAACAAGCAACACTAGCTCATGACTGAGGCCTTGCATGTATGAAAGTACAGCTGCAGGGTTGCAAGCGCTGTAAAGCGCTGAGGTGAGATAGGCAGCTTTACTGTCAATTTGTCTTTCAGTTTCATGCCGACGGCTCTGTGAGACTGTACTTAGGCACAGCGGCGCCGTGAGCTCAATGCTAGCGTCAGCATGCTAACATGCTCACACTGACAATGCCATGACACTACTGCTTTGACTGTGACACTAACGTTTCCTAATTAGGACTCAACACAAAGTACAACTAAGGCTGATGGGAATGTCATTAGCTTTGTGTTAGTTAAAGCAGCTACAAAAAACTTTCATATTGTGTTATTTTGGAGGCCGCTGCGTACAAAAGCGGTAATGTTTGCACTGCCACAATGTCTGAAGAAAAATCTGCTCCTGCTTCCTTTTAATTGGCTAACTTTAGAGTTGGGCCAGTGTAAAACTTTTCAAATTGCTTTAATATTAAGCGAAATACCAGACCCAACTGCTAATACCGATTTTTATAACAAGGTCTCGCTGCTCCTGAGTGGAACAGAACTGCAGCCCGAGGAGAATCAGAGTGGAGTCACATAGTCAGGAAGAGAAAGACCACACAGATCATTTTTCATTTTCACATTACGTGTTACGTTTGTAGTAGACAAAGCTGCAGATTATACTTGTGTTTAATTATTATCGTGGCCTGTTATTACATTGGCTGTTTTATACAAACAGTTACAATACTGTCTAACCCAGTAAAATGCCAGGAAAGGCTCTTTTGCCTCTCTCCCATGGCTCCCCGTGGCTTTGACAAAAAATACATACGCCACAAATAATGGTAAGTTTTAAACATTTTATTTTATCAGTGTTGTAGGCCTAAAGTGAATCTTACATTCTCCAAAAAATAAAAAAAATGTTAATATTTCATCAGCTAAAATGTAGATCATAGCCTAAGTCTACAGCTCAGCACCTTTTCCTCTAAATTTTGCCGGTGGCTAATTCTGAGTCTCTCCAGGCCAGCTATTGATGCCAAATTCAAAAAAGAAAAAAAGAAAGAAGGAAACAAAACAAAAAAATCTGAATTTAACAGGTGTGTCTCCAGACAGATTTTCTTTTCTTTCTTTGGCCAAAAATGTCGTCTTCTTTTTTTTTTTGACAGTAAAGGTTGCAGACTGTGTTAAAAAATAAAGCAATAGTAATTATATGCGCAGACATTTCCACCAAGGCCAGTCTTCCTCACACGAGAGTGAGTGAGAGCAGCATAACAACAGCGTAACAACCTCAATTTGGTGACACTTGATGTGCAAAACCTTCACACAGTCATCCCACATGGTGAAGGTTTTGACTCAGCTCATCACTTTTTTAACCGGCGCTTCATTTAAAAAAGCACAGACTACATTTCTGGTTCTGACAACACTTTTTTCTTTCAAATATGTAATTTTATTCAGCTGAGAACAAACATTGGCAGTAAAATTATGCAACTAACTGCACCTTTTTATATTATGGCCTATTTGAAAATAATATTATAGATGTGAATGTTATAAAGACTGCTTCACACAATTGCTTTATAATTTTGCGGTACATAAATATCATACTGTCAAGGTGAACTTCAGCTTTCAAGCACTCGTGATTGTATCTGTACGAAGCTCTCACAACCTTTCTGCTTTAATAATAAGCTTCTAGTGAGAGGAAAAATATCATGTGAATGCTGCTATTTGTCAAGAATAACTGGCAATCTGGACTTCTTGTACTTAAGAGAAATTACACTTTGACACTCACACATTCACATCAGCTATGTAAATAATCAGATTTTGAAAGCATCCCAGGAGTTATTTTGTGAAGATGTGTGTAATTATGTTGAAATTCAGCTTTCTCTCTCTTCCTGCATCCAGATAGTTTTACATTTCCAGTTAAAAGTCTATAACAATGGATAGTTTATCTTTTTTAAACCAGTATATTACAGGTAAATGTGCTGTTTCTGTGTCTGACCACTGCAATAATAAATAGTGTTTTAATTTGTTTTTTTTGGGTAATCTCTCTTAAATTAAAGTTGATCGGGCTGCTACACTACCTGTTATTCCGTAGAAGAAAAATTAAAATGGTCTTAAATTGATTGACAGTTGCTACACTAATATAAGTGCATAATTGATTTACAAATTAATTAATGTAATTAGCATGCTTGTACTGGTAATGCTCCACCAAGGGCCACTACCTGGCTGCCTCGATGACAGTAAATTTAGCTGTACTTACGTTGGCTAATCTGCCTAATGAAGCACTTGGCACTAATATTATGTGATTCTATTCACGTATGGTAAAACATCTTGCAATCGAGTACAGCTGGAGTGTTTGAGTCATTTCTGCTTGTTACCACCGCTCAGGCTGGACTACCCTAACCCATTAAGAGTTTTTTATTAAAATCAAACACCACGTATTGTAAGAGGGTTTTTCTAAAATGTGGAATCATAAGGGAAAGGGCAGATTTAAAACAAACTGTGACCAGGACACTTTATATCTATGCTCACGTTTCTTCTTCCTTACGCAGGGAAAAATTCAAAAGAAGTTAATAAAAGGTCAGGGGAGCTTTTCTTTTAAATCAGCTTTATTCAAATACTGACCTTATCAATGCTGATTTGCATATTCACACTTCACCAAAAAGTGTTTTTAACAATATCTGACCTTTATGAAAACAACAAGGTTCTGTTTATATTTGAAAACAACTGGATTTCCCTCATTCAGCAGAGAGAGACGCAGAAAAAAAAAATATGCAAGGTGAGGTTACGGTAAATAATGATACCACTAGGTTCCTCCTACTGGGCAACACCAACCTCACCCAGCACGAAACCAGGCGGAGGAGGAGGGAAAACTTCTATTTGTTTCCTAAAGATCAGCTGTAAGGATCTAACAAGACAAACTTGCACACAAAACCTAAGAAGGACAGACCTCAACAATGGAGAGGAGCAGTGCTATGCCATTCATCCCCTCTTTTCATTTGTCTATCCAATTAAAGGAAATCGATACTTCCTGGCTTGAGATGCAGGGCGGGGCTTTATAGTGACCTCATCCAACCATGGAGCTGCATGCCGCCTGAATGACAATCACGCTCCTCTCCCACAGCAGACGGGGTCAAAGTGAAGGTGCACACCCACGCCCTCAGACAGTTAGACAGAAACACATGAAACCAATGAGTGAGGCCTCTGTTCTACTGCCAGCACAAAGATTAGAGGCAACGCTGCTCGTTGATATTTTCCTGACCTTGAAATGAGTCCATGCACATGAGACGGCTCACGGAGAAGAGCCAGTATTAGGGCTACAACTATTTTTTATCATTTTAGCAATTCATCTGGAAAAAAGTGAGAAAAAAATGACAATTTCTTCTGTCCATCTTCAAATGTCTTATTTTGTCTGATAAAAAGTCAAAAACGTACGTATCTTTGAAAAACTGTCATAACAAGACAAAACAAGAGCAGAAAATCAGCACTGTGCCATACATCTATATTTTTAGTTAGCTAAACCTACATTGTGCAGCTATTTTGTGAAATTATTTACCTTTCCTTTAAAACAAAGTATAGCCTATATTTATGTTTTTTTTTTTTTTTTTAAGATTTTGTCATCAGTGGCCTTGAGACTGAATGCAGACAGGCTGAGGAGGTCACAAAGTATTTAAATGGGTCAAAACATTGTTGATTTTGGTCTTTTAAGAGGATTTGTTTGCAATATGAAATGAATGAATGTAATAACAGCAGCCTTATCTTTTGAGAAGTCTGCAACATGATGCATTTACAGAAGCATCAAAAACCAAAAATATAACCTTTATACAACTACGGCAAGATTAAAAGTAAAGCAGTCTCTGATAAGTTCAAGATTGACTGGTGATGCTTTCCTATATACGCTGGTTGTTTCACTGAACGCCGGGCAGATGTGTGTGTTATGTTTGTAGTGTCTAATTTGAGAAGTGCCACGCTAAAGCACACTGCCATTATACACATGATCCACTGTGTTTTCATTGATTATATCATCACAAAAAAACACCAGATTGCTGCAAAACAACTACACACATCAGACTGCTTGGTTGTAAACTTAACAGTAAAAATCAACACTCAGTTTCTTTTCTATCAATGCACTCGTCTGTCTGTCTTTCTCTCACCCCCCGTCTGTTGTTCTTTGCTCATCCAAAGTCAGGGGGCCTGTGTCTGCCAATTGTAGTGTGAGGTGCTTTTGATCACAAATATGACTCAAGTCACAGGTGAAATGTTGTCAACTTATGGCGTCAAATTAATTACATTAACAAATTATTACTGCATTCACAGTTTTGGTTGCAATTGCATTACTGTTGTATGCAAATGTAACCAGATCTGATATAAGGGCAACTTCATCTGTGTTCTTCTCCAGGTTTTTCAGATGGAAACAAACACACAGACCTTAGCAAAAATCTGTGATGTAGGATCTAGGAGGGGCTATGTAGTAATGTCATCATGTAGAAACCTACACCAGTCTATATGCCAGGCCCACTCAAATGGTGGCCCACTGATTTTTTTTTTTTTTATTCTGTTAAGTGCACTTTGAGATTTGCCTGTGTCAGATGCTACCAAAATGTTTATTTTTTTTATTACAAAAGGAGGAAAAAAATGTATTGCTGCTTCCTCATGTTCTGTTGAATTACAGCTCTTTTGTTTTTTAGGCACTTTTTGCTATGCCTGTGTCAGATGTAACCAAACTTAAAAGGGAAAAAATGAATAAACATTGTTTGTTTTTCATTACATCACATTGTGGTGCCATTACCTGCTGTTTACCGGTGACTGCAAATGTCTGGCCCAGGTAAATTTCTTGGTTTTAAATTCTGGCCCAATAGAGTTTTTAATTGAATAGCCCTGCTATATGGGAAAACATTTTTAGAAGGATTTTGGAGAAAAGCATTTTGACGCTAAAACATATGTACTTCCACCATAACTTGGATGCTTGGATTTGAACATGGAACACTACAAGAAAATGATATATGAACCTCAAAAAAAACAATGGATCTGTCCTTTAAATGCTACTTTATTAATAACATCAGGATAACAACCTTTATTGAACCAATTTTATCTAATCTTGATTGAATTTTATTGAGTCCTGCAACCAAAGTCCTTTTGTTTTCACCTTGAAAAGCTCTCTGCATTCTCATTTCCATTTGATAAGCGGTTTCTATTATGTGTAGCTGTGATTGGCAAGACATGTAATGTGACTGAAAAGATAATGATCAATCATCACTCCCCTACAATTTATATTGCAATCCTCAGAGCTGTTTATGAAACACTTAAAGACAGCTTCACCGGCCTTACAGACATGATATACTGCTTCACACTCGACTCTGCGACTATACTGAGTCCTCAGCCTGTGTGTGCATGCATGGTTGTGACAGATGGCTCTATATTGAGGTGATGACATGCAGTTCACAGATCAGCTGACCTCTGTCTCCGCTCTCCACCGCTAATGAGGGGACTTTTCTTCTCTGTCTTACCCTCTCCTCCCTCCACTGCGAACGTCTCTCTCCAGCTCCATTTTATTCAACTCTCATTTGCACCTTTGCCTCTTTTCACATTCCTCCTTCGCCCATCTCTGCTCCACACACACGCAGAGTATAAACACACACACACACACCACTATCCCACCACCAATGGCAGCATCATCATCAACAATAAACAAGCCCGCTGCATGGCATAGCTGCTGATTGGTGGGGCTGAAAAAAACAGCAGGCAAATTAATTGAATAATCAAAAATATGCAGATGAATAGCTTTCAATTTAAATGCAGATTTTGGCATTTTTCTGCAGTCAGGAGGAGGATGTCAGAGAGAGGAGGAGAGGACGAGAAAGAAGAAGAAGATGGGGTAAAGCTCCCACCAAAAATAATTAAATCAGCAGCAATTCTATCCATATTTATATTCTAATCAGCTTTTTGTTTACTGTTTTTAAAGCGTTGTTCATGCATCTGAGTAATAAATAACTAATGACTACATACATCTAAGAGAAAACGCTTTGGTGAGCAGGATGATACCCACCACCAACCGAACCACTGATCAACCTGAAACTCACTAGCATAAATACATAAAACATGGAATTAGTTACAGTTGTCAATACAAGACACCTTAAAACTTAACATGTGCCTCGATGTTCAAAGAACTCTTTGTTGTTTTGTTTATTTTGGATTTCTCTTATCTTTGCTTTAACTTCATTCTCTGAGCAGTTCAAAGCTGGAGGAAACTCACAATTCCTGCATTTAGAACTCAATGGGTGTTAACTGTGCAGCTCACAGAAAAGCCATCAATAACTGCTTCCCTGTTTGTTCTTAACTTTATCATATTTTTTGTCTCGGTTAAGATGTTTCAAACAGTTGAAAAATCATTTTGTCATACGGAGAAAAAAAAAAAAGACTCCAGATATGCAACACTGCTCTGCCCCGGGTGTCACCTTTGATGTGTGATTGACAGGTCATTAATCAGCTAGTTAGACTTGAGAGAATGCCAGTGCGCTGACCTCTGTGTAGTATTAAACAAAAGCCGGGACTATTACAGAAGAAGCCAGTCCATTGGGCTGGATTTTTCACCATTAAAATTCCAAGCAATGCATTCAAAGCGAGGACGAGAAAAAGGGTATTTGTATGCAGTGAGAATTTCAGCCAGAACTCAATACAAAACATATGCAGCATGCATTTCAGATGGACTCAAAACAAAACAAAGTGGGCTGGTAAACAAGATTTAGCTGTTGGAAGCTCGGCAACAGGCGAGTTTTTCCAAATTAACTGTGAGTTTGCAGTGATACTGTGTTTGTTATCTGGACGTATTTACTGTTACAGATGTAGCTTTGGCCAGGCTTGCGAGGCAGCTTGTTGGAATCGCTAAGCTAATGCATCCCTCCCTTTGCCTCACATACACACACACTGAAGCCTTATCCAGACTTTGTTTGACTATTCATTCATTGATTCCACATCCTCCTGCCTGCTCAAAGTCCTCCTGAATCCATACTCCTCTCTTACGTTTTACAAGGTACATATATCTGTATTTTGTTGCCAGATGCTTTGTATATATTGTGACTTTTTATTTCTACTTTTTGCTTATCCATTGGTACTTTTGGCTGCTCTATCCTGTGACCTGTGCCAAGAGGGCTTGAGATGGACCGTGTCTGGAGTGGGGTCAATGCAGGCCTGACCCACCTCCAAGCAGTTTAGCAGTGATGTCTCGCCAATGGCAGCCAACTCATGACAGCCACTCTGTTTAGTTTCTCTTCAGCAGCACTGTTTTTACTTTTACCATTTTGTAACATTTTCTGATTTTGCTGATTCGTAATAAAAGCATTAAAATATCAAAATTAAAGTGGACTTTTATTATGAAGAATGTATGAAAATACAGGTGTTTATCCACCGTTTTACAGCTGCTTGACTTGAGCTGAGCTTGTCCTCACCTAAAAGACGCACCTTCAAGAGCAGCCCTGTTGTAACAGAGATGCAAATCCCTGCTGTGCTTGGCTGATCTGCCAACACGAACAGAGTCAAGCCAAGTCAGCACACGTGTCGAAAAGCGGTACTGGATACACATATGTGTGTGACACATGGACCCGTCATCAGTGGTGAACCCAAGGTCATCAAGTGTTTCAAGTTTTAACATCAGACACCCTCCCCCAGGCACCCCAGCCGGTGGTGATCAAGCCCAGATTTTTCAGCTTTTTCAGCAGCTCCTAACATGTTTCTAACAACTCTTCTTTGCAGCCCACATATCCCCAAGAGTCCCAGAACCTGTGTACAGACCGACTGCGAAGCTCCTGCAGCCCACTTCAACCGGCTCACAGCTGGCCTTCCACCCATTCCTCGGATACTCAGCTTCCAGATCTGCATACTTGGCTCTCTCTCTTCCTTTCTCGCGCCTCCTCCCTCTGATCTTCCCAGGGGACAGACAGCTTTAGCAAAACCACTTGCTTACCACGGACATCAGGGCCATGTCTGGCTTAAGTGTGGTAGGTGCGTGACCGGGGACCTCCACCCTGAGCATTTGGCTGGGGCACCTAGATGACATCTAATGCTTGTCCATCCTGCGAGAAGGATCCATCTTCTGTTGCTCTAAGTTTCTTCCCTTTTCTCTGTTCAAGGATTTTATTGGGGGAGTTTTTCTTATCCCAGTCAAGTGTCTAAGGACAGAGGGTCCTGGAAACCCTCTTAACACATATTAAGGCAAAAAGAGATTATTGACTACAGAAATACAACTGATCTGTAGTATGCAACACATAAACGTGTCTTATATCTCAGGTTTACTGGTTCTCAATCAACATTTAGTTTAAATATTGTCTTCTAAAAATACTCCAGTATCATTGTTTCAGCTTATTAAAAACTCCTCTGGCTCATTCATGCAGTTTATAGCTCTGAGAGTTCATTGTTAGCACCACCATGAGGCCGGTTAGGGCTGAAACTATGTTTACATTAAAACTGCAGTTTAAAAGACTAACATTTACAAATCACAAGAACCACAATTTTAATTATAAGTTACATTATTAACAAAGTCTTAATAAGATTACATTAGTGAGAGCACAACAGATAATAGTATTATTCTGCAGTATAGCCAGACCACAGAATTAACACTACAGCTGTTATGGAGACAGTTTTCATTACAGCTGGCAAAGCTGAAAATCACGGATTAAAAATTGTTTACACCTTGTTAAATATGAGATAAACTGTTTTTGGAAAATTAGGCAAGTTTATTTGTAATTTAACTTTTCTTCAACTGACTGGTGTATATAAAAAAGTCTTGGAAGGAAATCAAAAAGCTGGAAGAAGCAACAGCTTCACTTTATTTAATTATATCCAGCAGAAATATGATTTAGATTATGTTTGGTAAAATCATTGTCATTTACACATTTAAATGATAATCAGTCAATACCAATGATATTTGATTTGGCAAAGTTTTTTTTTACGCTGGGCGCCCTTCCTGACATAAAGACAACTTGAACAGTTTTCTATAAACCCTGACTACGTCTCAAAGCAATGTTTTTTTTGGGTGATGAGATTAGGTGACTAATGAAGTTTTGGTAACAAACACAAATACTCAGAGGAAGCTCATAAGATAGATGACCTTTTACTGCACAGCAGCAGCACAGAGAATGTTTACTATATGAAACACTGCAGCAGATATGATACTGAAGTGCACCCTCAGCAGTTCTTTTATCTTTACTTAATGAGTGGAAAGCGAAGTGAAAATTTGAAAGAATACTCCATGACTTGAGTACTGCACTGCCTGTGATTTGGCGCCTCTTTCAGGCAGCATGCGCCACATCGACTAGCTATATTTTTTAAAAGTCCCCTGTCACTACAACAAATGACGTTTCAGCTAGAAACCCATGTGCTGAAAACTGCAAATAACCACCTGGTTCGCTAAAAATACAAACCTAAAAAAGCTACAACTTGTTACCTTTTCTTTTACCATGAATTAGCTATTTTAATGCCAAGGCTTGTGTCTCAATGTGCAAATGTTCCACCAAAACAGGTCTCCCCCCTAGAACGTTATTCTGCAGGCACCGTCACTGCGCCGCTTCACACCCAAAATTCAAGCAACATCAGTTGAGGAAATTTATCAGAGATCATGCACCTCGCTCTGGAGCCACAAAGAGTTTGTACAACTTTTTCACGTATGCAGTAGTAACAGTAACAACATCAAAATATGTTTTGGATGAAAATTGTAAATACTTTAAATATTATATTTGTGGATTTTACACTAAATTTGTGTGTGTGTATTCAAAATACATTTGTGAACCTTCCTTTTTTATGTGTGATTTGTTTGTTATTGTAGCAACAAATTATTTTTGTGTGAACTGAGAAATATTTTTGTGCATCGTTTCTTTTTTTCCTAAATTCTCAACGTGCAGATGAAATCATGTTACTGACTGAGTTAAGTGACAAACAACAAACAAAAACAAATGAGTGATGAAGACAGAATTAACGTGTGAAGTGCTTTGAGTCTGCAGCGTGCTGGAGAGACGTTCTGCCGCTCAGGAATATTCATGACCTCAGGTGGACTTGTGTGTGGTTCTGATGTATCACGTTACCATGGAGACAGCAGACATATGTTCAGAACATCGACCAGAGGAGCTAGTGACGCCAACAAGCACACGCGCAACCAACGTGCACGCACAGACACGCACGCACACACTTGCACACCCCGAGGGCAAGCAGGACAGGAAACTGTCAGGAGAAATCAGAGTCAACATTCTCTTCGTTCTCTGGGATTTCAACTCCAAGATTTCTCTCTGAAGGTTTAAGTACATAAAGTCATATCCACTGAAAAACGCAGCTAATTTATTCACTCTTGTATTCCCATCAGCCTTTGTGTTTACTGTTTATTAGTGCTTTGCTCATGTTTATCTTCATAGCTATCAGCGATACATCAGTGAGTGTTTTGTTTCAGTCAGTGAGCAAAGTGAAATTCAGTCCCAGCAAGCCTTCTTTCTTTTTCCAAACACCCACTCATCTATCCTTTTTAGTATATTATTCATTTTATTACTCTCTTTTTTATACACATGAACAAGAGCTCATGCATGTGAACACACACGCAAAGACATTTCAGAGGGCTACAACCAAAATATAATAAAATGGAGATCAAGACATAATGGATCTTTAATGTTATTTCAGTAATAACACGAGACTCATTTTGCACAGGGAAAGATCTGAGATAAATGTACAGTTCACACACACATTCATCCGCAAGCTCACAAACAATGGCTCAGCAATATCTTTTATAACTGCATTGGTCTTTAGTCTGCATCGTGACCTTGTTTGATCAGATTCAGCTAAAAATAGGTATACTACAGTGCTGCAGCAAGAGTTGAATTATCTTCCCAAAATGAGTACAGCTGGCACAGTGTTCATGGATGAAGCCTGATGACATAAATAAAGTCAGGAATAAGCTGGACTGTCACGTTTGGGGTGGAGTCATCGAAGTTCCACTGTAAGTCTTCTCATTCATCCTGCATGCCAATATTTTTCTTAATGAAGGGGTTTTAGCTGAACATTTGTCAGCATACAGGCCACGTCTCATACAAGACATTATAAAGAGTGTAATTTTAGTGGTTTAGTTTAATGGCTTTAGCGGCTCTTTCAAAAGTTAGTATGCACAACTGCATAATGTGAGGATAAATGTATCATAAAAAGAGAAATTTTATATGCTAATGGAACAAAATCTGTAAAAGTATACTGTCTGGCATCTTTTTTTATCTCCAAGTTAAAGTTGAGATGAAATTAAAACCCTTTCAAATTACATCTCCAGTCATAACGTGTACCTATTTAACAATACATGGCAAACAAGAGGAGTACACTCAGTGGAGTGCAGATCTCCACCAGGCACCATGAAAAGGATATTCAGAGGTAAACCTTTTTTTTAATTACAAACAATTTAATTAGTAACTGAAATTACATACATTAGTGCATATTTTTTCTCAGTAACTATAGTAGATAGCAATTGCAATTATTTTGTAATGTACTTAGTTATTCCCCAGAACTGCTAGTAGGTAAGCCTTGTTTAACCCTCACAGCTGTTGATTAATAGCTTCAACGAGTCGCTTAAGAGGAGTAAGGAGTTAGAAATCTTGTTATATTTAGGTTTTATATGGGTTTTTTTTCCAAAGTTTTTCAAAAAACTGTGAATTACTGCAACCACAAGCAGTCCTTGAATGATCCAGAGTGATGGATTGAGGTCACAATGTAAAATCAGTAAAATTAGTTTGTTTCCACAGATTCGAGAAAATATATGTCTTATATTTGTGAGCAGACATGTTGTTTTATGTTTAGCATGTCAAGTATAATGGATCCATTTGTTAAGATAATATTTTAAAGCTTACGATACTAATTTCAGTTAGCACGTCTATGGAAATTCCCATTATATATTAGCATCAAGCTACCAAACCAAGTGCTAGTTATTTACATATTTAAAACAAAATCAATTTATGAATTAAAAATAAAAGAATCAAGACCCTTAAGAGGATCAGTTTTTTTTCTGCCACCCCTATTACCCAGTCAGCAACAGCACGGTATGATGCTGTCACTTTTTACTTTTCACAATAAGGAAGCTAAACACAGATACTCTCATTCGGACTTTAAAACTCCTCATGTCTGTTCACCAACATGGATCCTCGAGTGGATTGTGAGTAGGGCTGCAGCTATCAAATATTTTAGTAATCGAGTATTCTACTGAAAATTACATCGATTAATCGAGTAATCGGATAAAACATATTTTTGTTTAGTTAAAGAGCAATTATAAATATACATGAGAAAATAAGACATTTCACCTAATAATGAACCATTGGTTTCCTTTTTTAGACAATCAATGTCTTTATTTTTAGATGCACATTGTTTAAAAACCCTGAACTTACACCAGCTGACCAAATTCACTGCCTTCACTCAAAAAACTAAGGATCTTACCAAGAAATTTTCTTATTTCTAACCTAAAAATGTCATTACACCTGATAACACACATCACTTAAAAGGTTAGGTGTTTTTCCCACGTGTTTCAATTGAACTTTCATTTGTGTCAAGCACATTTTAAGTTCTAGTTAAGTTTTAAGTTAAAGTCTTGATAAGATTTTGAGTTTTTGCAGTGCTCAAAATAAAATTATGATACCTGCTGTACTGGAGCACATTAGGCACCAGTGCTACTTGATGTTTTATCCATCAATGACTACTGAGCTAAAATTGAGAACTACCCAGTTAGCTTTATTATGTTTTTATTTTTCACCCTCATCACTCTACAGCACTGTGTTTTTACAGATTAAATAAAGCTTGTATGAAAGGCACGTTAGCCACGCATCGACAGTAGTCATAATTAATAGAAACCTAGTCCTCCGCAGGGCTAACGTTATGTTAGCAAGGTACAGTAACGTTAATCTCATTAATTAACGCAACGTGTCCAGCTTGAAATGCTCCCACACTTTTGACATTTTCTGCCTTTTCTTTGTGCCTTTCTCTTCGCTTTCGTCGCCTTCTTCGTCGTTACCTCTACATCCATGGTTAAAACCGAACATATCCGCCGCCTCTTTCTTCTTCTTTTACGTGCGTGACGTCAGCGCGTTGTGCCGCATTAAAAGTAGTCCGGGCGAAATACCATGCTTTGAGCTGGCAAAATTAAACGATTCCTCGAGGCAGAGAAAATTCCTCGATCATTTTTTGTAATCGAGTTACTCGAATTATTCGAGGAATCGTTTCAGCCCTAATTGTGAGCGGTTCCAGCAGAAGCAGAGTTAGAATATTTTAACTTTTATCACTTTTCCTTGGAAAGTGGAATAACAAGGGATGAAACAGGGTTGGCCGTTTTATTTGTATTTTATAGTTATAGTAGTTTGATCATTGATTGACTATGAAGACTTTCTTATCTTCAAATGTTAAAATAAAATACTACTCAGAGGGGGTTTGTTAAGACTTGTTAATCCTCTCAAACTGGGAGTCTGTGGCTTTATGTCCATCTACTGTGGGGGTCCCTGACATGAAAAAGTTTGGGATTGACTTAGTAATTGGATAAATACCTATACATATGTGTAGTACAAAGATTTACATGAGACAGGAAAAGGAAAATGGTAGTAACCCTGATTATATATAGGATGGTTCTGTAGATGGTTCAGTTTTATTGGTATTTTTACACACTACTGGCTGCTGTCAATAGTGTTGTTGCTGGCGATGAATGTGTGGTAAGTGCCATTCCTTTTAAAATGAGCTTGCTCATTCCACTTGTCTCTCCAATCAATAAAAAAAATGGTTAAAAAAGAAAATACAACACCTTTATCGGCCCTTATCATTTTAAGTAGCTGCCACGCGGCCTGCTACAAATAACACTCTGACACTCTGGTGGCATTAAGTCTGACTGGTCAGAAAAGGAGAGAGAGGCAGAGATAACAGTGTTATCGCTGGGTGAGAAGGAGTGACACCAGAAACGTTTTTGGCCAGTGGCCCAGCTGGGTCGCGCTGCACCAGCTCCTGACCGCTCCCATGGCTCGAGTCTTATTGGAAGTGCAGCCAGCAGCTTCCCTGACAGTCGAGCGGTGCTTCAAAGTTATTTTAAAATTAAGCTATAACGGACAAATGACTAAACCATTCAAGCAGTGATGGCTTACAATCTGTCTTACACACATACACACAGGCAAACACACATTTGTGTGGCGTTAATCATCCCCAAGTGGCTGATAAAACAGAGACAGGTCATTAAGACTCGACAGTGTTCATAAACTGTACTTTATTAACTGTCCTCTTCCTGCTCCCACTCTCACACACAGGCACAGATACAAATTATTTTCCTTTTTCAAAAGGCCCTATTTCATCGCTTCTCAAAACCATCGCCATTTTTTAAATGTTCTGCTCCGTCTACGCATCACCTGCCTTCCACCATTCCTCCATACGTTCTTTTCTTTCCCTCCATCTCTCTCTGGTGAGAGGGTTGACAGTTAATTGGGAGTATGTTTTAATGAGCTGGCCCTGAGATTCTATCTTCTCCTTTCATTAGGAAGGGAAGACAGGGGAGAGAGTGTCAAGGAAGTTAGAGTGAGAGAGTGAGCAATGGAGGGAAGGAAAGAAAGGAAGGAAGGAAGGAAGAAAAAGAGAAAAAGACAGAAAAGTCAAGTCGATAGAGAACGTCTAGAAGTTTTTAGTCACTGCAGTGGAGAGCACAGCTCTGTGCGTGCTTGTTTGTTTATTTGTTAATGAGCTAATCAATAGCAGAGGTGTGTAAGCCCAGCAGTGGGTCTGCTTTGGGAGATTACTTACACAGACACACAACTTGGAAGACTTGTTTGTCTACGATGTGTCTCTCGACTTTTTTAATGTTCTGACTCAACTTAAGTTGCTAAACTTAGTTCTCAGGTAGGTAAAACAACAGGAACATCAGAGGTTGGTTTCAAGTCCTTATCTGACCCGCTACCTGCTGCAAGCAAACATCACATAATGAAATTAAAGGACTATGTTTTGCATCAAACACAAAACACAAAAATACAAAAATACAGCGCATTGATCTATCAATGCATCTATGGATGAGCGTTGTCACACACGTTAGTAACTCAGCCTCTGATTGGTTGACGAGTCAGGAACACAGCCTCTGATTGGGCTACAGACTCAACCCAAGGCATCTGGGGATTGCCAGTGTGCAGTTAACAACGTACTAACGACAAAAAAAAAACTGTTTAAGACATGAAATGGATAAATAACTACAGAAGACGCTGTGGACTTATTTTATCATGTCTCCACACAGACGCTGCAGTTCAAGGCTTCTTCGATCACAGCAGTTGCTTCTAGCATTAGCTTACTGTTAGCCTTTCCAACTCAGCTTACTTAAACTGCAGCACTTATTAAATGACACTGTACATTTACTGCCAGATTGACATCTTATTGCCAAGTTTAATTTTTCTGCTCCACTATGAGCAGCACGATCACAAGCCTGCTGCTTGCTCTCCACTCACTCACAAGCAGCACACACTTACACACTGCCCTTTCCTTAAAAGAGCTAAGATACGCTTAAGACTATGTGCTTCAGTAAATAAGACTAAGAAAAAATCCATACCATCACAGCCCTAGTGCATGCTGTATTGTTTCAACCCGTCCTTACCAGAAAAGAAACAGATGCATAGGTTTAGTTTATACCTTGGGATATAAACTGTCTTATTTGAAAATAAAATAATGCATTCAATAATGTATTTAAAGTATTTTGTTACCAATTACATCTTACTTTCGCTGCCCAGCAAAACACAAATGGCAAAATACTCGAACATACTTAAACATATATTTTAAACATCTTTAATTGAAATACTGCCCATCTTTGTGTTAAATTAAAAGAAAAAAAAAGAAGAACACATGTTATTTATTGGGACCATGCCAAACTAATTACTGTGTGTGCAAAAACTGCCAACAGAGTGTCTATCCTGTAATGTCGGACTGACTTTTTGGACTTTGTGTTTATCTGAAGCTGTAAATGGGTAAATGTTAATGTTATAAGATGCAAGCAGTGCCTCCCTCTCCTTGAAACTTCTGGAAGAAAAATGTACAAATCACTCACTCGCACGCACAGCTAAGGTGTTTATCTCGCTGATTAGCAGGGCCTCATAAATACCTAATCACTGATGCTAATCAGCCCTCTCACCTAGGGGTGAGCTAAAAATACAAATTGCACACATGCTCAAGTGAGGCTAATACACACAAACACTGTCTGCACACTTTCCCTATCAAAATAATTCTGGCATTACAGCCATTTTAACAAACATCGCATTAATCCCTTATTAATAGACAAACAGTATTTCCCCACATAATCTAGCTATGACTAAGTAGTTCTTACACCGTTCTGGTTCTTGTTCGCAACACTATGAAAGAACCTCAGAGTTACAGTTAACTTTGACACCCACAACTTTTGATCTCCTACAACTCCAACACAAAAACTCACATTCGAACGTCTGACTTTATTCTGCACGATTGATCAAAAACAACAGCATGAAGGTGCCGATATAATGAGATTCCTTTTGACTTTGAAGTCGGTTGTAAACGTTGTGGAGGTGTGCATCTTGATTAACCAGAAGATAAAGTTAATGCAACAATGAAATAGTTATAGAAGTAACTTTGAAGAGGACAAAAGATGCCTGTTAATACTAATCGTATTAACACGCATATAATAACATGCAAACATTGAACATGTTAGTCAACTATGTAAGAACTAACATCTTAATGTTGCAATGTTTTATGTTTATTGCTAAAGACTAGTTGAAGAGAAATTTCCACCAAGACTGATAATTAAGTTGTATTATTTTGTTGGAGTTGCTGGATGGATTGTCAGTTGATCACTCATCACTCATTACAAAGATTCATCCTCCGAGGATCATGAATGTCTGTAGCTCAGTTGGCAGGGCGTGCGCCCCATGTGCCGAGGCCATCAGTCCTCTGAAGCGGTCGCCGCTTTGTCTCCCACCTGTGGCCCATTTGCTTCGTGTCATCGCCACTCTCTCTACCCCTTTCCTATCCTATCACCTATCAAATAAAGGCAAAATTTCTGTATCAAATTTCAGGAATTTCAATCCATCCAACAGTTGTTGAGACACACTATTTCTCTCTGGACTGATGTTGGACTGACTGATCGACAGCTGACAAAGACTCCCTAACCACAGGCACTGATATGTCTAAAAGCAATTCTGCTGAGCAAAAAGAGGAAAGAATATTTCCCTTTTTGTAGGGCAGCTGAATCAGATTTGGCTCATTCTTTTTTTTCTTTCAGCACCACTCTAAACTTCTTTATCAGCCTAAAGGAATATGTTTTACCTGTACGCTTCATGTTTTAATGCCTTTCTTCATCATCTATGATGTGAAAACATAGTCAGAGAAAATAAAAGTGTGCTTCCTGCAGCTCATAGTTCAGGTATAAAATCCCCTCACTCCGTGGAGAGTCTCTCCTGTGCTGCTGTAGTGCATCACCTGTCCTGCACAATCTGCGGTGCTGACAGCGCATCACCTGCGCTCCATTTCCATCACTGTCCTCTGCTTCCATTACAGCTGGTCGTTTTGGTTTATGGTGATTTTTAGACTTGGTTTATAAAGTTTAGAGTCTGACATGCTGTTGCATTGCTCTATGTACAATGACGAAGCTAAAAAAAAACAACAGTTTTTCAGTGAAATACAGAGTGGGAGGACACAACATCTCAAACACATGCACAAGCTAACGCATCCTAACATTCATCCCAAAATACAGTGTTTATGAAGCTTTTGACAGATGTTTGCATAACTCTGTTGCACTTAAGCTATAATTTGTGGCGTTGTATTATAGGTATTCATGTCGGGTGGGTAGTTAGGGTGTACCACTGAAAACAAACACATTCACTGACTTTAATTTAATGACTTTTGGCTTTAGAACATTGTGAGCAGCACTTTTAAGGTTTTTGTACTTTTTATAGATTTGGCAACTGTTGATTAATTGCAAAAAATAATCAGCAGACTCATCAATAATAAAAATAATCCTTCGTTTTAGCCCTACTGAGTACACTGTCTGAATCTTTAATCAACACTTCTTCCCTCAGTCTTAACCACAAGTTTACACAAGTTGTGATCACTGAAATATTGTTTCAGTATCCTTTCCCCCTCAAACCCTCAATTAGCATTCGATTGTGCTGACGCCTCTCACAGATTAAATGGGGGGAAAAGGAGTTCAAATTACAACATCTGAGCAACGTTAGCAGCAAAGACCGAATAAACAAAAAATCTCTTGCTGTCATAATTACCAGTATCATTGTGTCTCACGCTACCATCCCTGTTGAGACTGACACAGGCCTGAATGACTGAGAGAGACAGGAGAACATTTAGTTTGACAATTTAACATGAAACGTTTCAATTACCAAATCACAGCCATGTTTAAAGGCTGAAAGTAAACATGGATAAAGGCTGAAGAAATCATTTGAATGAGAGTGCGACATAATGAATGTGTGAGCAAAGAGAGAGAGGGAACGTGACAGTTGCAGGTTAAACAGCTTACACCATTGGGGGGGATTTGGGTGCCTCTGCTAGAGGGGGATATTAGCAGGATTATCTGGCAACCCTGTTGCTGAGGTGAATAACATTAGAATCCTATTTGTAAAGACTTCTATGCTTCCTGTCCAAAATCCCCCATTTTCTCTGCACTTACTCGTGCCTCATCCCGCAATTAGTCCACTTTACATTCTCAGAACCCAGATTACACTCACACACACACACACACACAAAGCACATGTTATGTATATTGTATTCATGTGTACGTGTATGTGTGTGTTCCTTTAAGTGTGGGTGTTCCTTCACATGTGTGTGTGTGCTGTGTGAGTGTCGTATTCCATTAGTAGTACAGGCCTCTCTGCTCCCATAGGCCACCAGGCGTGTGTGTCATACACACTCAAACAGAGGAGAACACCCTGAATACTAATACAGGAGGTGTTAGCATCTGTTTCGTGTGTGTATGTGCGTGTGTGTGTGTTTGTCTCTGTGCATCTGTATGCATGTGCGCCCAACAGAGAGCGGGGGGGAGTGGGGGCGCTGCGTGGTGGAGTGTGGTGTGACAGAGAGTGTTGAGATTGGAGTGAGTATGTGTGCATTTGACTGTGACAGTGCGCACTATGAGGGCTTTAGGACTCTGTGTGTGTGGTGTGTGTGTGTGTGTGACTGTGTGTCTGTGTGTGTGTGTGTGTTCTATGGACGCACTCTGAGGTTAATAAATATTGACAGTGAATTATCTCTTCTGGCAGGGTCGCAGGTGTGTTCGATGGAGCAGATTGGACACACCAGCAAGAAAAAAAAAATACATGTATGCGCACATGCACAGTCAAATGCCCCCACATTTTTATTGTCATGTTATTCTCTACTCCACTCGCATTTGAGTGAGTCCCTGAGCAAGGTAGTAATGACTGGAGATGGGACCCATCTTATCCAGTCTCGGTATCTGGGCCCAATATTGACAAAAGGCATTATTCTGGCATCAATCTTGTGGCGCTGATCCGCATTACAGTCTAAAAGCCACAATGCTGCATATTTGCCATGTGTTTTCTATTGGTAAACAGGGCAAACGCAGCTGAATTGCACTCTTGTACTCCACATTTACATGTAATATAAATGTCGGAATATATGTGTTCTACATTCATCATACATTCATTATCGTTACCAACATAAACCACTATGTTGTGAACATAACATTTGCATTTCGGAACATAAAATAACAAACTTAAACTTGCAGTAATGCATCATGGGGTATTGGGAGATATGCAAAAGAGGGCCATCTTTCAGCCGTTTATCAGCTGCACCTGTGAATGCCACAAGCCAGAATGCTAGGACACCCCACAATGGTTGGACAAGGACACCGTTACACAAACTGCACAAGCTTTCCAGACTAAAGTTCAGTTTAAGTCTCATGTAATCTTACTGGTACTACTGCAGCTACCATTAGCAGTAATAATAATCAAAAAAGAGCACTAGTATCAATAAAATATTGGTATCTGCAGATATTCAAATTCAGATAACAGAATTGAATCAGAACTGAAAAAAGTGGATCAGTAGCTCGCTAGCAGGGGTTTCGAAATATGGCTTCTAAATAACATCCCGATATTTATAGGCTATGAGGGGATACATAATTATGTCTCACTTTTCCCAATATTTTCGTCAAAATAACATAACAAATTCTAAAATAACACATACAGTATGATGATCTTAAAGAACATGATGCATTGCTGTAGATTAAACTACTCAACAGAATATAAAGTAGTTAAACTGACAATTGAGCTTAACGTTAAACATCTACAGCTGTAAAATGCAACATACACATTAAAACAGCAGCCATATTAATCCAACTTCATACATAATAAACACTCACAGGGACCATTTTACTGCAGAATGACTACTTTCAGTAAAATTTGCTTTAATGTTTACATACAATATCTCATATCATGGTATTGATATGTTAACCAGCCCTAATCTCGAGTAATGACCAGGTGCAATCGTCTTGCACTTGACCACAATAATTACCCTGCCAAGATAATAAAGCTGCCTTCCACCTCGCCAGTATGGATTCTCCACGGTTTCTGTTCTAGCTAGAGGCCCTCCTATCATAAGACAACACAGCAACAACACGGCGATTAGCCACTGCAACACACTCAGATCAGAGAGTAACAGAGAGGTGGTGAGAGATAAACAACAAGGGAAAGATAAAGAGAGAAAAAGTGCAGCAGGGCAGGATGGAGAGAAGAGAGAAGGGGAAGGAAGGAGACAAAGAGGTAAGTGTGAAGGGAGCACAACAGGATGTTTTCACTGTAAAGCTACTTAAGAGAAGGGATTTGCTCAACAGCTGAGGGACAGACACACATGCAGTTTTTATTTAGCCCACTCAATGAGCGTACGGGGAGTGGTGATCGATTAATGCAGCCCAGCCCTGTGACATTGCCCAGTCATCACTCTCTCTTACACACACACTATCATTCCTCTACTCATGAGCTACACACACACACACACATTCAATACACACAGCAGAGGAGAGTCTCTGTTGGCGTAGCGTTCCTCTCCCTGCACGGCCGAGTCTGGCACAAAGCTATAACGTGGCGTAATGGTGCATAAACGTGGATATGGGGGATACAGTAAAAAAAAGGGGTAAAAAACCACCTTCCAAGGTCAAACTTGCACTTCCTGCAGCATTCGTGATCTTGCTGAGACAGATATCAGCACTCACACAGATGCTACAGCCTGTAGGAATTTTGATGTTGACAGTGTTTCCCTTTTAACTTCACACTTCTATGTTAATGATCATGGTGCATATGCTTACAGAAATGCACACTGCCAGTGGCTCATCGCTGCCTGCAACCACATCTGATCTCAGGAAAGGTGTAGGTACAGATGAAGGATAGATGTAAAGCTATATATAATGATAATATTGACATTACTACATGAGACTGGATATGGTGGATTTTGTTTACGCAGGGTAACTCCAGGGTTCTCGTAGTTAAATTTAAGACTATTTAAGACCTTTTTTTAATACCACTTAGAGTGAAATTTAATGCAAACTTTGCAGCCATACAGGCAAAAGTATGAAAGATAAAATGGAAATATGGGTTTTTAGGCCTAGAAAACAATTATTAATGGACAAACTCCATAAAAATATTTGTATATTAAATTTAACTCTTATTTTGAGAATTGTAAATGCTTTTTAAATAATTCTAAGACCCTGTGGGTACCGTTTCATGATTATATTGTGACAATCAGTAGTTTCAATTTGTGTTTCTCTTGTCTTAAAGGATGTAATACAGTTTAATACGAGTCTTATTTTTTATCATAACTTTTACATCTGTCTTGTGTGTAAATACTGTACCAAAGTTATAATGTCACAGCACATCAACAGCGGAAAGTGGAAGTGAAAATAAAAAAAAAATTCAACCTCCTAGCGTTTCCCAGAGGTATTACTGTTGTGCTGCAGTGGCAAAAACAAGAGATGTTGTGTCTAAATCTGTTTCCTCATCGATATGTTACCTTGCTCTGCTACGCCTAGCCTTAACCAACCCCTCAACTGTGGAGGGCACCGCTATGGGAAAAAACATCTGACAGGAGAACACGCTTTGTAACAACACTGCATCACTTTTCATTTCCTCAGAGCCTCGCCACTTTGGAAATAAGAGAGAAGAATAATTTTAGCACTATGAGGGAAAGTGTGAATTTGTTCATTAATTTAATCTTTAATGGAGACATCATTTACCTGGGAAATATCGTGCCCAGTGGCAGACAGATGAAAGTGAGGCTTATAGGAAACCAATATAAATGTGGATGGTGTCATTATTCTACAGCCATGACTCCGTGCAACCAACATGCATGGATAGATGCACAACATGGACTTTTTTCAGCCGATACCAGTAATCTGTAGTTTATGCACACCTTATGGGGGTGAGATAAGCTAAGATATAGCGAGCAAAGATAGATGACTTAATATTTCACAGCTCTTAACGAACCAGAGCCATCACTATGACAAGAAAAAAAAGAACAGTCCTCCCTCTTAAAGATCATTTAGTTTTTCTGGTAAAGTTCACCAAAAAACTTTTCAAATATATTTCGGCTTTTACAGAGCATTTCACCTAATAATTCAAATTAAATGTTTTGAAAATCTATCAAATCAGATATTAGTATAGCCTACATTTATCAGCTAATATACGCAGGTACCGATATAGACCAACACAGCTAGATAGGCCAATACTGACCAATAGTTTATTGTCCCTGATATTTATTGTGCATCCCTAGTGCAGGTTTTATTTAAGTATTCTGTTTGCTTGTGTTCACAATGTGCAGTATGTGTACCTTTTTGAAGAGCAGGGAGTCGTCCATGTGCTCTGCATAGACTGAGGTGAGCCTGTATTGGTTCTCGGTGGTGATATCGATCTGATAGCCCGTCAGGACGTAGCAGACTGTGCGGAACTCCTGAATTTTCCGCTGAAACACCTCCTTCAGCCTCTGGTTCCTGAGCTCCGCGCTCTCCATCTGCTTGCGTAAATCTGCAACACACACAGGAGTCGGGAGAATACATCAGTCTTATGTTCTGACACTGATCTGGAACGTAAGTCAGTATGGGTGGTCTTTCTATTTTTATAACATTAGACAATTCACATCAAAACTAAGCTACATGTGCGAGACGTCTTCTCCATGGAGCTCCACAAGTACATGCTCAACTCATTTAGTTAAAGCAGCATAGATGGACGACTGGGTATCACATATATGCTCCCCGAGGCACTCCATCTGCTCACTTAGGGTCTACAAAACACTGTGATGCACAGAGAGTCGTGGTGAATAAAGCAGTCAGCTGCGTCTGCTGGCTGGGAGCACAGAGATTCATGGAGGGGAGAAGCGGGATGGGGCTCGACTTTAATTTGTCGAAAATCAATTTGCGATAATTACTTTAATTTGAAGACTTGATTTGAGACGGCAGAGAAATGAGTTTGTCTGAGCAAAAAAACGAGTCGTTAAGGAGAGAATTATCACTGCCGAAAAAGTTAAAAGTGATAATCACGCATGTGAACGTGTGTGATTGTGCATGAAATGGGGAAAAGGAGTGAAGAGAACAGGACAACCACAAAGAGGGAAATCTTTCCATGATTTTATTGTTAACATTTACTGAAAACATTCTCAGTATGTTTGTCTCAGTATTACTGAAACTAGAAATGTTAGTTTCAGTTAATTTTGCTTTTGAAAGCCTGATACTCATTAACCAGTATTTTATATTAATACTTTTATGGAATAGTCACAATTATGTGTGATGGAGCTTTTGTTTGTAATAGGCCGCAACTAATGATTGTTTTCAGTGTTGATTAATCTGTTGATTGTTTTCTCAATGAATCAATTAGATGTTTGGTTGATGAAATGGCAAAAAAATTGTTTCCTAAAGCCCTTGATGACCTTCCCAAGTATGTTTGTTTTCTGACTTAGAGGATTAAAGACGACAGAAAGTTACATTTGAGACGCCGGAATCTGAGTTTTGACAAAGTTTTTCCTTAAAAAAAATTAGTCAGACCAATTAATGAATTATCAGAATTATCAACAAATAGTTGAAAACTAATAAATCAATCAATTAATTGTTGCAGCTCCGTCTCAAAGTGATTTTTAATGTGTTTACAGTAGCTCTCGATGGCATACTTGGGCTTGAGGGAACCTTACTGAACTAGCTC
This sequence comes from Lutjanus erythropterus, assembly GCF_056507025.1. Classification (NCBI taxonomy): domain Eukaryota; kingdom Metazoa; phylum Chordata; class Actinopteri; order Lutjaniformes; family Lutjanidae; genus Lutjanus; species Lutjanus erythropterus. The sequence continues at coordinate 9,068,668 of NC_139319.1, forward strand.
TTTGAATCCTTCACCCTCTGACTGACGTGGCATAACACCAGCACGCATCACACTTTCACCCCCCGGCTATAAGCGATGTGATGTTTGGCTGCGAGCCATCCTCAGACATGACAGCCGGGTACTTGATCTTAATGCGGCCCAGCATTGTGCTAGTACTATTACTAAACAGAAGGGCAGCAACACACAATTTAAATTAGACTTTGTTGCCTTTCACGAGGAAATGTACACACACCGCACTTCATTTTTTACCTCAGACTACTAGCTAGCGAAGCCTTTAGTGGAAACCAACAGACCAACCGGCCAAACCAGTCAAAAGTATAGAAAAATATATGTCTAACCACAGTGTCAGGCAGCCTGGGCTAACTTTTATCCACTGTAGTCTCCACTGATGCTGGCAGAGTCATTCACAGTCAAGCGTCATTTGATTGCTACTTTTCTATGATTGCAGCCAAAAAGTGGCGCTGAGTTTGGAAGCTTTTATCTGAACCCAGAGATTCTTAGTGGGAGTGCACACTAGCCTTTTCAAAAGGTCCACACAAGATGAGAAGTGGACAGATTGCTCTATTTAAATAGCAGCAAGTATCATGATTTAAATTCAGACTTCACTAAATTATAGACAATTGTCCTCAATCTTATTCCTGCTGTTTACCCCACATGAAATGCCTTTGTTGGCTGTTTCTCATTTCTGCCACAGTTAAACATAAAATAAGCATTAAAAACGTGGGTAATGGAAACAGGCAAAGGCACCAGTAAGAGAATTTAAAAAAGGGTGAAAAGGGATTTGACTGAGGCAGATAAAATGCTTATTTAACACCCCTGAAAAGCTCAGCTTAAGTTGATTAATTTTTCAAGGTCAAAAGCATTTCAGTGGCTCAAATGTGCATCTATTTTTGTAAGAATTATATTTTACTTAACCGGTGCTGTTAACCTTATTACTGCCAACACCAACCAGTAGGGCTGCACCGATGACACATATTGAAATGAACAACATGAGAGCTCCTAAAATTGAAGCCGAAACATCTCCTTCGCCCCCTGGTGGCTGGCTGCAGTATAGGTCATATATCCAACACCCTGAGTTTAATAGATAGGACGTGAGCCAAACTAAAACACAAAAGTGCACAGTTTCTGTCATTTTAGATACTTCTTATCATGCAGGTGTATCTTCAAGTGGTTATTTTTCTCATCAGTTTTGTTTTAATTAGTTATTTGATGCTATAAAAAGAGAGTTCCATGTCATGAATTTTGAAAAGTCTTGCTTTCAAACTGCAGCTCCAACCCTGATCACTACTGCGCAGTCTCTGGCTTCAAATAACATCATCAGTGCAAGACAGCAGCACTTGTATCTGGTGATATTTTGGCTTCAGTTTTCCACGGTGCATCAGACACGGCACCCTACTTTATTTATGTCAGTGGGCTGCACAATTAATTCAAACATAATCTAAATTGCATTATGTTAAGTGTAATATCTAAATTGCTGAAGCTGCTGTTTGTTGATAAAAGAAAAATGTGTAACAAAGCAGCATTATAATGAAGTACTGTAGAGCTGCAAAGATGCCAGAAAGTGATGAAAATGTCAATCAGTGAGCACTAAAAAAACAGAAACTATTCAAATGTAAGAATTTGAATTTGAAATGTTGACTTTTCTTAAAAAAATATTCAGTTAATCTATTAGGAAAATAATTGGTGATTAATATAACTGACAACCAATCAATTCATTGTTGCAGGTCTAGTGTGTTCTTGACACTATGACAGTTTCCCTAAAATTAGATTCCTAAAACCAGATTCTTGCACATACACAGCCCTAAACACAACATGATGTTTTGCCATATTGTGCAGCTCTACAAACCAGCTACACATTCTTAATTCTATTGCACACAGACATATATTATATATTCTTGCAAGAGCAGTTACTAGTGACAGTGGTGCATGTTCATCATGCCCCAAGCTTCCGACCCTGCTATGATTGATAATTATTTCTACCCATCATTCTTCTCTTCATAGATCTTAGCCTATTACATTTTTATCCATCATTATTACACAACTAAATGTCTAGAAAGTATGAACCTAAGAGTCTGTGAGTGTGTCTGTCTGTGTGTGTGCCTGTCTGTCTCCTGGGCTCCTCTTGAGTGTCAGTCAGTGCTGATAAATACTGTTTCAAGACTTCAGCATTGTGACAAAACTGTCACCATATGACAGCTATCAAACTGCCCTGAAAATGGCTATTAATTCTCCAGTGACAGCATGAAGTAGACGCTGTTTAAAGTTACCGTAACATGCAGACAAATGGACATGTACACAGGGACATGGGCATGTTATTGCCTTTTTTTTTTTGCAATCGCAATAAAACCAGTGTACAAGTGCACACACAAATGTGCCAATGTGTGTGTTTAGTTGCTAGATCAAAGTATTTGGGGTTAGAGGATTTTTTACACCAACTGTCAAGTTTGGAGAAAGTTAGTGACTTCTGACTTTTGCCCTTAATTGGTCTCTACGGGTCTGAGCGAGCTATCTCTTAAAAGCTGTCAAGAAAATTCCACTGCTGAGGAAGCTTCTTATTTATATATTTCTGCCTGCTCATTTTTCAAACCGAGCTACACCCAAAGTATGCACGGGGATCTGTTGAATGTAAGAGGAAAAAATAAAGATTTAAAAAAACGGAAATCACAAATAATTTGTTGCTCAACCAGCAAAGAACAGCAGAAGTTTACAAAATGTTTCATATCTACTCAGGGAAACCGAACACAAGTGTAATATTTTTCTGACTTTGCTTGTTGTGACTTCTGACGACTGCTCAAGGTGAAAAGAAGAAAGTCCAGATTCTTCTACAGCAAAAACTTATGAAAAATCTGTAAATTAAAAAAAAAAACTTGAATGAATGAGTAAAGCAATCACTCAGCATGAAGATGTTACAGCAGAAGATGATGAAGTGGGTTATAATAGGGGAGCAAATTACAGCCTGGCTAGATCACTAAGTAGTGTGGTCTGATTCCTGGCTACATCACAGACCACTGACAAAATTTGCTTCTGAAATAAAATCTATCTTGAAGCCCTCCAGCAGAGATACAGGTCAATTGTGTGCTTAAACTTAGAATATTTCAATAACATTCTCACTCTCCACAGCAAAGTAACCCTCAGGACTCTTCCAAGAAGAGGCAAAAATAATCCTTCATTCACAAAATGCAGTCATGTGGAATAATACTTTCTTAATAATACCAACAACAGCTCAATTCAGCGGTTTAATTTCATTTTCTAAAAATGCTTGATGGGTATAATAGAAGGGGCTCTAATCTTTTGCAAAAATGAGCCAAATTAAAGAACAATTCCTGTCACTTCAAACCCAAGCTTCAGCTTTACAAGTTTTTGGAATCATAATTGTTTAAAATCTCATTAAAAACTTAACCATAGCGACTTAGCTTGAAGGTCAGTGGTAGCACTGCTCAACCATTAAGTGCCAGCAACAGCAGCTGCCTATTTTAAATTAATGGCTGCCATTAAAATCTGATCATGAGACAAAGTTTAGAGTAGAAATTTCACAAGCGCATTAGTTATTTTTGCGCCTAAGCACATTACAAAAAGTTAAGTGATAGTGTATATGGATAAAATATGAAAAAACTAAGACATCAATCCTGATTTTCTATTTGGAAGAAAATGTACTAATTGACTAAAATCATAATAATATAGTTAACAAATAATAATAACAAAAGTTCAACAATTAGGCTAGGATGATAGGCTTATCTCCTGATTCCTTCTACTACTTGGGTGCCAATTCTACATATATATTGCGATTCAATATTACAATTTATTACAATTCCTGTTTGCTTCCTTAATATTAGACCAGTGGTCTGCAACCTGCATCTCTTTTGCCCCTCTCCCTGTGACTTTAACAAAAAAGTAATGAAAACTATTACAACATCTTTTGCAACTATTACATTTTAATTTTCCATGTACAATTGCTGTAGATCTTAAGTCACTGTTAAATTCTCCAGTTGTAAAAATGTGTGGTCTATACACTGAATGAAAAAAGTTAATGTTTCGTCGATTAAAATGTGCGTCATAGCATCTGTCTATGACTGAGCACCTTTTCCTCTAAATTCTCTGAATGCTTAATTCTCTTAATTCCCTCTTGGTTAGCTATGGATGTCAAATTAAAAAAAAAAGAAGTAAAGTCTCCGAAGCAAACAGCTGCGACTAGAGATTTTAATTTTTATATTTTGGCCAAAAATTGCTCATTTGATGGTAAAGGTTACTTACCCCTGCACTCGACCGAGGGGAAAAGCTGAATCATACACGTCTAGAGGCTGCATATAATAATTCATATTGCCAAAAAAACAAAGTGCACCACATGTAAGTCAGTCTCTGACTTTTATTCCAGCTTTTGAGGTGAACCTCTGTATTTAGCTGATCCTGCTCAGAAAGGTAGTACCATATGAAAATAATAAATAAGATAAAAAGATAATAAGACATTAGGCCAAAATAGATAAAGCCCCTGAAGTCTGGTCAAAACACAAATGAGAACCTGCATGAACATGAATACAGCTACTACTTTTCCAAGTAGTAGCTGTATTTCTCGACCCACTGGGAATTTTGAGTTGAGTTTTTTACCCTCTGTGGTTGCGGTAGCTGGTCAGTGCAGAAGTAAGGTCAGCAGCTATTAGTTTCTTTAAACATTTCAGAGGAAATATACGCGTCAAAGTCTGAGCACACATTTTATTTAAAGTAAAATTGATCTGTTTCTTATGATAATATTACAGCAATCACAATGCTGATTTCCGTTCCAAGGAATAATAAAAAATTGATCATGATACTTAAGAGAATTGATTTTTTCCCCCCGATCCCTGTTAACAACCAAAAACCCCTTGTGGGACACCAGGACTTTTTGAAATACTGTTCATATTAAGCGCTTATTTTTGCAAGACATAATTTTCAAAGGTCTACTTTAGATCTGTCTGTAATTTCTTCTTTAATGGTGTCAATGAGGTCTATAACTAATTTTTAGTCTTAAAAAGTGTACGGGGTAACACTTTTTTTATATAAGCCTGTGCTGATCTAATAGGCATGGAAATTATTCAGTTTATCTTTGATACTCCTCCAGACATCCCATTGTATCGACCGTGGTCTGAAGAAAGGAGCAGATATCATACATAAGGTCTTCATTATCTGCTGGAGTTTAAATTGAGCACACCGGTAAGAAACACGAAAAAAAAAAAAGGATGGGAGAATGAGTCGAAAGAGACAGAACACTAAAATAAAGATGGGGAAATACAGAAAAAGGAAAGGAAAGGAGGTGTAAAAAGGAGAACAAAGGAAGGGAAAAGAAAAGAGACAAGAGATGAGTTAAGAGAGTTGATGAGAGAAATAAAGGAGGAGAGAATAAGAGAGACAGAGAGAGGAAGAGAAAGCAGAGCGCTGTTAGTCCTCAGAAGACAAATTATCCAACAGACTTCCAGCGCTGAACTGCCCTGAACTCCAATTAAATATTTAACCCTGTCATAACTACACTTCCCCCTCTAACTGTCTGTCATATACTCACACCTAAGAGGACAAAAGCCTTGATGGCCTCTAATATAAATATCAATGAAGCAATTTCCTTCTTACTTTGGTTTAGGGAGCAGCCAGTAGAGGGCGTAGGTTAACAGTGTTAACATTTTCTCCAATTTAATTTTTTCTCATTAGTCCAAAAGAGAGAAGAACACCTGTCAAAAATGTGCTTTGTGGAAAGAAGTAAAAATGTCATATTGCTTTTGACTTTTTGTCTTCTTAACCTTGACAACTAACTGCACAAGTTATGGAATAATTAAAGTCTGTGTAAAGGAACAAGGGACTTTGCTCCTAAACATGTATGCATGTACTGAATTCTGGAGTTAAACCATTAAACAACGTTTGTGTTCAGGATTTTTTGGCCCTGAGGCATGGCTGGGTGATTTGCCAGAGCCACGGATCTCCACACTAAATAAGGGACGCGAACAGACACGAACGATGCCACCTCCCCCTCACCAGTGCGCTCTGGTAAAGTGGCTGACAGCACACCACTTTGCGCTTCGTTTCTATCACTCTTCTCTGCTTCCATCACAGTTTGTTTTGTGGTTTGTGGCGATTTAGAGACTTCGTTTGTAAAGTTTACAGCCTGTCACGCTGTTGCATTCCTTGGTGTACAATGATACAGCAAAAAACAAGAGCTAAAACTTGTTTACCAGCCACTCGTTTTACCCTCTTTCATCAATTAACCTCCAGTGCATGTTGTAATTTTTTAATAGATGCACCAGCGGATATAAATCTATATTTATGATTCCCTTTAATTCCTCACTGAAATCTTCTCCCTGTGCATTTCTGTAAACTTCTATCAGTTTTATCCTCTGTAATGCACACAGACTGACAAAAGGGAAAAAACAAATGCTTGACTGGAAGGATCTCAGTCGAATGAGGCGTCTCCAACTAATGATTCGAACCTTCAATAATCAGGAAGCAGCTCTAGTGGTTTCTATGGTACATGCAGAACATTTCAAGCACAGCACTATTCAATAACTGGCTATACTAAGTAACTAAGCTTTTATGTGCATGTACCTTCTGTGTTCGACATTAAAGTAGTGTGTGCTTGTCAAGATTTATTTCGCCTATAATGTTTGCTCTGGCTCTAATCTCAGCTGCAGCACCTTATGCTCAGCTCCATAAAAATTTATGGTAATGGAAACGTGATGGACAATGAGAAAGTCAATGCAACTGCCCAACCAGGGTTAGTTTATTACAAGGCTTATGCAAGCTAATGAGCCAATTTAGTACAAGCGAGCCTGTAAATGTGAGTCTGTGCTGTGGATCTTACCCAGCACCTCCTTCGATGGCGGCAAACTGAGGCCGAGGCTGGAGGCGTGCATGCTGGGGTCGTCCTGCGAGTGGACCAAAGTGCTTCCATCCTGCACTGAGCGCACGAGCTCCCGGAGACGTGTCACTTCCTCCCGAAGAGCCTCAACTTCCTGCTGCCGCTGTTGCTTGGCAACAGTGGTAGGGTTCATTTTGAGGTGGAGAACTTGGGTTTTCATCGGATCATAGTCTCCCTGAAACAGAAAGAGGCACAAGGACAAAGATCAGACATCTATCAATTCTACAGTTTCAATACACAGTTCCATGACTTAGGTGGAATAAAAATATTCCAAACATCTGAGGATTTTTGAATTAAAGAGATACAGAGATGATATACTATTAATAGTAATGTGACAGATGACATACATCCTTAACTAAAACTATTTTCATTATGTGCCAAAAATCTCTTGAAGTCAAATTATTAGTCTAAATCAGCATCAGATGCAATCAGAGTCTGAAACAGCATTTCTACCAGACACTGAAATCTAGAAAGCTCAAGCTTTAAATAAAGTGGTACCTGAAAATATAAAATATTATGTAAGTTAAAACTTAAAACTTTGGTTTCGAACATCATGACCATCATGATCTCCTCTTACTTTGAACTACTTTCTTGAGTTGAGTGCCATAAAGTCAGTGTTTCTTTAAGGGCAATACTCCAAAGACACTCTGAAGTCTCAGCTGGTTGGCTCAAGGAGATCAAAAAATAAAAGTCCAACACATAACCCCACATAAAATCATAAATTATCGTCTGGGTGATCGTATTCACTACTTGTACAGATTGAGATGTAATGTGTTAATTCCTGAGCTCGCTGGATGTTGGTAGGTAGGGTTCATTTTCTCTGCGGATGGAGTCACGCTCACTTTTTCACCTTGTTTGTAGTCTTCATTTTAAGTCGAGAAGCTGCTGGCTCTCGCTTCAAACAGGGGCGATGAAACTAATTCTTGGCAAGAAAACACGTAAGCATGTTTCTCAAAATGCTGAACCTTTAAACAGGCCTAGCATAGCCATGATTCATGTTTATGGTCATTGTCCTGCCAGAAAACTGTTGACACTTGCTTAGATAAGAGCATGATGAAGACTTGACCACGAGCTATAATCACAGAGCCTTCACTCTGCTAAACAGCCTCGTCCTGCATTATAAGAGTATGCAAAACAACCAAAGAGCTAATGCAACAGGAAGGGATAAAAAGGAGAATAAAATACTGAATTGGTCAAAAGCGTAGCTTTTTAAGTATGCATGATTGTTAAAATTTAAAAAAAACATAATACAGACAGAGAATTATGTAAAAAGCTCCTAAGATATCACGAAAACCCATCTCTGATGCAATATTCATTGGAAATAATCTGCTCAAAATTCATCCAAATTTCTCTTTTTCACAAACTTTCTGCAGTTACTGCATTCACCATTTGGGTTAATTGTACAGTTTATCTGTTGTTCTGAACGGTTATTGTTATGCAAATGTCATATGAAATATTCATAAAATATGTCATTTAGTCACACTGGCTTAAATAATTAGCCAGTTATCACAGTTGCAGATTCATTCTTCTGGTGAAGGACTGGTTAGTTTTTGTTCAGCTGTCATTGTACTTTGGATTGAGATGCATCCTCTGTCACATTAAGTTGTCAACTTTAAACAGTAGCCTTCAGATCACGTAGTCAATTCAGAATAGAAAGCACATACCAGGCTAAAAAGAGTCTCTCTCTGTCCTTCCCCGTGGACTTTTTTGTCCAATTGATCAAGTAAACAGCATCTGAAGTTCTCACACATAATAACTCACAGGCCTTCAAGAATATGTGGACTGCAAAAGGCTCCAGCACATGAAACACCAGATACGCCTGCAGAGGAACTCAGACACTCACTGCTCTTTCTTACATATTTCTGTGAAATGTGTGTGGTGAAAACATGGACATGTCAGAAAAGCTTGGGCAGACTTTCATAATCAAAAGGCCTGGAAGAGTTTTATGGAAACCATCAGAGAGGGCGTGCTGACTATGATTCAGAGGAATAAATGAGGAGGAGACGAAAGGTGAAGTGCGTGCACAAAAGTTCTTTCCAAGAAATCAATCCATGCTTTCAATCCAAATGACTCAAGAAAACTTGTACATTTTAAATATTGCGTATTTTTTTGTTGTCATTCAACATTTAAGTATGTATTGCTTTTTTCATTTTGTCAACTCAAGTGCTTCTGAGAAGACTTGGGATATGATACATACCCATGTCTCCATTCTGTTCGATTTTAGAGAGTGAAGAACAAAAAGTTGTTTGCTGTACTTAATTGCAACAACAATCCTTGATCTTGGTCATCTTGAACAGAATACAAAGGCTATAGTCTTCAGGGTTTTTGCATACAAGTTTAATTTAAGATTTCTTAAGACCATAAAGACCTATTTTATGTCCATAAAGACAAAACGAATCAAAATTGGAGCCCCAAAATTATAAACACACAACTTTATTCACTGATTCTGGTGAAACTGGACAATATTTCATGAAGAAAATACTTTCTGGTTTTCCCTGTGATGTCCTCCGGCTGCTCTGCCTCAGCTTCTGGTGATTTATGAAGTTTCCTGATGGACAAAGGTTTAGTTGTTAGCATTTAACTTCTTCAGACATGTAGCTGACAGGGAGCTCAAACACCAGGGGAGTGCACGTCTAAGCAGCAGTAGCATTTAGCTACTTTAGCAACAAGTAAAGATACGTGTCCATCAGAAACATTTTAAATCACAGAGTAGAGCGGTCACACGACATCGGAGCGAAAACTAGAAAATATACAACTTTCCTTCAACACCCAAAAAGCCCTTTCTGAGAGACACACCGAACACGAACATATCCCTGAAAAGAGCGGTCGATTGACAACAGATTAAGTGGCAGAGCGTGGTGCGCTCACTGTTCTGTGTCAGGAGCAGATGACCATGTAAAGAAATACACGATGTGTCAAGATCAGCTGATCACACAAGTCATCCCAAGTAGCAGAAAAATTATGTTGCATACAGGGCAGGCTGAAACCTGAACGTTTTGTTCATAGGGACTGCTTGTACATATGTTTACCTCACCTCAACACAGTAACATTATATATGACAGAAAATAAGGCACAATAGATCCCCTTTAAGTATCCATGGAAGCCTATTTTAGCAGGAGAGCGCACAGTCCAGTTATTACTCATAGTGAATTGGAATGCAATTTTACAGCTTTTAAGCATTTTAAATTACATATATTATGTTATATATTATATTACATTTATTCAGCCAACACTTTTATATACTGAGACTTACAGTAAATCCATTCAATCATGTGGTTACAACACAAAAAAACGTGAAGAATCATTCAAGTACATGAGCTTCATCAAATATGCTGAACAGCTTGAAGGGCTACATTTAGAAACACATGTGCACATTTGCATACAAGCATGAAATACCTCATGTATGCATGAAATAAACTGCAGCTTATGTTCACATTTATTCGGTGCAATAAATGGCGATGCTAACTGTGCTTGGGTGAAGGAGGTCCGCTGCTAAACGCTTGTGTAGGAGACAGGGAATTTGAAATTCAAACAAGCAGCTTTATTTCCAACTTTCTGTTTCTAAAGATATTTATTTCGTGTAACCTCTGAATGCTCTGCTTTACTTAGCCTGCCAAAATCTCCTCTACAGAGGCTGCAGGAGCATACAGTGAAGTTATGAACATCAGACTGCCTACCTGCTTTATTTCCCAGTGTGCTACTCTTTGCCCTCAGCACAGAGCAGCACGGACCACCTTAGCAGAATATCCTGCACTGATACAATGTGTGCAGTGCATGAAGTACAAGTGATGTACTTGTGAACAGAGATTTCTTGCTCTCAAATGTGAACAAAACGGCAAGAGAAGGGGTACAAAGGAAAATGTCATAGCATGTAACTGAAATTGTTTAATATTATTTGGATAAGTATTTATAAGTATAATTTGGATATCTGAATTTGATTATCTGCAGATCCGGATACTATATCAATACCAACGCTCTTTTTTTCATGATGTTTGTAATTATCATTATTATTATTATCATCACTATTATTATTACTACATGTGGCTGAACCTGGAAAGTTTGTGCAGTTTGTGTAAGTAACGTTTTATGGTGTCCTTCAACCATTGTGGGGTGCTGGAGGATTCTGGCTTACGACATTCACAGCTGATAGGCTAAGAGACGTCAGTTGCATATTTTCCCATGATGCATTGCTGAGAGTTGCTATATTATTTGCCAAAAATGCAAATCTTACTGTTTGCTAGTGTTTCTAATGTGTTTAGGGCTGGGGTGATTCGTCAACGTAATTGTCATCATCGATTATGAACAAACGTCGATTTGCATAACATGTGTTAAAGCATCACTATGAACAGCCGTACCTTCAGCGATTGAATAAAAGACGATTGAATGAAATAACCAAATGTTAATGAGAAAAGTTTTTGATATTTACTTTCAGTAAACTAATGTCTGGACCATGTTTCTGTTAATAGTCACATTTTCAAGATGTTTCTTCATCACCTCTGTGTTAAAAGTAATGTCTGCACCACTGCTGTTAACTTTACACCGTGCCTCATCTAAAGGTGTTATTCAGCTGTTTTATACTTTCTGTTCACTTTATCAGCCACGTATGACTCAGAAATGGCTAAAACATTACAGACTGCAATTTGCTTCTGTTATTTTCTTTGGCCCACACTGATGCGAAAATACACAGTTAGTGATCATCTTACCGGCCTATGACTCATGAAACAACTTCATGTCATAACCTGTTTAAGTTTTAGGTCAAAAGACTGATTGTCCAGTTCAGTGATGGGTTGATAGTGATTAGTTATATTAAATTAATATGCATCACAGCTTCTTTTGAATTTGAGGTTCAGACATCTGACAGAGTCTATTAAACAGGATGGAAATTTGACAAATTTTTAAATATGCCACTATTATTATTTTAATGTGCTTTATGTGTTTATTTTTCAGAATTATAATTGAATTTAATATTGAAATATTAATGAGGCGTTTTGTTTTGTTTCTTTTCGGTAAACTAATTGTTATATTAATTTAATAATAAAAATTAATCATTAGATTAATCAAGAAAATTATTGAAAAAAAAAATAATTCGATTAATCATTTAAAAAATAATCCTTAGGTGCAGCCCTGAATGTGTTTATTTATGTTGGCAATTGTCATTTTTGTGCTGGTTTCTTTGCTACACCATGAGTGAGGTGGCTAGCAGATTTCCTCACTCCAGCTGTATTTTAAAAGCAGTAATTTGGATCATGTATTTTTGTGAGTGAAAAGTGAAGTGAAAGACAGTATTTAGGTCTCAGTGTCCACTGCTTTACTACACTGTTTACAATCAGAAAGCGTGTGGCAAGCACACATGTTGTGAAACTTAATTCAAATGCTGACTCTGTGTTACGAGTCAAATACTAGATGAATGCCAAACATCAATATCAATATCAGGCCCGATACCGATACTGGATCAGATCGGTCTCGTCTCTAAATAAAAGTTTTACTGGAACTTTCATGAACTCAAAAGTTACTGCAGCTTGAACACTAGCAACAAAAGAGTTTTAGCAAGTGTTTCATTATGTCTTGATGCCATTAAAATATTATATAACAGCAGCAGTTTATCTATCAAGCAGACTAGCACAAGATTACATAACATAACAACACTGGTATGAGTGGCAAATATAGATGGATGTTAGCAACAAGAGAAAAACTCGCATTAAGAAGCCGATACTGAAGCAAAAATGGGAATGTGCTTCTGGAAAACATGATTTCCTTCCTTTCTTACTCTGTTTTCTTCTGACTCTATGAGGTCTGACTAAATGAGGAGAGTCTATCTTAGCTTAATGCCAATATAGGGAGAGACACACAAAAAGGAACACTCACACACACACACACCAATCTGAGCTCTTGATTACTGGCTAAATTAGATTCCATATGCCCCCAAGCGACAGTTGCCAAATAAACTACAGGCGTGGGGGAGAGCAAGAAGCAGACAAGGAGAAAGGGGATATGAAGATGGGAAACGTTGAAGGACAGAAAAGAACACAGTGAAAACAAAGAGGGTTGGGTTATCGCTGCCTTCAGCGTAGAGGAGTAGTAGCATGGATGGAGGGGAAAAAAAAAAAAGCATCACACACTTATAAATAACGCTTTGTATAATTTAAAAGGAACAGAAGGATTGAGCTTTGCAAAACGAGGAACGGAGAATGTGTGTATTTATATCAAAAACATTTTCATCTGGACTGCACACACGTCACAGCCAAATAAAGTCCAGACTTGTTTTCCTCTTGCGTAAATCTTTTGAAGTTCTACATCTGTATATGGAGGGTTTATTCAGGGGTGCATCTGTATACACTGTGTGTGGTGATAAACAGCGAGAGAAAATAGAAGGGAGAGCCAAATAGTGTGAGACAGATATGTAGATTAGAGCCGTAAACCCGGCACAAAAAGACAAGTAAAGTCCTCAAAACGCAGCCAACAGCTACATGCTGTCAAAAAACGAAAACTCTTCCAAACATACTTCCTAAAAATTAGGTCAAGCTAAAGAAAATTAGAATCATTTGGCCGTGCAATTCATTTTTTACTTTTTGGAAGCCTGGACTGAGCCAAGGGTCAAAATTTTAATTGAGAGCTCAACAGCAAAAACAAAAGAAATGTATTTCTCTTTGGCATTGAAGCACATCACTTTCAGAGTAAGCCAAGGAACAGCAAAATCATTTTTTTAAATTAGTTGAATTTTCCTCATATATCACAGAAAAAGAGGGTATTACAGATAAAAAAAATGTTGTGAATGAGTTCGATCCACTGAAATAATAAAAATAAAAACATGGAATGTAAAAATTCAAACCAGGGATCATCAGGGTTCATATCCATTTTCCATTTGAAAATCCCACACATTCCCAGACTCAAAGTTCACTAGCCAAAAGATGAGAGGTGCAGTGGTGTGTTCATTGTTTGTCGTGGTGAGTCTTGGTCTCACTTCATGATGACTCTTGGTGCAGAGGATGCTGTGCTTTTGCCTTTACATATAGCTTACAATTGCAGCCTCCAATTTTAATTTGAAGTTTGCATTTAACTTTCTTTCCCCATTTGAAATTCTTACGCCGCTTCCTAACATGTGGAGATCAAGCAAACTGTAGCACATGTAGGGAAAATTGTCCAGATATACAACAAGCAATGTTGCAGTGGTAACGGTTGTGATTTATCTCACTGCAGACGAGTAGGTTAAGTGTCTAAGTTACTGATTCATAATTAATTATTCTCTTGAGTCAGCCATGTGTCAATACAGTTTACTTGCAACTCTCAACAGCTCCAATTTTTCTTTCAAACCTTGTCTTTTTTAAAATAAAGGGGTGCTGTCATAGAAAATGCATCACTTCTCAACCTTTAATTAGTCTCTCGTCGAGTTGACAGCTTTGATGAGGCGAAAGATAAATGTCAAGGATGTCAGCATCAATTTTGACCAAAGAAAATATGTCGGGGGGTGAAGCAAGTGTCTGAAACTTCGTAAAAATAGAACTGGGCCAAGCGATTTCCCAAACAAGTGACACGCTGCTTAGCCTGTTGGTCGACATGTGGACCAGATTCCGACATCCTCACTGAAATAAACTAAAATTACCCGATGTTTGCTCGCATGCTTGTTCCGATCACTTCCAATTAGGAAGCGATGACGGCAAACCAGGGCTTATATTTGGGACTGTCAAGCCAGCCACTGGAATAGTTACCTGTTGTGGCCGTTCAGTCCAAACTCTTATGCAGAAAGCAAAATCTCTGCACAGAGGAGGAGGAAATAAACTAACCTGTGCTAACCCTAACCCTACCTTTTTCCCCATACTCTCTCTTCTTTTTTCATACTTACCAAGAACTGGAAATTACAAAACTTAAATTCCATACTTTTCCACACTGTATAGAAACCCTCCATCTATGAAATGGAGACAGGTGTAACTATCTTTCACTGCATATGCATGTCTGCTCTTGAGAAAAGAAAGGGAAAGTCCTGCACATTATGTTTATAAATTATAATTTAGTTCCCTGCTGCGACAATAGAAAAATGCCAAATTGCCTGAGTTTCAAAGTGGATGCTAGCAAACTGCTTAATATTACAGTATTTCAGCTGGCCTATTTTGTGTTGGTGTGTTGGTGTGTGTGTGTGTGTTACATGCATATATACAGCCTACTCTTCCACACAGTATTTACAGTGCAGCAAGGTGGAGTGCCATTCTAAGTGCCCGAGGCTACATATCTCTTATTCATAGAACAACAATAACAACACATCTAATACCAGGGAGCAGAGTCGGTTTTAAAAAAAGAGCAAGAGGCAGAGAGAGAGAGAGAGAGAGAGAGAGAGCAGCAGAGCAACAGAGTAAGAGAGTGGGGGGGGCAGAGAGAGATAGAGAGCGAGCGTTTGAGTGAGTGTGTGTGTGTGTGTGTGTGTGTGTGTGTGTGTGTGTGTGTGTGTGTGTGTGTGTCTGTATAGGAGGGAGCGGGCACCAACGTCCAGGGAACGATGTCTGTTTTTAACACAGCTGAACAAATTGCTCTGCAACATCCACTTATATACTAAATACAGCACCGACCACGGGGGACACATGAGTCACTGATGGAACAGGTGACACTCTAATGGTGAGCGACTGTGCATGAGTGTGAGAGAGGAGAGGTGCTATCAAAAGATAACGAAGAAAAAAAACGCACACACACACACCGTTGACCCGCGTGAACTGATAAAGTGAGACCGAATGGAGAGACAAACAGATCGGAGGCCCATTCTTGATACTGTCCGTTTTAGAAACTCTCCTTTACAAATTAACGGTGCCTACCAAGATTAAATCATCAGTGTATTCAAAGGTGGATCAGTTTTCCTTAATTACCACAAAAAAAAAACAAGAAAAAAACAGCAGTGAATGGAAGCTGAAAATTCCATTTAAAAAAACAAACAAATGAACGGCAGCACATCTTTCCCAAACTAGTCCTGGTTACTCTGAGAGCACAGACCTCAATGTCAATAGTTTTCATTGAAACTGCCTTTTCTTCAGCCAAATAAATGGTTCAATAAAAAATGTTGGCAGCAAGGTCTGTGGATTATCTCTGTCTCATACCCAGATAATGGAGGAATATCAAAATAGTGTGCTATTGAAAAGATGTGGCATATTATGCAGCACAAAACAGGACAACAAACAACAGGAAGGAATTTCACTTTCAAAACTTCAACAATTCGTGTCCCCAGTTCCTGAACACTTACTGAATGTTGTTAAAAGATGTATCACAGTGGTAAACATGCCATACAGAGTGTATATTTACAAGAAACATTAAAGTTTATCGGTTTGAACACACAAACACTTGTCTTTGTACTATATTCAATTGAATATAAATTTGCAAATTGTTGCGTTCTGTTTTTAATTTCCATCTTGCAGCTTCCCAACTTTTTTGGAATCAGGTTTGGACATTTTATTGGTCAAAACGGGCTGCTTTTAAACGTGCTTTATGAATAAATTTGACTAGACTTGCTCTCTTTCTCGGTTTTCTTAATTCCCTTACATAAAGACACAACATGATATGATATGTATCCTCATTGTTTGAAAATGATCCTTTTCCCTCATTTTCTGGGGAGGGTTTCCTCCTTTTTTCTCTTCATGCCAACTTTGTTGCCTTTCTACAAACAAGTTCTAACATTTTTACAGATATACAGGTTGCTTCCTATTACTCCTACTGCAATATATGGCTGTCCTTAGGGATCTCATAACATAAATTTATAAGGATATTTAATCTAGTTAGTGCCACAAACAAAACTTATTGCATCAACTGTATTATGGTGGTGACAGAAATCCTAGATCTGGATATACCCAACCTTGGGATTAAAAATGTATAAATACTGTACTGGATATTAGTTGATGGCACTAAGGCATTAATGTTGTTCCAGCAATGTCAAACACATTTACATGAACTTATACCTATGGCAAAATTGCATCAATGAGTATAACACGAGTAATAAACTGTTAATACCACAATGTAATTTCAAATAGAAAAAAAATTGCACAAATTCTACTGTGGCGTTTGTAATATGGTCTGGCTATGATGATCACAGAGCAGCTGCTGCAGGTACCGTATCTTTGTTTCTATAGCAATGAGGGAACCGTGGAAAAAACTAGGTGGAGGTTACACTTCAGTGGTTTGTCCTGCCTGAAATTTGAGGACAATCAGCTAGCTGCAACACAGATGGCCTGATGGAGAGTCTCTTAAACAGGGCCCAGGGTGGTCTCCAAGTCCCTGGTGGGGAGCAGACATAAGCCAATTGGAGCCTGAAAGCTAAAGATGGAGTAGCAGTAGTAGATGTGCAACAGCATCCACTATGCACTGAGAAAGGTTTGTTTGGTAATGGGCTTATCCCTGAAAGGCTTAGTCCAGGACACAAATATCTGCTATCCTTTGATAAAATCCTTAGTTAAATGGCCCCTGCGGAGTTATCTTGTCAACAAACAAAAGTTATGTTTACATTCAGGGTTACTCACCAAAATGCAACGTGCGTATCCTTGAGATCTCACCACAGTTCGACTCCTTTTACTTTCACACAAAACATTTGCAAAGCTGAATGTAAGCTAGTAAACATGGATGTGAAAAATACAGGATTTAAAATACTTTAACTTACTCTTCCATATCGCCTGCATTGGTGGATTGCAGCGTATCTACACACCTGTTGATCAGTGGAATAGTGTGACATCACTGGCAGAGCTGTGCATCACGTCTGTGCATGTACCTTCATGTGTGTGTGCAGGAGATAGACATAATAGGGACCCACTCGTACAAAAACAGCTCCATAGTGCTACTAGAGGTCTAGAAGTACGCACAGGAAGCTTGAAGCTCAGATACACATGCAAGACACAAACTGGGAATAGAACATGATGTTCTGACAAGCAGTAGGACTGCAGCTGAACAGCTCTGAGACCCACATGTCAGCTCGAGTTGGTCATCTTTGAGGTAAAAGCAGAACAAGGTTGCAAGGTCATCTTCAGATACTGACAAAATCAACAGGATGGGCACCTTCACTATCACTAACTTGTTTCCCTTTGGTTGGAAACAACAACAAAGACAACACCCTCATGTCAAACTGTGTCTTGAGTTGGTTTTTTTGAGAGCCCACGTAGTGATCGCTGAATCCCAAGAGGTCTGGAGACAAGTCATCGTCTCTGTGCCTTTCATAAAGTAGCAGACAACAGAATTCTGGCCTGCCTTCTTCTCTCCGAAACAAAAATGGCAAGAAGAAATAGCAGCTGAGTACCAATACGGGTGGACTGCCAATACATTTTATTCCTACAGGACCAGCTGAGTAGCCTTGGTGAAGTGAAGCTGAAGAGCTTTTTGGACCGTGCATGTAGTATTAGCATCAGAATCTATGGAAGGCTCTGCCACAGGGACCTAAGCCTTTGGGATTATATGGATAAGCAAGAGTATGTTGACGTTGTGCCTTGAAAGCATCAAGGCAGAGGTCTGTAGGGCGGCAGCATCTTCCATGGAAGACTGAGCTGCAGGATCTCTTCTCTTCCCTCTCAGTTAAACAACTTTTCAACATGGAGACAAGTACAGTGATGAAGACTGCCTTAGGAACAACTGGAATGTATAATACACCATCCTCTTCCTTATCAAACAACTTGGCCATTTGAAACATCTCACCTGTGAACTAAGTGCTGGAGTAACCATTCTTGCATCGGTGCCAACCACCGGGCAGAAGAGTTTTCTCTGTTTTATCTGAGCTGCAACCTCTGAGGCTAAAATGCAGAAGTGCCAAAAATTGCACTTCCATAAATATTTACAGCCTGGTAGAAAAAACTGTTTTGTCTCTACGGCTAATTTAAGTGTTCATGGTAGGTGTACAGCTGTATTAGCTGTAGTATGGCTTTAAAAGTTGTAAAAGGAAAATTTCCTTGAGTATTAAGAAACTTCCTGTTATTTTTGTCCCCTCTGGAAGTTTTGAAATAGAAGCAAAGAAGCACTTGTATGTTCAATCAAATGTGTTTCACCACAACTATCATTACTGACATTTCTCCCTTAAATTGCATCTTACACTGTGCGCCGGCTGAAGGGGTATGAGGCACTCTTTTCTGACGTCTCAAATCATTTCACTGATTTACTCGATAAAATGGAGCGGCACTTCCATCATCTCCTCTGCTCAAGAGTCAGAAAGTGTCTATCAGTTTCATTCGGAAACGTCATGTTTTTTTTATCCTACCAATTCACACAAGTGTGATGGAAAGACGCAGTGTCTGTTGGGAAAGAAGTTTGGTACTGGAATACAGGCTTCATAGTAATAAAGGGAAGTGAAGACTAATTCAAAACTAAGTTTGGCATGTGGAAGGCTGACGCTATGTGGGACATCTCCAACTACACCAAACATGATAGAAGACAGTTTCTTCCTGCCCTCATTTGCTGCTGCCGTCCTTCAGAAAGGAATATCATCATCAATCCAAGCTTGACGGTTGTCTTTTTAGGAAAACACCCATCCACAGTATGCAAAGGTCTCATTTATTTAAGGATCTGGCAGTGTTCCACTTGCAATAATACTACTACACTCAGTGGTCTCAGTGAAATACAATATGAACAGGGTTCCTCCAAGGAAACTAGCAAAGTTACAAGGGTTTGCTTTTTGAGTAGGCTCTGATTTTATCCTCCTGCTCACAGGGCTGTCAGCTGCTGGCAATTACCTGGCCTGTCCATCTGACCTACATTATGAAGAACAAAATAACAAGGGAGCAAAATATATCGACAGCTACATTGCTATAAAACCCCGTATTCCGGATGAACTATATTTTTAGCCCCATGACAGGAAAGGCAAGAGCAAAAATGTCAACACTGTAGCCTCAAGGGTTGCCCGTAGGCTTTAAACATTTACTCGATCATATCTTTAAATAAGTAAAAATGCCATGAACCCTCAAACCTTCAAATGACATCACTACAGCAGCAGGGGCACAACTTAAGAGCAACATTAAAACTGGAAAAAAATACCTCACCTGGGCAACAAGTATGTCACAGTCGAGACTTACCAACAGCTTTTTCCATCTAGTACTACATCTCTTTCTATTTGAGAGTAATGTCTAAACGTAATGTCGCTGTGTCTGAGTAATACACAATTGGGCATGCCCATGTAAGCACAACAGAGACACTACATTGATGCAACCTCTTGCAACGGCAACAATTATCTCTGTCTAGACACCGGCATGACAGCAAGAGCAATAAGACCATTATAGCTGCTACTATCTGTAGTGCAAGAAAAGACTTATCAGTGGACATAATCAGAAAAAGGAAGAAATTGTAAGTGATGGATTGATAAAAGAATATAAATCTGTTGTTGAAGCCATGATAGTGATGTCTTCATGCTAATCAACATGATCTCTCATCAGAAGAAAACAGGGTCCAACCCAGGGAGGGGATATTTAAGAAAGAGAAAACATGGAGCAGAGCAGAATTGCCCTTGATGGGTTCTTAAAACTTGCAAATAACATTATTGATAAGACTAAATTAAATACTGACAGTCCTTTGTGATTGTCTTGTCAGAAAGAAATTGAGCATATCCTTAAACGAACCTGAAAAATTTAATACAACAATCATCCAGCACAGTGTATTTACCTTGTTACTGTTTTCCTCCTCTCTTGTCGCCAAATGATAGCTGGTAACACCTATAACCTATTCATAAAGCCTCTACATTTAATATTCTGAACAAGCGAGTAGGTGGTGGGAAAAAAAGATATGGTGCACAGGACGTTAAGGCGTTCACGTTTCTGTCATCATCAATAATGAATGTTTGGAATAAATAGAGAATCCAGTAGCTCTGAAAATAAAAAAAGATGAAAGCTTTGCTGTAGAGCTTGTTCCCATTTATAAGCAGAGAACTTATTCATTAGCATGACCAACAACAGCAACCATGCATTAGAAAACAAAGGGAAAAAACAGCTGCTGAAAGAAAAGTATAGCTGGAAAAACAAAAAACACTGAAACAAAGCTAAAGTTACAAACCTGACGGCTCTGATTGTGAAGTGAACCCTGAAGTGCAGCTGGAAAATAAAGGAATACAACTGCCTTTAAAGATGTTCCCAAGAATACATGGACGTCATTGATCACCACTTGCAGAGATCTTTTCAAAACATGTTCAAATTCCAAATGCATCTGTACACTTTGATTTATTCTTTTTTTATAATACAGTGTGTTTAACAAGACAAGTAGTGTATTATAGAAGGCAGTTTTGCACAGCGAGCGGTCCTGCTGAAGACAGAAACAACTCGTTAATTGCAGGACCATCCTCTAAGCTGCCATGATGACAAGCATGTCAAGTATGAGACACTCATTACCATTAGAACATGAGGTTCTTCAGTTTGCTGGAAAAACTGTTTGAGTTGAGAAATTGTGAAATTTTAAGAGGGATTATTTAAGTTTCTTGCACCAAATAATTGTTATTATAATAACAGTTTTATTATCATACATGGCTTCAAACGGTGTGCTGGTACACCAGTTTTCCTATATACAGTGAATACTGATAATGAGTACTAGCGGTGTCGCAAGTCTCCAAATGCAGAATTTCTTATTGAATTTTAAGGTTACAACTGACCCTTCAGCAAGCACCACCTCCAACAGCAACTGTCCAATCATAGCTTAGCATCTGTAACTAAAGCTGGCAAGCTTTCCATATCTCTACATGTTGACACGTGTGCAAGAGGCTCTGAGAAGAGTGATACTCGCCTTTTCATGAGTCTGGATGGTGACGTCTTTTCTGTAATCTCTCAAAAACATGAAACTCAAGAGCACACATGCGGTGAATGGATTAAACTCTGTCTTCATCTGTTCTAACGGAAGCTATGAATGTTAGCATGTCCGAAATGCTAGTGCGAACTTACTAGCTGCAGTAATTTTACCTCCAGCCAAACTTGTCAGATACCACTGCATCTGCATTTGTTCTGTGGGGGTTTGAGGAGAAGGATGCAGGCTTGTGTAGAATCAAAGTGGGTCGACAATGATGCATCTCACTCTGGGTCACTGTCTCAGGTGTAAGCTGAGTTAGCTTAGCTCCTATCCCAGCTATCTTCCATGATCACGGTCCAGCTCATCCAAGTCTGCTGCACTAACCTAACCCCTGTGCTTCTTTTTCCACTGTAATGAGTGTAATTCAGTCATCTATCATGTAGACATACCTGCAGTATTTCACCATCCGACCAGTGTTTACTGAGATGTAAGCTAACTTTAGCCTCAGTCTTTCAGCATTTACATTATACCATGTGCGTAGCTGTTAGGTAACTTCACATTTACACTTCCACAGGGTTCTTGTTTTAAAACGTGTCAACTGTTAACATTAAAACAGACCTCTCGGCAGAGTCAAGGAGTTAGCAGTAGCTTACATCAGCCAGCTACACTTGCAAGTCATCATTTTAGCCGACAAAATCCACCGTCATCAGCTAGAAATTAAAAGCTGCTTTTGTTTACAGATTCAAAGACCTGGTGTTTTAAGGATTAACCCTAATTTTGATGTTATATCTGCCACTGTTATCACTGTAAACTGCATAAATGCAGCATGAGAATGGAAAGTTTGGCAGACTTAGTAACAGTAACTAAGGAGGACGGGTGGACAAAATTATATACAAAACTGGGAGAATCACTGATCATGTCTTTGGCTTTGATTACTGAAAATGAAAGCTCAATAATAGCAACACTGACAATTCTATTTCTCTATTACCATCATTACCGTGAAACACATGAACACAACACAGTGCTTAGCAGTTTAACTTTGATTAGCCACCGGAGAGCTCCTTTCCACCAGTTAAATAGGTGCAGAATAACCACAGCAGGTGAACCAGGGGCCCATTTCACTAAGAGATTTGCGAGCACTGTTTACACACAGATCGCAAATAGCGGCACTGTCCTGTTACACAAATGATTGTAGCTCACAAATTAAGGATACAATTGAGTCCTACGGGGCTCTCACTTACCGAGACATGGGTCACATGTATGGTATTTGTTTTGATGCATTTACCATGTAAACAGGACAGGATATTATCTCATGTTGTAAACTGCAGCTTGCGTGTTGCAAATTTGGCCCCAAGCTCATGTCTGGCTTTAGCTACCGTGACATTGCAAACATTAGTTAGTCAGCCTACTGAAGAACAAACAGTTTGTGTTGCTGATAATAACCGAGAGCAGGGATTTTACATGACTGACTTGGGAAAATCAAATTAGCTCTGACTATGATGGTTTCATTTGTACTTTGTAACACATGGCTCACGCTAATGGACCAGCAGAGACGAGCAAGATACTGGTTCCCTATTCAGCGTTTGTTAAGTGTAGGTACGGTATAAAGTAATCTTAGTAATTTTAGTGTTACTGCTGTTACACGTTTTTTCAGACGTATATTAGATTACTTGCCGGCAACCACCACCATTGAATCATGTTATTCTACTATTATATGAGGTTCCTTAACATCTAGATATTGTTGTACGGACTAAAATTTGCTAAAAGGGAAATTATACAGAGCTCCAGCATCACCAAACAGTCGTGAGGTGCAGGCAGACATAAAAGTGAGTATTCTGTTGTTCAATACACTAGGATGAAGGCGTTAGCTGGTGCTAATTTGCCTAAATTAAGTCTTACTTGGCTAAACTAAGATAGCTCTAACATTACAACCTGCGTGTGCTTAAAGCTACTACAAGGAGTTCTTAACTGGTTATGAAACAGTCTCAATTAAAAACTGATGCCTCTATATGAGCTACATACGCAAACGAGACCATCAGAGAGAAAATCAGCAATTTCTATATAGTTATTTTTAACACCTGTCATCGAGTCAGATTCTGTGTGAAATCAGATAAAATGAGCCTGTATTTACATTTTCCCAGCCAAAGTTACAGTGACTCATATGTTAGCCTCTTAAAAAAAAAAAAGCGGGGGTAGATCATAGATAATTTTACTTTTGAAGTTGTACTTTGGGGTTTTGGCAGAGGAAACACTATCGCTTTTGTCCACAGAGTCCTCCAAAATCAACACAATATCAAAGTTCCTAACAGAAGCTTTAGTGGTACATTGCAACCCCTCTGTGGACGTTAGCTACAGTTATTGAGCTCGGTGTTGGGGATGTTTGATAGACCTGGCAATTTGAAACTTAATATGAACCAACCTCCTAAGTATTTGTTTTGTTCACAGTAAGCAGAAAATCTAAGCCAAGCATCATCACTCATATCTTTTCTTGTAAAATGTCACAAATGTATTCATTGTAGAAATAATAGTGTAAATAATAGGAGTGTTTCAGTAAGGTTTGATGCAGTACCACACCATACCAGTTGATAATCACATTTTTCACCACAATATAATAATTCAGGGTTAGTACAGCACAGTCATGGTTAAAATCACAGTTCAGACACAGCCTTTCTGTGTGGAGTTTGCATGTTGGTTTCTTTCGTGTGCCCTGGTTTCCCTTACCATTAAAAACATGTATGCTAGGTCAATTCTCCTGTCAGTGCCTCTTACTAAGGGGCTGGCTTAGATCTGAAGTTGGCCCCCGGGCGCTGCACAGCGGCTGCCCACTGCTCCTGATGCCAGGACGGGTTAAATGCAGAGACCGAATTTGACTGTATAATTGTACTTTGTAAGGTTGTATATGTCACAATAAAATTGACCTTTACCTTTAAATAATCATGGCATGAAAATTTTATAGCATCACATCCTTAGTGGGTATTTTATAACCACATGATGCAGACTGAATAAGTTGCATTTATTGCATTTACACAATAAAAGGTGTACTGGTCTGGTGTACTGATCAGAATTTCTCACAAGTGACTCCTGACAGATTACTGGTGGGGATGATTGAGCCCGAGTCCATGAAAAGCGCTCTCATTACACCGGTAATCTGAGTGGTTGACAGTTACACCAGTCAGCATGATCTAAATATAAAGAACGGGTGGGAATGATGGATTAGGCCCCAAGAATCTGACGTGCAAGTTGATATAATGAAAAATCCCATTGTCAGTTTGTTCGAGCATTTAGTTCTGTAAGTCATTCATGCCTACTCAATTCAGCCATTCATTTCCCCTCTCAAAAGCTTCTCCGTTCAGTCACTCATCTCTTCACGCGGTCTGATGTAGAGGTCTCTTGGTGTGCATTAGACCATGGAGGAGTCATAAGAATTAACTCCTAAGAACTGATCCATTGACCGTGCAACCTTGAAACCTGCACGCGCACACACATACACACTCCTACACACACACACACACACACACACACTCCTACACATACTGGGTTGTCAATTGCCTTAAAAGTGGTGGTCATGCTTGAGAACACATGAATTTCATTCACCCTACAGCTAAATGGAACCAACACGCTTGCCCACACACGTTTCATTAAAGTGCCCTGGTAGACTTAGTTTGGCCCAGTATGAGTCAGGGGAGTAAGAGGACCTGCCCAAGATGAAACATGCACACGCACACACATACGCACACACACATCTAGAGCCAATTTAAAAGGAGAAGGGATCAGGTATAACAGAGGGAGTTAGTTAAGTAACTTTGCAAGATGAAAGTAGCCGGATTAGATGCACACAGTCATGCATGCGTGTGTGTTTGCGTGTGTGAGCAATATTAAAGTGGCTACCAACCAGGATTCATTTCGTTTCTGCAAGTTTCATTCCCAGCTGACACTAGGGAAGCACTACATTTATTTTGACGATATCTCCCCCCCACTGCTGCTCCGTCCATTCTAATCCCTTCACCCAATAAAGGAGGGCTTTAAATCAGCCACAGGTTCTACAACTTTTCCATCGGGAGGTGCTCGAATCACACCTGGGTCCAATTGTGCTTGAAAAACTGTCAGATATGGGAAGCGTTTGTGTGAATCAATCTGTGTCACACAGGCTTGGCGGCTGCCAATGGGGTTATTAAATTGGTTCCTTTGTGCCAGACGAGTAAATCCATCACAGAAAACAGTTGGAGGGAAGGTCTTGGTGCATACCTGAAGGTTGTGTCTCTCCAGTCTCATCTCCAGAATGTTGTTCTGCTCCTCCAAACGTTGCCGCTCCGCCTCTAAATCTTCAATTTTCTGTCTGAAAAACGCACACACACACAAACACACACACATTCACTTGTTTATTAATACCAAGCATGCAGAATAACGGCTATGCACATCATTGACTCAATAGGTTAATCCCTGAGGTATGGCTCTGCTCACAGACGAGGTATGCGAGGTCTGGCTGGGTTAATCCACCCTCGGTACATGCATGAATCTTTTATGGCCCATGTTATGAATTGATTTTGCAACAGGTTGTGTGTGTGCGTGTGTGTGTGTGCACATTACCTGAGAATGCTGACCTCTTCTTTGGTCGCTAAAGAACTGCCGTCAGCAGCCGAGGCCTGCTGCTTCTTAAGAGACTCCAGCTCCAGCTCCACCTGGGACAGACAGAGGAGAAAATGGGCATGGTGCACTAACATCATACCACCTTTGGCCGTGTGCCTGGCTCAAACCTTTTGGCTGCAGATAAATCCTGAGGACTCTACTACAGAGTGCTGATATCTGTTTGAGACAGACATCCAGACAAATAGATATATCCTTTATACACCATTAGTCTGCGGACTCATTTTACATTTCACAATGTCCCAATCTTTTTTCCCCCTTAGTACTTGTTTTGAATCTGTCTGTGTCTTAGTTAGTTTCCCTCTGATCTCTCTCTCCTGTCTGCAATTATCCCTCATTTCCATTTGCACACCCATTTTCTCCTTTTTTTTCTGACAGCATCTGTCTGTCTCGCAGCTCAGCCTCACTCTCAAGCTTCCCAAGACGGATAAGTAATTACTGCTATACCAGACAGGTGGATTTCACGCGTCAATACTCATTGCCATGGCTATGTTGATGTCTCCTCGGCAACAAGGAGCCACAAAAAAAGGGAGATCATAGAACAAGTGAAGACACAAAGACAGATGCACATAGTGTGTAAGAGAGTCTAGGTCACAGCTGCCAAATCTCTGCTTTATCCTGGTATCATAGCAGTTTTTTAAGGAGACTGTTTTTTTGTTTTTTTTTTAACTTTTATATAATTCCCAAACCCCTCAGTGAGGAAGAATACATACAAAAGACTTAAAGGGAAAATTCACCACTTCCTATGTGGATGTTCAGTCAGTGTTGATGGTAAATGATGTCAATTGAAGCAATAAATTCCTGAGTGCTGCTACACTGATTGAGAAAGCTGAGTTCTCCTGCATCTGTTGTTCTTCCTGCATCACAGTGACATCACAGTGATGTAGCTGATGTGAAGGAAGAACTACTAAGACGCTATTTCAGCTTGGATTTCTCATCTCCACCTCTGGATAGCTGGGGAGCATTCACCTAACACTACATGGCAAACACTGGCTGGCAAAATAATAGCAATGGGCTGGAGTGGTGATATATCTTGCGTAACGCATCTTGGTACATGTAGGCACTGCGGGCACGGCTTTGCAGTGTTTTCTTGGTCAACACAAAGTTTTTCAAAAGTAACTTTTTCAATACAGCAGGTTTAAAACAATACAGCATAAGTTAATTACAGTATTGAAAGTACCCAAACTGTAATATATATATATATATATATATATATATATATATATATATCTAAGGGCATTCAAGACCTCAGTTCAGTATTATTTGTCTTGCAGCAAAACCAGACAGTGTTCAGTGACTTTTTCTGTACCAGCACTGTGTGTAGGTTGTTAATCTTAATAATAATGATAACATCCTATTTTGTGTGCCAACAACTCCTTCTTTTTTCTGTTGTGGTGTCAAGAGGTATTGAGTATCATTTTTTTCATAGTAGTACTGAAGTTTAAAATTCTCTGCGACAACTCTATAGGACAATTTATTGCAACACTGACTGGACATCCGCATAAACAATGGTGAATTTCCCCTTTAACAGGTGAACTGCCACATTTAACCTTGCAAAATTCACAGACTAGACTGTTCGACCTCATTCACACACCACACCATCTTTTCAGTGCAACCTGGCAGCAACTCACTTCAAGTTATAATTTTAAAAATGCTCCTGTAGTAGTAGTACCTGCTACTTAATGTCACTTCAGGTCAGGATGTGAGAGGAGCGAGACATTACTCAACACCAGGAAGCTACTGTACTTGTAATATAAATGTCAATCCAGCTGCTAAATAACACTGTCCCTTTAAAGAGGCCTACAGGACTAACGTCATTGTTCGGCACACTGGGAAAAAAGATGTTTGTCAGCATGTTAGTCACAGAAGCATTAGAGCATCTTTGACTCACAAAAAGGCACCGTACACCTGCAAGGATAACAGTTATGACTGGACGGTACTTGTGACATCTTAAGTGCCAATGGCTGAGGTTACAATATCTGTGATCATCTGACTAATCATTAAGATTTATATAGCTTTAATACTTGTTCTACATTTAAACCTTTTGCATCCCTGTGTCTTGTTTTGTTCTTTATCATTCAAATATGTTAAACAATGTCAGAAAACAATCTGTTTTGTCGGTGTGTCACAGAAAGAAAATGCTTGTGTCTGTGCATATACATGTAGACTTACAGTTTGCAACTGCAGTTTCAGAGCCCCCGTCTCTTCCTGTGCTTTGCTCAGCTGGGCCTGAATCGAAGGACAGAACAAAAGGAGAAAAGTTACAAAGTACAAAAAATGACTTCCTGTCCTTATCCTGGTGATATACGGTATTGACAGAAACGGAGCATGTGAGTGGAGCAGAAGCAGGAGCGGCCATATATTATCCAAAGTGTGCAGTTCATTCACTGAGGCTTCTCCATTTCGTTCCAGTGCTGCTCACAATGCCCCCGTCTACCGCGAGTGCAGTTTTATCAATTTTCAGTGCAGATATCTGTCAATTTGTCCACAAAGCAAGAGTACTGAGCATGTTGACAAGGAGCAACTGAGCAGCACGTCTTTACAGCAGTCTTTAACGATGAGAAAAGTGTCACTCAGCAACATGCTGATTAAACTGGCTGGCAGCTAAGAGGAAGGTAAAAAAAAAAAGTCCTTTATATTCAAATTTGTTTTAAAAACAATACACTTGGCTGTATAGAAGATAAAGTAGGACACTACAAATGCAAGTGTTGCACACACACCTCCATCTCTGCGTTGTGGTTCTGTGTCTTCTGCAGTACATCCTCTGCTTCTCTGAGCCTTTTGGTGAGTTGAGGAGAGTACTCAGTAGGCGCCAGCTCGCTATCATAGGACTCAAGTATGGCACGCATTCCATCACGCTCCTGTAACACACACATACACATCAACATAACACCACAAAATACAAAATCCTGCTGTATATTTGACAAATTCCCATGTTGCCGGGGAAGATGAAAGTCATGACCTTACAGAATTTCGTGCTATCAGATATGTAACGTTCAAGTTCATGAGAGTGAATAAACTGAGAATATCAAAGCTCTTTGATCTTTTTCTGATTTGTCTGTGTTACTTTTGTATGACTGTGTGGTGTATTAAAATGACAGGGAAACGTCTTTGTAAATGAGGAACAAAGTATGAGGCAGCTGCGCCTTTCTCATCCAAGCTGTGACAAGGGAGGCTTAAGGTTATGGTCATGCTCATCTGCATTTCTCCTCATGTAATAATCAAATCAAAGACAAATGTCTTTGTAGACAAAGGATAAAGAATAAATCAAAAAATTAAATCAGAGAGTCACGACAGAGAAATGTCTTTGCAAATGAAGCATATAATATTATGCTGCCTCATCTCTCTTATCTGAAATGTGATGAGATCATTTAAAAATTCAAATGAATTCTTTCTCCTCTATAATACTGGAATGAAAGACGTGTCCTCAACACTGTACTCCGTCCAGTAAATCAACACTCCAAGCGGTTGGTTCTCTTAGAGAAGAGAGGATAAAAAACCTCTTCAAGTCAACATCTTCTCAAGTGTCACTCAGACTGACGCGCCGTCTCCAAATAGCTCACAAGTCTCTGTCAGTACGTGTCTGTCTGTCTGCTTGATGTTTGAGTGTGTATGTTCATTTTCACACACAAAAACATGCATGTCTCGATTTGGCTCCCAAACTGCACAAACCGACAACAACACAAAGCAAAGTGTGTGGAGGAAGAAGTCAGCCATCTACAGGACAACACAGAAAATAAAGACTGTCAAAAAAAATTATATTGTGCATGACTGAGCACAGAAGACAAACAGCAAGGGCTCTGAAACTGCTTCTAAATCGTTACCATTTCTTCCCAACGGTCCATTTTAATCATTAAACTTGGAATAACTAGTCTGCATTTTACTGTTCATGTGTGAAAAAACAAACCATGACAAGGTCATTACATTTCATCCCCAATGGGAGAGATGCTGTGTGCATTAGTGTTGCAATGATACTGGAATTTCTAATTCCACAATACAGTACCTGGAAAAATATGAATATTCAATCCCATTTTCAATACTACAGGGAAAGATTTACAACAATTTATAATTTCATTTAGCAGACACTTTGATCCAAAGCGACGTACATCTGAGAGCTGATCAGAAGAGAACAACACAAGTAAGTGCCATGGAGCAAAGTTCAAGTCTGGTAGGACACAGGTGCCTACAGGCATGAGATAATGTTTTTTTTGTTTGTTGTTGTAATTTATGCATATCGTGTGCAGTCAATCAAGTACAAAGGTGTTCACAAAAGAGCTGGGCCTTGAGTCTTCTCTTTAAGATTGAGAGGGACTCTGCTGATCAAACAGAGTTTTGGTATCTTTTTCCACCACTGGGGAGCCGCAAAGAATAAAGAGCCTAGCTAGCGACCTTGGGCCCTGCTGTGGTGGTTGAATCAGGCGTCTTTCATTGGCAGAGCATAGAGAGTGGAAGGGAGTGTAGACCTGCATGAGGGAGTTCAGGTAAGCTGGGAGCAGTTTCAGGCAAGTGTCAAGGCTTTGAATTTGACGTGGGCAGCGACCAGGAGGCCAGTGGAGTGATCTGAACAGTGGGGTGACGTGCTGTTTTCGGCTGGTTGAAAATCAGACCTGCCACCACATTTAAAGATATTTAAAATTTCAATGACAACAACCTCTTACACACAATAATGAAATAATCTGGAAAGCTTGGGCTGTGTGACATAAATTAAAAGGTGATGCAGCCAACAGGGAAGGGTAGGGTTGCGGATGCGGATGAAGGACTCTATATTAGAGAGATTACTTGTTTCAGGTGGGCTGCGGGTGGATGATTTATGCGTTCATGCAGATGCACATCACTGGAGGGCACAGATACCCTCTACTTTTCAATATGTGCTAAGTTAAGTCTTTTAAACTGCTAAAAGTGGACAAAAAGAAATTGGAATATTCTTTTTTGTTTACCAAAGGTAGACGAAGCAAGAGGTTAAGTATTTGTGATGCTAGAAACCATTCATTTCAAATTCTGTTCATCCACAACAGATCAGAAGATTTCACATTTTAGCTTGCAACAGTGATTAATGTTCACTACATTTAATTCATGCGTTAACATAGTTAATCTGTACTGGTTGCCAAGCAACATGGTGAGTGAGAACAGTTTAATCACTTCCAAAAAACTGGCAAACAGCCTATTTGTTAATGCAAATTCGGTGTCAGTCAGGACTGTTAAAATGATGCGTCTCCTCCCATCCCTTCACCGCGCCCGTCCGCTCTGTATTACAAAGCAAAGCGGGTGGCATTTTGTGGCAATCAGGCTTTTAATAAACATCTCACAAACTGCCAGGCTGCTTAGGACCATCCTTGAATTCTGAGGGTCATTGAAAGCTCAATAGTCTATTATTAAGGGGGCTAATTTCAGGGAAGCGCATGCAATTGTGGTTGATGTCAGGTAATAAAAATCGGCAGTAAATACCAGTTCAGATAACTGCATGTGCCATATGTTGATTGCTAAGTGCTGTCATTTTGGAGTGGTTTAAAAGCACCTTGTAATTCCTGCATGTGAAATTCTCTGAATAATGGGCTTCAATTGGCCTGTCAGATTAACTCATAGGCTAGTATCTGAAAACAAACCATGATTACCCTAATCAGATTCAGCCTGTGATTAGCCAGATCAAAAACAACATAATCCATTTAAAGATGACTGAGTCTGGTTCATTTAAAAAACACTATGCTGTATGTGAAATGATCCTTAATGCAACTTTATTTGTTTTGGCACCAAAGCGGCGTCATTTGTCATGCAGCATTACACAATTGCCTAATACGTGTCATGAGAAACTTGGGAAGGAGAGAGGAGGAAGACCAACGGGAGAACAGACTGAACAGAAGTAAATACAAAAAGGTACAAACACATTTAGAGGTCAGCGTGTATGTGTCTGCTGCCAATCCTAACCAGCAGGCCCTTAGGCTATTTACTGTCCATTAACGTGCAATGAAATTCACTCAATCTAAATCAAAAATCTGTCGCCATTTCTCTGATAAAAACTCTCATTTTAAAAACAAACGGAGCGGCAGGACAGAGTGATAAAACTATCATTACTGTTTTCATCATCTATTTTTTTAAAAAATTGCTTTTATGTCAACTCTTTTATCTAGTGCGTAAAGATGTGACTGTGCCTCTAATGGGTCAGCGAGTCTGTCCCACAAAAAGTATATTAGAAATAGAACATCTGAGCGGGTCGGCAGCAGCAGAATAAAGGAGACGTAGCCTCATGGCAGAGAGAGAAGGATGAAATCTGTTGTCATCTCTATTTCCTTAATAACTGCTGTCAGGACGCAGCTGAGCAAAGCACTTAATCATTATTGATTTGTGCACCAGTATGTGGCCACAGTCATTCCCACAGGTGGAGGGAGGAACTGGAGATGGGTATAACCTTAGAGCTCAAACCAATACTTGATCGATACAAAATCAGTTGACACCAATTTAGATAAATCGATTAATAGCTCAAGTCAGCACAAGCCACAGATGTCACACACTTCCCTGCTTCCAATCTTTAAATGTAAAGATTTGCTGCTTTATTCCGTTATATTTCTTGGTAGGGCTGGGAGCTATATTGAATTAATTACTGTACCGTTTATGTCACTGCACAATGTATAAAATGTTTACACCTTAAAAATAATGTTATTACAACTTACAAAAAAAGTAACATTTTAATGACTGTCGGCTACATTAGTTATCTCATATTACAATAAATAAAAACAGTTGCTGTGTTTGCATCCAAATGTATTATGCATTTTAAGCAAATTTCAAAGAAATCTGCCAAAGTAAACGTGACTGAATGCTTGTTACCATCCACTGCCATTACTCCCAAACTGGGACTGTGATACCTCAAAATGTGAATAAAAATGTGTTGATGGAAACACGGCTATCAACTGGTTGGAGCCATATCAATTACAGTACATCAGTATGTCGTAATTTTCTTGAAATTATACAGAATAAATGAATGAACAATGATGAATAAAAGACTAAATATACTTGGGCAGTTGTAGATATGGTTGGGTGAGAGACATTACTACACTCAGCTATAGTTAAGCTTAATATAACTTCACACGAATATTTGGCGGTGAGAACCAAAATCTTCAGCAAACAATCACTGAATAAATTAATAGGGTCAAAGTTTTACTGAACAACAACAAATAATATCGATATTTTCTGATTAACGACAATTATTCACACCCTCTGAGTGCTTGGTAAAGTGTGAATGGTTGACTACAGTCTCTGCCAGAACAGTGTTGGACCAAACCATATTTTCAGCATGCCTGTGGCCCTGCTTAGTTATGGTAGTGGGTGAGTGTGTGAGAGCGTGTGTGTGTGTGTGATTTGTGTACTAAGAGACTGAGCATGTTGACCTAGGGAATTACACACACTGAGAAATCAATATCGCAGGGAGGTCTAGTCAGGAACTGCAGAGCATGGGGGAAAGAAGCCAGACAGATTGAAGAGTCACATGACATCCATCCACCAATCAGAGGGAGCGAGGGGTAGAAAGGCAGATTAGGAATTCTGTGCTGGCCCTGAGATGCAAGTGAGTACTGTGGTCTCTGAGCGTTTTAAGAAAACTTCTGACATTGGGTGATGGTGGAAAGGTCTTTATGTCAGGGTCTGATTACTTGCTATCATGTCTGTGTCAGGGCTGGGCAATATATCAATAATATATAAATATTCTAATACAAGACTAGATACTGTTTTAGATTCTAGATATCGTTAATATCCTGATATAGCAAGTGTAAGTGTTTTGCATTAAGTGTTAAGTGTTTTCCTGGTTTTAAAGGCTACTTTGCAATGAAGTGGTCTAATTTTCTGAACTTACCAGACTGTTACAGCTGTTCTATTATTTGCCTTTTCCCCAATTTGTCATTATATCTAAATTACTGATGATTATTTATTAATAATCTCATTGTGGAAAAATACATATTTTTTCCTTTGATTTTGGGGTTAACCGTCCTTTTCCTATTTTGTGAAAATACCTGAAGTATTCCTACAATATTGTTGCAATATTGACATGAGGATATCTGGTCATTTTATTTTGTCCATATTGCCCACCCTAGTTTCCACTATTTAAGAATTTATGGTATGTTGCAGCTGGGGACGTCTCAATACCACTTTTTCATGTCAGACACCATTACTGACACTGCAGCCTGCTGATATTGATACCAATCCTATACCTAGGTGATACCTTTTTTCCGCTCTTAAAAAACTAAGCTGTTGATGACATATTTATATGGATGTACTTCACCTAAGCATGCCATCTAAAGAACATCAAGCTGTGAAACAAACATTTTACTCCCACGAAGGAAGAGAATTAGTTTAGATAGTTAAGGTTAATGGCTTGTATCAGACAATACTGTGTTTTTCCTGCGTTGCTTTTTTGTTTTTTGATATCCAATACCATGATTTCAGCCAGCATCGGATCAACCCATCCTTATTGAGACATAGCCTGAAAATATCGAGATATTATTTAAAAATCTTATAGCTGTGTTTGTGGGGTTGTTTTTGTGTGTGCATCATTGATTGTCACCTTGGTTAACAACAGCACTCTCTTTTGTAGTCGACGGACGAGAGCGTCCTGCGTCTCCCTCTTCTTCTGCTCCTCCAGAGTCTTGGCTCGCTGCTGGGAGACCTCTGCGCGAAGCTCGGACTGCGAGCGCTCCGCGCTCCTCACGCTGAGGAGACAAATGGGATGAATGAATAGATGGAAAGCAAAAGTGTGTGCGTAGGTTAATAACAGGGGACAGGAGAGGGCAGCAGAAGAGGGAAACTGAATGTTCAAACAGTCTGAGAAAAGCAATTTAGAGTCAATTTAGAATAATACTCTCTAACAGATGACATACCTGACAGAAACAGAATAATTGCTAGACAACTGTCCAGAAATTACTTGCAGAAATGATTTGTGCCAGGTCTGATCAATAGGACAATAATTATATGAGGGGACAATAATTACAGCACACGCTCCCTCTACCATTCCCCCACAGACCCACCTCTCTCTCCCCCATTCTTCTGTTTCTAATATTTCATAATGAGCCCAATACGCTGAGCAGAAGAGAGACGCTTGTTAGCTAATGAAAGCTTTCTTAGCTGGACTGAGCTGCAGCGTGAATATACCAGAGCATGCGCGCAGCCCTCCCTACAGACATCACCTCTGCCTAAACAGGACAAGTTTAATTAGTGAATTCCCTCTCTCTCAATCGCAATCTCAACACACACACACACACACACACACACACACACACACACACACACACACACACACACACACACACACACACACACACAGCAGTGGTTACTGTCAGGAGTGCTATCAGAATCAGGACCAGTTTAATTAACTTTGTGACAATTAAGGACTTCTCAGAGATACGCTCTAATAGATACATGGGGGGGGGGGGGCATGCAGGCAGACAGAATGAGAGAAAAAGGTCTGAAGGCACAGAGAGGGATTTTGTGTACATGTGAGTGAGTGTTTGTTACCGGCTGTTCAGTGTGTAGTTCTGCTCTTTCAGAGCAAATTCTCTCTGCTGGATCTGAATCACCTCCCTGGACAGATCCTCTGGTTTCCTACAGACAGACACACACAGGAACAGTTAGCATACACGTGTGTACACACACACGCACACACACTCAAAGACACACACAATGAAAAATCAATATGACTGAGAGAGCAGAAAGGACAGAGAATAGATGAAAACGGCGGTTTTTCCATATTCTTTTGTTAGTCGGCCAGTGGGGAGCTGGGAAATAAAATGACATGAGCAGCAGAGGGAGAGATGAGAGGAGGATAGTGGGCTAAATACTGGTCACAGTTCTACAAAACAAACTCACTCCGTGGGAGAGATTGACAGATTACAAAAACACCCACACACATGCGCACGTAAACACTCAATGGGAAGGCAACAATGCAGAAGGTCACTTACTCTGACAGAGATGCACCACATGACCTCCAAAATCCTCTAACTATGGATCTTTCAAAAAAAAAGAAAACCAATGCCATTATCTCTTTATCTCCTGTGAAATGGGCATACATTACCGGAGTTCAGCTCAAAATCTTACTTTTTCCTGCTACCTTATAGTTTCACATCTTAATAGCAGGGGCAGATTTAGTCATTTTGGGGCCTGAGGCACACACAAGCATGGACCCCTCCTCATCTCTTGTTCTTCCTCTTTTTTAGTCCTTGAATAATGAAGTCATTAAAGCAAATGTTTATTCATGGTGGAGGGTATTGGATTAATTCAGGATATTAAAATCCTCAGGAAAGAAGCTGCTCTGTAGTCTTAGGGTACAGCAGTGGATACTTCTGTATCTCTTGCCGGACAGCAGCAGGGTGAATGGGAGGTTGCTGGAGTGGCAAATGTCTGTTATCTTAATATTTAATATCTGGGTGCTGATTCAATATATATTGTGATTTTTAAGTTTTGCGATTGTCCAAATATTGCAAATTGATATTACAATTTATTGCAATTTGTTTGCTTTTTTAACACAAGACAATCAGAAAAAGTTGAATCAGAAACGTGTAGAGACTGCACATCACAAGTCATATTTCTAAAATAACATAAATGCTGATACTATTTGCATGGTTTCATACACAGCCAATCACTGCACTCTTAAGATTAGATGTGGGGCCTTTCCGGCTCGCTACCGCAGCAGCTACACACCATAGAGTGTGTGGTGTGGTGTGTATTTGACTGAGTGGGCAGTTCAACATGTCAAATGTTCAAAGGTATGGCTGTACTGTAATGAAAATAAATGCATAATTTAAAGAAGTAGGAAAAAAAGGTTTCTAATAAACTACTGGTATCAGTGTCGCTTTAAGAGCACTGGTATTGCTACTAGTAATGTAAGTTTTTGAACAATACCCAACCCTAACTACGAGGTTATGTGTGGTCATGTGGGCAAAAGACTTGAAACTTTTAACCAGCAGGACATGGGCTCTCAAAGTGTGGCCCATGGACCAATTGCAGCCTTCAGAAACATTTTCTGTGGCCCCCAACGTTACATACTTCAGCTTTATTTTAGCCACCAGTGGTCCAGTTCAATACTTCTAACAGCCTACATTTAATACACT
This sequence comes from Lutjanus erythropterus, assembly GCF_056507025.1. Taxonomy (NCBI): domain Eukaryota; kingdom Metazoa; phylum Chordata; class Actinopteri; order Lutjaniformes; family Lutjanidae; genus Lutjanus; species Lutjanus erythropterus. Next base: position 9,105,976 of record NC_139319.1, read on the forward strand.
ACTTGTCCAACTGCACCCCCTGAACAAGCGTCTGTCCAGTTAGGAATGAAAACTTTTCAAAAACTAATGGTTGAGTAGTAACCAGTGTTACCTTGCAAGTGTCGCAGGAATTACATTCTGTCATCAGTGCTAATGTTATTAGTAAAAGTTAGCAATTTCAGTGGACAGTTCTGCAGTTTAATGTGGGAGTGAGATGGAAAAGGAGGAGAAAAGGAGGTTGGACCATTGTTTGACCTCAGGGGACAGATAAAGCGATCTGGCTTATCCACAAACAGGGGGAAAAGGGGTGCTCAAGGACTCAAATGTTAAATGTCACTATGGGATCAATTCTACAAGTTCACGGGTTTTCCTGTGCAGCCCTAAATCATATGCTGGCTCCATAAACTGGCACTCAGTCATAAAGACTTTGAGAACACCTGTCGTAGAAGGTGAGTTCAACATTACTTTTCTTCTATACCAAAAAAAACAAGCAAGTCACCCAACTTTAGGTGCTGCAAGAGACTGTCAGTGAGAGCCTAAGATCTGGCATTGTGGTCCAGCATTAGGCAATCCGCTGAGTCATGTGACAAATTAGACAAGGCTGAGCAGTCGAGGTGAACATCAAGGCCGGAAAGCCGGAGTGTGCCATGTGAAAGTTGGGTGGCGTGGATTTATCACCGCTTCCACTTCCGCGAGGTGGAGCCTCAGGTATGAAAATAATCTCATGACTAAAATATGAGTTCATGAATCATATGATGGAATAACTGTGGTACCCAAAGTAGGTAATTCCACAATGCCCAGAGCAGAGAAGGATTAGCCTTCTCCTAAGCTTACAGGAGAGGCTCTTTTTCTGTGTTCGGCTGTTTTTTGGGGGTTTTTCGCAGGTCATGAGGCAGACATCTCTGTTGATGTTGCAAATAACCGGCTGGCTGCATATTATTGGGTGAGATGGTGTGAATTACTATGAGATAAATATGAGTAAATACACTGGCTGCATACTGAAAGTTTAGTTTGAGTTTTGTTTTGAGCACACAGTAGAAGGAAGCGATGTGATTTAATCCAGAGCCTTGTTAACATGTCAGGGGTTCAGTTTTAGAAAATATTTGTAATAAGAGGAGCTTACTCAATAATCCAAAGATAAACCAACTCTTACCACCGTGCATGTGTTTTCAGACAGCATAGCTAATTATTTTCTACCTTTAAAGTTCAAACCTCTGCATGACTGAACCTCATCTTACATACTATCTACATGTTATCTGCGATATTTATACACCCGCTGCTCTAAAACCAATTCAGACGACACCACAATCAGTTTTGGCAGATTTATTACAATTCTGAACAGTAATTTAAACCACAACCCGAATACAGGAGCGGTGCAGGGTAAATCATTTTAGCCAAATATTTTTTTTATTTAGACAATTAAGTCTGACACAAGGCATGTACAAGCTAGGGTCGAAACTAATTATTTTTTTCATTATCAACTGATCTATTTAGGTTTCTGATTGAATTGAATTAAAAATGCTCAAGTTCCTGCAGCCTCAGGGGATGTCTTCAAATTGCACGATTTTCCCGTCCAAAGACGTTAAAGAAAGAGATATTCATTTTACAAAAGGTTGGGCCTCAGGTATGGAAGTAATTTCATAACTAAAATACAAAGATATTAATCTTACAATGACAGAGAAAAGCAGCAAATCCTCACGTTTCAAAGGTTGGAACAAGGGCTGTCTGACTGCAAGATTATGATGGTCAAAATAATATACTACAAAGATATTATTGCGATATCTACAGAAAATTTGAGGGAAAAAAAACATGCTATTAGTCAAATATACACTGTAAAAATTGGACAAAAAGTGCCATTAAACCTGATGGATAGCGTGTGAGAGCGTTGCAGAAGGAACAAAAAGCGAGAACGGAAATGGAAATGTTTTAAGAGCATGCAGCATGTTTCAGAGGCGCTGGATTGTTTACAAAGTATTATGTGTGCATTATTAACATGTAGTGTCGTCACGATACTAGAATTTTTCATTTTGATACAATACCTTGAAACTGACTTAAAATTGGTGGCATAAAATTTTAGATTGTTATTAAAAGAGAAATATAACAAAGCTATAACATGACAGCAGATGCAGTAAATGAGAAGAGTGACAAGAGGAAAACAGCACTGTGAGTAAGTGAGAGGAGGCCTGACTGTGTGGGTGCTGCTGTCCCAGTGCGCACGTCAACTCGCTGTTTGAGAGACGGTGTTGTGCAAGTTTACACTTAAAAAGAGCTCGGTAAAAGTTCAGCTCACACAGATTAAAATAAACAGGTTCAAGTTCATAGTTCATAGTTCATATTTTTAAATTCAGAACTAATTTCACTGTTCCAAAAATGAACAAGTTCATGTTCCTTTCATAGTTTTGTTGCTGTTGTTTTGTTTGTTTTTTAATCTAATCTTAAATAGAACCTCCTCCAGACTGGGATACTAGACTCTATACAATGACGTCATACAAAGTGGTGTATAATATTAATGTTTTATTTTGAAGTCGCAGGATTACTCGTATCTATACTTAACAACAATTCACAACAATTTGATAAAGTTTTACATGACGGCAAACTTGAACACAAACATATTGAAATTACAAACTGGGATCTGAGCATTCAGACTTTCCAGTGCAAATTTAACGCCCCATTATACATGAGAACTGCAATGAGATTAAGAGAAACATGAGACAGAGGAGAGGAGTGAACGTAACATGGATTTGATCTGTTTCTTACTGTAAGACAGTTTCCAGTCTTCAGTGTAGTTTACACACTTAATGCTACATGATCAACTAAAGTTCTTATACCACGCCAACATTTCTGTCCATATTTGCACACTATGTCTCTCTCTCTGCTGCGATTTTTTTTAGATCAGCTGACCGCCATCATCTCTCTCAGGAGTGAACACCACTCACATTCACGTTCATTAATTGTAAGTCAGTTCATTCAACTGTCAGTTCTCCGTTCACAAAAAAAATATATGATAACGTTCACACACGATCACCACTGCGGAGAGAAGTATCAATACTGTGAAAAAAAGAGGTTTGAAAGCATTTCAAATATTCAGTATCGATATTTTTGACAACATGACAGCCTTTAGTTGCAGCTAATCATTTTTGTTGGCATTTCTGCTTCAAGGTTTAACTTTTCAACTCTCCAGCTAGTGTTTTCAAGTGATGTTACTGTCGCAACAACGACATCTGTACATAAATCCAGGATGCTTTGTTTCCACAGTGCTTAACTCTGTGGAGAAATGATCAACACCACTTTTAACATGGTTTCAGCAACATTAGTCTTTCGTTTTGTACAAACAAGTAACTACAACAGGGGTTAGAGTCGAGGTGGAAGGGGGAAAACCTTAGGAGAAAATGAATTTGTTCATTAATTTAGTCTATAATGGAGGCATACATTTCCTGGGAAAAATCGTGCCTGGTGGCAAACAAATTTTTCATAGTGAAAGCGAGGTTTATAGGGAACCAATCTAAATGCAGATGCTGTCATTATAAACCATTATACTGTGAAATCACCACTGACCTCACAATGATAAGTTAAAAAGAAAAAAGATGCCTATTTCCACTTTAATGAGCTTTAATGAACTGATTATCAGAATAGTTGAGAATCAATACTCGTGTTGCATTACTGTCTTATGAAACAATACTTAATGCTCTGACATAAGCTTTAAGTGACTGCAATTTAGCAGCATAACAAATTGTGCAAAATCTCAGAATAAATTACCCTTTTTTCCTTTTTTTTGCAAAATGTAAGAAAACTTTTTAACTTGAGGAACTTGGGAGCAGGTCAAGAAATATGAAGACAATCCATTATTGTGGGGACCAGAATCAAGACACACATATAGAAAACACACAAACATACACATCATCACCTCAAACTGTAATTCTAACTTCTTTCTTTCTTCTTGAGACACGCATGCACCGATGGTCTCGATTCTCTCTTTAGCGGGTGAAAAGAGAAATCCATTTCCACAAAACCTGCCTGTATATTTTCATCGTCCGTCTCCTCAACATTGAAAATATTTTCATTCCGGTTCTGTCAATCTTATTTTCAATTGTCAACCACATGGGTACACACACATAAGCAAGCACAATGTTATCAGACTGTGTAACAGAAGGAAAGGAAATAAACACCAGCAACCAGCCAACTGCTGGCAAATTCAAGCCGCGGCTGTGGGGCTTGTCTACTCCACCAGGCAGCCACATTGATTGTTGTTGGGGAGGGTTAACTCCTGTCCAAAAGTTATTTTCGTCTGGCAAAACAGCACAAATGGCTGGTAATAAACCAAATCCTGGGTTTTAAGAGACAGACTCCTCAACTACAGCGCCAATGTGTTTACTCCTCATTAACAATCGCTCCACAGCATATTCTTTTCACTCCACTAATGACCACCCCGAAATGTCTGGTGACAGAGGGGGTTTCAATATGTAGATAAACTAAACCAATACAATGTATTAAGTATCAGTAGCTTGCAGTTATGAGAAATGACTTACAGGCCAGCAAAATTAACAAATCAATAATACAAATTCACACTAGCAGAGCCAAAGCACAACCGCCCTTATGAGATATTTCATATTTACTGACAGAAGAAGCAGCAGCCTAAAAATGTGCTGGAAGAGAAAGCTTTGTTTTGATGTCAACTTTAGTTCAGACGCCGTTACAAGACTGATGGCACTGTGATATTATCATTCTGTCACTGCACCATCATCAGTTTTATTTTTCTATTGGAACTCGCTGATCAGACTTCAAAAACTATTTAACGATATAAATCCAGACTGAAGTTTCTCTTATTTCATCACTCTTTAAAGGAGCAATACTTTAGACCCCTGGCATTCAAAAATGAGCACTGTAATCCAAATAGTGAATTGGAGCCACAAACGGTAAATTAAATACAGCTGTAGATCGAATCCCTCTTTAATATACGGTGCAATCTATGGTTGAAGTGAGCTGAGGCACTTTCTGCCCGCAGGCTGCAGGGACGATAAACAGGAGTGCAAGACGAGTGCAACATAATATTGCGCGATGAGTCCTCAATTGTACTTTGATCAGCTGTTTCTAACTGTTGATGTAAAGCTGAGCCCATTATTCTAAAAACAAAAGCCCACTGCTCCAAAAACACATGTCCTGGAGTAGGCGATATGGAGATAGGAGACACGGTCCTTAAATAATATTACAATAAATCAGGGTTTTCTGCAATATCAATATTCTTGACAATATGACAAAATACTGAAAAATATTTCTGGTTTAGAACTCATAATAACTGTTGAGCTGTCCTTGCAGGATTTTAGTTTCTTGTCCTACTCAATCAGGGGCTTCTCAGTTAAGTTTGTTGTATTGCCCCCTTTTGTTCTTAGAGTTTTCTTGCACTTCTAACGTTCACCATGGCTTATTGTACAACTCAACCAATTCTGGCACTGAATCAATTTTTTAAAGGAGAACATGCCGCCTGCTTGTTTTCTTAAAGATACAAGGAATTTTCATATTTTGTTGATTTTGGAGCCCCCTGTGGACAAAAGTGGTAGTGTGTCTGTTGTAACAACCGCAAAATATAATGTCAAAAATACAATTATTTAAATGAAAATCTCTTCCCATTTCTTTTTAACGGGCGAAAGTGTTGTTGTAAACACAGGCTCATTTTATCTGATTTCAGGAGAACATGCAGGCATTAAGAATAACTCACACACACTCAACTCTCACAGTGGTCTCCTTGACTTATGTAGTCCATATAGAGGCATCAGTAAGAAATTGAGACGGCTTCATAACCAGTTAAAAAGTCCTTGTAGTAGCTTTGATCTCTAATGACCTATCATGGTCATTTTATGATTTAGTGCAGTAAACACATTTCTTAATTCCCCTTAAACTTATTAACAAAAACTGCACACCTGAAAAGATTCAGCACAAAACAAATTATGAAATAATGACTCCTTAACAGCCTATGAGGCAATCACGATATGTCAATAATGCACAAATGAGAATCAATACTAATTTTCAGGCGGCACTGGTGTACGGAGCGAACTAAAGCTGAACAGACTGCTGAATGAAATGCTCTTGCTTTCCATTTGCCTCAGCATCACAGGGCTGTGTCGGGAAAACAACATCCTGACAATTAACTTGGCTATTTAGTAAACAGTAAAAACAGCTTGAAGGAGTTTCTAACTGTTGATTTGCAAGCTGCATTAACCTTTACTTTTGATCAGTATGAGCCTCACACATATGGCTGCCCTTTAGAAGCCGTATGTGCAACACAGTTTTTTTTTTTTTTTCGCACACAGCACTCTCAGGCAGCCAATGACATGGCAGCCTGAACACTTGAATTTTGAAGAAGGTTTCAAATTTCCAACTCAATTTGCCTGGGATGACGGACTAGACTGACTTAAATTTTCAGAAAAATGATAGACAGCCCAACCAAATATTGTGTCTATTAAACCGAAGTTGGTTTTGCCTCCCTGTGATCCTCTCAGGTCTTTTAATAACTGCAAATTTAACAAATGCAATCAGATCCACAACACATTACATAAGACTAACATGAAAACTCACATGAGGAAAGATTTCATTTCATTTCATAAGTTTTACACAACCTTTCTTCTTCTTGCCCTGTAGGAAGGTGTAACACACATTTTTACACACACATACAAACACACACTCTCGGTATCAGACAAATCAAAATTGCTGTGTGGATGTGTTCCATTTAACATTCTGTTTATATCACAGCCAGAGTTAATCACAGAGAAAATGGTGTGTGTGTATGTCAGTGTGTGTGTGCGTGCGTGCATGTGTGCATGCATGCATGCGATAGGACAAGGCTGCGGTGTTTATAATCTGTCAGATCTGCTCCACTGCTCACAAGGAAACATGCAATCATTCTCTCATTACCAGTTTTGACTGGATGCATTGAGACACACTCGGCGGGCACACACACACAGGCAGGTATACAACAAGCACACACACCTATACATGCTGGTGGTGGAATCAATCCACAGTGATGAGGCACATTTGTTTGGAACGACCACAGCTCCACCTAGTGGCACTTATTCATATTCCATAAAGGATGTATTGATAAAACTTGTCTGTCTGTCTTCTTCTGTCTCATAATCACACGCAGACTGACACAGTGTCTGACCTGATGTTGAGTCCTGTAGATTGTCCCAGGTTTTCCCAGGCTTGGAGCTTCTCTGCCAGCCTCTAAGGAAACAAGAAACAGCAGGTCACTTGTTTGCCCATGAATAGGAATTACATAATATTGTAATTATTATGACAACAGGCAAGTGCAAAGAAAATAAGATAAGCCACAGTTAAACAAGTAGAATTCATTGAAAATTAAATAAATAAAACATAAAACATTTAAAACCTCAATTAAGAAAGGTTGGTCCAGAATACATAAATGTGCAACTACATCTTTTGTTCAAGAAAAAGTATGGTATTGCTCATTTTTTCTCCAATCCTTTATTGGTGCATTATTTTACTATAAATTGCATTTTTTATTTCATTTTTCATTTGTTTTATTTAATTTTTTTTTTTTTTGCTTTTTTTACTTAGCATCATCATTACCATCTTCATATTTTATTTCTTTACTTTACTTTTTATATATTTATTTAATACATTTTCATTAATTTCATTACTAACCTCTCTCTCCATGTTTAGAGATATGCATAATTACTTTTCCAGAAAGGGGCATTGGAATTTTGAAACTGAACTAATATGTGCGTAGGACTGACATGGCACATCAGTTTTTTTTTTTATGACTATTATCATTACATCAGTCACTGAGTGTTGCCATGAAGCTTCATTTGGTCAGTTATGTCTCTTTAAGCTTGCAAAGTTGACATTGTTTGAGATGTCTTTGTTATGACAACTTAACACAGAGCGAGGCAACATGTCATAAAACTTAATGACATCTTTCTGTTATAGATCAGTTATAAAAGTTGCTATAACGAAGACAATGCTGGCTTGATTGTCAATGTTAACTGTACATAACTGACAGAATAACACTCAGTGACAACAGTCATAAACATTCATAAAGACTCATCTTCCTCATGACTGGTGAAACAACAACCCTATAAATAAAGTGTTACTAAATTTTCAATCAATAAAACTGTGGAAAAAACAAACACAAACGTGTGGCCTGAAACATAATCTGCTGATATGGACACTGATACGTATAAATTTAATGAGATTATATTATCCAAAGATTGTTGTTGGCTCTGACATAGTTAGACTTTTAATCTCTTCATGTTGTGTCTACAGTGGTGGAATGTGAATCAATATGAGTGAGACAATCTCACAACCACACACACACACACACACACACACACACACACACACACACACACTTGCCTCCTTCTCCAGTTCCATATTGACCAGCTCTTCTTTTGTCTTCTCCATCCTCTCCAGCTTCCTCCTCAGCCCCTCCACCTCCTCTTTCAACAGGCTGCAATTCTCTCTGCTCTCCCTAGACAGAGCGGAGTGAACAGCACAAAGACAAAAGAACAAAAAAACAAAAAACAAAACACAAAATTAACTTCAAAGCTTTAGAGCTTGTGTCTGAAGTAGGAATGGCATACGTTTTTATATTCAAACTCTGACACGATATTAAAATTTCATATGTAGTGAAATCACAGTAACTTTATCTATGCACACACACACACACACACACACACACACACACACACACACACACACACACACACACACACAAAAAAAAAGATCACTGTGAATGAGCAGATTAATGCAAGAAGTTGGGCAACATATAGTATTAACCTGTAGTGCATTAATCTAATTATTCTAAAATTCAGATGATGCATGGTTTCTCTCTAAAACTGGATCAAATAGGTTAGAATAACAAAGATGAGCATGCAAGAAAAGACTGTGGAGTTATTTCACAGCACTATTTCAGCTGCAAATGTCAACCCTTTAAGACAGCAAATAGATATTATCACTGTTGATTTTATCAAGTTACTTTTCAACTTGATATTCTGCTTTTTTCCATTCACATTTAGCAAATAAAAACAGTCTTAAAACTAGCAAATGGCTGACATGCCCAAGCAGTCAGTTATAGTATCTTCAGCAGAATTCTAGCTGTGTTAGCAGCATCATTCTTAATCCATTATCTTGAGAAAGCAAATTGAGTTTCACACTTTAAATTGATATTTCTGAAATCAGAATACTGCCAACAGTGGGGAATAGCCATGTGCATGTAAACAAACTGAGTGCTGTTTTTCTGCACTTGGTCTGTTTTGACTGCAAGTCATCATTTCCCTTTTCTCTTCTCCCACTCTCTCTCCTCAACTTTGCACTGCAATTGTATGGACAGTGCAGAATACACAGTACAATCCTGAACACACTGTGTATGCAAACGATGCAAAAACAATATCCGCAAAGTCACCTGTCACCTAATGCCTCCTCGTGCGGTATGATGACCCAAAGTCACACTGAAATGTCAAGGAGTTCAAAGCAAAGATTTTGAGCATTACCGGGGCAAACTAGGCTGCAGTCTTTAAAACTGAAAGCCTGACTATTTTACTGAAAGGTGAAAGGCGTTTCAAAGGTTAGCATTAAAAACTTAAACATGTATTTGACCTGAGAAAGTCATTATCCTCTCTGAGGCGCTTCAGCTCCTTTTCCAGGTCTGGAACCTTCGCCACCTCCGACTTAACAGTCTTCACGATGGCGACGTCTTGCTCCTGGAAAGCAAGACGCCTCTCCAACTCCTGCCAAAGCGTGAAGACAGAAATTAGCCAAAAGAAATATCAACAATACCAGTGTATTCGGTGCACTGCAAAATCAGTCAGTGATCTAGCCTTTGTTGCACATAGACATAGTTTAGATGTCCAGTAAGACTTAGGGAGATCTATTGACAGAATATGGCATAAATGGAGTTTAAGGGGACAGTGAGGCGAGTTGATTGTAATCTGCAAGCTCACCATTAGACGTCACTAAATCCTACACACTGGTGCTCTCAACAGTTTATGCACATGAATATTTATCATGTAAAAATGACCTACATACACATGCAACAAACCTTCAACTAGTATTATGGAATTTGAAAATGAAAAATGAAGTGCAAAAGCAGTTCAAACAAGAAAGCAGACATGTCCAATAGTTCAAATGATAAACTATACACGTAGGGTCGGACGATATAACTGTATATACCATGCAATGGTAGAAATGTGGCCACCGTTAGCGATTTTAGCAATGCTGTTAGGTAGGCAATGTGATTTAGTCTGCAGTCAGAGCAGTAATCATTCCAACCAGGCTGGTATTTATTTGCACCCGTTAATCTTAAACCCTGGTCTGGGAACCAAATGAATCTTCTGAGCTCGGTGTTTCATTTGCTCTGGCAGATAATTCACATTTCAATTTCAAGTTGCATTTGTAAATTAGTCTGGGGATGCCAGGCGAACTTGTAACACTTGACAATATTGTTCTCTTTTGGAACCTTAAAGCTTCTCTTCTATAAGAGTCTCTTATATTTAAGTGTTGCCTCATGTGGGGCAGTTATTTTTGTTTATTTGGAAGTTCTAAATAAAAGAAGAAAATAATCAGATGTGTATGTTACAGTATGGCTATTTTAAACCATTACTTTTATGCATATTGTGATAGCGATTTTGGCCATATCATATGTTGACATTGAGTACTTTAATATGCAGAAGACTGTCATGTTTCTAATTCTAAACCTGGTTGTCTGATTGTCTGCATTTGTCTTTGACTTCTCCATCCAGCCACACTCTCATTTTTCAACAAAACACAGTTAGCAGCTGAGTGCTCAAACTCAACTCTCATTTTAGCATATAGAACATAAATTCAGTAGTCACTGTCATCATATTTTTGTTTTGCTCACTATGTTAATTTGTGCATCTCTGAAGTGTGGACGGGGCATGTTGTGATCTCAGTTGGTCCACCATGTTCAAACTCGGTGTCATCATAAACTGAGATCAGAGAGTGGCCAAAAAGTAACGTCCACTGGGGCTGAAAAATCAATTAAAATCGCAATAAGGCCGACTACAATTTTCAAATCACAGGAGGGGCCATATTTGCCCAAGGCAAAATGTGTCAAAATACCAATTTAAATTAAATATTAGAGTGCAGCTGAGAGGTCCTGCCCTACAGATTATATTCTACTGACTACAGAAAACATATTTGTTTGAGAATGCATCTTTGTCCCTGCAATAAATAATTCACTCCATAAATCATTTATATGTTTCAAAATTAACATGAGAACAATGATTTAAAAATAATCATTCCCTCTAATATCAAATCACAATTGCATTATCAATCAAAACAATCCTTACTAGATATTTTTTTCAAAATCGTTCAGCCCTCATGTCCACTGCGTGTAACGTACCTTTATCTTGATGATGTGCTCTGCGCAGGAGGACTGGGCAGCTTGGAGACTTTGGCAAAGTTGAGAGACTTCCTGATACTTCCTGATTAAAATAACAATCAGACAGAAGTGTGTGGTCAGCATTTATCTTGTGCAGCACAGCTCACAATCCAATAGCATGAAAGAGCGCTAGGTAAGTAAGCAGTGGTCTGTGTGTGTGTGTGTGTGTGTGTGTGTGTGTGTGTGTGTGTGTGTGTGTCTGTACCTGCGTTGTAAATCTAGCTGCTCCTGCAGTTCTTGGTTTTCCAGAGTTTGATTAGAAATTGTCGAGTCTTGGTTTTGAATCTTCTGCTTCAGCTCTCTGATCTCATCCTTCAAAGAACTGATGGTCTGGGAACAGATTACAGAAGTAAGCCAAAGTAAGATAAGAGACACGACCAGGGTACAAAAACAGTAAGTGTGTGTGTGCATGCGTGTGTGTGTACCTGGTTAGCAGTGTTCAGTCTAGTATCTCGCTCCTCCAGTTTCTTGTTCAGGCTCTCCAGGTTCTTACGGAGAGTACGATTTGCTTCCACCTGCTCTGATAGGCTCTTAGCTGCTCCAGCCTCTCTCTCCTCCAACTTTTTTATTCGCCCCAAGAGGTCCTGGTTCCGGTCTACCTCATGCTGTAACATAAAAGGTTAAGAAACAGGGTATGCCCGATGTCTTCTGTGATATTTATTAATTTAAGTGAGATTGTCTGGATAAGACAGTGATGAGGAAAGATCTGTCTGTGCAGCAACTTAATATTAGAATTAATTCATCACTGCATGTCACAAATGATGCCATTTCCATAATACTGCACCTTCTCTTGAAGCACTTAGAATGTCCTGTTGCATATGCCAGAGTGCTTTTTATTGATTTTGCTCTGCATTGAACACTTATCATCCACACATGCTGCTTATAAAGTTCAGTTAAAGGTGAGCCCTTTTTAGATTTAATGGTATTACTGAAACAGGCCACCCAGCACTCTGAGGCAACACAGGCTGAAATGAAGCATCCCCCCCAAAGGACGCTTCATTTCACTCTTCTTGTTGACTCTGTATACAAATGACTGTGTCAACTCTCATTGTGTCAGTCTGTGAGTAAACTGAGGATTGTAGTGTCATCTGAGAATTTCACCACAAACAGCTCCATCATGACCAGCTATGAAACTGAAGTGGACAGGCTCATGGTTTGGTGTTATGTTGATGTCGTTTTGTTTGGTGGAGCCATTTGCCAAGAAAGACAAGAGAGGACAAGAGAGCCTTACTGTTGTTTGATCATCGTGTTCATTTTTTGTGCTTGAGTTGTGCAGTGAGCAGGGGTAGTCTCAAAAAAACAGATTCAGTCATATGACGTCATAAACCTGAAGAACCGATCCCGTTAATCGAGGTCGTGACACTAAACATATCAATTGCTATAATGTCCAACCCACAGGAGAAGCCAGATTTAGCTTGTTACCATAAAAGCAGAACAGAAGAGAAGCCAGGTGCTACTAAAAGGACTGTAGGGGGTGTGGAAAGGGCGGGGACTATTCGCATAAACAAGACAAGGTGTAGTGCTATATGTAAGCCAATTTAACAAGGTATTGGAACTTATTTTGCAAAAAACAGACAATTTAACACTTCTTGCAGAGCATTTTTTATTGTTTAAAACATGACTGAATGTGGAGAAGAAAACACAAAAAGAAAGAAAACATAAACTGAGAAGATGTGTATATTGTATCTCAACTATAATTATATATTATATATTAATGATTAATTAATTATCGATTGTTGACATGTTCAACTATTGGTTAAGGAAAATTCACAAAATTTTCAATCCTAATTGGTGAGGCAATATTTGCAAATCAATGTACACAAAACTAAAGAAAAGTGTTTTTTACTCTCTCTGTCACATGCAGATTACCGTCTGACATATTTGCAACATGAATATAACCAGACAGCATCACTGTTTTCTGAATTTGAATGATCTTTTTTAAAATACAATGAAGCTGTTTCAAATGTAGTGTCAGCCTCAGCAGCCTCCCTGTGCAGTTCCTTAAACAAAATGTTCCCTCTCTTTTCAAAATCCTCAAACCAGCCTATGGAAACTTTTGGATTTGTTCTCTCCCAGGCTCGCTGCCAATTCTGTCTTCACCCTCACAAAGCGCCCGCTCAGGGGGAGGCTGGGCATTATCAATCCACCTGACGAGGGCTGCTTCAACCACAGGTGCATTCCCTGTACCCATTCGTTTTCTGTCTCCCTCACTGGCAGACTGTTTCTCATGGCCTGAATAGACTACACAAGCAGCCTGAGGAAGACAAGCTTTCTCTGCTGCATCTTCTAGGGTTATTTTGGTGGTTTGCCATACACTTTGAGGAGACTACAATGTTCATTGAGCAATAATAACTTTTTCTGTCATGATTTCAATGGGTTGGAATGCACCAAACTGTGGACACAGCAGGGGGAGACAGGTTACTGCAAGGCATTAGAGCAAACCTGGGCAAAAGGCAGCCTGGGAGCCAAATCCATCCCACTGAAAGGTTCCATGTGGCCTGTTAGTCTAGAGAACATTGCAATAAAAGACAGGCAATTTTGCTTACCCTTAAACATAATTGGCCTTTATTCTGATCAGTGTTGTGTTTATTATTTAATTAGTGTAATAAGAATGAACTGCATGTTTTATATTAAAATGTCACTTTATTCACTCAATGTCTTACATTCACATTGTTTATGTTGTTCGTCAGTTGCTGATACTATTGTTATAACCTGTGCCCGCCCTGCATGGAAGGTTTACCGCAAAGCTTCAAGTTTTGGACCCTGCCACAAAACCACATCTATGTTTGGTCCACACCAGCCGGATCAATTTTTTCAATTAAATAAAAATATTAGTTTTAACATTTTTTGTGTTGTCATGTATAGAAAGACCCAGACTACTTGATAACATATATAAGAATGATTCTTTTTGATCTATATAAACAGTTTGCTCCGTATTTAAAGGTTCACAGTGATAGTGAGCTTATCTGGCACACAAATGTTGAAAGGATCTGTGCAACTGAGAGTTTTTGATGCCTGCAGGAATATTATGCACCCTAGAGCTATGGCATTACCAATGGTCAAGTTTAAGGCTCAAATGTTCAGGCTAGTTAAGGCAGCAGGGAAGATTATGGGAACACCTACACCACTCACACGCCACACATTTTTGAGCAGTCTACCATTCAGCAGACCAATAGGATTAAATCTGGCCTTTACCATGTGTTGAACTCTGAGTATGTGCTTATGAATTCAGAACAGTGGTTCAGGTTCCCAATCATGATAAACATTCACTTGTTCCTCTGGCAGTGTAAAGATGATGATTGATGGGCAACTCTGGAGAAGATACAGGAGGGTAGGGAGGCACTCAGATGATTGCACATTTTCACCAATCATATGTTTGCTTCTAAGCATTTAAAGTGAGATGTGTTTGTTTGCTTGTAATTTATGTATTTATGTATTTTTTGAGATGCATGCCTTCAATTTTTTGTAATTTTTATCAGAGTGACTGCCTTCAAATTTTTGTAATTTTTATCAGAGTGACTGGCTTTGTGACTAATTTACTTGGTTATTTTATCTCAGACTAATTTTTAAATAATTTTATTGTGATATTTTAATGTTTTAATGCAGCAGTTACCTGAATCTGAAATAGTTCTCCAATGGGAGACAATAAAGTAACTTAACCTTATACTCAATTGTGTTACATGAATGTGTAAGAAGAATGCGTGACCTCTACCTCCAAGTCTCGTGCGCTATCAGCAGCAGCCTTCTCTAGTTCAAATCGAGCTCGCTTGTGACTCAGCTCCATCTGCTTTTTCTCCTGGTCCAACTGAAGATAGCGATTCTGAGAGTGAACCCGCTCTGCTGCCTCCAATAACTGAAAGGAAAGACAAGTCAGTAAAGTGCAGAGGCTGCATGTTAACACCGCCTTTACACAGCTTATTGTTGACGCTGTCAGTTTCTACATACCTCCATGCTGCGTTTGTACTGACTCTGCAGGTTTGCACTCCCCGCTGAGTTCTCTGACAGGCGCTGCGGAGGTGTAGTGCGGCTGATGAAGGAATTGAAGGACTTTAAGGTTGTTAACACAGTAGTGTCATCTTCCAAATCCATGTTGCGAGTCACTGGTGCTGCAGTGTATAAATGTAAGGTTCAGAGTTAGAGCAAGGGTCAGTTAAGTTCTACAGCAGTATTAGAAATCCCACAGTACAGCTATTAGGGGTGTAAATCATGAATCAAAATTAAAAAAATAAAATTAAAGCATATCTATTATATTGGACTGTTTAACAATTAATCCATTTATTGATCCGGATTAAAGTATCGTTACACCCCTAATAACTATTTCAGTGGCTAATTTTTTAGTCAAATGATACAAAGGCGAGGTCAAGTGGACAGTTCACCCCAAAATCAAAAATACAAATTTTTCCTTCTTGTCTGTAGTTACATTTATCCATCTTTGTTTTGATGTGATTTGCTGAGTTTTGAAGACATGCCCTCTCTCTGCCAATATATCCAAACCTCAGCAACTCAAACCAAAACAAAGATGGATAAAAACTACAGTTCCAACTAACAACTATTACTTTCATTGTCAGTTATTCTGTCGATTTTTTTCTTGATTAACTAATAAGTTGATTTCTGAAAAATTTTAATCAGTGTTTCCTAAAGTCCAAGATGATGTCTTCAAATGTCTTGTTTTGTTCACAACCCAAACACATTCAGTCTACTGTCATGAAGGAGTAAAGAAACTAGCAAATATTTACATTTTACAAGCTTGAATCATAGAACTGTGGCCTTTTTTGTTTAAATTATATCCATGCCAATTAATAATGATATAATAGTTGGTGATTAATTTAATAGCTGACAGCTAATAACATATTTATCATTGCAGCTCTAATAAAAAAGCACTACAGGCTTTTGATTCAGTCCCTTTAGGATAGATAGATAGATAGATAGATAGATAGATAGATAGATAGATAGATAGATAGATAGATATCTTGTCCAAGGCCAGCTCCCCCAGCTAGCTAACGTTTAACGTTATAAAACGCCAAAGGCTACCAGTTAAAATCTAACCTTAAATATAATATAGCTAAATTGTGTAGTAACTACCATTTCTTATTAACTTCCTTGTTCACAAACAAAACAAAACAAACGGAATTTCCCAAGGTAACCTAGCAGCTATATATAAAAGTTAATAGTTAGCTGTTTGCCGTTTAGTTTTTCTTTTTATTCCTGTCTCTGAATTTAGCTGTTTGAACTGTTGTTTTCAGTCCTACTGCATGTCTCCACAGACTGGGCATAATGCTAACTTACATTTAAAGTGTGAGTTAGTTTCTTCAGCTATTCAGAGGGTGCTAACTAGCTAACTAACTCAAAAGAACCAGTTGGCGTTTACGTTCTCACGGTCTCGCTTGGAAGCATAAGTCCTCACCTCAGAGCTGACGTGTTTGTGGAAAGGAGCCGGTTAGTTGTAGATAAGTTATCTTTGCTCTGCTAGCATGTTAGCTGCTCACACAGAAATCCCTCCACTTTAGCTCAAATGAGATGTGTGTAGTATCGCGGGAGTTCGAGATATCGCGAGAGTGTCAGTGGCGGAGTTGCCTGTCAGTCAGCTGGTAGTAAATTGAACTTCACAGCCGGACTGTTGCAGCAGTTTTATACCTTTTCGTGAGGAGGCGAGGTATTAATTAGCTTCTGTATGAATCCACCTTCAGTCAGAAAGAAGTATTAGAAGGACTAACCAAAATTTTTCTAAATTTATTTCTCTAAACGCAAAGGTTCTCATTTTTTTCTCAGCCCAGGACCTCTTACTGAAAATATATCGGGGACACCCTCTTATGTCCTTTGTAATAACTTGACGAAGCCTTTATTTACGCTTCGACTTAGTTTGAAAGAACTAGACAAAAGAAATTTATCGGAAAATTATTAGAAATTTATTAAAACATATTGCACAGTGTCATGCACATACGAAAAGTGTGTTTCACTCTGAGTGCATACATAAAGTAAAATGCAAACACTAATTATTTTAAATAATATATAATATATGAGAATTAAAAAAAATAAATATATACATATAAACATATAAAAAGGCCTAATAATAACAAAAGTAACAATAACCTAAATATGATGGGCCTGTAAAATTGTTTGTGGAAAAAAAATAGTTTGTTTAAATAAGTAAAAACTGCAACTGTAAAACTGTAGTTGCGTAGTTTGTCCCACAGAGAGCAGCACTGCTACATTCATCACAGCATGATGAGGGAACTAGTCAACAGCAAACTGTGACTGTCCTTTTATTCCTGAAATGCAACATTTTCAAATATTCTTTGTATGATCATTTGTGGTTATTATTGCACAAGGTCAAAGAGGTCATCAAGAGAGAGAAAGAAGAAAAAATAAAAGTAAATGTAAATTAAAAAGGGGGGCTCCAAGGAAAAAAAAAAGGCAGGGAACCACTGTCTTAAATCACCAAACCATGTGGAGAAAGCACAGCTATAACAATTTGATTTAGAAACAGAAATCCAATTTTCAGTATTCATCCAGAAAGATGTTATTTTCTCACAATACCAAAAAAGATGAATACCTCACCCCTCCTCTTCTCAACAAAATCTACATCAGCCACGCTGCTGAATAACCCATTTTTAAGCATCTTCCTATCTGTAAATTAGATTGTACGTGTTATTCTTTAGTGTTAACATATGGATATTGTTCCACATAGAAGACTGATCTGGCACTGATGGCATTCATTTGGCACTGCCACGTCTGACGCTGATGGCACAATTTTAAAAATGTATGTAATGAGGTTGAGGTATGGGCTGATTGTTGATAACAGCATTGCTATGATATGAAATAAAACCATATGGTCCACAAAGTTATGGCCAGAATTAAAATCCATGTCTGACTGAATAACCTCATTGTACTACCACAAATTACATCTTCATTTAGCTAAAAACACCCAGTGTTACCAAACCTCATAACCAACGATGACTCTCATTCTCATGCACTTTGCTTCTACATAAATACTTCATCGCACGCCTACAAGGAAATTCATCCTCTACCATGGGATCAACTCTATCTCTGTTAAGTGCCATAGTCTGAGGCAATGAATACCTCATACTTGACGTACATCTGTGTGTTTTGTAAGAAAATGGAAAGGTCAGAGGATTTATGTTCACATAAATGTGACTATAAGGAGTGAAAAGGCTCAGAACAAAGACCAAGGCCTCAACTATTAGATGAGAGAATTGAATGCTGACGCACTTTGCCACACAAATAAACTGAGACAATATCAAGTACAAATACATGCATACCACAAAAAGATATAAACACAACACTTTTTTTTGCTCCCATTTTTCATAAGTTGAAGTAAAAGATCTAAGACTTCTCCTGCACACAGAAAAGGTTTATTTCTCTCACATTTTGTTCACATATTTGATAAAATCTCTGTTTGTCAGCAGTTCTCTGTCAAGGAAATCCATCCACCTGACAGGCCTGGCACACAGAGATGCTGATTAACATGATAATTGCACACATGTGCCTCGGACTCTTCAGAATAAACAGCAACTCTAAAATGTGCAATTTTATCTTGAAAATTCATTAGGCATTATATGACAGTTAGGTCTGACCACCAGGAAATTTGATTGGACAAAAGACTTTCCATGAGTGCCGATATAGAGTCTGGGACTTTAAACTTCATGTATCACTCCGCTTCATAGGCATTCAATTATTGTTATAACCATTACATTAAACAGCAGAAATGGGTCATAGTCATAGTTATTACATTATCAATTTATAGTCTATTATCTATTTATTATTCAAGCTGATATGACAGATTGAAATAGCAGACTGAATGACAGGGAAATGATAAAAGTAAATTTTAAAAACAGCGGGAGAGAGCAGATCGAAGCTCATTAACCAAATGCTAATTCCTTGGTGATCACCCTGTCTGTATTCATTTTTCCAGAACCAGCTGGTAGTTTCTCAACTTTCCAGTTTGTTCCATAGGGCTGTGTTTGGTCCAAAAACTGAGGACAAACTCTGACACAATCTCAAAACGAAATCTCACCATCTTGTTTTACTCGTGATTCACGCAACCCTGTACCATACGTCCAGGTCTAACTATGAATAGTTACGTTCCGCTGCTTTTAGACTTGAGTAGACTCAAAAATGAAAACATGACCATTCAGTCCACTAAGGAGCTGAAGACAGTGTAGAGGCAGTTTTCTGGATCCATCTGGTCAACTAAAGGAGAGCTCCACCACAGTGACTTGCAGACCTACACAAAGTAGCTAGAAAGCTAACATTAGTGTGCAGGAAAATGTTTGTGTTTCTTGGCAACAGGCCAGTCCCCATCCAGTTCTGGAACTATTTGTGTTGGCGGAGCAAAATAAATTAGTAAATAAACAAAAAGAAATCTAAATCTCATGTCAGGTATCACAATTAACTAATAAATGGCTCTTGTAAAGCTGTTTTTAAAAAAGAAAAAAGCAATATCACGCTGAAGGTTGTACTGAACAGCTGTACTGAACAGCTGTGC
Source organism: Lutjanus erythropterus (assembly GCF_056507025.1). Lineage (NCBI taxonomy): Eukaryota > Metazoa > Chordata > Actinopteri > Lutjaniformes > Lutjanidae > Lutjanus > Lutjanus erythropterus. The sequence continues at coordinate 9,125,874 of NC_139319.1, forward strand.
TGATATTCAGTACAACAGCACTCCCTCACATGTCATACTGCGTAACTGAACTATGGTTATTTCACATAGGGCTACAGATACTGAATTTTTGTTTCCCAGGAGGGCAAAGTCATGACTTATCTTACTGTCTCTAATTGGCTAGTGCTCCTTTCCTTTGGGTTTGGCCAGGGGTCTGCAACCTGTGGCTCCGGAGCCTCCTGTAGCTCTTTTGCCCCTCTCCAGTGGCTCCTTCTTCTTTTTTCAGCCCAAAATGGCTTTATTGATGGTAAAGGTTGATGACCCCTGGTTTAAGCATTAAGCATTGGTTATGATTAGGGTAAGAATATCGGGGTGAGCCAATCAGAGGCAGAGTTAGGCAGATCATAACTTTGCCCCCCTGGAGGAAAAAAAACAAACAGTTTCTGTAGTTCTGTGTGAAATAGCCTCAGTTTAAAATGTCTTATTTCAAGATAAAACTGCACATTTTAGAGTGGTATTTTAATCCAAGACACACCTCAGTCTCCTCAATCATGCTGTTTAATCAGAAAATTTGTGAACAAAACAAAATGTTTGCGTGCATAGAAGAAGTCTTAGGTCTTGTTCTTCAACTCATGAAAAATGTGATTAAAAACAAAAGTGTTCCATTTATATTTTTGTTGAGTATACGTGGAACTAATACAAATGCAATAGAGAGGACACCATGGATTTATTTTTACAGTTTTTAATTGTCTTGGTATTAACAGAAAGGGCTCATGCCACCTGTTCAGCTTGCAGACAGGCTCTGCCATTAGCTGAGGGTCTAATCCAGAGCGGTCTGCAGCAACATTAGAAAATGTTAATTGGTAAATTACCACACCAAGTTCCCTGTGGAGGGCAGCAGCTGAGGAGGTCAGAGCCATTTCCACCAACTCGCCGATATATATATATTTGCAAGAAAAGAGCTGGAGTGCATAAAATATAAGCTAGAGGGAGCCACAGAGGTTTTTTTTTTTTTTCAAAAGTGGAGTGAGATCCAAGAGGGAGAGGGGTGGATGGGTGTGAATTCGTCTGAAAAGGTCAGGCAGAAGACATGTCCTCTTCAGAGTGACACAAGAGCTCCCCGTTCTCTCTGTCACTGTCTCTTTCTTTCTCATCCTTTCACCCCCAAGAGTATTCTGCCTGTTTCGGTTCGCTGTCCTCACACCCCTTGCCCCTCCCTCCCTGGCTTGTCTTCTTTTCTTGGACCCCCCATCTCCCTTGCTTACCGGCTAATAACACTTTTTTCCTCACTGTCCCTCTTTATCTGTCACAGTCTGACTCAGTCACTCCCCCCTCTCTCGGGTATTCTGTCGCCCTCCTCACCGTCTCCACCTGCCCTCGCCCTTCTGGGGTCGGCCTGCATGCAGCGATTTCTGTAAGATGACGTAAATGCACAAAAAAACACACACACATACACATGTACACACACACACACCATAAGAAGTAAATCAGCAGAAGTGCCTGCAGATGTGCCCTTCATTGCCATCTGTTGTGAAAAATGTGAGAGTAGCTCACAAAAAGCTATCTCACATTCAGTGGATTTTCCACCCACAGCATGTAAACACTGCCACAAATATAAACACTCCAGTTTTATGTAAATTGTAAAGACTTGAGCAGCTGACAACTGGAAAAACCTATATTTTACTACTGTGTCTTGTTGGCAGCACTGTCAACTTTTACATTTTGAATTGCGAGAACAAATAATCATGCAGCTTAAACAGCCTTAAACACTACTGTTATGCAATTATTTGGAGTTTTTCATCAGTATAAGTAGTAGGAAACAGCTGCTAAATAACCCAAATATTGCCCTCTTCAAATAGACCAAACTCCATAGATGAAATCAGTAATTTTTCCTTGCAGAACACAGGAATTACTGGTCTCCTGCTGCCTCAGTCTGTTACTTAGTTGGTGTTATTCTGACTTTGATGAATCCGAACTATCTTTGTAAATCACAGAAGGCACACAATAACACAAAATAACTAACAAGTCGAAGCGGCAGTTAACCAGCGTTCTGAGGTAAAAAGACTGATTTTGCCAGTGGAGTTTGGTTGGCGAGTTCTTGAGGGGAAACGCTGTCTGACTGCAAAGTAAAGCAGTGAAAATTACTCTAAATGTAGTGTACACTGAGATCCACTGTAGTTAAGACACTTTAAAAGGAAGTACCTCATACAGCCCAGCTTCAAACAATCTGAAGTATCCCTTTAAAAGATCACCAGTCAAACCCGAGATGGTGAAAAAAACAACACAGAAAACACAATGGAAATATACTGTTTCTGTTTGTTTTCATGTGTTCCTGTGAGGAAGGTGCCTGCAGATGTCCCCTTCGTTGCCATCTGTTGTGAAAAATGTGAAAGCGGCTCACAAAAAGCCATCTCACATTCAGTGGCTTTTCCACCCACAGCATGTACACATCGCCACAAATATAAATGCTCCAGTTTCATGTAAATTGCAAATGGTAAGGGGAGCTGACATGTGGAAAAATCTATATTTTGTTTTCTTGTCTTGTTGGCGGCAATGTCAACTTTTACATTTCAAATGGTACGAACTAATCATCTGATTCAAAGAGCCATAAAAAAAGGCTTTTAGTGCTGCCAGCGATCTGAGAAGGAGTACTAAAGCAATTAAACACATAAGTACTACAGAATATTAATTTTTTTACGCAGTTCTCTCATTGCTTCAGTGCGTTTGAAAAGTGTTTTTATTTCCAGACGGTGTTCATATTCATGTCCCGTAGTTCTCAACTGCAAGGCTTCACATTTATGAAAATTATTCTCGATTTTTGAGTCAAGATGTCTTCATGATGGAGAAAATACCCCTCATGGGAAAAGCTGTGAGGGGACCTGAAATAGAATTATAATAGTCAGTCAAATCATATTTCACTCACAGTAGGCAGAGAAAAGGGAGGTCACATGAAGGTCACCCAGACACAATGTGTTGCCTAAGTGAGTATTGTAAGTATATGAGGAGAGGTGGAAATGGACGATTAAGGACAAAAAAAGAGGGATATTAAATAGATAAGAAGGAGCAGGTGAGGACTGAGAAATTGTCATTTGCAGTTGTGATGGGCCCGTAAACTGGTCGGAACAAGGGGGACAAAAAGAAGGAAAGTGGAGGGAAAAAGCAGAGAGAGGGACAGCAAACAATGTTAGAGATCAGATGAGGCAAAGGTCAAATAGAGGAATCAATAAAGTGGTGATTTTATACTCTTCTAATGAAGGAGGACAGAGTCAATAGCTGACACAGGCTCTCTGTGTTCTCCAGCCCCCAGGGAATTCTTTAACAATATTAGTTTATGGGTGACGTGCATGCTCATACGCTCATGCACACATGTACACACACACACACACACCCAATGATGCACAATCAGAGGAGAAATTAAAAATAAATTACACTTACTAATTAATAAAATAAGAAAACTCAGTGGAGCAGTCAAAATGGGGAGGAGATGAGTGTCACATGATTGTCTGAATTTTTTACCCCGGGGATTTTCAACATCCAGAACATCTCTGCCGTCTGCAGGGCAGCCCTCCAGAGAGCTGCAATATCGTCAGTGCAGAGCACATCATGAGAATATTAGTGTTTTTCTTCTGCACAACCCCAAATGTATGTGTAATACACAGTCATTATATTCAGTATGACTGTGCGAGGGCTCGTTCATGTGTGGTCTGCATTATATTTCCATCAACCGTCGTCACTCACGTGTTTTGTGATCAATAATCTATCCAACAGCTTTCCATAGGGAGCTACTGTGTTATGAAAGACAGGACTATGTGTTGATAGGACTAGGTGTGTGAATGTGTGTGTGGCCACTCATGTGAGCCACCAGCTGGAATGCAACCAATTGCACAGATGCGTTTTATCCGCAGGGTGGCTTGACTGACACATAAAAATAAGAAGCATCAAGGCGTTGCTGCAGGTGAGTTGGGTGAATGGAGGGAGAATAATAATAAAAAAACACACAGTGGGAGGAGAAGGAGGAGGCGTGATGGTGCTACTAAGAACGTGGGATCTGGTGAGAGAAGGGGAACAAATAGAAGAGGTGGCGAAGGGCAGAGGAAGTGGACGACAAGCTGTGGAGGTAAAAAAAAAAAATGGAGAAAAGTGGTACAGGCTGAGAGCAAAAACAGCTGCAACCCACAGTCAGATAAGCAGCAAACATGAATGAATTCTATATGGAGAGATGTGTGCTGTGACTGTTGTGCGCTGATGCTGCACTTCCAGTCATATTGGATTTTAAAACGCTGATACGAATGCCAATATGTACTGAGTCAATAACGGATGATATCATCATCAATAACCCCGAGGTAAGAAAATCCGTTAAGGTTAGCAGTTTACGGTGAAGTGATCCACCTGACTTATATTTATGGTCAGGTATAACTCTTATTCAGCAGGAAAATCATTACGGGGGCATTTTCTGTGTTACTGACAAATGAGTTTAGACTGCTCTCTATAGCCTTGATTCCATCCAGACACAAGGAAATCTTCAAAAGGAAATGCAAATTAATGCCTGTTTCCATCCACTACTCCTTTGTGACTGTTAGTTAATTGTTTCATTTAGATAAACAGTAAGTGGCGGCAGTTCTCCTGTCAGAAAACATTATACCTTTGTAGAAGAAGAGGGCGCAGCAAGATCATGTAATTAAAGGATAGTTTAGTAGTTCTGATGTGGAGCTGTATGATGCTCTTATCACAGACTCTTAAGTCTAAAAAAGTTTTTACCAACTAATAATGCTCTGTTGAGATAATTTACTTTTCTTCCTTAGAGAATTTGAATCTTTGAGTTTTACAAACCCCTCAATTTTCAGTAAACTCACTGAAGTGAACGGTTTTCAATTGCAGCCATTTAATTTTCAAGCATCCAAAAAATGACAAATGAGGTTCACAGCTCACTGAAATACAAATTTTGGAAGGTTTGGCACAGCCTCATTTTAGAGAGGCAGAGAGGAGCACCAGTACAGAAGCTGAACATTACTGAACTTAATATTTAGAATATTTTCAGCACTTTACCTTACCGTCAGTCAGCCTTTTCTAATGGCAAACCAATGTTACATAAGCCAAATATTACTCTCTCAAAGCCAGTCAAACTCAATACTTTAGTAAATTCAAACTATCCTTGTAAAATAATGAAATCACACAATAATGCAAACTAACTAACAGAGTTTAGCTGGTTTGGACACAGTGACATTTTGTTCATAGAATGGCAGTTTCCCATCAGAACAGGCTGTCTGACAGCAAACTAAAGACGTGAAACTATTCAAACTATAGCATACACTTAAACTGACACTGATTTTTTTAGGTGGACTTTTTTAAAGTGGCTACAATACTCTCTACAGAGTTGCTGACTCTGTCCACAGCAGTACATTGCTTGGTTTCCATGCTGGTGCTCCTCTCTGTTCTCCAAACTGAGGGCCGGTCGACTGGCATCAGGCGTAGCTACAACTCCGTTTCAAATCACCCATGCTATCCCTTTAAAAGACCGCCAACCGAACCTCAAACAGAGAAAAAACAACGCAGAAATCACAGTGGACGGATGACATTTCTGCTTGTTTCATGTGTTATTATGAGGAAGGCACCTGCAGTTTGCCATCTGTTGAGGAAAAAAAAAAGAAAGGCAGCTCACATTCAGTAGCTTTTCCACCCACGATGTGTAAACACCACCACAAACATAAACACTCCATTTTAATCTAAATTGAAAAGGGTTAGGCAGCTGACTCCTGAAAAAAAAAAATTTCTTCCTGAGTCTTTTTGGCTGTGAGGTCGACTTTAAACGTACACTTGGAATGTTGAGAACTAATAATCATGTGATTCAAATAGCCGTAAAAAGCTTTTAGCATCTCCAGTCATCTGTGGAGGTGCAGTAAAGTAATTAAACTCATCTAACACATAATTACTTCAGACTTCAGAAGTTTTTTTTAACACATTCTTCTCATTGCTTCAGTGCATTTGAAAAGTCTTTTCTTTTATATCTGGACTGCGTTCATATTCAAGTCTCATAGTTGTAAACTGCAAGGCTTCACGTTCATTCATTCGTTCATGAAATTTACTCTGGATTCTTGAGTCAAGATGTCTTCATGATGGAGCGAGTACCTCTCGTGGGAAATGCTGAGCGAGCACCTGAAATAGAAATGAAGTCAGTTGAACCATGTTTCAATCACAGTAGACAGAGAAAAGGGATACCAAAGATCCTCATGTCAGATCTGTGTGGAGTGAATGGATGCATTATACGGTTGTGTGCAGAGGGAAACCCTAGATTTGCAAAACTCTTGCGAGATTTGTTGTTTCTTCACTGTGCCTGTTGTCAAAACTAATAATGTCAGGTCAGGATTAGTCTTGTCTCAGTAGAAAGCTGATAATTCATGTGAGTTAAATGTTCACTATGTCAAAACTTATTCTGAAAAATCTTTCCATATCTGATTAAACATGTTAACTCTTTTATGAAAAGGCAAATCCACCTCAAGTAAGTGTAAAAACTTTTGCAAAATTGAGGAAGTATTTTTGAATTTAGTTGTTCTGATCAGTCTTTTCTGAGGCAATACTTCAAAATATGCACAAAAATACATTAATGGAAATGTATATATGTGTGCTTATGAAGCACATTAGTGACTTTTTTCTTTGTCAGAATGTTTGACAAAATAAAAAGTCAAATATCTGAGGCCCCCATGTTCATATTCATATCATATACAAATTTATTTTGATTGTATTATAAAGTCTACACAAAAATGACAATGTTAACGTGATATAAATATTTTAATTTGTATGTCTGTGTGTGTTTATACTGTTTCTGCACCTCAGCCAGAACAGAAGTGTCACCAAACACTGATATAGCGTCTGTGATTTGATGTCATCAATAACATTCTGCAGGGAGCAGCCTGCAGGACATGCAGGAGCTGGCAGGAGACCCTGGGCTATAACCAGATCATGCTGGAGGGATTACATAACTCATCTGGCCTGGGAATGTCTCAAGATCCCCCAGGAGGAGCTGGAAAACATTGCTGGGGAGAGGGACGTCTGGAAGACCTTGCTTACCCTGCATGACCCTGGGTTAAGCAGACTGATGGAGGGATCATTATCTGCCATGCTCTGCCGCTGATTTATTAAACTGCATTATTAAAATATTTTGGCCAATTTCAATTCAATTTGAAGTAGATGCAGAGTGTCAAGAGTTAGCAAGCAGTTTGTATGTGTTTTGTTCACCTTTACTGGACAGCTGAGACGTTTTGCCAACCAGGTGCTTAAGTAATATGTCCAAATTCTCTGATTTCAGCTTCTCAAATATTTTCTGGTGTTTTTACTCTGAGACAGTAAACTGAACATTGTTGTGTTGTGGACAAAGGAAATCTGTTATCTTGGGCTTTAGGAAAAAGTTACCATTGATATTTTACGGACAAAACAACTAATTATTGATAATGAAAGCAGTCATTAGTTGCAGACAGCATAACTGGCTACTGGCTTCCAACACAAAGACAAAGATAACCTCTTTAAAGTTCAGTGTTGTATTACTGAAATATTAATTTTCATCACTATTTGTAGAGGATATGCACATTCATGTGACACCACTCAGTATGTTGAAGTCAACACAGTCAACAGAAGACCACAAGTCCTCAAACTAATCCTGCTTGTCTGTTAGTCTATGGCTTACGGTTGTGTTTGGTGTAATTTCACAGATCTTGAGCTTCATATATGCACACATATCTGTCAAGAAACTCACTTTCTTTTTTCCTGGTGTCACAGGTTTTCCCATTCACAACAACAGCCTGGTTGTATGTTTGTTTTAACCGCTGACTTCTAAATAAAATGTCTCCACTTCCTGCCACTGTACAAAACTGAAGCCAAAATATCACAGATATGAGGCTGGCCATCTTGCGCTGGCAACATCATTTGGAGTCAGAGTCTGCCAAGTGTTGATCAGGGTCGAAGCCGGGGTTTCAAGTTCATGTCCATACACACCCTCGACACCACCTTTTAATAATATCACTGTGCAAAATCACACAGGAATTCAGCAGAACCCACAAAAGTTTTTTCATCGACCTAACTTAAATACACAAGTTTTATTTATTCAAGTTAATGAAGCTTAAAAATTGTAGCATTTAGTTTCAGTATATTTATGAACTTTAAACATGAGTTCCTGTAATTTGAAATGTTATAATTGTACTTTACAGAGTTTAATCAACTAATTAAAACCAATTTCTGAAGAAACATGATCAGCATATCAGCAGACATCCCAGCATGCAGCTTGTTTGTTTGTTAAAACCCTCCTGAGACCTTCTTTTTTAAGGTGCAAAGAAAATATATACACTTTGGAAAAGGGTCATGGTTTCACATATTGTCTCTGTGCCAGTGCTAAAACAAAAAAGCATGTTGAAGAAGTTTTTTGTGAATGAAGAACTGAGTTTTCAAACTGAGAGAATGTAAAACAGTGTGACTGAACAGATGTTGGTTCAACTTAATATCTCAAGTTTACTGAACACATTTTCTCAAGTACAAGTGAATTAATATCAAGTTTATTGTACTAGAAACGTCTATTTGTTTTGAATTATTACAAAATTAAGATTCCCCAGCCTCTGGCGGCCACAGTTTTTGCCCTAGGAGGCTGAAATTTGGCACAGGAGCCATCATCTGTCTCAGTAGAGTCTCTTTGTTATTAGTGACATATGACCCACTCCTCTATTTTAGCCACGCCCTCTTTCATATGTCATGAATTGATTGTTGTAGGAGGCATCATTGCACTCGGGAGAGATTTTCTGTTTCAGTAGTGACTTATGCCATGCACCTTTTATTAACTCAATGAACCTTTAGCCACAGAGGTCAAGTGGTTCTCTTTCTGTGTGTGTGTGTGTGTGTGTGTGCACGTATACATACTGCAGTATATGGTCACAGCTGTTGCAAATTCACGCTTTCGTATCAAAGTTTGTAATAGGCAACTGGACTTGATAGAGTTCTTGAAGACGTTTTGCCTCTCATCCAAGAGGCTTCTTCAGTTCTGTCTGACTGGATTGGGAGTTCAGGTTTTAAACCTAATGGGGTCGTTAGCACCCAGGGGGGGCATGTGCCAAATTCACGCTTGTTTTAAGTTAAACAGACTGTTTCTCTTTATCAAGTAAGTGATCAAGTAACTAACTAAAATCAAACTTGAACATACATTAGTATCATAAAAATGACAGAGACCACATTTGTATAAAACGAATTTGTATTCCAGAGCCGGAGCTGTCATGTCGTCCATCCTCATATGCAGTCAGTGGTCCAAGCTGTGGTAATGAGGGCAGTGGGATCACATACAAACTTATGCCGATGCTTATTCACATCCAGCCATGGAGCTAGCAGCAGTTTGAGTGATAGCCTCAGAAAGCACTTCAAAATTCATTTGTGATGACTATATGCAGTGTATCATAATCGTCAGGCATGTTGGCAAACTGATATTTCAGTCTAACTCCAGCAGTAGGTAAGAGTATATGACATATTTGACAGGCTATTTTCCCTCAAGATGTAGCAGACTGATACAAGATGACGTACATCTTATCTTTCTCTAATTTATATTCTTCTCCTCAGTCTCGCAGCATGTAGCTTTACACTGAATACTGATGTTACTGCACCTTAAAGACACACTTACAAGGAGTATCCTTGGTAGTCAGTGAAGCCTCAAAAATAGCTTCGGCTGTGTGCTGTGATCTGTGCGACACTATATAGAAAATGACTCTTTCTTCCACAACCTTTGCAGATCTGATAGCTTTGGCAGGATTAGGTGGAAGTCAGATAGAGGCTGACATGTCACAGAGTGTCTCAGCAGGGATGAGGAGTGGGTTAACGTGGGAGGAACCAATTTCTAATAGAAGAGAGGTCCCTTGTACCTCAGTTGGCGGTCAGTTCATCAATCAACACTTCTGCCCCATTGATTTTCTCTGTGTTCCTACACCTTCATCCAGGATGACGATCTTCAGCAAAACCATGAAACTTCCTGTGTGGGTGAGCACAGCTTCAGTTACATGCAAAACAGACAGCTGCCGTAGTCACATTTCTTAGAAAGGCGATAAAAAGCCTTAATGAAAGAGTAATAATGATGCTGCTGCTTCATAGAACATCTGGAATTGGATTATTAAACACACAATTATAAAACACAGGATCCAGCAGCTGTTTAATGCAATCAGATGAGTCTCAGTATTACTGTAATGAATGCACAGAAGGTTTGCACAACCCTACAGCTCAAGATACATATAGAGATATAATAATATGTAATATTTGTCTGTGCATCAGAAATACATTTTTGTATCTTATGTTTAATGTGGATTTTTGCGTGTGTGTGTGTGTGTGTGTGCACACATTGCATGTCACCCCTGCGTAAGTCAGTGCCCGACTTTGGCCACCCCTGTCAAGAAAGTCTTGAAATGCCCCTGCAACTTGACATTAACCAAGACAGCATAACCTAATGTCTTTGTAATGACTTGACATTGTCAAACTGTAGGTCTGTGTTTTAACTACACATTTTTCTGTCATACATGGTTGGTTTTGACATTGGCCATCATCAGACCATTATACATGTGTCATGAATATTTTCCTTCACCTCAAGTAAAGTGCTACAGATTGGACTTGCCATATCATTAAGTTTTATTACGCTGTCGAATGATTTTGTAACTGTGTCATGAATAACGTCCTGGACTTCAACCAAAGCGGTGCCATTTGGACTTGTCATAGAGATGTTATTAAATGTTTTACGGCCAACCTGGAAGGCTAAATGCCACTTTTTCATGTTGGAAACCAATATTGATATAACAAACTTACGAATCCAATCCAATAGTGTCTTATCATATCAGTACATCCCTAAAGGCCAGTTTGAAAACAGAGTAAAGTAAAAATGATGATTTAGCTTCAGAATTATCTGATGGACAGACAGCAGTTACTTTACCTGTTGTTAAAGTAGGCTAACCTGCCTGCTGTTATCTGCAGCTGGAGTTCGCTAGTTAGATTAGTTAGCTGTGGAGCTAGCTGCCTAATTAGCTCACTCGGCACCAGGGTGCCAGGAGCCAAATGTGCCGAGAAAACCACCTCAGTACTGTATCCCCTGTCAAACTGGCCGCCGTCTGTCTCGCAGCTCCACAATGAGCCACTTGACTTGAGGTCCAGGACAGTATTCATGACACCATGGCTCATGACAGTCATAGTCAAAACCAACCACATATAACGGTTTAATGTCATGTTAAAACATAAATCTAAACAGTACATACATATGACATGACATGAGACATGAGAACTGTCATAAACATTCATAAAGACACCTTCATGTTCATGACAGGTGCCATGACACATTTATGACAGTGTAATGGTAGTCTTAAGCTTGCCCCTTCAAATGAAGTCCCAAATATCATTGTCATTATTTAGAAATAAATGACAAAATACATTTGTAAATCTTTCTGTGGATATTCATCAATATCAAGACTTATCTGATTTCATACTGTTTCAACAGTTTATCAGTAATGAATTAATATGTGGATGGGTGACTTTGTCTGTACAAGAAATAAATATAAGCCTAAAAAAAGCACATGAAGCACAGAAGAATTAATCAAAAAGAGACAATAAGATCATTATCATTCTCCCTACTTTATATTAGCTTGATCTGTCTTGTTTTCCCTGCTGAGCAGGTGCAAGACATTTTAATCAATAAATGAATTGTGAACGGTTAAACAAATGAAAAATCTTTCCGCATTAAAGTGAGAAGATTTGTATCTCCTGAGTAGCTAATTAAACAGTTTGGAGTGAGTCCAGGAGGAAAAGGGTCTCCTGGTTTTAAGGGTTGGGTATCAACAAAAGCAAAAGTGGAGAAGTTAAGCTTCATAAGAAATTCATTATTCAAAGTGTCCTGTTAAAAACTAAAATCCGTTAAACCCATTCAGTCTGTCTTGTCAATTTACATACTTGTCAAATATACACTTGAGCCATTAAATCTTCTGAAAGCCATCCACCATGAAAATAACACCTTTTTTTCACCTGCTCAATCTTTCCCTGATGTCCCAGTACAGCTGTCAAATTAAAGGGAAAATTCACCACTTTTTATGCAGATGTCCAATCCAGTATTGATGGGAAATGTAGTGCTACATTCACCAAGAAACCTGAGTTCTCCTGCTCAAGGAGCTGTGGCAGTAGTGACGCCTACATCTACCATGATGCATTGCACGCAAGCTTCTGACACCCATTCCCATGTTGCAGCAGAGTGTATGAAACATGTGTCACTGACATGAAGGTGAGAAATGAAAAAAGTCTTGGGTGATTAATCTCAGTTGTGATGTCATTGTAGTTAAAGGGGGAGGTGAAGCCAAGATCAGTTCAGGAAGCCCCCGCTGAGGGAGTCTGATGATGGTGAAAGGATGAAGAGAACAGGTGAACATCTGGATGGAATGAGGAGTGGGCTTGTGATGAGCTGAACTATTAGACAACCAGCAAACATGGAAAAACATCAGTTCTCATTTAAAGTCGCGTGTCTGCATACCTGACAAATACAACTCCAACATTCACTCACTTTTTTTAGCTCTGTTTTTGGTCTCTACCACCTCCTGAGGTAAATTTCTGGCTCGTTAGCTGTTAATTGATGTGCTGTGTTCAGCAGCTGGTCACTAACTGTGTCCGTCTGCCATTTGGGTCGGTCTGTCACTGGAAACAGCCACCCACTGCTGGAAACTGTGTCATTAAGACCAGTGAGACCGAACCAAAGCAGTAAAGTTAGAGGCAGTAAAACTGAAACAAAAGATGATAAAACGCTCTGCCGCACTCATGAGTTCATCACTATGACTGACTCCTTTCACATTATAGTCATTTGACAAATTATTAATATAAAAATTATTGATTGATGAAGAAGTCTCGGGTGAAATTCTGAAAAGATTTACGTTTTGTCCTTTATTGCATTGCTTTATTTTATAGTGTAAGTATTTATTGTTATTGAGTATGTTGCTGATTATGTTGCTATCATTGTGTGTGTGTGTGTGTGTGTGTGTGTGTGTGTGTGTGTGTGTGTGTGTGTGTGTGTGTGTGTGTGTGTGTGTGCTGCTTTATTTCTGTGTACCACTTTCCCAGGCCACCAACAGTGTGTTCATTTATCACCAGTCCACTCCAGAACAGAGGAGTGTTGATTGCTTCAGTGGACAACAGTTTCTCTTCAGGCTCATTCACAAACACCAAGATGGAAGAAACAGCAGGAGAGATTATCTGAAACCTCATCAAATGAAGTGTGTTCTTTTTGTGTCCGACGACACACCTCCACCTCGCTTTTCTCTGGACACACTGATGATAATTTCAGACTTTCATCATTCCCCTTCTTGTCAGAGAACAGGGAGACACTGGAAACGATGATAAGTGGCGATATTTCTGCACCGGCTGAAGGCTGGAAATCATTTTTTTAAAATATGGGTCAGACTTTCGAGCACGACATGAGCTTGTGCTCTTGAATTAATCCTTTTTGATAAATCAAATATAGGTCAGCTCAAGAATTGTAAGGTGTGTTTTTCTGTGTGTGTCTAAGGAAGAGAGAGAGTGACTCTGTGTGTGCGTGTGTGTGTGTGTGTGTGTGTGTGTTTGTGTGTGTGTGTGTGTGTGTGTGTGTGTGTGTGTGTGTGTGTGCACCATTCTGATCCAGACTGAAATATTTCAGCTACTATTGGACAGACTGCCAAGAAATCTCATACAGATGTCTCGGTCTCGGCAGGATGACTCCTACTGGTTTTAGTGAAGCTTTCAGTTTTGCTGTGTCTGAGTGTCTCAGCATTTACCTGACGGATTACCACAACAGCTGTTCATGGTTCCAATATGTTGGGCCTCATGCAAGAACATTTTTGTATTCTTGTTTTAAATTTCTCTTACTTTTTTTTGTACATAGGGCTCATATGAACATGTTAGATTCAACAAACCCTCGTAACTTCAGAAAACCATGTAAATTATCCACATGTGCGTATTCGACTGCACATGCATGAGACTTGTAAAGTAGCATAATTAACGCCCCAATAATACCATATACAGCTGCGCTTCCTGATCCACATGTCAGGAAGTGTTAATTCATGAAAATGACATCAAAAAGAAAAAAAAAAAAGAAATCAGAATGGTCAAACAGGATAATGTTGACATAAGTATTATGTCTAATTTATTTTTCCAACTCAAAATGTCTTCAAACTAATGAAATATGCAGTCTTTAGTGAAAAACGTCAGTTTGGATAACAGCAGACTGATTGCACATGACTCTACCTCAAGTCTGGACTACTCAGATATTGTGTTTGTATCTGAAAGAAAATTCAAAATACAGTTCTTGTAAATTACTTACTATACGAACCACTTAAGAACAAATCTGTTCGTACGAGCGGCTCTTTTGTACAATCAACAAAAGGACAGAAAACGCACAGGGATAGGAAGTAAAGTGAGAGGAGATGTGGGTAACAAAGTAAAACAGGAAACACAAACATCTTTTTTTTGCACCTTTACACAGTCCTCCAACAGGTTAAACTACTACACATTTCTGTGTACAAAAAACAAGAACAATTTGTGCAAAATAATGTATTAATGTACACACCTCATTGTATCAGAAGCAATGCAATACAGCAGCCTCACAGCTAAATTCCACCAGGCGAGGCTGCATCACGTTACGGCTGAGTTGCATTACGGCTGCACCACCTCAGCTGCAGCTGGTTGCAGCCATTCTAGACAAAGGTTGTGATTCCACCAGCAGCGGCTCAGTGCGTCCCAGAAGTGGCTCTCCATTTCCATTCCACTTCAAATATGTGCCGAGTCTATTTTTGACGGATGCTACGTCAATAAGCACAGAGCAGATTAAACAGTCAGGAAGTCAGAGACAAAAAAAGGCAGAGAGAATCCAGTTAATTTTCAAAATAAAAGACCCTGCGCAGACTCACGATCATAAAGACAGAAAAGAAGCTGTTTAACTACTGAGCCTGCTTATTCATGGTAGAAGCACAAAAACCAAGGAAAGAGGACTAAATCAAGAAAATCTGCATAACCAACTGCACTATTATGAAGTATCTTACTTTAAATCCTCTCAGAAAACACAGCTGTGACCATGTGAAAGTCTAGCTAAGATTATTCATAAAGCAATCCATCATCTGTCACCTGTAATATTTAAGTCATATTCTTATGATAGAGAATTTTTAAATGTGTGGCATATCATTCTGTGTACTTGTTCCTAAATATACATTAAATAAACAAATAAAACATTTCCTTGTTTGGCTCCAACATGAGCCTCAGATCTCTGTATCAAAGCTGGTAAGAACAGAAAGATTTTAGAAAGTTTGCTCATGTTTCTAAAATTGAATTGTTTGTTCACTCATCGGGTTTTGTGCGTTTTCACCTCCTCACTCCAGCACCGTGATCCCACACAGAGCAGTCATGCCTGATGAGAATTAATTATTACCTATCAGGAAATCACAATGTGAATACACATGGCCTGTGGCTACAAATCAAGGCGCAATGTGAGATTCTGCTTTGCATCACTGTTTTCTCATTAGTTGATATACAACAGAATTATAAAGTCAATTTCAGTCAAAAGCATAACAAAGAACCCCATATAAGCGCATAATTAGATAGACGGCAGGAGAATGTAGGAGGTGCTCAGGTTTATCAGCCTATAAATAGCACAGAATTGTCACAATATCATATTATATGTCACAATTTCACAAACGAATCTAGAAAGCAATTATGGATGACAACAGATTCACTTGCTTCTGTTTTTATAGTCTATATTTATAAGCCGGTAAATACAAAGCATCAGTATCAGTGCAGCGTTAAACAATGTCTTCTGGTGTTGTTGCTTTAAATACTCCACCGTGTCTCTGCGTATAAAAAAGATACAGAAAAGGGAAAATTAAATCAGAGAAATAGAAAAAAGCCTTGTCTGATAGATCGACCTATCTCAAATAAAAAGGCCTCTAACGTTAGTGGAGCTGTGTGAGTATGTGTGTGTGACAGAATGAGAGTTTCATGAATTCCCTTGTCTAAATATGGATTTTATCTGTAAAATGTTCTGACAGCCCCCCCCCCCCTTTTTTTTTGTCATTAGCGTTCGTTCTGTTTCAATTACTCTCTCTTGTTATCAAACTCGCACTGATTCACACGTGAACCCACATCCAGCTTCTGTTCTCTTTAGCCGAAAGGTTCGGCTCATCTCTTCCCCGCTGATTGTTTCTAGCAGCCGGCTTTTTGAAATGTGTCCTCCGCGGTTCTGTCGGCAGTCGCCCTCCGTACTTCAAACAGGAAATACTCAAAGGGAGATTGCCAAACAACAAAGACAGGTGGTGAAAGTGCAAGATGAGGTAAAGAATGATTAACATAAAAATATTTTCCATATAAAGGGAATAACTTTTGACACAATGTGTATAATGTATTCTGTTTGTCTGTCAGTCCGTCTGAGCTGTTTATCCGGATCAGATGAGTTATTAGAGCTGATTCAAGGGCAGAAAACACCGTCCCACAAGGATTCGTGTGTGTGTTTATGCAGAAGTGGAATGAAACTAACTAATAACGTTTTGGCCATTTACACCCACACAGTATATCCTCAGTTAAGATGCAATGCCTTAAAAAAGAGGCAGGACCCCAAATGAAACTAACTGCAGTGTTTTAATTTGTCACGTGACTCCCTTTTTTTTGCAGTCGTCCTCACGTGGTTCAGCTCCATCATTTCTCACCACAAAACCAAACTGTCATTTTACAATCTGGAAAAAATCTGATTCTCATGAATTGATGGGTGTACAATTATGGATTCCCACCATGAAATTTTTTATACTGTGTATTCAAGTCTATCTACTGTTGCACAATGTATTTAATCTATTTTATTCTTTACTAATGAGCAGTGAGACGCATACAGCAGCGACAGAACAACATACTGTATGTCAGGAAAGACACAAAAGGAGACTGAAATCAAGCATTTAAATGTAACACAAGCGATCAAACACTGAAATGTGACTCACTGTTTTGTTTTGAAGAGTGTTATGATAGTTTCATTTGCTAAATTGTTGATGTGAAGTTTACTGAAATGAAGCTTGGCATAAGTTCAGACTTTTTAGATCTTTTTACGCCTCATTCATTCACACCTCTCTCTCTCCTAATCTTTTTCCTGCTTATTCTCATTCAGTTAACCCTCCATCAGTCAACCATGTCGTTGTCGACGAACTTTAAAATCCGCTCTCCTCTCTGCTGCTGTCAGCTGTCATTTCAGCGTGGAATCGGTCGATGCTCCTCCACCCTGTTCACCTCCTGTTCTTCATATCCAGAGTCCAGGTTGAGCTCATCAGAAGTGCACCCTTCATCACATCCTGAACTTCAGCCACCTCTTCACCACCAGCAGTGTCTAGACTCCATCAGGAGGTTTTCTACCTTAATTGCAGCTTCACTCTCCCCTTATTCATGAAAACGTCACGATGGGATCTAATCACCAAAGACTTTCCACATTTCTCATCCAGACTGCGCACATGTCAAATGAAGACATTTCTCACACTCAGAATAAAGTAAATAATAAATTAAATATATCTACACTCCTGAACACACTGACTGCTGTAGGCTGTTCCACAATAATACCATGTTGTCTGAGGGTCACATCCAGACAAACTTATGAAAAGAGTCCCTTTTAATTTTTTTCCATTTCTAATTACATAAATTGTATATTGGTGAGATATTTGTTTATGTTTCCCATTAAAAATCAAATTTCTTACCATTGTGGCACAGTGGAATGGAATTTCTTTTACTCTGTCTATTTTATTACAAAAAATATAGGATAGAAACCTGTTTACCAACAGGCACCATAATGTGTGCCATATAGGGCTAAAACACACAGCAAAATTTGGTTGAAAAAAAAAAAAAAACGCTTTGCCAGTCATCTAAGAAACGTGATTTTGGTTTAAAGTGAAAGATGAAAAGACGACATTGTCATGCTGTTGAAAAGACGACTTTTCAAGGACGTCCATCTACGCCCAGTTTTGGCTGGAAGTGAAAGATAAATAGTCGTCGTTGAAAACAGACAAAATTGGACAGACTTAACACAGCCTAGTTTTCAATGTCTTTTTGGGGGCTAAATAAAGGACACACTGTCAGAACACGATGTTGAAATGAGTTTGGGTTCTTGGTTGGACAACAAATCCGATGTGTTTTACTTTACATTTCATGTCATTGTACAGTATACTGCAACTCCCCGACACTTCAGAGAAAAAAATTTTAGTTACTGGTTACTTAACACAAAAAGACTGCACATACTAATAACAGTATGTTAATAATCAATGCAATATGAATTGACTATTAGTTTATGTTAACAAACAGTTGCCTCCAGAGCAACACTGTTATCCATTTGGAGTCTCAATTTTGTCCATCAGGCAAATGTATGTCCAATAGTTACCCCTTTTACCCCTGTTTTTGCTCTCCTTCAACTTCTGATGGAAATATCTGGCAACCAGCTGGTTGCTTACTGTGTCTACGGTCTATTTGGTGCGGTGCGGGTGGCGCACAATGCACAGTGAGTTTTTTGCCTTTCGAGTAGAAAAAAAAAATGTGATGAAGTGTCCTTCCAGTAGAGGAAATTTGATAAAGTGCTCTCTAGGGTGCCCTTCCAATGGAATAATAAATGATGAAGTGTCCTTCCATCTTTATTTTGATGCTCATGCCTTGCAGTCTGCCACTCCTACTAATGATGTGCTTTCATCGTGTGGTATTGCTTCTTTTACTTAAAGGTGCAGTACGTGATTCTGGATAAAGGCAGCTGCTTTTTGAGTCTCATTCCCAAGTAGTCCAGTACTGACACTTCCTGTCTGACCCACCGACCCAAAGCATTGTTCAACTCAACAAGCAACTATATGTCTTGCTTACTGCACCTTTAAGGATACTTGTATGTCCTCCTCCACTGTGTGTATGCGCTATTCATGTCTGCATGCCAAGGTTAGTCCCTGTGTACTGGTGGATGCTTTAGTTTAACTAGAAAATCAATTCTGAGAGGCAGGAAGAGGTAAAGCATATTGATTTCCTGATTTTTTCTAGCTTCCTTTTGTCACGTTCACACAGCAGTCAAAAGCCATTTCCAACAATGACATTATGTTGGGATGCCCCAGTGTTTTATGTCCTTTATATCCAGTGCCGTTTTCCTATGAGCTGCCATCTGTGTTTCATCAGTTTAGATTTATGTTTGTCAGTCAGTGACATTGCTCGCAATGTCAACCGGTTCTTGTCTCGATAGAAATAAACAGTCCGTGGTAATCAAAGTAAAGAAGACAGTCAGCTAACTCTTTATCTCACTACTTTTCTCTCGACTGTCTCTCTCTTTATTTCTGTCTGAGAAATGGACATCAATGCTAACACCGCTAATAATGTTGGCCATTTATGCCCTAGTGGCCGTGGCCTTGGAAAGTAACAGTGGAAATTTCATGGATGACTCAGTCTGCAGGGATGGATGACTTGCCCTTTAGGCCAAGGGGATCAGTCGGCAAGGCTGGATTAACTTGTTGGGGGGCACCCATTCACTCCTCGCTTCCACCTCCCAAAACACTGCGCATGCTGTGTGTGTGTGTGTGTATCGTGTCACCTCTAAGTTCTCATTAAGAATGAGGCACCTTTAATATTTGCACAAAAATGAAGGCAGGAGATATACTTGCTGTTTAACCACAAGTTTGCATAAATGTCTGAAGACACGCACAACCGTCACTCCCAATGGACACAGGAGACTTGAAGCAGTCATGTTGTGCAGGGATGCGTATGTTAATGCGTAGTTAAAAGAAGGCACATCTCCAACCAATCCAGGGCTCGTCATCTGTTTGTGGTTCCTCAATTTATTATTGATGCCTCTATTTGACCGACATAAAGAAACAAGACCATCCACGAGAGAATCAGCTATGTCCA
Organism: Lutjanus erythropterus; assembly: GCF_056507025.1. Lineage (NCBI taxonomy): Eukaryota > Metazoa > Chordata > Actinopteri > Lutjaniformes > Lutjanidae > Lutjanus > Lutjanus erythropterus. Next base: position 9,145,725 of record NC_139319.1, read on the forward strand.
TATAGTTAATGCCTGCCACTGGGTCAGATTCTCCTTGAAAAATGTATTTACATTTTCACAGGCAAAGTTACAGTAAGGAGTACATCAGCCAGTTAAAAAGAAGCATGTGCTTTTATCACAGGGGCCTCTAAAATCTACAAAACATCCCTACCTTCCTTGGTTCCTTCCTTCATTCCTTGTAGTAGCTTTAAGCACTTAAGTTTAGAAATATGGCAACACACTCTCACTCCCGACATCAGTTTCACACATGCAGTTAAGTTAGCAATAATAAAGATGCAAAGTCCTAATAGCGTTTGTATCGCATACATGAAATCATTTACATGCGTAAGTGACATTATACATAAGTTATGAATGTTACGTCACTTATGTACATCACATCACTTGCATTGAATGTTGGTTTCACTGGTCTCCTGTGTTTGTTTGACCCATTCTCCATTCTCACAAAAAAAGTTAACGCAGGTCTTTATTTTGGCACAGTGCCTCTCTGCAATTAATTAATAATATAATTAATATTATATTATGTGGTGCAGATTGTCTAACAGATTAGCATTTAATCAATTTACCAAAAACAAATGGTGTGATTCGGATTCTGATGAGCAGTAAACCAGGGTGTCTGCATGTTTGGTCTGGTTGATTCAACCATGTCAGTCATGAAGTCAGCAGATAAAAGAGTCTGCAGTAGAGCAATGAAACTCACCAGCTGTCTGGGGTCTTAAATGCATCATTGGAAGGTTGTGTAGGAGAGAACTCTGACCTGGGCAGGGAGTTTTAGGAGTTGTGGAGGAGTAAAATAAGCCTGTCACATTGGAGACGGTCCCTATCATAGAAGGGTTCAGAGTCTTTATTATCAAGGGTCATCAGTTCCACCAGCCCCTCCATCTGATCGTCTCCTGTCACCCCTGATTTGACTTCATCACCTTTCCCCCGAGCCTCTGAGCCTTCTCTATGGCTCTGTCATTGTTTCTGGCGTGCAACGACAGGTTGCATCGGCCACTTGTGACACACGCTTGAGCAGACAAGAACAGAACAATCTAACTTTCAAGTTAAACAATCACCGAGTCTCTGCAATACTAATACAATACTGGACAGAAAGAAATGAATGTCTTTTGTATTCCCAAGCTATCAGTCAAACTGTGACTGTGGAAAGCTAATGCCAGTTTAACTTTAAAACAAATCTTTTTTGCAGAGGTTTAATATTTCTTTGTTTGTTTTGTTGAAGCTGTCTATAATTACTGTTAAGCTGGATTTATATCACTCCAACCGCAAGACTGTGTTTGGTTGCAAGTGTTTTAGTTTAGCTGGTGGAGTTTGTTAGAAAGGAGACAACATTAAAAGTTCAAAATGTAAGAATTTTAGTCTAGAACATTTACAATTTATCTGAAATTAAGAAAAGAATATGAGTTTTGATATCATGTCAAAGATGTGTTGCAGAGATATCTACAGAGGTTTGCTTGCTAACTAGCTAGCCCCGGCCTGTCCTGTCTTGTAATACCACTTTGTGCCTCAAGAGGCAATAGTGAGTCACTGTGGCATCCAGTCTGCCTCCAGTCCAACAACACCAAGGTTTTTTTTACCGGGTTTCGCTCCTGACACCCCAGGGCTGATCACAACCACCACAGCCGCAACTGCCCGAAACATTTGTGATTGGTTTAAAGAAATGCAAACAAGGCAGGGCGTTTTTTTCCCTTATAGCAGAATATGTAAGGGTGAAGCAAGACTTTTCTCCAGAGCGAATCGCTGTGAAGAGACGTCTGGCTATGAGAGACCTTTTAACCAAATTAACAGTCAGTCAATATTACACTCACTTACAGTTTTAGGCTCTTATACAATGTACCACAACAAGTCTGGTCTGCACAAGTTCATAAGACAAATCTGATTTCCAGGTACAGCTGTGGAGAGAAGCTGTATGATGAGTACAACTTCCAGTGGTAAAATTGGGGATTTATGAATTCACCCACTAGATCAAGCCTGCGGCGAAGAACATAGTTTTTTTTGCCAGACAGTAAGTGGTCGCAGCAGGATCAAGTCTACAGCAGATGTGTCTCGCCTGGTGAACTGTTGTAGCAGAGATGGTCTGCTTAATTCAGATGGAAGCTGACAGAAAAGCCATATGAGCAGACAGCTGAAGCACAGCAATCTTTATGGTGCTCATAATCTTCTTGGTCTTACGTAAATGCTGCTTTAAAGATTTATGCTTTTAAGGTTTTTCTGGACAGTGGATTAGCCATAAAAAAACAATCAGTGGTCCCTTTTACCCAAACTGCAGAGGTACTAACAGAGTATAATTGACATGCAAAAGGCTGCGCTGGAAGGGCTGGACAGGATGTTCCACATAATTGTCAGCTGTGTCCAAGCAGAGAGCGAGAGAGACGAGAGGACAAAGACATTACAAGCAGACACAGGCAGGAGAGAAATACCTCCCCACTCATCATCACACAAGGCCATCCCTTTTTTTTTATGTTGCAGAAGAAGCAACGCTTTATCTAGGAACACATGAGAAGCTTTACGTTATAAATACATGAAGTTATCAGATCTATGTGTGATTACAAAAGAGCAGAGCAGCAGAATCACTTGCTGACTGGTGCGATTGTCTGGTCTGTTACTTCACACCTCTTTTTGATTCCACAGTGTCACCATGCTTTATGAAATCACACACTGGGATAAAGACAAAGGTGGAGTGGAGGTGAGCCTTCATTGCGGCAGTATTGTGTGAGCTCTGTGATGTTCAGGGATGATAAACTGGCCTCCCATATATCTGAGTTTATGTCTTTGTTAATTAACCAGGATTATCAGAGGTCTTTAACTTAACTGTTAAAATTCAAGCTGCACTAATCATCATTTTAATATCAACAGTGGATTGAGTGTGTATGATTTGAAAGGGGCTGATCATAGTAACAAACCCATTGAGAACGATCATAAGACTCTGCGTTTCTCCTCAGCTCAGTACGGAGCGTTTTAGTGTGTTTTACCACATTTTTTTGATCTTATGGCCCCCAGCTTAAAAGCACAAAAGCTGCAACAAAACAAACTGGAAGCTCCTTGTTCAGCATCAAACCGCTGACAGCTGGTGAGCACTGTGGAGCATTTAGCTGCTAAAGAACCAGACATTTCAGGAGGTGGTGGAGACCAAAACAGAGCAACGAGCAAAAACTACTCCCTATCTGGGGATTTCAGCGTAGAGGACTATCTACTGAGGTCGATATAAAGTGAAGAAGAAGTACGTTCCGATACGACTCTCCTGGTATATAATGCTTGACAGTGACTGTCAGTTATACACTACTTTTCACAATGAGATACTTTTGAGTCCACTATACAGTACTACAAAATGGCAGACTCACAATATTAATGGACTATATAGATTCTGGACTCAGCCATTGACTACAACAACTACTACAGCCAGATACAAGACTATAATTGAATACTAATGTTGCTCCATGCCTTCTGAATGTGTAAAAAGACTGTTTGCTAACACAATAGCCATATCAATAATTTATAATGTCATAGTATGTCAGTGTTGGGTTTACATATAAACACTTAAATTTTTTTTAAGTTATAAGTCAAATGACATCATGCTAACCATGTCCATAAGAGCACCGCATTCACAACATCATAGACTGGAAGTTTTTCTTTTTGGCAGCATAATTTCATCATTAACAAATGACTTATAAAAAACTGGTGTGGACTATTATGAACAGCTAATTATTTTGGTATTCAGCGAACCAACATTTAACCCCAGTTTTCCGAACATAAAGGCTTTTATTTCTAAATGAAGAACAAGAGATGACTAAGCTGTAGGCATGCTGCCAAGTGCAAAGAGGTTTAGAGGAATGATTTGAATGCAAGCCAATTCACTCCAAACTCCAAATCTCTGTTCAGGATGGTCATTGTCTAAATTATAGCTAATTTTACCATAAGATTTGTTCTGCTAATTACTAACTATTTCTACTGTCCTTTCCTCTCATGCTTATTACTGTGTACTCCGCTCACTTCAAAGGCTGCTAAATATTCTAATACAGGATTACAAGCAAGAAATCACAATTGCTTATATATCACACAGCAAACACACATGGAACGATTAATGCAGAGGCCCACTGGGGTGTGAAATTACTTCAATGTTATTAACTAAAAATGTAAAAGAGGCTTGATTATTTTCACTTTAAAAACTATAATTTTATTCTCTCGTGTGAGTTTTGCATGAAGCTGAAAAGTCCATTATAGCTCACTATGGATGGCTGGAACTAGTGTCCTCCTCTGACACTGGTCTGTCTTATCTGGCACCAGACACCTATACTGAATAATGCTACCAGAAGCATTAAAGCTATGTGTAACAAGGCAGGGTGGCAAAAAGCTCTTTAATTAAAACTTCACTTAAAACTTAAAGAAGGCGTCAGCCATATTCACAAAGATCTACAGCTGTCCTTGTTTGACTGATGAGCCCTTTCTTTGTCTGTAGAGTGCTTTGACTTCTCAGCCACAACCCACAGTATTTGAAGAATAAAAAATGTAGGTGTGCTGAGGTAAGATGAATTGACCAGAACCACTGAGGTGGGAAAGAACGCTATCATGGTTAAATAATTCAAATTGCAACACTTGATGTCAAGAGAAAAGCGCTTTCTCTCTGTTTTTCCAAGAGTCAGATGAGAAGATTTGATTTCACTCTAATATGACCATGTTCAGCGTGGAGCCAGGAGATTTATTAGTTTATCTTAGAGACTGAAAACAAGGGGGAAAAGCCAACCCGACTCTCTAAAGCAGGGCGGTCAAACTCAATTTCATCCTGAGCCACATCAGCATTAGGGTTGCCCCCAAAGGGCTGTTTGTAATCTAAATGTAAAACGATAGAAATCTTTGGACCTGCTTGTCATGTTATTACGTGTAATTATGCATAATTGCCTCTGCAACAAAATATTACTGGATTTAGTTACAACTCTGCTCTGAAAGCAGAAGTCCAAGAAAAGTAATGGTATGTTTAGTCACGTGCTGACTTCTCTCCTCTCTCTTTGACTTCTCATGTTTTTTGTTGTTGTTGTTGTTGTTTTTTGTTTTGTTTTTTTTGTATTGTATTGAACATTGTTGGAAACATTTAAGTACACAACTCAACAAAATATCCAACACAGGTCTGGCATTTTGTTTTTGGCTCACCAAAATTATCATCCCAATTAGTATCACAGATAACATGAATTATAGATGCACCTTGATGCATGCTAGCACTAGCATTAGTTAATAATAACTCTCCACCCCTCGCTTTTCTGCAGCTCCACACTCTCATTCAAATATGTTCACTTCTGGCTCCAAAACAACAAGATGGAGACAGCCAAAATGCCAAAACTTGATGCTTTAAGATGGCAGAGTAAAGTCATTAAGTCAGCAAACTGACTCAGAAATACCTGTTATACAAAAATATGTTTGCTACATTAGCCACCATAAGCTATAGATGAATCCGGTGAAGTACCAGAAGTTAACAAGCCGCCATTGCTGCATTGGCGTCTCCCTACAGTATATGTGAGTGAATGCAAGCTGACATAAGAAGTTTACAATTTTCTACTTTTACACTTAATTCTCATGCAACTTTACTTTTGACAACAATGTCTAGAAAGTCAGGAAGAACCGGTGCAGTTCAGCAGCTCCAACAGTCTTCAACTTTGGACAAAAACGAGATGCAACGTATAACAGACAGTGCTGCTGTCTGAGACCAGAGACTCTACAGAGAATCACTGAGTGTACAAAAGACCATGATGTGTCATAATCTTCTTCATTATCCATTTCTGTCTACTGTCACAACCAACGTCTAAACTACTATGTCAAATTTGAATAACGTTAATAAAAGGAACCTTCATCAGTTACTGAGGGCCGCTCTCAATCCAATTATCCGTGATGCCACCATTAGCAAGTAACAGCAGACATGGTGTCTAGAAGGGAAGCCCAGATCTGCAAAATCTCACGAGTGAACATTTTGACTAAAACCATGAAAAATCTGGCGAGAGTCTCGCAAATTTGGGGTTCCCTTCTAGACCTAACCAGAGTGTAAGTGAACTGAGCAAAGGTGCGTTTTATTGCCTATGAATTCAACTTTTTATTCGTATGAGAACCACTGATGGTTATTTTTTTATTTTCTGTCAAAAGGTACAGTCTTGCTTCAACATCAAAACTCACGTGTGTGATCCCCCAGGAGATAAATAAAGTATTTAGAGGGGGTAGGGGATGTTCTTTTTTTTGATGTGTGTTTGTGATGCAGAGCCTGTGTCTACTTCAGTAGATTCTGTTGTTCATACTGAGAGCCAAACAGCAGGAGTTCACCACTTCATATCATTATATCTGTCTTTTATAACACGTATCCAAGAAGCTTTAGCTTGAGGAAAAATCACTGAAAAGAGCTGAGGCAAAAAAGAAAAAAAAAACAAAAAACAATTACACCAACTGCATCCTGTTGATAGCGAGCTGTGTGTATGGAGGTGCTTTGTTTATTGTGTTGAAGCCTTTAATGTTGACATATGGTCCAATATCTCTCACGCCAAGGGTGTTTACACCTTCAGATATGCACACAGAAATTCTTTACATGCACAGTGGCAGTAACAAAGAGCAAAATAAATGGGAGGATAATTGAGGAGTTTTGTAAGAGCTTATAATACGATAATAATAAGATTTTTGTAATGAAAGATTTTTATAATAACATCTGGATAAATTGCAATAAGGGATGAGACAGAATGTAGGCCAATGAAAAAGTGAGGGGTGCAGAAAGGAAGTCAAATGTCTTTGAGACCCAGGAACACTGAGCTCTGACACAGTCTGAATTTGGTGAGAGCGTACAGCCTCCTTGAATTGACAGTGACGGAGTTATACCAGGAAAAAGTGCTGATATACTGGCGACCAAAACAACCTTGCTACTTCCATCAAGTGGCATCTGTTGGCTAAGCCTGGCAGCCTGGCCAGCTCTCCTTTCCAGGCTTGTGCTCGGGCGGTGCGGATATGAAACAAGAAGGACATTAGGGCTGTGTTCAGACAAACATTAGCACTGCTTCAGAAAAAAACGCAGCCAGCAAAACCCATGTGTCCTGGCACAGCAGGAGTGCCGACGCATAGGGCTGAGGCAACACAACACAGGTTGGTCTGGCAAAACAGCTGAATTTGCTAAACTTTCGCCAGACAAATGTTGTCCAAATTTCAAGTAGATTAATTTGTTGTGTGTGCCATACAGCGTTGTGTCACTCCTGTTGTTTTCCCTCACAAGCATGTAGTCTTGAAGGAGACCCAAAAAAGAAGACAAAGAACAAGGGAGAGAATAAACAAGAAGTAAACTTTAATAAACCCACAAGCACGGAACACAAAATTAAAAACGTGGCTTGAAGTCCAGGTAAAATCAAGTCCAACAAAGAAAATCCAAATGAGAGTGCAAATGACACAACAACAAATAATCCTAAAGCCTAGAGCGAAACAGGAACACGGGGAACGCAAGAGAACAGACACAGGAAACGTAATGAACGCAGATGGTATGACAACTGAAAGAGGCAACATACACTCACTAAACACACAAAGGCCTAATTAGAGGCAGGTGGAAACAATAAGACGTGAAAAGGGTGGGAATACAGACAAAGACAGGAAGTTAAGACAGCAAAGACACAAAAGGTACTGTGCACAATATATCTATTGAACGAGCTGCATGTCTGTTTACTTCCTGTCAGCGCTATAGTAACATTACCTTCACCTACAAACAATATGATGTTTCTATCTTTAAGTTAGCTGCTTTCCTTTTCACAGTTATCTTGGTAAGTTAGTATTTACAGTTTGTATTGTAAAAGCATATTGTGTTTTTGAGCATTTTGATAATCACCTCAGTGTCTTAGATAACTGTTAGCAATGTGAGCTAGCTAGCTAGCATCCTCATCTTTATTCAACCTCGACAGAAACAATCCCCAACTCTGGTTTGGTCCAAATAAACCTTAATTCATGGCGTTACAAATAGTGAGAGGGAGGTCGGATATCAGAGAATTAGTGGGGAGAAACATCATGTACAGCCAGAATATTTTCAAGTTGGTTTTTGAAGAGTTTGATTTTGTTTCTGTCGAGTTTGAATGGCAGTGGCGATGCTAGCTAGCTAGCTAGCTAACATTGCTTATGGTCATCTAAGACACTGACACTGACGCTATATACAAAATAAACGGTAAATACAATATGTACTAAGATAGCTGTGAAAAGTGAAGTCGTTGTGCATTACTGCTACCAACTTACTCAGAAAAATAAATACTATAGAATGAAACAAGTATGAGGGCAAAACGTGTTGGAAAATCAGTATGAGCAAGTAAAATTAAAAGACTAGTATAACCTAAGGGCACTATTAAATTTAAGTAAGGATGATGTTTGAATTCACAGTGTAGTGGAAGTTGACGTTACCATAGCGATGATAGGATGTAAACATGCAAAAGTAGAAAATTACTTTCCAGAGTTGGTAGACAGTTATGCACCGTCTTGGCCTCTGATAAGCCTTCAAGCTGGACATCATGGTTTGTGGTTCATTTTCTCACCCATAGCGACACCCCTACCTGCACACACACTGCTGTGATTTTTAAAAGTGCTATTTTTGGTCTGAAAGCAGCCTCAGGGAGAAGGACCAGAGGGAAGAGACAGAAACAGCATTGTGTTGTTTGGATGGATGACTGTCTGCTAGGGTCACTGCTGCAGCCATGCAGTGGGCTGGTGGCTCTGAACCCAGGTCAGGATTATTCTGAGATACCTTTTTTAAGGGTCTCTTAACCATTTAACAAGCTGGCCATGGCCCCAGTCCAAAGACGCTAAGAGCTGCTTACATAAGGTGCTGCCAGTTTCCTCATAATGCTGCAGAGCATCAGGGCCGTTCAGACTCAAGCACCTTCTTCTACCGGAGATTAAAAATTATGGCAGAAAATGAAGGATGTCTGTAAACTGTGGGCTGCAACCTGTGCTTTCCCAGAAATGACCACTGTGGCTTTTCCCAACAGTATAAGAAAAAGAATAGAGAAGACAACAGGTTGATGAAAAAAAAAGTCTGTTCTCTGTAAGTGCAGATTTTTCTTTAGGATGCATTTGTTCTCTGCATCCTGTTATATTGCATTTTCATGATAATTTTGGTATCTTGTATATGAGCAAGAAGAGAGGTGATTCATCAAAGCAGAGACTTTGGCGGGCACTTGGAAGGGTTTTTTTGTTTGCAAGATCCATACATTAAAAGCGAGTGCTAGAAGAGCCAAAATCAATCCAGCTTCTCGACAAATAGCAACCCCCCCACCCCGGTTCCTTCTTTTTACATCCACTCATCCATCTTTTAAACCGCTTGTGCTTTTCAGTTTCACACAGGGCTTGAGCCAGTCCCAGAATACAATGGACAAAAGAAAGTACAGAAAACTACAGAAAATTTGCTTTTCAGGAAATATTAAACCTTCTAAATATAAAGTCAGTCTACAACACAATGAATAACTGCTTACTTATTGAGATGTCAAGTGAACAGTTTTGCAAATACATCTTTCATCCTTTAGAATTAAGAAACTAGTCCATATCACCACACCTACACACACGTCATTAGTTTTGATAACTAGTGAGGACATGAGAGGAGAGTCTTGTCAATATGACAGTGTGAGCATTTTAAACTGAGCTGAGGATGTTTCGGTAAATCTGACAGAGACTAAATTTTTACAGATGACGTCATCAAAAAGCTGCCTTCACATTTTGGTAACAGAAGTAGTGGTCCTCCAGACGAGTTATCAAGCTGCAAACATTGAATTAGATGGTTTACCAGCACCAAAATCACCAAACTGTCTGGTTGTTACGTGTGAAGTTGTCAGAATCAATATTGCACTGGTCGACTCAAGTTGTACAACAGGATCACACCCATTTCAGAGCAACCTGGGGTGTCTATGGCTGCCAGCTATTAATCGTATTGACTGGACTGAGGACACGATCAAAACTGCTCATGTTTGCAGCGACCATTGACACTTCCTGCCGAGCATGCTCATCGTTTACAATTTATAAAAGGGTCTATACCTGATTCTGTTTTTTTGTGCCTAAATCAGGCAAAATATTGTAGTGATAAAGTTAGTTTGTGTCAGAAAAAAAACAAAAGACTGTAATAAATGATCTAAATATCTAAATTTTAAAATGGCAAAATAGCACATGGTGACAAGAAATACTAAAAAGAAATTAAATAAAACCTAATTTCCATGTAAAGTAGGAGCTGTAAAATGTGACTTTTATGGTGTGATGGTTTTCAGTTTGTGATTTTTTTCTGTAAAGATGTGCTCATTTGTTATTTGCCATCATCATCTGTTCTAAATCCTTACATCACAATATTTCAAAAATGGATTTTGATGTGAGTAATAAATATGGGGGCAACAAATATAATATAAGTATATATACTTTGTCATAAACTGACCTGGTTGAGATAATTGCTATTGCTTGTGGGTCTGTGCATTGCTTCAGTTTTTAGTATTGCCGCAATAAAAATATTGAGAAGAAAAAAAAAGGATTTTGGCGCAAAAGTTACACCATACATCAAACTTTTGTTAAATATTATCAACAAAAAAAAAATCCGTGTGTGTGTGTGTGTGTGTGTGTGTGTGTGTGTGTGTGTGTGTGTGTGTGTGTGTCCAGTCTTCGTAGCAAACGAGAACCGATGAATAAATTCCATTGTGTAAATCTCCACAGTAATAAATCAATAAGTCAGTCCACACCGGCTTGAGAATTAGAGTCTGACATGTCTACACACACACATATTCACTTAAATTTGAAGGTCATTGTGAGGACAGTTAGACTTCTATATGCTCTTCTATATGTCTTCTATATGTCTTCTATATGTTCTTCTATATGTCTTCTATATGTTCTTCTATATGCTCTTCTATATGTCTTCTATATGTCTTCTATATGTTCTTCTATATGTCTTCTATATGTCTTCTATATGTTCTTCTATATGCTCTTCTATATGTCTTCTATATGTTCTTCTATATTTCTTCTATATGTCTTCTATATGTTCTTCTATATGTCTTCTATATGTTCTTCTATATGTCTTCTATATGTTCTTCTATATGTCTTCTATATGTCTTCTATATGTCTTCTATATGTTCTTCTATATGTTCTTCTATATGTCTTCTATATGCTCTTCTATATGTCTTCTATATGTCTTCTATATGTTCTTCTATATGTCTTCTATATGTCTTCTACATGTTCTTCTATATGTCTTCTATATGTTCTTCTATATGTTCTTCTATATGTCTTCTATATGTTCTTCTATATGTTCTTCTATATGTCTTCTATATGTTCTTCTATATGTCTTCTATATGTCTTCTATATGTTCTTCTATATGTCTTCTATATGTCTTCTATATGTTCTTCTATATGTCTTCTATATGTCTTCTATATGTTCTTCTATATGTCTTCTATATGTTCTTCTATATGTTCTTCTATATGTCTTCTATATGTTCTTCTGTATGTTCTTCTATATGTCTTCTATATGTTCTTCTATATGTTCTTCTATATGTCTTCTATATGTTCTTCTGTATGTTCTTCGACATTAAAAACAGCTACAATGCAAACAATGTAAATGTAAGATTTTGAATGCAGGACTTTTACTAGTGATGGAGCATTTTCACAGTGTGATATTAATTTGTTTACTTAAGTAAATGATCTGAATACTTCCTCAAACTCTGAACTTTGCATGAACTTTAACTTCTGTTCCAGAAATACAACTATAAATTGCAAGAAATGTAACATGGTCAGTTTTCCAGAACTTCTTTCAATAAGAAGCAGGTTAGTTGAAGTTCGTCATTTAATTTTATTTTTCATTTTATTAAAAGGGTGTGGAGGTAATAAATCCTTTGCCTTGCAACAGTTTCTTTTCAATGTCACCTCCACATCAAACCGTTGTGATTCTTTTGATACCACAGAATTTCAAGTCTGATACTTTATGGTTGGCTTCTTTGAAATGCCGAGCCACCGGGGAGAGGGGTTTACCTCTTCTGACTGGGTCTTCTGTTCCTTTATTCTCATGTTTGGCTGTCTGTTTGTCGAGCCAATGTATTGGAGTTTGAAGGGGCATTTAATGCAACATTAATGACCTCTCTGATGTTTTATTCTCTTTGTGTGACCGTGCCACAAAAACACTGGTTGCATAATTACATGCTGAACAGATGTTTAACAGATCCTGCGTGGAAAAAAAAAGCCAAGCGTGGAATCAAAGTTTTCTGTCAGAGTCTGACTTATCCATCAAATGTGATGTACGGTGCGGTTATATTTTTGTTTATTGTTATTTTACAGTCATATCACAACCCTCAGGACAAGAAACAGCATCCATGTGTACTGGATGTTGAGTTGCTTTCCTCCAAGGCCAAGTCTTCCTGTCTTGGCTGAACTTTTTTTTTTAAAGCACATCACGATTTTGGAATCTCATGTGATAAGTCCTTAACTGACATGAACACCAGACCACCATCTCCAACACTGATGTTGACTTTTCTCATGAAGCTCCCAGAGTGAAGAATTCTGATGTTTAGATGCTCAGCTTGGAAGTCCACTTTATTCACTATTTAAAAGTTGGTCCATTATCTCATGTTTTATATTATTTTAGTGACGGTACTTCTGTATGGGAATTCAATTTATCATCCTTTTGTTGTAATGGGATTTCCTGTTGACTTGCATGTTTTTGCTTTCATATCAAGGATAAAACCTAGTATTTTTAATGGTATTTCAGAGTTTTTGTTTCATCCTGCACTCAGTGGTGTACACTAAATATGTATTCTTGCATATGGCGCTGCCAGAGCAAAGGAGAATACATCCTGACCATCCTCACCTGAGCAGACTGGCTTGTTTCTAGAGAGTGGGCCTCAATGTAAAAAAGCAAAACTTTATAACTTATTCACTTATTTGAATGAAACTGAATCATATTTTATGGAGAAAATATTTTCTGGTTTTGACACTGATGTTAGTGACTTTAGTAGTTATGGTAACCTCAGACATTGTCTTATCCTTTGTCTTGTGTTTGTGTAGCCTGTGTATATTTTGGATTCCCACATTTCCAAATCAAAAAATCTCTTACATTACAGTAAAGCCTAAAATATGATCATTTAAACCACTACTACTGTCCTTGAATCACATTTTGGGGGATTTTTCCAATAAAGCTAGAGTTACTGAATCACTGCTGCAGGAAAATATTCCTCACTCACTTTTTAGCTGAAAAACAGGAAACAGTTATTCGTGGAGCTCATTAATCTCCATTACTGTATGCAGGGGATTGACTGCAGCACTGTGACCAGGCCAGTCTCACCGGGTTGTCTCTTTCTTTTGGCGCCAAGTCAGAAAACCTTGTGGTTTCTGCTTCAGTTGATTTGGATATTGGGTATTGGAAATCGGTGATGGAGCATACATACACACACACATATGCACAACAGTGTGTCTGAGAGAGCCTGTGTCTGTGGAGCAGTGCCCTTCACTTCAGGCTACGGTGAGTTCATCAATGAGGAAAATCTGTGAGCTGTTTCAAAAGAAAAGAAAAACTTGAGATTTTTATCACTGCTAGTATCCCTTGATCAAGCACAAACATTTGCAGACACACACACACACACACACACACACACACACACACACACACGCTGACAGATGCACAGTTTTCATCGCAGTTAGTGCATTTACTTGTGCAAGTAAGAAAAACCTAATTTTCTACTCTCAGAATAACATTCCCAACACTCCACTGGAAGTAAATTTTAAAGTTCACTTTTGATTGAATGCGTGATGTTGTGCATGTGTGTGTCCACTTTTCTTTTTCTGCTGATGTATGCATTGGCAGGGCTTTCTGTGTTGACCACTTGTGTCTTCTTTGTACAAGCCCTCTCCATATGTAATCATTTCACTCCTGCCAAGTCCACTCAATGCTTGTTTGTCCAGACTTTAAATTAGAAAGGGTAACAAACAGAAAGCTAAAAGGTCGACTGTTGTCTCTGCTGATGGTCTGATGCACGGATCAGCTTTGAATTAAGTGATTGAGGGTCTGACCTTGTGTGGAAGAAAAGAGAAATGTGAACATTAAAGTTCCCTTCAAGTCAAAATCAATGGCTAAGTATTTTTGTCGTGTACGTTGTGCTATATGTCACCCATACGCCAGTATCTGGTCGAACAGTCACACTGTTTTCTGGATATTTTGGGGTAATTTTCACATTTCAGAGTTATTCTTTTCATGCAGACTCATTCTGCCTCTGAGAGTTACTCAGTTACTCAACTGCTAACATTAGCAACACAGACAAACCACTAACAATAGTTACACACACTAACTGCTAACATTAGCAACACAGACAAACCACTAACAATAGTTACACACACTAACTGCAAACATTAGCAACACAGCCCAACTGCTAACAATAGCTACACAGACCAACCACTAACATTAGCTACACACACCAACTGCTAATATTAGCTACACAGACCAACTGCTATCATTAGCTGCAAAGAACAAGCACCAATGTAAGCTACAAAGACCAACCACTAACAATAGCTACAAAGACCAACCACTAACATTAGCTACACAGACCAACCGCTAACATTAGCTACACAGATCAACTGCTAACACTGGCTACACATAAAGTCCAGTTATAGCTGGCTAAGCTGCCAATACTGCTTCTGCTTCTGCTACTGCTACTACTTACTACTATTTCTGAGAGTTTAGGCTTTAATTAATAGCAGTGTGGCAGCTCTGGGATAAAAAACTGTTTTTTCAGTCAGGTTGGGCAAGCATACAGGGTTTTGTAGTGTTTGTAAGACAGCAAAGGGGTGAGGATGCTATGGCCAAGGTGGTATGGGTCTGTGGCTGCAGTGGGTTCTGTAAATTTTTTCCAGTTTGGGGAGTCATGAGCCGATAATCCTCTGAGCGATTTTGATGATACGTTGGAAGGCCTTTCTGTCCTTGAAGGGTGCAGTCATGCTGAACATGCTGTAATGCAGTAAGTAATGATGGAAGTTGTTGCTTTCTTCAGGCGTCTGAGGAAGTGAAGCCTCTGCAGATCTTTCTTGGCCATCACTATTGTGTTGATGGACCATGAGGGATCCTGGCTGATGAGGACCCTGAGGGATTTGACTTCAGTCTCCTAAAGTCCAACATCAGTTCTTTTGTTTTCTTTGTGTTGAGGATGAGGTTGTTTGTTGTTGTTGAGGCCAAGATTGTTTAGTTTCATGGCCAGGTTGTTATGGTGTTAAAAGTGGAGCTTTATCAATGACATAGCTGTTCCACTGTTCTACTTGTGACAGGGTGGTGTGGAGAGCCAGCAAGTCCTCAGCTGATCTGTTTGCCCTGTAAGCAAATTGGTGCTGGTCCAAAGTGGAGAGGATGTTGCTTTTAATGTGTGTTAGGATAAGCTTCTCGAAACACTTCGTAACAACATGCATAAATAAGAAAATAAGAAGGCATGGGTGGAGTACTGTGGATGCAGGCGCCACCACACACTCATGGATGTGGGTGATGATTGCAAGGGATTATTTTTGTATAAGTCATTGTTTTTGGGAAAAAATCCTGCATAATTTGCCTTTTAGCAGGAAGGAGAATAATTATGTGAGCAGTAGATTTGCATAACACCTAAACTATGTGTGAATATGTGTGTGTGCTTCTGTACCAAAGCGGTTTGTACACCTGTGAGGGCTTAAAGATCCCAGCTCGTGTTTGTGAGTAGTAGAGATGATAATTATGGTGCAGACTCATAAACAAAAACATTTTAATGGTCACAAAGTTTAGAATTTAAAGTGTAGCCCTCAAATGCCTCTAATTTTCAGATTTTAGTAACTTTAGTTTGTAACTACAATTTGTGTGTTAGTGAAGCTCAAGGGTAAACCTTTTCATTTAAAGTTTTCTCTGCAAAGGTCCTTTTCAATCAATTGAACAGTAGAAGAAAAACAGACGAGACCTCCATTTAAAGCACTTTTTCTTTTGTCCCCCAGAGTGTGAGACATAAACACAGCGGTGTCAGTCAGTCGGTGCCTTGGTTTGTCGCTGGGGAGGTTCAAACCTCTCTTAGACTGTGGTCACATTTGCCTACAGTCAAATGAGATTTCACAACACTTTTCTACCAAACAGAAAGTCATTTCATTGGTCTGACACAGGGAACACTGGGCAGAGCTTTGTACAAAACAAGGTGACTCAACTTTATAAGAATAAGCGGCTCCTCCATTCTCCATCAAAAGTCGCATCATGACAACATTTTTGTCACGTCTATTGGCCAACCATGTGATATAACAGCTGGACTTTGACCTGCTCTAGCCAATTTTCAGTGGAAACACAAACAAGGCAAAGTGAGTATTTCTAGAGTAACACAGTTGTTGAGTCTTATTCCCAGGTCATCACAGGAGGCGGAGGCACCCTGAAAGAACGCGTTACATCAGTTCCAGAGCAAACAGCAGCCAGGCCAAACACACCAGAAGTGCACTTCTCCGCGCCAGTCAACATGTCATTCTGCTCCCCTGCTGTTTTCTAATCACATGTAGAGCTGATCTTTAAAGTAAGCTCATGAATTCAAAGCTTTTTATGTGTTCGTAGATGAAAAGCTGACGATCTCCCCTTCTGCCTGGCTGCTCTGCACGTCTCTCCCTCTCTGTGGACACAACCGACAAATATGTGCAATAAGTGCATGACTTAAAAAAAACTGTCATCTATGTTACTGGCATTTGATTGGCCAGATCCTCTTGTCGCATGCTAGATTTTCTAAAGCCTGAAAACAGAGTCAAGAGGAGAATCAGAAGCATAATTTTCTCTCAGATCACTTGGATTACATTTAGCTGAGAGATTATTTTGTAAATTTTGCCCACTGATGACAAAAATGCCTACTCCAGCTTTAATATGTTACCAAAAAGCATATCAAGTGAAACCATTAATAATATGTGCATATATATTTTACACAGGGCAAGAGTGTGACTGAGCTGAAGTTCAAAACATTTGTCACCGAGGGGATATTGCTCTCTTCTGCAGTAGCAATAAAAACTTCACAAAAAATAAAACATCCACCAGGATTTTGAGGGTATTCACTCATTAAAAATGTAGTCAGTAACCTGATCCAAGTATCCCAATGTTAAATTAATATAATCTGATTACTTTCTATCACTTTTGGGTTACCTCAATATGCTAAATAGACTAAATCTAATCTAATCTGACTGATTGCATCTTTTTTTTCTGTAACTGTAATGGAACACAGTTCAAAGAAAGAAAGGAGAAGCAGGCATGGCGGGAGCTGTGCTGATTTCACCTGTGTTTTACAGAGTTGAGCAGTGAAATGTCAGCAGGCATGAAGGAGAATGTATATCTGTTAGTTTTGGCTTGTGGTTGTCTTGAGGGGGGAACCAGAGGGCAGGAACTCATTTTCTAAGTGCAGCGGGTGGGTAAATGGATTCTGCCTTCTTTAATGGCTGGTTTTTGGACAGTTCTGACAGACTTTTCTGCTGAGTGCTGATTTTTTTTCTTTTTTTTTTACTGACTTTCATCACTGAGTCTTTAGTCTTGTTCAAGGTATTAAACTTGCCATTTTCAGTGTAACAAGAGATATTCTACATTCAACTGTGATTAGTGAGTTATTAGGTTAACGTGAGGCAACAAGATGACAAACATCCAATTTTCTCTCATTAGGAAGAAGAGAATAAATAGGTGAGTGACACAAATGTAGTCTGTTTTTTTGTCTTTGTTTAATTAATTAATATATATATACACAGTTCTAGTTAAGTGCTCAATTATATCACATTTGCAAAAATGCTTTAGAACTAGAGAGGAAAAAGCAAAAAACAATAAACTTCATTTAGTTGAAGATACATCAATCCAGGACATCTGGTAGGTGCCCTGAAAATGTTTTCCTGTCACCTGTTTCCTCTGGGATTCAAAGTAAAACAACTCAACTAGAAACACAAGCTGGAGAGATTTTACATCGGATGTGAAGACTCTTTTCAAAACAACAGTGTCTTGGGAAACTGACTTGGGGTCAAAATTTACAGGTTATTTTTGGGATGCACCTGTGCATCTGTCCAAATGGTGACTGCTACAAAACCCCTACATGCTTAGTTCGTATCATGTTCTGGTTTTGCCCCAAACTAATGACTTGTAGCAGAATTTCCCCTAAAGTCCCCTAATCCTCCCCCATCATCCTTAATCTGATTTAAAGACCTGGTATTTTTCTTTTGACTTTAGAAAGATAAAATTCACTCACTGGGGCTTTGTGAACCATTTCTTTAAGAAATGGCAATTCTTGATAGATGATAGATGATGATCCTTGAAACACTCCCCCCCGAATAGGACTAGAATATTTGTATTCGCTCTCATGCACTGTTATTTATTGAGCTTTTCCCTTTTTTATTTTATCTTTTATTTTCTGCTGGCCTTTATTTTCTTACATGGAGTAAATGTCATTGTGTTGATTTTCTATCTTTATTGACTGTCAACGAAGGAGGGGACAGATAGGAGGTGTGGAGGGAAGTTCTTCAACATACATATATATGAAAAATACCACACTTGACAAAAAAGGAGTTTTGTACACCATGCTTAGGTATGATGATATTTTAACCATTCTATCAGTGTGACTTTAGAAATGGAAATGTAGTTATTGGTCCACCACTTTAGTCCAAACTGAAATATTAACACCTATTGGATGATGTTAGGATGGACATGTAGCAGTTGGACTTTAAAGCAGAGATGAGGTGCAGACCAACCAGGTGTTTATTTCACCCACGATGAAGACAAGACTTTTTCTCATAAAAAATACTGTGTACCACAGGGAGCATGTGGTCCTGACAGCAGCAGCAGCAGTGCTTGATGGGAACTGGCAGCTTTATAAAGCCTGCCACTGGTACTGATATCAACCCCTGCCACAGAATAGGGAAATCTGCCTCCCACCTGACATCAAAAGCTACTCAAATACAACAAATATTAATCAAATACATCTAACTACCTACTCTCAGTTGGTTGTCATGCCCTTACTCTACGTTACACATTACAAAAGACTCATAGAAAAGCTGAAACTGCAAATTAAAGTACACTGACACCCCTACGCTAATCACCACGTGGTATATCCCAGAACCTTTAAAAGGGTGCTCAGGTAGTCTGGGGACTCTTTTAACCCAAACATCCTTGAGAGGAGTCATTTTTGCACAATCCAGCAACAGTTAGCATTAGCTTCAAGTAATCATTGTTGAGCTAACCAAATTAGCTGAAGTGACTGTATGTTTGTCTCAGGGCGGAGATATACTTGTTTTTAATGATGCGTTCGCATACACATGATGTCTGTTTCACGTATCCTGCGTCCATTTGGAGCATCGGTTGTGCACGTCCTCAGGTTGTGCACATGAGATGCAATACCCACATGACTGACTGGGGCAGTGTAAGGGCAGAATGTAGTGACAGGGTCAGGGGTCAAGGGAGACGTCACCAGCAACAACAACGACAGGACAGGCGAAAAACACACCTGACACAATAGCTGGTGACAAATAAGTTCAGTTTTGGAGGTCGACAACGAAACATGTCGACTCCTTTTATTCTTTCTTTTGTTTTTACAGGCAGTTTATGGTCTGAGTTCTGTGTTGTGCCCTCCAGTGGTGGCATCATGAATAGTTCGCTTCACTATGCAGCCGGTTGTTTTCATGAACACATGGTCAAACAGCAACTGCACCTCCAGCCTTAGATGCCTGGCATTCAACTCCAGCTGAGAGGCAGATACAATATATCAAACACGACATTAATGCGTGTTCAACAGAACACACTCAGTCCTGTGTGTGTCTGTGTGCCTTATTTCATTTTCAATGCTGTATACAAATTGTGCTACAAAACACTAGTAATGACGATGACCTTCATTACAGATGGATTGTCATGACATTTAATACAGATTCATGGTGATGAGCTCTAATGACTTTGGTGGCCTGTTTTTGACTCTAAACACCACCATGAATTTGATATTTGTGTTTTAGTGAAATAAAACCACTGGTTGGCTTTCCATTCATTTTATTCAATACTTTTGTTTCTAAAAATACCTGCATCATCTTGTACTTTCTTGTTTGTGCTAATCTTAGTACATATTAGCATGCTAAACAAAATGAAGAACATGGTAAACATTATGACTGCTAAACGCCAGCATATTGGCATTGTCAGTGTTACTTTGTGACACTTTGTTTTGAGCTCAAACCAACATTTTGTCACATACAGGTGCACAAGTTATCCTCAAGTGATTAAGTGGTTCACATTATAAAACAGTTACAGTTTAGGTCAGTTTACACACAAAACTATTTGGTAGGTTTAGGATAAGACCCTGTTTGGCATTACAATAATTGTTGTATTACTTATGCCACATAATGTCACAGAAGTAACTTAAGACACAAATCACGTGACGCATGTACTGTAAAATGTTTAATGATGTTTTGGTTTTTCATGGAACATGAACTCTGGTCTCTGGGGTGAAATCATGTTTTTTTTTTTTTCATTCATCCAGTCTTTCCTCTGCTCCTGTTTGTCTCTTGTGAGAGCGTGGGTGGGACATCAGAGGGACAGACGTCTCCCTCTCTCTGACTGGGCAGCTTTAACCTCAGCTCATGGTCTTCTCACTGTTTTAGTTGTGTTTGGGTCTGCATCATTATTTCAACACTTTCACGCATGCATTTCACTGCTGACTACAGCTACACCCCACTAATTTGGCTATTGTTACAAACCTGAGCCAAGTTACAACACATCACCGATCCCAGTTCCTCCAGATGTGACTTTATACTACATCGAAAGCTTGGTGAATTTCATACAGCTGCTAACAGGCACCATGCTCATCTGTGAGTCACTAGCTCACCGCTGTGCCCTAGTGCAGCCTCACAGTGCTGCTAACATGTCTGCAGACTGTGTTGTGATGCATCCTCACTTGTCACCAGTTAGTTACACAAAAGACGGATTCACTTTGCTGATTTGTCACCAGATTAGTATCGGCTGCTGCTGACCTTGTGGTGCCGACCACTGACTCAACAGGTCAAAAGTTCAGCTGAATTTCCATCCCAGTTTGTAGAGTGTATTCAGTTTAATTCCATCACAGCTCTTTAGCTCCAAGAGTTTTTGGCAACTTGTTTGTTTACAGACATGGAGGGAAAATAATAAGGGTGTTTGGGCTCAGCTTTTTCTTCCTACAGCTGTGTTGCCAGATGTAGGAAGAAAAAGACTTATGAGCTAATTGATGAACTTGTCAATCAGCAGCCATGAGTTTGTGACTGTTGAGGATTATCAGTCTGAATAAAGATGAAATCATTAAATGGATAGTTCAGATTACTGGGGCTGTATGAGGTATTTATCACAGTAGTACAGTAGATGTTGGTCAGAGTGCTCTCAGTTTGGAGAAGCAGAGAAAGCAGTGTAAGTTAAGCAGTGTACTGCTGTGGACAGAGTCTGCAAATAAGGGTATTTTAATCATCTACAAAACTCTACCGGGGAAACCACTGTTATACAACCCAAGTATCATTCTCTCCTCACCAACCGAACTCCACTGGCAAAATCAGTAGTTTTACCTTGCAGAACACGGGAGCTGCTGGTCTACTGCTACTGTGATCCATTAGGTTTATTTTACTTATG
This sequence comes from Lutjanus erythropterus, assembly GCF_056507025.1. Lineage (NCBI taxonomy): Eukaryota > Metazoa > Chordata > Actinopteri > Lutjaniformes > Lutjanidae > Lutjanus > Lutjanus erythropterus. Next base: position 9,167,283 of record NC_139319.1, read on the forward strand.
GTGACTTCACCGAAGCCAAACTATCCTTTTAAAACACCATATACAATAACACAAATACAAACTCACAGATTGAGGCAGCGGTAGACTAGAAACTGCCAGATAAAATGACCAATTTTGCCAGTGGAGTTTAGTTGGTTTGGGAACGGATATTTGGCTTACATAGTGAACATTTCCTGTTGGAAAATGGATGTTTGATGACAAAATAAAGCTGTGAAAATATTCTAAATATAGCGCATTTTTAAAGTGATACCTAAATTTTTTAGTGGCCACTTTTTAAGTGGCTAAAATACTTTTTGCTGCTGAACTTGTCCGCAGCAGTTTATTGCTTAGCTTCTGTGCTGGTACTCCTCTCAGCTTCTCCAAATTGTGGGCGTGCCAACCAGCATCTGCTGCAAGTAACACACTAACTATCAATAAGCATCTCATGCAACACCATATAAAAAAAACAAACAACCTATCCCTTTAAGGAGCAGCTGCTTACTACTGCCTTAAATACAACAATCCATTTCTGAGGATGACAGATTACACGCAAAGCTGCCAAATGACTGAGGCCATTATCACAAGCTGCAACCGAGCCCAGCATTTTAAGAACGGCTGGCTGCACGGCTGACATGTAGCCAAAGCCGACAGAATGCTTTCCATATTTAATTGTTTATAATTACAATCATAATAGTCCTGTGTAATTATAACCCATTTTTCAGTAATAAAAAAGTGATACAGTTGAACACATTTCACGCTTTTTTGGCTTCCCTCGCACACAAACACACAAAAGGGATTTCACAATTGGCTCAGACTCAACAGTTAGGCAAAATAAAATGGTTTAAGGAAAAATTAAAGATTTCAACTGTGCCAGACTTACATTAGCGTCCTAAATTTAGCAGGATATTGTCATCTGTTTATTTGGCTAAATTACATTTGGGAAGAACAATGACCTCCTGCCGGTCTGGTCAGATCTCCAGTGTCTCAGTAGCAGCTTATTAAATCTGTTTTTTTTGGCGATGATGTGCTTGAGGAAAGACAGAACATGATTCTTTCTTTGGGAGAAAGTATCAAAAAAAAGTGCTTCCAGTTCATCCTGAGACTTCTTCAGCGCTGCGCCAGGTTTTCAGCCTGCTGAGCATGTCAAGGTTTTTATGAAGTGCTCTTTAAATCTAGTGCCTCAGCTGTTTCGCTCAGTATCATCGCTGCTGTTTTCCTTGTGCTTTATCCAGTGGAGTGCATCAATATCACAGCGGCGTTTGCCTTGGCGTGTGAGAGTGAGGATACAAACAAGTAAAATCAACAGGGACAACAGACAAATGATTGACAGTAGTCTATATCTAGTTGCCCAGAGCAACTCAGTGCACATTACTGCTGAGCCGTGAATAACAAAGCTCAGTCCTGAAATGTTTGAGCAGAACAGTCACTTCTGCTTTAGGCAAAAGCACAGATATTTGAATATTTGATGCCTTATTTTTAACAGTGAATTCTCTGGTTTTCACACAGCGCCAGAAATAGAGCTGAAATAATTTAACAGGTGATCGGTCTGTTGATTGACAGGAAACAAATCTGCAACTAACCTCGGGTTTAGGACTGTTTGTCAGACTAAAAGTGCTATTTCAAGACGTCAGCCCGGGCTCAAGGGCCCGTGGTTGTCAACCTTTTCAAGTCAGGGTGATATTTCCGAAGCTTGGTGGGAGCTCGGGGCTCTGTTGGAAACGTCAGCGCCATGTGTTTCTCAGTTGATGCTGCTGCTGTCGGACTTTCAGGTAACCCACCTTGAGACAGAGTCTCCGCTTCCTTTCAAGTCTCCTGCTGGCCTTGAGTCTTGACAAACAAGGTGAAGCAGCTTTTAGTTTCTCTGCTTCCCACCTGTGGAACAAACTTCTTGAATACCTGAGGTCAGCTGAAAGTGTCAACTCATTTAAATCGGGGCTTCTGATTTCTGTTTTTTCTTGTAAATTAGATACATAACTTCTTGTTAAATTTATCTGTACCTGTACTGTTCTTTGTTACATATATTTTATGTTCTTTTCAGTGCATTTTTTTATGTTCTCAGTGTGTTATTTTAATTTATGTCTATCCTCATGTAAAGCTCTCTGAATTTGTTACATCCTGATCTCACAGTGCAGGTCATGTTTTCCTTGTTTCCAGTTTTCTGTCCATATTTCCTGTTTTCTTGTGATACTGACTTTTCTGTCTGTCCTTTCTTGCCCCGTCTCCCTTGTGAATATTGTCCTTGTGCTGCCCTTTGTCTGTTGCCAGTTCGTCTCTGTTCCTTAAGAGTCCCAGCCTTTTTTCCTTGTGTTGTCTTAGTGGATTTGACCTGATTTCTGTGTACTTGACTCAGCTTCAGCCTATTGTTTTTTTTTTCATACCTTTGTTTCTCTCTGGACTGACAACCCTATTCCATTAAAAGACCTTGTGTCTTTGAGTCCTTTGTCTCTTGGCTTCAGTCTGATAGAACTGCCTTGTGTCTGACTGGTGCTATATAAATAAACTTGCCTTGCTATAGTAGTTGTTCCATGTGATAACATACTCTATAAAATCTATTGTAAGGCAAATGATATCACTGGTACAGGCCATGTAATGTAAAAATCATTCCCGTCCCATCATGGTTGCTGAACTGAGTAGTTGAAGTTTGCTATTTGATGTTACAAAATGCAAATGTTATGATTAATGAGGTGTAGAGCTACAATTAAGCAATTGATTAATATTAAATTACTGAATTAATCATCATTTTGATAATCAATTAATTGGTTTGAGTAATTAAAAAAGAAGTCAAAACTCTCTGATTTCAGCATCTTAAATGTGAACAATTTGTGGTTTCTCTTCTCCACGCCATTGGATGTCTTTGGGTTGTGGGCAAAACAAGATGTTTGAGGCACTGATGGACATTTTTCACCTTTTTCTGGCATTTTATAGACCAGACAAATGATTGATACTGATAATCAACAGATTATCTGACGATGAAAATCATAGTTGCAGCCCTAGTGAGGTGGCTGTTACCTCTCTTTACGCCAGCTGTAATTTACATATTTTTCAGAGCTTGTCCTTTATGCCGTCGCTGTAAGCTGCTTCCTAACACTCCATGCTGCTTGCCACAGTATTTTATTTTATTCTCCACCCCTGGAAATTAGGTTGAGAATCAGGGCTCTCGGGGACTGTAATGCACAAAAAATAATCAGTAGATTAAGCAATAATGAAAACAATTGTTAGTTTCAACCCTACATAAACCTGCAGTGTGGGACTTTCACAAATGTGAAAGTATGTATGTGTTTTACATAGTTAGAAAAAAATATTTATTAGCAATAACTACAATAAGTCATGTCGAGCAATATTTTTATGGAGTTTTAGGGAATATACTAGTGCAGCAACAAATCTGGAACAAAATCAGTAATATTAAAGCTGGTGTGCAAGATTTTCACACGTAACTGAACATCTCTTATAATCAATCAATCTGTGATCCAAAGTGTTTTTAAATTTGTAATCTGTGGTATACCAGTATTGATGTGTTTTATGACAAACAACAACACATGCCAGAGCTGAAGGGGGAAGCAACCGTAGCTTTGGCGTAGGCCACAGCTTGTTGGAGCCCACTGCAGAAAATTACAATGCGTCAAAGCATGCGTCATAAATGCATGTCCACAGTCTTTGTGTAATTACTCTCACTGCCAGAGGGAGGAGACAAAAGTTCTGACCTGCAGGTCTGAGTAGAAATTTTGAAGCTGCAGTAAGTAGAAAGCCTAAAGATGGTTGATTGTTGAGTCTCATCTGAGTTAGGTTTGGTTTTCTCTGTCCTGAGCCCCTCCTACCAGACGAGCAGTGCACACCTCATGTGCGCAGGCAACAGTTTATTGAGGCAATAGTTAGTGAGCACTGACCCACAGACATCAACTGTGTGTAATAAAACAGATACTTGACAGTACAAAACAGCAACAGAGGAGAGAAACTACGTTTCAAATTCAGTGTAAAGCTACAAAAGCACTGAGTGCTGAACATGAAGAGACTTTTAAAAATGTCTTTCTCTCTGCTCTCCTGCACACATGAGCTCAGTATCACGTCACTCGCTCGTTGGAGGGGGAGAAAAGGAGGCTTGTCACCTTTTGGCTGTGGTCAGCGCAACATGACCGCAGCCCACTTGGAGATGAGTTGGGCTCACTTTGTCCCCGCTCCAGAGTCGCTCCGTCTCAGGCGCAGTTTGCTGCAATATAAGCGGTGCTGAAAACAGAGCTGTGGAGGAGGTGCAGAAGTCTAGTTCTCACTCAGAACATTTGATTTACAATATGCTGATTTTTATGAAATTATTTCGCAATTATACAAAACAATGTTGCCTACTCTAGCTTTAAATTCTTTAAAAAAAAAAAATCAGAGGGACTGGCTGTTCGTACTGACAATGAACTGCAACGTCCCTGACTTGAGTCTGGCCAGTGACCTTTGTTGCATGTCATTCCTCATCTCTCTCCCCTCATTAAGACATAAAATGGTCCAAAAACAGTAAGTGAGGAGACATTTCTGGGATTTGTGTGGGCTACAGCAAAATCTGGATGGTGAAAATTTTGAAACTAGTTGTCTGCAGGTCCTGCAATCAGATACTGTAAAGATGCAGATTTCCAGGACTGCAGGGGCATGATCGTCGAAACTGTACATCTGTGGTTTGCACACTGTGGCATATCACATTGATATTAAATTTGACACACTGAAATTTTAGGTTAGTGTAGGAAATTTGAAAATTTCTGCAGCTGATCTGACATAGATGAGTAAACTCTCAGCCTCATTTCAAAGAGGCGGATAAACTCAGTTTACTTGGGTTTACAACCAACTACACCCTTGCTTCTACCTCACATGCCTGCACTCTGAGAACCTGACAAAAACATCCCAAATTGTCCAAAAATACCCAAATCACATGAGTCACCCTTTCAGTATTTTCTCAGGTGTGTTGCATCAGTGGCTATTAACAAGTCACACCCACGTGTGACACATCCATGCTGGGCCATTTGACACATCTTGGCATGTCACAGTAGGAACGCACGTGTGTAAATAATAAAATTAATAATGGCTGAATTCCTGACTGAGTCCTGATATCGTGCATGTTGGCTCACTGTCATGACTTACTGGGACACGTGAATAAAATGGAGAAATAGGTTACAAGTGAACTCAATGTCAATCAATATGAGCCTAAACAAGTCTAATATTTTTTTAGCTCACATTGTAATGACTTTCATCATCATCATCTGATGTGAAATATTACATATTACAGTGAGAAAAGTAAAAGTGGGCGTCCTGCAAATCCCAGCACACCACAAGTGTCTCTGCTGCAGGCAGGCAGATATGAGCGCAAAGTCATAATTACAGATGAGTCCTCCTCCTCCTGCTGCATGCTCTGCAGGTGCTGCCCTTTGCCTAAACTATTCAGAGTATTTTTAATATGACCATTTGAACACATCTGACTCAGACAATGCATGCATGCTGCATGTGTGAAAGACACATTCAGATGATGTCCTGACCTTATTCTTGAGGGATAGTCTAGAGTGCACATGGCAAAATGGCTTGAGACGACATTCACACTGCAAGCCTTAGTGCTCCATTTGGATTTATGTTTTAAACGTGGCCAATATCAGGGTGTGAAGTGGTCACCGTCAAAAGACATCACCCACAGCGCTCTGCTGTACATAAATAAACATGAAGGCCACTGAAGCTTATGGGTGTCATTTCTAATTCGATGTGCAGTGGAAGCCAGCGAATTTGTGAGCAGATGATAACGAGGACGAGGATAAAGAGAGACAATTTTTTAATTATGGCTTTTTGTAGAGCACACCTGGCTGTGGTCTTGGAGCCAAGAGTGGTGGGATTATGACTGGAATAGCTTCACAGCAACAGATTTCATTCAAAATTGCAGGGCCACTTTTAGGCCGCATTCACACTGCAAGCCTCCGTACTCAAATCAGATTAATTGCTCAGATCAGACTTTTTTAATTACCCTCACGCACAAAAGGACAATGACAAAAGCTTCACACACAGAACACACGGAAGTAAACATTCAGTGTCGTCAGTGTTTACTGTTTAATTTTTAATTTGATGTGCAGTGAAAGCCAGTAAATTCATGAGCAGATGATAACAGAGCTAAATTTTTAATTATGGCTTTTTGTGGAGCAATGGCTGCTACTTCTATACTGAGCCATCCCTGGATGACTAGTCATATCCAGGAGTGATGGGATTGTCATGTGGAGAGCTTCACAGAAACAGATTTCCTCAAAATTTCAGGATGTCAAGGGATACTTTTAACTTTTTCTGTCACCGCCTCTCCACAAGAGTCTTGCAGCAAGACACCACAGTTGCATGAATTCTGATATGACTATTCACACAGTTGCATTGCAAAAAAAAAAAAAAAAAAAAAATCACCGCACCACATATGAAAATGTTCCATATCAGAATTGAAAAGGTCATATGATAAGTGCTGGGAAAAAAATGATCAGAATCACATTCGGGGGAAAAAAACTGATTTGAGACACTTTTTTCTTTTTGTCTTGAGTGTGAAATTAGCCTGTGAGCACATCTTCACAAGACTCAGCAGCAAAAGACTTAAAGGAATAGTTCAATGAAAATGTAGGCATCTGCTCACCCTCATAGCAACTGAAGGTCGGGTTTAGTTCTTTAGTCCACAAAAAACTGCTGGAGTTTCACAAGAAAACAGTGTTGCTGTATCTCCTAAACAATAGAAGTGAATAGTGACCAGTTTTTCAAACACTCACATGCACGCACACCATCTGAACCAGGTGTGTGTGATGTGACCGTGTGTAAACAGCATGTCAGGGCTTCAGGACACTTGATTGGAACAAAATAAACCTGACCCTCAATCAGCATGAGGGTGAGTAGACAATGACTGCATTTTCATTTTTTGGGTGAATTACCCCTTTAAGGCAAGTACGTGACGCAACAGTCGCATGAATTCCAATATGACTGTTCACACAGATGTCGCATTGAGATAATCACTCGTGCCTCTCTTGCCTGCAGTGTGAACATACCCTAAAAAGACTTGTTGCAAATTGCAGCAGTCTATAAAACAGAACTGATATTTTTTTTGACATGAATCAGTATTAAAGTCAAGGTTTCACTCCGTAGTTAGTAATCAGGATAAGTACGTATGGTAGATCCTGTCTTATTAATAAAAGGTTATCATATGTGTGCAGAAAATCCTTCTGGTACCAGCGTTTGCAGTGCAAACATGAGCAGGAGCAGACAGGCTTAGCATTAAGAACAGGCAGAAATTGTCTTCTCTTCAGGCATCATTAAAACCTAAAGTGAGACACATTTCACAGTCAATGTTTAATATTTTAAGTAAAAACTATTTGACGTTATGTCAGCAGAACATTGTTTCTGTACTAATATCTCCCCTCTGTAATCAGCCACCTCAATAAAATATAAGTGGTGTTTTTGGCTTTGCAACAGAGGCACCATCACCATGTATATTATTTCACAGCATTTTGGCTTCACTGTTGCTGTGCCTTGAGTGTGCATTGCACCCCTACAGCTATGCTCTCTAGTGTTAAATGGCCCTTGTCTTGCTGCCAAAAAAGGAAATATGAAGATGGTAATGAAGGGAGAGGAAGAGAAAGAAAAACAGGCTATTGTTAGCACAAGTTTCTGACACCGGCACAGCAATGACGCATGGAGAAAGGAGATGACCAAAACGGAAAGAAACAGGAAAAGAAAGAGAGGTGGAGAGAGAAAAAGAAAGAGGGGATGAAGTGCAAAGAGAAACACAGAATGAAGAGAGGACGCGGTGAAAAGATCTGAGAGAATCAGAATGGCTGGACGTCTGAAGAAATGAAAGCAATCATGAGTTGAAGTGCCTCATCATGAGTCCCAGGGATATCTGAAATTGTGGAATGAAATTGTGTGTGTGTTTATGTGCATGTGCGTGTTTGCTCATCACATCTTGGTGACTGCTTCGAGAATCAGATATTTCACAAACGGGGATGTCTGCAATGAACTCAGCTCCCTACAAGTTATACCTTACCTGCAACTGGAAACCAGAAACCTGAAATTTACTCAAACAAACATCTTTGTCGGACAGTAAAATAAATATGTTTCCTGGATAACTTGATAATTATGCATTGCAGAGGGAGAAGAGGGAGGCACAAGCAGAAGCAGGTACTTTAATCCATCCATCCATCTTCTTACACGTATCCGGGGTCGGGTCACGGTGACAGCAGGCTGAGCAACACTTTCCAGCTCCTCCTGAGGGATCCTGACACATTCACAGGCCAGATGAGATGTGTGATCCCACCAGCGGGTTCTGGGTCCACCTCGGGTGTCTCCTCCCAGTTGGATGTGCCCTCCAGAGAAAGTCCAGGACGCATCCTAATCAGATGCCTGAACCACATCGGCTGGCTGCCTTCCAGAGGTGAGAAGTAACTAAGTACAAATACTGTACTTCAGTAGATTTTTCAGTATTGATTTTTCTGACAACTTTTTGATTTTACTCCCTACAATTGCTGTACTTTCAACTTTACATTTACAGTTTCAAAACAGACTTGTTATTTAGTTTTAATGCAGTCGCAGGAAATTATTGAGACACAAGATGTTAAAGACAAAAAAGAATCAAGAAGACAAAAAGATGACAAAAACATCGTAAAGATGGCTACTTACATTTTAGAGCCTGTACTTTTTCCCCTTTACTTAAGTAAAGAAGTCAAATCAGTTCTTTTACTTTCAGAGACTTGCAGAATGTGCACTAATGTACAAGCTCCTCACCCGATCTCTAAGGCAGCATCTACACAACTATATTTTTATTTTGAAATGGAAATTTTATTTGAAAATTATTCCCTTCCAAATGCCTGGCACTGTTTCAGGAATAGTCTCCATGACCTCCATTAGCTGTGTCATGGCGTCAACACTGTGGCTGTCCGCGTGTGAAAACCGCCCAAATCAGAGCCAGGAAGTCCAAGAATGATGCCAACCTGTAGACTGGTTGTTGGTCAGTTGTTCATCTTTACCACAAAATATATAACTGTATCTTTTCAGATGTAGACCAGTTATGAACTTGACATCAAGTTCAAGTTCATCCAGAAACATTAACTTTTAAAAGAGCATTAAAACTTAATAAAAGAGCATAAAGCTGAAGCAGCCTCTCATGACAAATCAGGGAAAGACACGTAGTGACTGTCATCATTTCCCAAAAAAATAAATTGAAAATAAAACGGGGCCAGGAGCATTTCCAAACATATCCGTTTTAAGGGTTTTAAAACTCCTAGCTGGTGTGAACATGAGGACAAAATGTAGCAAAACTTATGTGTGGATGCAGCCTAAGGCTGAGCTCAGCCACCATATGGAGGAAACTCATTTCAGCTGCTTGTATCTGCTCCCGATAAAGACCCAAGAAAGTTGAAGAAAAGTTGAAGCAGAAAAAGTCAGACATGTTAAAGTTTCAAAGACAAACCTACCTGCTATTACCACAGCCATGAAGTTATGAGTATTTGCATGATATGAGTGTTTGATCCAGAGAAAAGCAGCTGTAGACATACAGTAACAACACAAAAAACTCCTCACAGCAACTTTCACTAATGACTGAACGGATCAATAATTAGACTTTGATGATATTGTGTTTTTCACACATGATAGAGCCAGGAAAATCCACTGCATAAAGTAAGATCATTTTATGATTAATTTAGTCTTGTAAAGTCTTCCTGTGTTTGCTACATGTGATGTCAGACCCGCTGTCAACTGTTTTTAGGCGTGTTTGTGTTAATATTAGAGGTGGCTTAAACGTTTCTCTCATTAGTGGTTTAAAACGGGGTATTTTGTGAATGAGCTGTCGGCTTTAATCAAGTGTATGTACACTGTAAATCCTGTTAATGCAGGCATAGGCCCCCTCAGCAGTGGAGCAAGTGGAGCACCGGCACCCCGACAATTAGACGTGGGGGAGCAAACATCCAAAATAAATAATAACCACAATAACATCAAACATGTTTCATATTATCTTTCTTTCCCACTGTCCTCTTCCACTAAAATAGTGCAGCTAGCCAACAGAGGCTGGTAACAAGCCAAGGAGACATAATCCAAAATGTAAAGTTTGTATTGTTTGTTAATTTGTCATATTTGTTAAAGGGAGTTTAGAGTAATATTGTAATTTAATATTTTGTCACTGCTGCAGAAAAAAAAAAGTGCTATACATCCTTTAATCTTAACCTAATCTTGCACCCACACTTTCAGCAATAACTGGGTGCCCATGAACACAGGTGAATGTATGTCTTAGTAAAATGCGTAAATTATTCTGTGTGTGTGTTCTGTGTACATATTTGCTGCACCCTTCAGTGCTTGAACTGATGCTCATCATGATGCTAAAGAATAAACTGATTGCATCTGTTAGACAGGCCTACTCTCCACTGTGATTGTTGATGCGAGGACTGCTACATATTTAATCTTTTCACAGGTGTTCATCTCTCGAGGGCTGCACATTATTCGCTTACTTTGTAAAATGTCAAGTAGCAGCAAGACGCACTTTCAAAAACAGGCTGACAAAAACCCAAGGCAGTCAAAGCAGAGAGCATTATAGTGGACAAAAACACTTAAACAGTAGTTATCTCCAGTAGAATAGGTTGTGAATTTTTCATTCAGTTTCCTATTTGACCCTGTTACTCACGTTTCCTCTCATTTCAGATCATTTCAGCCTCTACCTCTGTGTGTTTTCCCTCCTTTTTTGATTACCCCGCACTTATTGGCCTCACCTGTCTTCTTATTGTCCTCTGAACAAGAGTATTTTCTTTGTGTCTTGCTTTCAGTCTGTGCCACTTCGCCTTAACGCCTTTGTGCGTCTGGTGTTACAGCCTTTGTTATCCTAGTGTTGTGATTTTCAGGATTTTTTTTTTTTTTTTTTTTTTTTTGCCTTTTTTCTGACTCTGTCTCTGCCTTTTCCCCACTGGATTTGTTTCCCTTCGCTGATTGACTTCCTGTGTATCGAACCGTCTTTTTTGGCAAGTAAAGGCTGTGTTTTTGAACCAAGAGCTGTCTCCCGAGCATTTGAGTCCTGTCTTACCTCGTTCACCCGCTGTAACAGTGGGCTGGTCTGAGATATGAAACTCCCACGCTGAAAAGGAGTTCCACTTTAGCCCTGTCTGCTAAGTGATATTACAAAAGCAAGTATCAATATGTTCGACCCAGTACCTCTTCATCAATAATGTCAGTCAGTGCTCTTTGTCAAGATTCAGGCGGATGGCAGATGGACAACACCTTCTGGACAGCAATGGAAAAACAAACAGTACACAGGCTTTGCAGGGCAGCAGAATGAAACAGGCATGATGATATGTCACTGTGGTGACATCATATTTCCCTATGTCTGCACCATGAAGGGTGACGTATATCAATTTTACAAGCTGCACGTCTCTTTACTTGGTGAATCTGAACAAACCTTTTAAAATGCCAAAGTCACACAATAACACAAACAAACTAACAGACTGAGACAGTGGTAGACCAGTAACTCCTGTATTCTGTGAGGTAAAATAACTGATTTCCCCAGTGGAGTCTGGTGGCTTTGGAGAGCAATATTTGTCTTATATAACAATGGTTTCCAGTCAGAAAAAGGTTGTCTGACAGTAAGATAGAGCAGTGAAAATGTTCTAAATGTTGCGTACACTAAAAGCTAGGGTAGGTAACATTATTTTGGTATCACTGAGAAATATTTTCATTTAGAGAATCTGGCCCATGACAGTAGACTTAAACCAATCACAGGTCTTCTCAGACCTGGGGGGCTCCTCCTGCTAGTGCAGCTGCACGTCCCCTCAGTGAGACTCTGAATCAATGTCAGAAACTGCTGCAGGAAAAGTCATGATAAAACTGAATTATCAGAAAGAGAATCTTAAAAGAGTCCCAAAATGAGCAACATGCTCAACCCAGGAGTTTGTCAGCTCGCTCTGTTACTTCTGAGTTCACCTTCAGTTGTGTTCATTCACGTGTATCACAGAGCTTTGCCGAGTGCCGAGAGGACCGGACGGAGCTGAGACACAGAGCAGACAGACAAATGATCAGAGCTGGGGAGCTCTGGAGGAGAGGGTCAGTGGCAGACTGGAGGTTCTGGAGGAAGAAACACTGGCCAGATGAAAGCTCAGCATTTGTTTTTTAAACTTCTGGGATTAATCTTCACGTTTGCTTGTAAACCTGTGTGCCGCAGAGACCACGGAGGAGCCGACCGTGCCGTTCACTGCAAGATAATTATTCTCTGTACTGTTGAGCGCTGACTGGAGAAGAAATGTGTTTGAAAGTCACGTCATGAGAGTAAAGAGAGGAGGGATGTAAAGAAAAGAATCAACCTCTGACTGGTGAGTAGTCTGTACTGATACACAAATACATACATGGTGCTTCTGGACTGACAAGTCAAACCATGTTGCAGTCATGTCTCGCCAACCGCAGCCAAATCCTGACAAGCCTCCCTTTCTCCCCATCCAACAAGTCTGTGTTGTGATTCTTGCTTGTGTGTGTGCAGGAGAACAGAGAGAAAGATGTTTTTAAAAGTCTCTTTAGCTTCACACTGAATTTTTATGTTTTGAAATTTAGTTTCTTTCCTCTGTCACTGTTTTGTACTGTCAGGTGTCTGTTTTATTACACACAGTTGATGTCTGCTGCTCTGCGCTCGCTCACGATTGCCTCATTAAACAGGCAACAGGCAACAGCCTGTGCACATGAAGCGTGTGCTGCTCGTCTGGTAGGAGGGGTTGAAGATGGAGAAAATGAAACCCAACTCAGTTGAGACTCAACAATGAACAGTTTTTAGGCTTTCTGCCTACTGCAGCTTTAAACTGATCTTTATAATGGGGCCTATTTTTAGGAGGCTAAAATACAATTTGCTGCTGAGTACTTTAATATTACGTACTAATGAAGTTACACAGCATGAAATCAACAGCCAAAATTAATCTATTTTGATTTCTTTTCTCTAATGAGTGCCGTCCAGACCAATCAATACACCTTGATTCAGCACCAGCTCCACCTGATCCTGCCTCCATCTATTACTAGAAAATGGGTGTAAAAATGGAGCAGAGGGCGACGCCCTGATAGTAATAAAACAATGAAATCCATGAATGATTGACTGAGTAGCCATAACCTAATCAATGCAGCGTCAGAATTATTTCTGCAGCTGTGATTTGTACCACATTTGAAAGGCACAGATAAATCATGTCATCCTGTCAAGAGGCGCTTCCAATCACAAAACCATTTTATTTTAGGTTTCGTTGTGTAGTTCATTCAATTTGGAGGACTTGTCAGCTACACTTACACTCACCCACTTGTCAAGCCTGGTGAAAAATGACTCAGCTGAAGATATGACTTTTTTCTTTGTGACTGAAGCTCCTGCCATCTGTGCCCTAATTATAAATCTCTTTTTTCCAAGTTTCTTAGATTTTTTCCTCCTTCCATCTTGATCCAAAATAAGGTTTAACTGGTCCCATTCGGCCCTGCGCATTTATATGCATGTTCATGTCCAGTGGCACAGCTGTATAGGAGCTTCAGCACTCGTTTATGTTCCTCAATTTATGTTTTCAGGTTGTTGATTCACTTTTTCACCGATCTGTATGTTAACAATGACTTTGTTTGGTGTCTGTTTTCATGCGCCCTTTAGACTCTTGCAGGTTTTTGCAGGTTTGCAGGTTTTGGCATCTGATCTGACAACATTTAGTGAAAGGCTAAAATGTTACCTGGAACAAAACAAAATCTTTGACCACTGATCAGTGATTTCTGTGTGTGCATTTCACTATTTATTATGCACTTCATTTTACTAATGAACTCTTTTTTTTTAATGTCATAATCTTTTAAGCAGAAAAGCCTAACAAGGGACAGGACTTGTAAAGTAGCCTTGGCTATAAACCCTGTATGCAACACATCTGTATCTTGTTATTGTAACCTGCTACATTTTTTCTTGCACTGTCCCTGACAAATCAACCAATAATAAATAAAATTAATAAAAACACTTGTTTTTTATAATTCCACATGGGGTAATGATTAAAGAAGGATTCACTGTTTATTTCACAAAGTTTGAAAACTAAAATTTCACAAAATTGTGTAATTATCAATATTTTCTCGGTCGATCCCAAACCATATGTGGTTTCATATCACAGTATCCATAGTATGTTAGCATAACTAAATTACCAACTCATGAAGTTTACGACTTGTTAAAGGTACCCTGCGAAGTGTTTCACCACTTGGCCATGAAGCAATGTGCTGATGAGTCAGTCCTTGTCTTGTTTTAAGAACATGGTGATGCAAAATTGCTGCCAAAGGCTTCACACTCTTCCACAGATCCACCGGTTGCAGTAATGTTCCAAGAAAAGTTGTAATGCACAAGTAAAGTTAAGGAGAAGAAGAAAGCTCCAAGCTGCAAGCAGGGACGAAATCAATAAGCGTTTCAAATTACAAAAAAAATCAGATGTGCAAATGTTTTATGCAGAAAGAAAAAGTGCATTCAAACACACTTGTTAGAGCTCAAGGATTCACACAGCGCCTTTGAAGCGAAAACTTCGGTTTTTGGTTTTGGTTTTTCAAGCTGGACTCCATTTTGCCAAGCTTTTGTGTTTCAGTGACTAATGGGGACAACAACAATTTTTGAAATTGGTCAAGTATTGAGCGAGTTTCCTGCAGCTGTCAGGAGCGAAACAAAACTACAACGTAATCCATTCGAGTAACTTCTCACCATCTAAGTATGTCCATTAAACGTTCATATTTTTGCTACTGACAGGTTCAGATTGTTATTACAAGTGTCTGACAACATTATGGAAAGGATCGCTACAGAGAGAGACCTTTTTTTAAAGAGTAAGATTTGTTTTGTTTAACCAGAAACCGACGTTCAAAGCAAACAGACATCTTAGTTTATCTTTTTTACTGTTCCATCGATTACAAACTGTTTGTCATTCTGCTTCTCTGATGTTCTACCTCCACTTCTCCCAATATTTTCACATCTAACATTGAGAATGTTAACAAAACACAAGCAAACTTGGCCAGTGTAAAAAAAAAAAAACCTCACCTGAAACACAGCAGTCTTCTGTTGAGTTTCTGGTAGGAGCAGCAGTTGCAGAACCTGCAAACTGCCTGAACTTAACCCAAGGTTATGGGTAGGTTTCATTTAAATTTTGAAATTTTAAAGCTAACTCTTCTTCATGACGAAGAAGTAAAATTAGCATGCCAAACTTGTTGTACAACCACTAATCAAATTCATGGTGGAGCGATTTCCGTCTCCTAAGTTTGATGAGACTGTCTTTGAGTCGCTCCCTCCTTCAACTTCTTTGTAACTCATTTGATAAAGGAATGAGAGCTACTCATAACTAAATTCAGATCCCATTAAGATTTAATCAAGCTTGGGGGAACAAGAGAAGATTGGACAAAGAATCCAAGAGCTGCGCAGACCTTTTATCAGTCTATTCCAGGCCTCCCACAATTTATTAAATCCCTGTTAGCTTAAGACAACTTACAAATTCCTCAAACTGAAGTTGTTTTAAGAACGGCTGCGTTGAAGGCTCCTCAAATCCTGAGACGTTTCTGTCGCAGTTACAGGTGACCACAGACAAACTCTTTGCTTTTTTAATGAAACATCAAATGCGCATTATCGAGTACACATGCCCTCCATTGACACAGTGCAAAACTGAGAAAGACCGAGAGGTAGATGAAAGTAAAGAGAGAAGGAGAGATGAAAGACACAGTCACAGCATAATGGCATTGAGATTTTCTAAGGTACAAAGCAACCTTATCCAATGACATAAATAGGACAGTTTCGACACAGTTTGAAGCCTTGAGTGTTGCACCACTCCACTTTTGCTGCAAGGACAAGTGTGATTAGCAGCTTGATGTCACAGCAGTTCATCCTATTCACCACCTCTGCCTCGCACACAACTTGAAGCAGCCTGAGGGTAGATTAGATTTTGTTGTCCGTGTGCATGCATCTGTGTATGTGTTTGTGTGCGTGTGTGCGCATGTGTGTGTTTTATTTCTTTAACCTTTAAAGCTATCTCTGCACCCTGTTTCAGTCCTTTACTCAACAAGGCATGTGCTGGTTGAACAGGCAGTGTCTCTGGTTGGACAAAAAAACTCTCCTGCTATCAAATATTTAAACTGAAAACTCTTGTTTTTTTCCGCATCTTTTCACAGTACAGTTCATGTGATATCAGCAAGAACATTTCAAGGGTCAGCTCACAACAAATCACAAACATTTTCTCTGACCTTCAGTGGCATCCAGACATAAGGTTTCAGTTTCACTTGTCCTGGTTTTTAGGTCTCTGAACCGCTGGCACTATGGAGCAGCGGTTTTAGGGGTAGGTCTGAATGAACGTACATACGTCCCATTGACATGTTTTTCTTATAATTGGTCTGGTTAATATGGTCGAGGTTAGGTGGAGCTATTTTTGAAGCACACTCACACTCCACTGATCTATCTAAAAAGTGGCTTGTCAGATGTTCTGTGTGGAAGGAAATGCATTCAGCACATTTGTTAGCCTAAAAGGACACAGTGTGTTTCGGTGAGCAACACTGTAAACATGACATTGTTTACAGGGGCGCGAGTTAAGCGGCATATTTGTGGTGACTTGCGTGAACTGACCCTTTAAACTTCCTCTGAATGAAGAAACCCTGCTTGTTTTGGGCTTATTTCAGATGACCTGGCCTAGCTTTCATAAAATCTGATGGACCAGAAAAGTTATTTCATACCTAAGAGCGATATCACAGAGTTATTATGTGCAAAACAAAAATCCATTCACTGTGTTCTGAGTTTCCATTTTCTGCTTCAGATACGGAATATCTCATATTTCCTGCAGATTACCTGTATGACTGCACATGTGAACAACTGCTGCTAGTGTCGTATCTTTCACAGACTGCAGGCATTATCCTGCAAAAGGCCTGCCACAAACTCTTTACACATGATATATCTGTGTGCGATACATTGCAGTTTAAGAAAGGGTTTGACCTTTTCTGTGAGCAACAAATACAATCAAAAACAAGCAAAACAATAAGAAAGAGAGGAATCTAAACAAAAGAATTTGTCATAAAGTTACGTCTTGCTGGGTTATTGTCCTAAGCATATGTTAGACACAACCGTGACTAGCAGCTGAATCACTTATAATATGACTTCCATGTGATGGTGCTCTACTGCAATCCATCCTTCGTACTGATAACTGCCTTTATGGCACAGGGTTAAATAAGACTCCAACTCTTCCCCTGCAGGGTTCACTCCATCATTGCTCCACACGCCTGCCTTCAAAAACCTGATCTCTTCGTCGCAGACATCGGTCCTGCATCCTATGGTCTCGATGATAAAAAAGAGAGTATAACACAGACAAAAGACGTAGAGTGTAGACCAGGTCAGTTTAGCCTCAAGACAAACAATGTCTTTTGCAAGGGATTAACTCACACTGTCAACTGCAAACTGTGAATCAGGAGCTGCGTGTTGCAAAAAAAAAAAAAGAAAGCATCCCTCCCTGCTGATACATCAGATTATCTGCAGATTTCACAGGCTGGTCATACTGGTTGTTTCATCCTCCCTGTCTTTTACCAGAGTGTAGGTTTGTGATGCTTTGCTTCTGTGCTGTCCGGTGTAACAGAGAGCTTCCCTGCCCATGGTAATGATGTCTCTCTTATCAGCTGGCAGACCATGAATTCTGTCCCCTGAGTGCCTCCTCAAAGGCAGCATGTCTATTTCCACAGACTCAATCCTTAAAGGTAATGGTCCCACTTTCTCATTAAGAGAGTGTCTCCTTGTGGGAAGCAGGTCTGCCCTTTTTATGGAGCGCTGGAGTGTGTGTAGCTGGCAGGGGAACAAGGAGCTGTCACACACACTGGGACTGGACCGACACCAGTCTGAGATACTGTGGTCGGATCCTGCTCGGCTGTCTGAACTGTCTCCGACCTTCTGCCCCAGTCCCTGGCCTCGAGCCAAGCTCAGCAGCCGGGGGATTGTAACGATGGAGGCAGATGCTGCCGCCGCCGCAGCAGCGGCAATATGGTGGCGCTCAGCGGCAGTCACTTTAGTGTCCGTAATCACTGTAACAGGAGATGCCACTGCAGCTGAGCTGGAGAATGAGGAGCTGCCGAAGAGAGCAGCGACCTTCTGGTAGTATCGCGTCCGTATCACCTTCGCTGAGCGGTACAGATCCCCTATGAAACAGTAGCAGATGGGGTTAAGGCTGGAGTTCGTCAGGCCCAGCCACTGGGCAAACGGCCGCGCCTGGAGGAGCCAAGATGGTGGTGTTTGCTCGCAGTCGATCCAAAGGTCAGCCAAGTACAGTGGCAGCCAGGAGACGGCAAACAGCAGCACCAGACACACCACCATCTTGGCGATCTTCTGGCGCGTCTTGAGGCGCGAGACGTGCAGGGCCTGACTGCGAGGATCGAGATCAGCGAACGTGGATTTCTTTCCTCCCCAAAGCCGCCTGCCGGTCAGGAAGCCTATGGTGAGGTTAAACGTCACCGGCAGGCAGTAGAGCATCACAAACAGCAGCACATTGTATCTGTGGAAGAATTAAAAATGACAAACTGATTTAATTCACCTCTGAAACTTAAGTCATAATCTGAAGTCTGCAAGTCTGTTTAAAGTTACTACAAAGAACTTTTATATTTTATTGATTTTGGGGGCCTCTGTGGACAAAAACAGCAGTGTTTCGACCGCACTAACCACAAAATATAATTATCTAAACAAAAAAGCTCATCCTGCTTCCTTCCGTAACATACTACTCAGCGTAACTTCAACCCAGAAAAATGATTTCACGAAGAATCCGACCCAGTGGCAGTCATTACGAGCAACTATACTGAAATGGCCGATCTTCTCACTGATGGTCTCCTTTGTTTATGTAGATCACATAGAGACATCAGTATTAAACTGAAACTGTTTCATAACCAGTTAAAAACTCATTGTAGTAGCTATAATTAAAATTTATATATTATACCATTACAGCTGTGACAGGCTGACTGATATATCTGTTTAAATATATTCATTAGATCCATCTGAAAATGTGTTGATGCACTATGAAGGGATATTTTACATTGCTGGAGACGCTCCATACTCTGAAATTACAGATTGCAGCGTGGTGTAGTGTAGTTATCAGGGACACAGAGGACTCCTTTCAATACCACTTTTTAATTTGCTCACCTTTTCATCAACAAGAAACATGGATCAGTGTGACAATATTAAAACCAACAGCAATATATTAGAACTCCTGAGAAAATTATATTTGATCAGCACCATTCACTGACATTTTTGCAGCACACAGTTGCAAAGTGATTTAACAGACAATGATGCCACAATAGTAAATCAGCCAAAAAGATAAAAAAGAATAGAGTGTACACAATAGAACCATTTGACAACTCAAGGTTAAGGAAAACAAAAAAAATGTTAAAATAAAGGATGAAAGGGGACAAAAGTCTGTCTCTAAACCTGTGATTTAAAGTACAAAGAAATGATGAATGTGAAGGTCTGGGCACTTAACACACAGCATTTAAAAACTTCACAGGTTTGAATGCCAGGTGGGCCTTTGTATGGAAATCAGAATAAAGTCCCCAGGCACACCAAACCAAACTTTAAAGGTAGAATATGCAAGATTTGTCAGTTGCCGTGTGGAAATGCAGCACTCAAAAAGAGACAGAGAAAGAGTATCATTGGTTGAGAGAATCTGAGAGTGAATGAAGTGAGGGACCAACCCGTTCTCTAGCAGCTGGCTGTGTCGTAGCGTAGCTGGCTTTATCAGACGGTGCCAGAAATCTTCATTAAACACCTGGTACCAGGTTTAGACACAAAAACTACTTGGGAAAGTTTGGGATAAGATCATGTTTGAGGTTACCATATGTACATTACTTGACATGCATCACATGATGCAAGTCTCGTGATGCATGTAATATTACGACCCTTAAAACTTTTAATAATGTTTTGGTTTCACATGGGACAATAAGCTCAGTCTCCTGTGCTAATTTGTCCGATCAATCCACACCACCTCCTCCATATGTGGACTTTTTTGCTTTTTATAATACATCAAAAGCCCAGTCTGTCACTTTCAGCCGCTAACAAGTACCTTTCATGTCTGTATGAGTCGCTGAGTGGTGGTGACAGAATGACAAAAGCTGGGCAAAACTCCAGACTTTCCATGAATGTGGCTAAATTGAACCTTCATCTTGTTGCTGTGTCCTCAGTCTGCTCTGCCTGTGTGAATCTCTCTCTGCAGCTCTCACAGACAGAGAGCAGGGGTTGCTTTTTATAGGGACCTGACCTCAAAACCGGTGTGCTGTTATTGGCTGGGTGCTGCACACCACTGCTCAAACACTAACGTCCAGAAACATCCTGAGCACAGCAAAATATGAGAAAATACAGACAGAGGGCAGAGTATCTGCTGACACAGCCAAAACCACTCACTTCTTTTGATGATTTAATAAGATAATGTTTATAATTATTCATTTATGAGTCTATACATTCTTCTTTTTTCAGGAAAATCCTTTTTATATGCCTTTAAGATCAAGCACAGGCAAACAAAAACTGATTATATGTGGTGCTTGGCCTCACACACATTACAAAGAGTCCAACCAGCATGTTAAGTGCCTGTGATAAAAAATACATCACAGCAGTTGTAAATATGTCAGCAAAAATGTTGCAACTAGCACAGTTAAGTTCAAAGTCCGTGTACGAGACAAGCACTAGTAAATTTGTGTTTTGTCAGACGAAAGAAAAATGTTATTAACCACCGAGCCAAATTTGAATGATTAAAAAAGTTAAATAAAATTAGGCTTCAAATTTGTGAAAAATAAGTTGAGGTGTTGCTGCAGGATGAATTTTTTGTTCGCCAGATGGGAAGACCTATTTGCATGCAAATTACATTAATAATGTCCATAAATACACATCCATAATTTGAAATTAAATCTTTTAATTCTACCTAAATCCTACCAAACTGACTCTAGATCATCATGTACACACACGGACTTGGCACACATCACACGCACACCCACATTAATACACACAAATGCAATGTGCCTATGCTCTAAGTCTGCCAGAGCTGGTTTTGCTGGCCGTTGAGCTGGTTTTGTGCTGGTTTTGATCCGCCATTGGGCTGGTTTCGGAAGCCCTGACAGTAACCAAACCTGGAAAACAACTCGTTCCTCTCAGTTTCCCCCTTGGCACTGGGTTGTTGGAATGATACGCTAAAGGTATGTTTGTGATCGACAGGCGGGGTTGTGGGTCATCATCACTTGCACCGCTAATGCTAAATGCTAATGCAGTTCATATAGAGTTCAGGGACAAATGGCTCCAGTGTGTCACTGAGTCATATTTCAAATCTGCCTAAAAATTCCTGAGCAAAAAAATGGTGAAAAACAGTTCAACAGGCTAACTCCACCATTCATATTTACAATACATAATTCTTAATCTTTTCAGATGTTTCAGCAAGTATTTACTAATGTGTATAACGTGTTAAGAAGAAAATCAGAATTTCCTTTACACAGACTTTAACTCTGCTCTGCCCTGTTCTTGTCGGCCCGTGGTGTTTTTTCTTTGGGGGAAAAAAAAACAGACGGAGAAAACACTTTAAATCAGTCAAATCAAATTCACAGGGATGAACAGCCAATCAAAGAGCTCTCTTTTCATTGACAGCCTCCTCCAATTCCACATCCTCAATTGGCCATTTGAAGCCAATTACTGCCAACAGAGCTGGACACAACAGAAAACCACTGGTGATGGATGTCAGCTTGGTGTGTCAGGTGCCTCAGGCTGCATCATAATTTGTAAGTCAACAAAAAATGATTTTCACAGATTAGACCACAGGCAAGCAGGGGTGGGAGGTGACAAAGTACAAATGCTTCATTATCGTACTTAAGTACTACATTTTAACACTGATATTTTAATGCATATAAGGCAATTATAGATTATTTCTATTTTGCATCATTTTGTGCCACCTTAACACTAATTATAACCCTAACTCAACATCAGGGCCGATTTCAACCTAGAGGGTCTGGAGAGTAACACACAGAAAAGATTCCTCAGTGTATCTCTCAGTTTTTATCACACACGACAGACCTCACACGATGAAAATGAGGAAATGATGAGATTCGGCCACCAAGAAAAGTTGAGGCTCAGTAGAAATGTCCTTCAGAGGGCAACTTTTGACTTTTATGCCTGAAGTACATTTCAGAGCCTGCACTTTTTCACTTTTACTTGAATAAAGAAGCTGAATCAGCACTTCAACTCATACCAGAGTCTTTTTTTACACAAGTATCTGTACTTCTGCTTGAATTAAGACTGGGTCTACTGGAGGTGAGCAGAGACATTGGTATTTGTATCTGTATCTGTATCTGTTCAACCTACAAAATTATGTCTCTGTATCTGCAGTCAGATAGAAGACTAGAAGTGGATTAACACCTACAAAGCATCACATTTCCACATCCTCATACTGTACTTTTTTATCTCTTTCTCTCTCTCTCTTTTTTTTTTAGCCAAAGTAGTTTTAGCCAAACTACTTTTTATGACGCCCACCACCACCTCCCTTTTTCCTGGTGGAAACTGAAAAATCTGAAACTTTTATACATCTAAAGATTTTGCTTTGTATTGAAGATAGAAACTCTACATTAAATACACACAACTATATAAACATATCCTTCAGCTGAAGGGCGTAATCTTGTTGCATTAAATCAGTGATCAAACAGTCATGTGGGCTTATCCGAATAACGTATTTGGATTCAGGTGTTACCTCTGCAAAGACCAAGAACCCTGGGTGTCGGTCAGAGTACCTACCCCTGTTTGAGGCGATGCTCAGGCCAGTCCTCCTGACAGACCAAGATGGCAAACGTGCCAAAGCTGATCTCCCGTCGCCGGTTCATCACTGCAATAGGTGCACACATGATCGAAGACACTGCCCACACCACGGCGACGGTCGCCAAGATTCGTCGGCGGGTAAACATGGAGCGAGCTCGCAGTGGTGACCGAACACTGTAGTAGCGGTTCACACTGATGACCGTCAGCGTTAAGACGCTGGCTGAAACCGAAACCGCCTGCGTGAAGGGCACGGCTCGACACAGGAGGTCACCGTACACCCAGGCGGTGTAGATCTGACTTCCAAGGGTGATGGGCATGCACACGCACACCACAGCCAGGTCGCACACCGCCAGGTTCACCAGGAGGCTGCGCGTGGCGCTGACGCCAGCCAGCCGGCGGCTCCGCCTGTTGGTGAGAACGCGCAGGGACATTAAATTCCCAGCAAATCCCAGAATGAAAGACAGACAGTACATGATGGTCAGAGCGATCGTGCTGGGCTCGTGGAGAGTCCAGAGCAGCATTCTCTCCAGGTCCGCCAGGTCATTAGAAGAATAGGTGGACGGGGACAAAGGAAGGGAGGAGGAGGAGACAAAAGTGGGTGTTTCTTGAAAGGATGAGGTTGAAGTGGTGGAGAATAAAGGGGAGGAGATGAGGGAGGAGGGCAGCAGAGAGGGCAGAGGTTGATGAAGGGAGGCAGTGGGTGAGCTGAAGGTGGAGGGCAGCATTATAGGGCTGTGGAAGC
This sequence comes from Lutjanus erythropterus, assembly GCF_056507025.1. NCBI lineage: Eukaryota > Metazoa > Chordata > Actinopteri > Lutjaniformes > Lutjanidae > Lutjanus > Lutjanus erythropterus. The sequence goes on from NC_139319.1 coordinate 9,190,757, forward strand.
TGTAGGTGTGGTTGACTCTTTCCTGAGAGCCGTCGTACTGCAGCAGTGGAGAGAAGCTGGGCTGGACTGAGCCCCAGTCCTGGGACAGATCCATGCTGCTTTTACAAAACCCCAACAACAGAGGCAGCAGAGAGGTACAAAAATCTCTCGACTACTGTACTGGTTTCCTTTGGTCCTCATTAAAATCCATTCATAGACACGACTGAGGAAAAATCAGAATCCAAAGAGGCAGGAAATCCTCACCAAAAACATCCCATCAGGCTCCACGCCTGCAGCTCCTTCTGCTCTGAGTGGATAAAAATCTTTGTAGACACATGTAAATCATGATTCCCCATCTTATGTTACATCTTATGAGTCAGCTGGAGTTATGATGCTGCTCAGCGCTGGTCCCAGTGCAGTCCTTATGTAACATATGTACTTTCATTCCTCCAGGGAGTGGCTGTCCGAACCTGATATAATCCACCACCAGCTGTTAATAGACTTTCTCACCTTCAAGGAAAGCAAACCGCATGCAGACCTCCACTCTCTCCTTCCTCTTCTTCCTTCTCCTCCTCCTCCTCACACCTTCAGTCCATCACAGGGATGCAATAAGATCTGTTTAGAGAAACATCACAGATATGAGAGGCAGCTCCCACCTGCAGCTGTATTAACAGCTCTGTAGCAGATGAAACAACAGCAAACAACACATTCCTGGAGAGGAAAACACTGAAAAGCTTTTAACGTCTCCTCACAGCTGCTCCAAGAAACATTTAGCAAAGAGCAAAGGAAGTGAGGAAATTATTTCATATTTGCTGCAATTTTAAGAATGTAGACCTGGTAAATAGAAACGTTTGCAGTTTAGCTTTAATATTAATCATTTATTTATTAAGTAGGGATAACAGGATGCACTTTGGGCATATAATTCTCATTTTGCAGATATAGTTTTTCCATTTATGAACAAGGGAATCAGTTGCAACATCAAATAATAATAAATGCCATTAAAAAAGGTGGAAGTTGCGATAAAGAAACTTAAAAATATCTACTCCAAACCTACAAAATGCACACATTGTTTAAATCCTGAGTGGATAAAGGACAAAGAAGACTAACTGTTTAAAAAAAAAAAAGATGATTTTAACCTCAGAGAAAGGGCAAATAAAGCCAGATTTCAGTTACTGGTTACTGACCAAAGAGAAGATTGAAAAGGAAAAATGTTTGCAGTATAGCTAGTATTAATTATTCATTTATTAAGTAGAGAGCAGGATGCTGTTTGGAGATATAATTGTCATTTTGCAGATATTTCTTTCCCATTTCTAAACAAAGAGTAGATTGCACCAACATCAAATTATTCCATTTTTTTTTTTAAAAAAAAGGTGAAGTTGAGCTATAGAAATTTAAAAATGTCCACCTTAGTCTCATCATACAGAAGACACAGTCTGTTAAAATCCAGAGTGGACAAAAGACAAAGAGCAAATAACTAATGATCTCACCTACAAAGAAAAGGCAAAATTATTGACTGACCGTGTGCGGATCGTGTGATGCTGAAATCCCGAAGACGTTGGAGAACCGGCCAGGTGCTGCCGACTGAGGATCTGCGCCAATAAAAAAAATAATAAAATAAATAAAAATAAAAATAAAATAAAGTTGGTACCGAATCGCCTCCAGCCGGTGTATGTGCTTTATAATCCGCCTCTGAGTCTCGGAGCTACAGAGGGATTTGTTGTTGGGAGACGCTCTTTGTGTTTCCGTCAGCTTTTCTTTGACACTAACGGGCTCCTCAGATGTCTGCGCTCCTGCCGGCGGGAGCAGCGAGCACCATCCGCCACTGCAGGACGGAATATGAGAGAGGAATAAAGTGAGAGGAGGGAGCAGCTGCTGCCACACACACACACACACACACACACACACACACACACACACACACACGCACGCACACACACACACACACGCGCGCGCGCGCACGCACGCACACATTTACGCACACATACACGCACACACACACTACTGCGCACTCAAGCGCTCAGCACCTATGGCACTTCTTAAACCCTATAATCAATCAAAAAGTCACTTCGCTCTTTAGGCTTCTCAGCTTCACACACACTTCATGTTTCCGTTACAAACCCAGAAATTGACGGTCGCCTCTTTTCTTTCTGTTGGCGCCTGAAACATCTCTCCTCTGATTGATTTTAAGACCCAAATAGGTTATTGACTTGTAGCTCATTGTCCTGCCATTGTTTCTTGTCAACAACGACGGCTTCTGACCAGATCAATCAATAAATCAATGATTGTATTTGTATTTAATAGTATTTTTCTATCTGGCTATGGCAGGGGAGAGGGGCAATTGTAACATGGGGCAATCAGAAACAAGCAAGAGTGATGACACTGAGTCGGTTTCTCTCTCTGCCTGTGGAAACGGGAGCAGGATCATTTCATCTCAGCAGTTTTCAACATATGACTGATCCTGAGGTATGAAAGTTACTTTTTGGATGTTCGGTCATTTTCTTCTGCTAAGTTTAGATGATCATGAACGTAAAGGGACAGTTCAAGGCAAAATCAAAAAGTCTATACATGATTTTCCTCTGGCACTTGTACTGTCTAGTCTCATTATATTTGAAAGAAGGCAGACATCTCTACGGTGATATCTCCAAAATTCTGCAACTCACACCAAAACTATCTAGGATAGATACGCAGCACTACAAGCCAGGGGGAAAATATGTAGGACTATTTTCGATTTTGGCGTAAACTGTCCCTTTAAACCTACATCAGCTTTATCTCAAGATGTTTCTACCTAGCATATGAGATTTCATCATGGCTCAAGATCAGTGTTATAGTATTACAGTTGCCTCCGAGCCATGTGGCCCAACGTAAGCACCTTGTTTGACTATGCTGACATATTTTTCTTTTTGAAAATGAACATACTGCACATATATGTGCACACACTCTTATAGTCACTACATTATTTTATTAATTTTATGTTTTTGCTTGTTTTATGCTGCTTACTTTGTTTGCTCTTTGAGCCCATGGTTGCTTGGTTGCTTACATGACTTTTGTATTTGCTTACTGGGGTGAAATTCCATCTATCAGCTTTGAGGGTTTTTTTTATCTCACCTCCACAATTTACATCTTTTCTTTCTTTTGTCCTAATGCCATATTTACTGTAAAACTACACAAAAATTATACATGTTGTCGAATTTATTTTGTAAGCTTTGACAGTAATGTAAAGAACTTTTCTTGAGTACAGTGTGTGCTTTTTCTTCTGTGTTACACCTCTGTTTTGTTTCAGCATGGACGGATTAACCTGACGCCCTGGGGGAAATATTTGTTTGCCGGGCCCCTGTTGGCCCGCCATCCATAGCAGCTTCATTATTTCCCAAGACACCCACAGACACAACATACAACCAGTTCTCCTATGCTGGAATGATACTGCCTTGCCCCAAGTTTTCTTTGGTAATTACTTTGCAGCAGAGGTCTTCGTGTGTCCACCTGAACCCGGCATAGGACCCAACTTGGGACCTGTGCAGTTTCAGATCGACATTTTATATGATCATTCAATGGTTCTGGGTCAGGTTTTCTTCTTCCTTTTTTTCTCTGATGTTCTTCTCCTAAATTAATGAATTTAGGTGCTAAATTCATTTGGCCCGTCTTATGTATTGTGTGAAAGACAGTCTCAGTTTGTCCTGGCATGTTGCTGTGGCAGGAAGTAGGCTCCTCTGTATCTGTGTGTTTTTCCTGCCAAGATAAGCAGGAGATATTTGTGAAGTTGAACGCGCTGTTTCAACTGATTTCATCATTTACACTATTTTCTGAAAGTCAAATTTTTAATGCCAGCAAAATTATCAAATTTTGCAAAAGAGTAACTCCAGTTTCATCTTCTGTACCCCAGGGAGAAAGTCCCCAGAATCGCTGAATTTTGTGAGTTATTGAGTTAGGGGGAACTTAATTCAGAATTTCTCATAAACAGTGTTTCACAAAGTTGATTATTTGTCCACTCTTGCAAATTCAGCTAATATCTGAATCCTGACTTCGGCTCTCTGTCTTTGTATTCTTCATTTTTCTTCAGGCAGCACAGAAGGAGCAGCCTTCTTGTGTCTTGGTGTTACCATAATGTCAGACTTCTTTTTTTAAAATATATTTTTGGGGGGCCTTTTATGGCTTTATTGACAGGGCAGCTGAAGATATGTCAGGAAAGGGGGTGAGAGAATGGAGGGATGACACATAGCAAAGGCCGCAGGCAGGAAACGAACCCTGACAGTCTCAGCACATGAGACGCACTTTACCATAAGCTACTGGCACGTCCCCAGACGACTTCTTTTCTTCTTCTTCTTCTTCTTCTTTTTTAAGCAGCACAGTCATTGATTTAACAGTTTTTGCTCCACTTGTGCCAGTCAAATACATCCACTGATATGATGTATTCATGGACATGTGGGTTCCTTGGCTGACAAAGGCTTGCAACCTGTCTGACTTGACTAAGCAGGCTCTTAGTTCACTTATGCATTAGGCTGGCCTTGTATATGTGTCACTGCCAGGCACTGTTAAAATTACATTAGGTAAGAAACAAAGATTTGATTTGACAACTTGTAAATTAAGGTTAATTTGTTCATAACAATCAGCTGTGAAATCGGTGCCAGTCTGGTCTCTGTCTCCAAGCCAGGCTCAAGTCTCAGTTCTGCATGGGTCTGGATCCCAGCTTTCACATAAATGACGAATCTGATTTGGTTCTGGGTAGAACATGTCTGGGTCCTTTTGGGTTTCGGCACAAATATTTGGACTGCTGAACACCTCTACTTTGCAGCTATTTGAAAAAACACAACTTTATTTATGAATATGATATATACATACGAACAGAATATAAACTAAAATATTAAAGGTCTTAAAAATAGACTTCAACACTAGGTTTTCTTTAAAAGCAGCACCACATGATTACGTATTAAAGGGCCTGTCTTAGTTGATATTGTAGCCTACTTAACTTGTCCATAGGGGTATTCCTTAATTACATTTTTTTATTTGCACAAGTGTAAGCTTCTCTATCAGAAGATACATGGAACTCCACATTTAAAGTGCTTAATTCAGCCTCTTTATGTGGTTATCACTGCTACATTCAGTTCAAAGTGGTGGATGGGGCTCATTTTTCAAAAGCCAAATTATCTTGCGTGCATCCTGAGGTCAGTCCATACTGTGACAAATGCAAAAGTGCTGAAGTCTTCATATCTACTGGTCATACCACAGTCTTGGCCCAAGCCCAGGTATGGCATGGTCTTTCACACTTTATCACAGGTGTTTGACTCCACATTGAAACCAAATCCTCTGTGGGGTCACTGGAGGGGAGACACAATTAACTAAAATGACACTTTTTCCTTTGTCTCCCTTCTGGCTCAGTGAGCTGTCCTGCCCAGGTGATTAAAACTTGAAAAAATCAGATATGCACTTAAATATTCAAATTTGAAATGCCAGGAAGCTTTTCAACTGCATTCCAGTCCATATAAATGCTGGACTCTTAAGTGCAGCTTGACTACACTGCACACTTTTCATTCATTCACCACAAGCCCTTGGTGGTGTGGTAGACATCAGTATGCACCCTTTGTTTAGTTTTGTTTATGTTCATTTACGTTTTGTGTATGTCGACCTTGTGCCAGCTGCTGTTACTGCTGTGAATTACATTCATACTTGTCTTTTATTTCTGGTTAATGATCAACCAGCATTGTTCTTTTGTTCTGTTAATGTGAAATAAACCTGCTCTTTAGAGGCCATAATCAAGCTGTGCATTGCAGAGGGAAATATTGCACTACTACACTTATTTGGCCTCTTTAGTTAATATTTAAGTTGCACAAGATTTGACACATCAAAAATATAGTTTACAGAATAAGACACCTTTTTTACAGATTAAACTACTCAACAGAATAAAATTATTCAATTGGCTCCACTCTGACCAAAACATTTAAATGCTGCTAACATGTTGATGCATCAGGAATAATCACTTCAGCACACAATTCACACAACACAACATAAAATCTTACACAAAATATAAATATATTTGTAGTATGTAACAGCATAAAACACATTTTATGATGGAAAAGTAATTTGATAACATCTATTCTACATTATGAAAGCAGGACTTCTATTTGAATCGGAGTATTTTTATGTTTTAGTAATTGCTAATGTTACATAAAGGTGTTTTGAGCCGCCAGTTCCAAACGTGTTAAATCCAAAGCTTGGTTAGTATCCCTATGCATCAAACTGACACTATAGGTGCCCCAGTTGTGTCATTTCAGGAGATGTCCCCGTACTGTTATATTCTGATGTGCTGTGAAAGTCATTTGACATAGTATAAAGAGCAGGAAAGTCTGCATATGGAGTAGGTGGGGTGGATGAAAGGTTGAAACAAACACAGGACTTTAACCCAGGAGAACAGTCCGGTGTAGAGTTGGGCGATGTGTTAAAATTTTCCAAACGAGCATCGTCAGCCAATCAATCAACGATATCTTCGTCTCCCTCTACCATCCTCTGGTTTCTCAGCTGGGAGACGTGCACAAGTGGTGAATTCACTACGTTATGTACCAATGTTTATGTCCAATAAACAAAATAAACTTACGAAGTGTAAGGAAATCGCCTATTCTCACTTATTTTCCTTTTTAAACAGAAAAATACAACTCTACACCTTTTAAACTCAAGATTTTCTCTTTTACCAAACTAAGACGATGTTTAATTGGCTCGTTAAATCCTTGGAAAATTCACTTCATTCAAAGTTGACAGGAAAACATAAAACTCACCGATAACATCCTTGTTAGTCTGCCCACTGTTCCAACAACCACCAACTCTGGTTTGGTCAAATTAAGTCCTTAACTCACTGCGTGAAAAGAGTGCACGTGTACTGTGCTGCTGGATGACAGCGCGGCACGGACCAGCAGCTGCCACTCTGCAGACCATTACATTAGCAAAATAAAATGACAAATATCGCCCCAGACATTAGCCCAAAAAAAGCAGCCGGTGATGGAACCAGCCCATCATCGATAGACGATATTCACCCAATCGCCTAACTCTAGTCTGGTGTGAAACCAATAATCAACGTTGACTTCTTTGTAACTTACAATACATGTCTAACTAATGTTTATTTCAACCCAAACCACAATCTTTTCATAACTTAAGCAAGTAGTTTCTGTGCCTAAAACAAACTAAGGCTGTCCCAAATAACTTTTTCTGGTCTTCAAAGCTTCTGCAACATTTTAGTATGACATCTACAAAGACAGGAGGACGAGTCATGGTGCACGTGCCTCCACTGGCCACCTCCCTCATAGCACCAGCAACAAACACTGGCAGCGTTAGTGACAAAACATTTGCAGTGCCAGCGGCAAAACACTGGCAGCACCAGCAACTTATTATTGTCAACTTGACCGTGGAGTCTTCCACATGCAAAGGTGATGCAAGAGTTGTGCACAGAGTTTGACAAAGTGGTAGTGAGAACATGTTGATGCAGCACAGGCTGATATATCCTTGACTTTCAGTTCCAAGTATAAATTAAAAGTACAGGCTCATACATCTGACAAGGAATGGAAATACTAAAAGCATTAATACTGTAAAAATGAATGGAAGATGGAGGTGTATATAGGGCAGAGGTGCAACAGCTTCCATACAGAATTCATATAATGTGTACATGTTGAGAAAACAACATGAAAACATGAAAACATTCATCACCGTGAAAACATTCATCACACACTGTATTATTGTTACAGATTTCTCTTATAACCTGTTGCTGAGCAGCTACTTATTCAGACTGTGGGAAACAACTTTTGTGCTTTTATCTGCTGTCAGTAAGATAGAAAATGCATTTAAATAAATTAAATGGGATGGAATAATTGGATAGTTCACCAGTATTGACCTCCGAGATCTCTCTGATGACTGTAGCGCTACATGTGCAGGCCTTGGAATAACAGCTTTCCTCTGATAAGCGTGAGACCGGATCATATAGAGAAAAATGCATTTTCCCCTAATTAACGTAGAAGGTTAAATTAAAATGTCATGAACCTGAATCACTGGGGCTCAGTCCGGTATCAGTGAATTAATAATTCCCTGTCATGAAGCGTTTTTATCAAATCGGCTGAGTTCCAATTTATGCATACCCTGCTGTCACTCTGACCACAGAGGACCAGTGGGTCTCAGGTTGACAGGTTGTGTCTCTTGTTCATTTATAAACAGTGAGCTCATCATGGCTGATGGCAAAATAACCAGTTCTCACATTTTTAATGTGGGTGAAACCAAGCAGCACATTTTCTTTGGCCTGTTTCAGCAAGATGGTAAATTTAACTTTAAATGCGACATGGTTTTTAACCACAGAGCCCAGTATCATAAAACTTACTGCCGCAGGCTTTTAAAAATACCAAACAGGAAACTTCTGACATAGCTTATATCAGAGGTTCTCATTGTTTTCCCTGCCAAGGACCCGTTACAAGATAATTGTAACTGGAATAATTACGCTTCTTCTTAGTTCTGTGACAGAACAGCACAAGACAAATGCATTAAAACGACATTAAATATGTATTAACAATATTTCAACCATGTCAACATAGAATTCCCATAACCCTTATGCCATTTTGATCCCACATCCATTTCAAACTGTTCATACCACAACTTGTTCAAAACCAACCGACCCTTCAGCGTCCATTCACTCCCATATAAACTCATTTATGACTCTTTACGACACTGTGAGCATCCAACTTGTTCTCAACACTACATGGAGCAGCAGCTATCATTTGTGCGGTCCGTTAAAGTAGCAAAATAAAATGCCAAAATTGCACTCTCAAAAATACAGCCATCAATAAACTCAGTCGCCAATAGCCTATATATTCGTCCAACTCTATGCCAGTTGTTGAAAGATGGTCCATCCATTGATTGAGGTCGACCTGTCTAGTCTCATTTGTTAAAGTAAATTTTTCAAGTAACACTCGTGGCCCTGAGAGTGAGAGTGAGTGACCGTAAATATTCAGAGGAGCTCATATTTTCTTCAGCTTGCAAACTAGTGTTTGCCTAAGCTCCGTCCACAAAAACATCCAGGGCTCTATACAAACGACACTGACGTGACTGAAATAAATAATCGGGTCATAATGATTTAAATGAATGAATCGTTGAGCCTCTGACCCCCTGGCAGGGTTATATTTGTTGTTAGTTGTGTCATTCAATATAATTTTAGATTTCCATTTAAAACCAGAAAGAGAGAGACTGTGACTCTGCAATATTGACAGTTTGAGTGAAAGTTGGTGTTGAAGTTATGAGTCAGCTCAAGATATTTATTATTTAGCTCCATTTTAAGACTGAATCATTTATGTTTTTCATCCCCACATCCCCCCGGTGAATCTTCTGTTTCCAACACACACAGGCCCATATGACATTTTATAATTAAACACGTTGTTTCAGGTCCATCTTTCACGTGGATTAAATATCCTTGTTAGATTGCAAATTTATCCACAAGATCAAATCAGAAAGTCAATACTCAGCGTTTCTTTTGGATTTGCAGGTTTTTCCTCTCTTTTGCAATTCACATTGATGATAATTTGATATTTAGACCAAAAGTAGAGTAAATATACAGTTAATGATTTGCAGAAGTGTGAGTTTAAACTGTTTCCAGCCTTCTCTCTGTAGGTTAACATTTCACAAATTTGGCACTTGGTTTTCCCAGTTAAAATGCTGCAGTTTATTTTTCCATATGAGTAGTAAGGAGGAGTGTGCTTTCATTAAGAGTATGGAGAAAAAAAAATCCTGCAACCTTGAACTGCTGACTAGTAGAAGAGGTGAGTGTTGCCAAGTCTGAATACTCTTCACAGAGTGGAAATGCTGCAGAGTAAATGCCATTTGGATTCTTTGGAGTGTTTGCAGCACCTTGTTTAGAAACTCTGTGTCTCTGTGATTCAGCCTGAAAAGGGCAGCAAAACAAAAGGGCAGCTGCATTCAGCCGCCTCTTCATTCATACCTGCGAGCTGACAGACACGTCACACATCCAGATGATTCTGAATCAAATCATAGCATGAGCGAAGGCATGTTTGTGTTACTCATTTTATCATTCGAACTGTAACTTTTTCATGCAATCTTGCACAACATTTTCTGTAAGTTTATAGAAAACTCACATCATCCAGGTAAAAATTGGTGCAGTCTATATGTTACTTTAAGTCTATTCGTTCATATCTCCAGGTTGGATCACTTTTTTTATGACTAATCAAGTCATAAAAACATTAAAAAACATAAAAACATAACATTAATATAACCAGTAACCATTTCAACCCATGTTTTAACTCAAAATTTAAATTTCAAACACCCCAAAACACTAATATTCATTCATTAATTTGTTATTAGGAATGTGGGAACCCAACACCTAAATACTGGATGAGGAACTGATATAAAAACAGAAGTCAGTACATGGCTCTAGTTACAGTATGTCAGATGTCGCTATGCTTTCCCAGTCTGGCAGCTGGTCAGACATCTGATGTAACAGCAACACTAACAGAGCTTTTTTACACATGGTCAAAAAGGAGATTCAGAGACTTTCAGTGTGCAGTAAATTTTAACTGATAACTTCTTCAGGGCGGCACGGTGGTGCAGTGGTTAGCACTGCTGCCTCACAGCAAGACAGTCCTGAGTTCAAATCAGCGGGGAGTTTGTGGCTGGGGCAGGGCCTTTCTGTGCAGAGTTTGCATGTTCTCCTTGTGTCCGCATGGGTTCTCTCCGGGTATTCCAGCTTCCTCCAACAGTCCAAAGACATGCAGTTTAATAGGTTAATTGGTGACTCTAAATTGTCCATAGGTGTGAATGTGAGTGTGAGTGGTTGTCTGTCTCTGTGTCAGCCCTGCAATAAACTGGTGACTTGTCCAGGGTGTACCTCGCCTCGCGCCCAATGTCAGCTGGGATTGGCTCCAGCCCCCCGCAATCCATCGAGGATAATCAGTTACAGACAATGAATGAATGAATTCATGAATGAATGAATGAACTTTATTCTATGGAACACGTTAAAAAACACTACCCCGTTAAAAAGAGAGAAAATGGTAAAAAGATAAAGAGCACTGAATCAAAGCAGCAGGCAGCTACATACTCAGAATAGTCCATGGACGGCACCTGTGAGAATTTTATAAATTCTACATATGGTGGCTTTAAATGGACAGCTCACACAAATTACAGAAGCATAATGCAGGTAACTTTAGTGGTATCTAACCATACAGAACATCTACAGGAGAGTAGAGTGATAACAACCACTCTAATTTTACTGGCGGTCAATAGAAATTCCAAGGTCTTTGCCGATTAAAATGCTGAAAATAAGAAAACTATATTAAAGTTGAGCTATTAGAAGCCCGAATCATGTGGGCAGTCTGGTGAACGATCATGCTATGTGTCTGCCGATTAATGATCAGAGTCCTTACAAAGAAAAAATAAAGAAATAGTGGTTGATGAGTGTCTGCCTGCATCAAAGTGGAAGAACAACTCCATCGAGTGGTTGACATAACTTATTGAATCTCCAGGTTAAGTATGAACAGTCACTTTTTAAGACATTGTTTTGCTGTTTTAGTAGTCAGTCTACTGTGGCGTTATGGCAAACTAATTACACTGCCAACATTAACATGTATGACAATGACACTAGTCTTCTCTATTTGGTGCTGGCACTTTAAACAGCACTTGTTTTCACTGAAAGTGCAGCGTGTGGCTGCAAAGGCCATAGATCGCCAACAAAGACTCTCCAGGCATCCCACTGCTGGGCCAATTTCACCAGCTGTCCCCATGTCTGGCCAGTCCTCATCATGTCTGACTCCAGGTCACAGTGCCAGGTGTTTCTTTTTATGCCTCTTTTGCTTTTCCCCTGTGGGTTCCAGAAGAGGGCATGCCTTGTGATGCTGGATGCAGGTTCAAGTAGATTATGGCCAATCCATCTCTAGTACTTTCATGAGATTTCATCCTCTGCAGGCTGTTGTTCTTTTCCTTGCCACACTTCTGGGTTGCTGATAGTGTTTGGCCAGCAAATCCGTAGAATTCTTGTGCGGAAATTGTTGATAAAAGTCTGGATTTTCCTCATGGCAGTGGTAGCTGTTCTCCAGGTCTCTGCTCCAGACAGTGGAACAGGCTTCACAATGGTGTTGAAGATCCTGATCTTAATGTTGGTGGTCTGATCTGATGCTCCCTAGACATTACCAGAGCACTACCCTTGTCTTGCAGATGGTGACTTTTACACCAGCATCTTTTCCACCTTTGCTCTTCCCCTTGTGAATGGTGAGACCAAGGCGTGCCAAATGCTCTGCAACCTTGTGGTCTTCTCCTGCAACTGTTGTTTTGTGTGCAAGAGAAGGGCCAGGTCATCAGCAATGCTGACATCTTCCAGCTGTGTCCAGAGTGTCCACTGTGGATGTCTTCATGACCCAGTCTGTGGCCAACAGAAACAGAAAAGGTGACAGTAGATATCCTTGTTTTACTCCTGTCTGCACTTGGGAGGCATTAGTTCGTTGCTGGTCATGTACCACCCAGCACGTCAACTTTTCAAAGGAGTTCCTGATGATGTTGGTGACCTTCTCAAGCACCACATGGTGTCTCAACAGTTTCCTGAAGGTCTGCCTGATCCACATTGCTGAACACCTTTTAATAGTCAATAAAGTTGGCGGAGAGACCCCTCTCGTTCCTCTCCTGTGACTGTCCCAAAGTGTTGTGATCTGGTCAGTGCAGGATCTGTTTTTGCCCAAACCTGCTTGTTGGTCCCCTGGGCTGAGGACCGACGGTGTCTTTCATCCTGCTCAGGAGAACTCTGTTGAATGCCTTGCCTGGGATGGACAGCAGTGTTGTCTCCATGTAGTTAGAAAAGGAACTGAGGTCTCTTTGAGAGCTTCTTGAGATAGCTGGATTGTGGAGAGGGTCCCGTCACAGTGGAAGAAGGGACGTTTCTGAACAGAGGATGGAGCATTTACACACTTGGCTCTACATTAGCTTTTAAGAAAGTAAAGTCCACGAAACATATTATGCAGATAACAGTGCAAAATATATTATTTATTTGTTAAATGTGGTATCCTGTGTTCTCTCTCTCTCTCACTCTCTCTCTCTCTCTCTGTCTGGTGTCCGTCCTCCCTCTGCCTGCTGCACACCTGAGTGCAATCACCTCTCAGGTAGAGAGAGGAGGACAGAGTGCAGAGAAAGAGGAGGCCACACACAGAGACAGCTGCACATCTGGTTAGCAGATGTTTCACTTCTTCTTTTTCTCCCTAAGCAGGGAGGTTTAGTCTTTGTTTTTAGGTAGTTTAGGGTGGAGATGCTGGAAGCGACGACCTACTGCATGGCTGGCCAAGCATCTTTCCTTCTTTTGTCCATTTTGGCCAGGGTCCCCAGCCCTTTTTGTTTTACCTTGGTTTATGTTTGTGTTTTATTGAATACTTTGAGTTAATTTCCACAGCATACCTGAGAAATGAGGAGAAATAATTACCAGAGTGTTTACTCTACTAGGGAAGATAATGCAATATCCCGTGAGTGGAAGATCCTATACAATTTGGCATATATTTGAGTACAACTTTGACAAGTTTGTATGCATTCATTTTGTATTAAACAAATCTTTGTTTCATAGACATGTCTAACAATTATTTTGTGACCTTGCCTGAACCTAAAGCCTCCTTCTTGAGCTAGCTATCATCAGTGGTGGCTGTCACCAGCATCATTTATCTATTTACTCCACATTTTCATTGTATATATCAGACCGAATTGTCAACTCATTACACCCCATTTCCATATTCATTGAATATTTCGTCTGAAATTGCCTCCACTCAATCCACTTTTACTAGGGGAGTGGGATGGGTAGGGGTTTGATTTTTCCCAACCAATCAGACCAATGTCATTTTGAGTTGATGTTACTACGTTGCCATGCCAACATACTTTTGTTTTTGCCCTCTGAGTCTATGGCTATGTGTAAAAGTGAGTGTGTGAGGGGTGGTTATGTGACTTTAAAGTGTGTAGATCAGCTGTGTGTTGTGTACTGTAATGTTGTCTTCTTGAACTATTCACAGCAGAGTTGATCCACACTATAGAAAGTTAACAATTTAGCAGCTACAAGTCAGGTTTAAGTAAATTAAAATAGTCTAAAACCAGAACTATATGGTTTGGAGGTGCGGAGCTAGAAGCTGCAGATAGAGTATGATAATCTCAATCAGATGACTGTCATTAAGTTGTGTATAGTTGCTAATTATCTACCTCTGCTGCTGCTAAGAGACGCAACATAAACAGAAACGTTTTATTTCTTTTCTGTGGCAGCAAAGATAACAAACAGTGTTTCAGTAACCTGAGCTGATCTACACACTTCTCTTCTTTAGTCGACTGTGCCTCAGATCTCAGTATGAAAGCCTTGGTTATTAATACAGTTGTTTCTAATTTCATATTCTGCATAATTTGAATGACAGAGGCTAATTCATATTTATGGTAATCAAAAAGGAATTAACACTGCTGCCAAAGTCAAGAATGATTGTTTCTGGAGGCTCACACATTCTTACCACTCTCCGTTTAGGATCCCTTTCCTCTGCAGGAAGGATGGGGAACCAGAGATTGTGATCGCTTTATATGTTTATTTGTTTTATAACCTGCTACACAGCAGCTTTTCAGCATTTTCCTGTTTCTCTTGTCATGAGAAACCCTGATGTTTCCCTCAAATTGAGGCACAGCCTTGATGACGTGATGCCAATCTGATTATTTGTGATGCTCAGAAAAATGAAGAATGATGTTTTAGAAACTCAGCCGCAGCCACTCTCATTGCTTTCGCGCAGACTGTGAATGCATCATTGTTGTTCATTGTGTCCAGTGACGCACTGAGTAAGCCTTGGTGATCAAAAAGGATTTCTCTGCTCTCAAAGGGAATTGTGTCATGATGAATCATTTATTAACATACTTATTGTACAAATCATTACAAGCAAAACTCCTTAACAAATCCTCAAAATTTCAATACTTTTCTACCGTCGTAATGCAAAAAGAATTGATGACTAGTGGATGTGAGATTCTCTTACTGGCAAGTTGATTCTTACATTGCAGTGCAATCAAAACCCGACCACTGCTGGGTTAGTTTGTGAGTATAAAGTTCATATAGTGCAGCCCGAACAATACAGGAAACACAGCACAATAAGAAAACCATCATATACTATAAATAAAACACATTAAGATATACAATTTATCATAAATCTAAAACAGAAGCTAAAAATAATCTTTACCTTCAAGGTTTACTACTCAACAATTGAATAGCTACAGGTAATGCCCTTCTTTTAACCCTCTTGATTGAAAACAGATGTGTTTATATCAGGGGCTCTCAACCTTCTGTAACTGAAGGCCCACTTTTGATTGTTAAAACCACCTTCTCAAATAAATGAGAAAAAAAAAACATCATTACAAAAAAATAGAGGGGAAAAATAAACCGGGCTGCATTGTGACAGGATTTCACCACATTCAACACACTGTGCTTTCAGCTCAGCTTCACTGATTGACATCATGAATCCAAATATAATGTATTCAGGGTTCCTCATCGCACACTTTGCAGCCTTTACTGGTGAAGGGCTGTCTCCCAAATCACCACATGGATTCATGTTGTGTCACTGCATCCAAAGGAACGCTAGCTGGCTAACAGTGGCGGAATATGCTCGTCTTTACCTAATGATGTGTCCTGATTGGCGTGGGGAGATTCAAGCGTAACTGGTCATTAAAATTATTATTTTTAATTTGACATTTTTATTGAATATGTGACTGTGAATTCTTGAGCACACTTAGATATGAAAATAACTAGCTATGTAAATTACAAAAAAAAAAAAAATCTCGGCAGTATATCTGCCTCCATCGCCCATTAGATGGAGCGCTGAGGCTCACCCAGGGCCGTGGCTCAGAAGACATTTCCTCACAAAGAAAGGCTGCTAGGTGACAATCTTCCCTGACAATGTTCAGGGCCTTTTGGCGGTGGCTAAACAATGTAAATGGATGAGAGAGACAAGAGGAAGTGAGAAGTAATTTTAAATAGGTGACATTCAGGACAGGGGAGTAGTTGGTGAGCCAGTCAGGAGGATTAATTTATTTGAATTTCAATGATCTAGAGTAACATCCGACTGTAACCCTGGTATTTTGTTAAAAAAAAAATAATGATGATCAGCAGATTCTGATAATGGTATGAAGCACAGTGGCTGTTTACAAAATATATGAACCATTACACACAGCTGAGTGGTGTGTTCCAATCATTTTAAATGTCTTAGGATCAGACTGTAGGAGCTCAGAAACACATCTGGTTTAAACTGGACAAATGACACAATCTATTACTCATGGTAGCCTAATTCAGTGAAATAAAACACTTCAATAATATTCTTTACTCTAAAAGTAGGAATTATAGCCTACGTAAGTGATATGATCAGAATATTTTTTCACAGATTCTTATGCTGTTCATATTTTCTGTCACTAACAGTCCATTTCAGGACAATCAGGACAATATTCAGGATTCAGGACACCCATTTGTAATTTGGGACTGGCCTGAATTTTTCAGGAAGCCTGATCACACTCTCTGAAATGGATTTATTCTGGACTCAAAAGAATACCAATACCATTTTGGATACCTACAGTGTGAGTTTTGATTATGAAATGATGAATTTCATCCATTGACCGCACCACAGCAAAACTAGCTGAGCAAATCACAGGTGAATGAGCCATATTGTGTTTTTTTCCCCAACAGCTGTATTTGTATTTTTTATTTATGCTGTGTTATATAGAATGGCAACAATGCCATGATATATTTATAAGTAAACTTTTATTTTATCTTGTCCCATTACTGATAAGGAGATGACTGCTGTTTAAAGGACGCTGTATGTATGAAAATAGATAAGTCAATTTCAAATGAAACCCACATGCCTTTATGCATCTTTAACTTTCACATGGATATTAAGCAATTCATCCACTAGATGGCGCTGCTCATAGTCAAAAGTTACCCCAACAGCAGAGGCAGCGCTGTAGACGTGGTCTGTGTGGCCATTAAATCCACTGTGACATGGGGCCGGAGAATTCTTTTCACCAGCTAATTAATGATGAACGTCTTTTCCAATAATTGAGGATTTTTGAAACTACTTAGTTGTGTAATGTGGTCGAGTCTCACTTGAACTATTAGCTACGCTGCTGCACTGCCCCCTATGACTACTGGAGATGCTGCTCCATTTTGTCTGCATCTTTGCAAAAATTCAAACAAAATGAATGTATCTGTATTTGCATCTAATGATTAGCTTAAGCCTTTGGGGGGATCTGGTGGTGATCGTGCAGACTGAAAACACCTCACCTCACTCTCCCCTTCCAAGCATGTAGGAGAACCAACAGTGTAACCTCCATGGAAGAGGTCCTGTCCCCTCTGTAGCTATAAAAGGCTGATTCTAAGCTAACGAAAACATTTATATGCACTAATTATGCACAAAAGAAAACATCTATCATTCTGCCAGTAGATTCCACTAAATGTTACACACTGGACCTTTAAGTTCTTCCATTCACCGTAGGAGGCAACGGTTGCACTGAGCTGAGGGTTTGCAGTGGAGATGCGAGTAGACACAAATTTGCCCGAGGTGTAGCACGAACAGAGGTGAAGACAAGTCTGCATGAGCTGAAGATGTATGAGAGAAAAATTCACACTTGGGGGGGTTTATGAATCTAGCATTACTTCATAAAGGTACAGAGACAAGAGGAAAAAGGAGAGAGACTGGAGGAAAATGACAAAAAGAACTGGAGTTCATAGTGAGACTCACAAATACACATAGGCATGCACTAACCACACACACTGTTGGTTGCTAGCTAGCTTTCAGCTATATAGTCGAGGCATTGGACGAATAAACACAAGCTGCACAAACTGTCCAGTGAGTCTTTCCTCAATGTCCTTACCTTACTTGACAATCTCTTGTCTCTGCCAGCAACAGAAACTTGGAGAGAGAAAACAGAAAGCAGCCCAAGCAGCCAATCACAGTTCTTGGAGTTCCCATGTGATAGTTACCCTCTAAACCATGAATGCACTGAAGAGCTTAAAGTTCCCATGAACTGGCTAGCAGAGTCCTTACTGCTTATGTGTTTCCTGTAAAACATGCAGGCAGGGACGGACTTGCCACAGACATTGATTGGTATTTACAGTAGCCAACAGCATCGTGTGTTATACAGGTCCTGGGTGATACTGCTCTGCTTTGTGCTTTTTATGGGGCAGCCTGGCTCATTTTCACTGTAACTTCAACCCATTTCCATTTGGCCTTGAATTAATGCAGCTTGGTCTCTGGTCTGCTGTTAGTAGGAGATTAAGCCACAGCTCTGCAGCTCTCCCCCTCCTGCTGTGTGGGAAACTGTGCTTCTGCTTTTATGGTATGTATATGTGAGTTCACATTAACTTTAATTTAATCAGTTTTCAGTCAGTAATTGTTGGCATTTTTGTGCACTTTGTAGGCACTGGCACGCCAGTGGCTGTACTGTGAGCAGCCGGTCCGCCAGCCTCCTTCTTCTGGTGCACCTGCTGTTTTATCTCTACATGTTGTCTCTAGAAGCACTCTATAAGTGCCATGTCAATGCCAAACTACTGCCTCTACACGCACTGTTTCTACAGTAGGTTTACTGCCCAAACACCTACAGCTGTATAGTTCTGTAGCTACAAATTCTACATCAACAGTACTTTTGCCAAGACAGTTTTCTCCCCACATTACATTAAATATTGTTTGTCGGTTCATTGGGTTGACACACCACAACTTAGTTGGCCCTGCAGCTTTAGTCTGCACTCTTTACAGCTGAGAATGAACTGGAATTGTCCCTGTATCATACTTTTGTTTTGCTTATCTTTTTCTTTTGGTTTCTTTTGTTGTGTTAGATTTTTGTTTGCTGTGTTCTCATGTGGTCAGTTTGTGTATGCATGGTTTTATGCAGGTGTTTAAAAAAAAATAATAAATAAATAAATAAATATATTTGGGAATCACACCTTGTTGTGTCTAGTGTATATGAACCTGCGTGACCTTTTTGGTGTCCTGCGTATTAAATTTTAAGTATTTCCTGAGGTGCAATTCCCCAGGTTTGAGCCTCAAAGACGAACTACTGCTGTGTTTATATACTGTAGATTACATCTATATAGTCATGGCATTGGCTGAATAAACACAGGCTGCAAAAACAGTCCAGTGAGTCATTTTTCAATGTCCTTATCTAACTCAACAATCTTTTGTTTCTACCGGCAAAGAAAAACAGAAAGTAGCCTGTGTGGTAGCTAACCTCTAAACTCTGAATGCACAACTACAAATACACCCTAAAGTTCCCGTGAAACAGCTAGCGGAGGGCTTATTGCTGATATGTTTACAGATGTCATGCTGACTGATTGGTGACTGACTTGTCTCCCAAGTGTATGCGAACCTGTGTGACCTTTTCCTGGGGTGTACTCCTCCAGGTTTCAGCCTCAGAGACCAGCAGAGGCCAGTTTGACGAAAGAGAATACAGCACTAACATGGTTTTCTTTCCACTAAAAGTTACTGTATCTTTCCCTCAGGAAACTCTGTAAACTACCTCAGTACTGTATATTATGACAGACTTTTTTTCATCCTGGGATCTGTGGGAGAAAACACTGTAATTAAATGACTGAGAGTTGAAGCTGAACAGCTGCGGGACAACAGAGGGGAGACCAGAATTGTTTTTTCTCTAAAAAATACAATCCAGTATCACCCTAATCAGTGGTGCAATGGTTTTAGTTTATTCAGGTCATGTCCAACTCCACCTTTACCATCTTGCCCCCTGAGCATCCTGCCCTGTCCCAACCGGTGCACCTGTGGCACACAGCTGGATACACCTTATCAGCTGCACACAAGTGCCTTGGTTAATTCATGGGTGTGTTTTGGGCGTAACATAAACCAATCAGAAAGTCAGCTCTCATCACCTTTAAAAAGCAGATGCACCTGCTTCGCAAACAATCAGACACTGATTACATGGACGAGGCTATTGGCTGGGATTCCAGCTGTGTGGGTGAAGGAGGGGAATCAGAAAATGTTTCTGAAGTTTGAGGGAAGTGATGTGCAATTATGCATGGATTATCCAACGAATAATTACAACCAGCATCAGGCTTTGACACATTCTTTTTTCTCCCCGAATCAGGCCAGTATGTTATGGATCATAATTGTTTGATCCTTGTTTTTCTGGTTCCCTAGGGAAGCGACCAGGTGACATCCTTAGGAGATGCTCGAACCACCTCAACTGGCTCCTTCCTACTCAAAGGAGCAGCAGCTCTACTCCAAGTCTCTCAAGGATGACTGAGGTTTTCACCCTATCCCTAAGAGATGGCAGCCACCCTCCTGAGCCTTTATAATTATAATAATAATTACTTAGTTGTTATTAGTGAGAATAATTTTAAACACACACACACACACACAAATAGACACTTACTAATCTACAGCAGAAAGGTGTGTGCGCCTCAGCCAAACACACCCTTTGCTATCTTGTGCGAACCTGCTGCGCCACAGATTTTGCGCTTCAACCAGGTCTGTGGCACAAGTGGTTTTGAGAACAATGAGCCATGCACGAGATACCCACTGTTTAATGGTTTTCCAGGAAAAGACACACTGAAAAACCATTAAGAATACCGAAGAATATCTACAAAATAAACTTTTCTCTCAATTTTTGTCCAGATGGTAGTGTGTATGTGACATATAGCACAAAACATATGATAAAAACCCTTGAAGATGTATGGGTGTTACATGAAAATAAAAATTTTCTCCCACATTTGTATCACAGAGTGAAACTGGGTTTTAGAATATCACTATTCAGTGGAACAGACAGGCTCATAAAAGAGAACCACAGTGAGACAGACCTGACCTGAACCATTGCCATGTACTATATATGAAGTAACACAGCATAATCCACGGTGACATGCACAAAAAATCTTGCGGGTAATATTTTTCATTTGATGTGAGCTGATTGATTTACTGTCAGTAAAGAAAACATGTGAGAACTGAGCTAAAATGCAGACCCTCTTAACAGTAACTGTAACGCAGATGAATGCAGATTCAAATTGAAAGTCAAAACCCTGCTGCAAGCATCATCTATCACTGAGAACAAAGCCGTGTTCATTCTCTGCGCTGCTGAAACAAGCTGACTTGACTTCTTCAGTCAACAAATTTCACCCTTAACAGCAAGTGTGCCATGGAAGGGAGTAATGGATTTTTGAGAGCTGTAGATTCACTCATGTGGCCCCTGGATTTATTGAAAGAAAGACATGATCATTTAAATGAGACCAAAGGAAGCAAATAAAACGCTGGTATTGTCCTCTTAGTGGCACATTTTCAGTCTGAACTTTTAATTTCACTTAAGGCAAACTGTGTGTGATGACCCAAATCCTTTTGTTACGAGAATCCTACCCCACTGTTAACATAAATGCGCACTTTTGAAGTTTCAAAATGAAAGAATATAGATGTGCAAACCCACCCATACCCACATGCACAGACAGAAATTGTTTAATCACCAGTTAGAGAAAGCAGAATGATGGCAGAGTAACTCAACTTGATTTTCAAGTGTGTGTCTCTATGCCAACTGTTGTGTTATAGGTTGAAAATATCCACATTTGCATCATGCAAAATAATGAATCCTGCAGAGATTCAACGTGACAGAATGTGAGTCAACAAACATTTCTTCCTCCTGGTGTTTTATTCATTCAGTCCTTCATTCCGGTTGATTTATGAATTGATGCAAACCGCTGTCACGCAGCACAATCTAAACATCGCTGTATGGATTGTGGACAAAAGAATGTTGATTGATTTTCATCTGCTCATAATGAACACGGCAGAAAGCTTTCTCACGCACACGGGCACAAACACAGAGCTGTCGACATGGTGTCTGGTAGGAAACATGCCACACAGAGGTTTCTGAACTCTCACTGTTAGATGTAAAAACACTCAGTCAACCCTCCACTGCGCTCCTTTACTCTGAAGCAACACGACAAAATCTGGGCAGGAAGGGTCAACATTGTAAAGTGTAATGATTGAAATGTCTAAAAGTCCATTCTGTTTTTTGTTTTTTTTTTCACCAAAAACAGAAATATTTGCAGCAGGGGTTTAAACACATATTTGACAGAGGAATCTGACTTCATGGCACATTTAGAAGCTCTTCTGGAACTTTCAGTCACATCACATGAGCCTCATCATTTTTTCTGATCACTTCTTTTCCAGGTTGGATTAAAAGTTAAGCTAAAAAGTTGACTCTTGATCCACAATTGACAAAACAATGTGTCAGGTCACCTGGTTCTCTGCAAAAATACACAGTGAAAATGATCTTTTGACAGTTATAGACATTGCATTAGTAACATGACACCTACTCTTGATTTTTATAGGCTTGCTTTTATGTGTGTTGTCATCTCTTTTAATAAATTCATTCTTATTCTTTTATTTATGTTTATTTAATTTGACATTACATGACATTGTCTTATTACATTCAGTTTATTTATTTATTTTGACTAGACAACATCATGTTATATTTCTGTAGTTTCCTCCGTCTATTTTCATTTATTCTTATTGACATGTCTTTCTTGTTTTACTGTTCTTATCTCTTTGACTGTATTGTTTTACTGTGTCTTAGTTTTGCTTCATTTTTTAGCTTAATTTTTTCTTGCGCCTCTTTGGCCTTCTGTCCTTTTTTGTATCTGTCAAAGCACTTTGTAAACTCAGTTTTTAAAGATGCTATATAAATAAAGTTATTATTATTGTTATTATTATTATTATTATTATTATTATATCTGTAGAATATGTCACAGACCTGAAAAAAATGCGCAAAATGCTGTTCTTTTTCCTTCTCCTTTTTCTCTTTCTCCCTTCCTCTTTCTCTCTCTGAACAAGGGGGAAAATCACTGATTGCCTTGTGTTTACACCTCTTTTCTTCTCCTCAGGTCTTTTGCAGTCTCAGTGTAGAAAGACGGGGCTTTCAGGACACCGCAGGCGTACGAGCCACACAGGAACATGTATGTAGTGTGAACCAGCTGTTACTGGTTTCCAGATAAGCTGTCACTTTAAGTAGAATAGCGGTTTTGTTAATTATGTGACATTTGATAAAGTCAATCAAGTGTGCCTGGTACATTAGCACAGATGCCAGTGAACACCAGCTCATTTCTCAGTCAACTTTACTAGCTAGCTAGTTTGGCTACAGTTAGCTCTTTTATTAAGTGACAGAATTAAACACTCATTTAAACAATAACTAATGTAACAGTTAAAGTGAGCGATAGTGAGAATATAGAGAGCTTTCCAGCATATTAATTTAATTTAAATCAGAAGTTGTAAATTTTGTAAAGTTTGTCTGTTTTACATTTTGTTTACACTGTGTCATGTGTAGGGTCTTTTATGGCAGAATAAAACCAAGCCAGTCAACTTTGATATCGATTTGATGAGTTTACTAGGTGAAAATTATGTTTTTTGTTTGTTTTTCAAAATATATAATGTTGCAGCACAAACCGTTTTTCTTTTTAACTAACATTGAACATCAAGGCTTAGTCACCGTGTTGTAATTACGATAACATTTTTGTCTTTGTCCTTGTTCTCTCTAGCTGTGACGGGTCGATATGTCCCTGAAATGAAGATTACCCACGACCACTGACACGACCTGAGATCAGCACAATAATCTCTCTCTGTCTGCGTCTCCGTCTCTCTGTTACGCTCTGCTTTTCTCTTTCTTAAGTTATATTTTATGTTGTCCTTCCTTCGGGGACGTGAAGTGATTATCATAAATCATTAGAGCTTCCCTCTTTGTGGTAATGCTGCGATCTCTGCCGACGGCACACATGAATCATGTTCCTCATACACACGTACACACACACATGCACAAACATACATATACTATATATGCACATGCACACAGTATGATCTAATTTCTGCTATTAATTGAATCTCTTGGAGCGTTTAACGAACCATCTCAGCCATCAGGATGTGGATATGGGGACAATCAATTTCCTGAGACATTGCTAACCCCCGTCCACATGCACGCACACACACACACACACAAAATGCACATGTCATCTCCTCTCTCTTTCTCTCTCCATGTGCAAACAGTTTCTTTCTCTAACAGCCTCATAATGACCTTTCATGCCTGCCTCTAAAACATTTCCTTTCACTCATCTCACAAGGTTTCCCGGTTCTGTCAACACAACAAGGCAAACTTGTAATTAGCCTAAATTCAAAATCATTAAGTTGACAAGCCACACACATTAGAGACAGCACAGCACACAAATCCATACAGCAGCATATTCTTGTTCTGGTTCATTTTTCTCAAGCACAAGTAATCCAGCACAATGATGGCATGACCTTTAGCATGTGCTGCCACAGCAACACTGGCTGTCAAAGAAAATCCTAAAAATGCTTTTATTTGTGAACATCTCAACACGACCGTCCTCACCAGAAAAATGTGCATGTAGGTCGCATGTGCAAGCAGCTTATTCCAGCCTATATCTCCATTTATTGTTAGGCGGACACCAGTAGTGGGCATGAAAGTATGACAGGAGAAGCATAAAGAGCAAGAACATCTGCATATGGAGGAGGTGGGTTTGATGGATGGCTCAAACAAACACAGAACTGCCACGCAGGAGTCTGACATTTAAGTCTTCTACGACAGAACTCCTCAAGTTTCGTTATGCATGCAGCTTCCATCGCATCACTTCTGTCTGGAGATATACAGTATGTAACAGTTATTTTAACCCAAACCACTATTTTTTCTTAAGTAATTTTTATGACTAAACGTGATGAAACTAGGACAGTTTTACAATGTAAACCATGTGAGTTATGTCACATGACTTACATAATGTAGTTAAGGTCCGGTAAGGCTGTCGCTGCCAGGAAATATGTAAATATCTTCTACATATATATATTTCGGGAGTCACTGGCAATGACCCATTCTGCCGTTTAGGGATACCAATATGTTGCAGCTGTCTCAGCACATCTCAAATGTTGTTTTCTTTACTGAGGAACATTATGCACTTTGTGTCTTTTATAAAAACTGTAAAGCAATCATATTATCTGAAATTAGTCTTTAATTAATTAATTATTATTATTAATTGTTATGAATAGTGGTAAAAAAAAAAAAAAAAAGATCTTTAACTGGGATACTTTGCATTGCACATTGTTTAGTGAGATGAAATCTTTATGTTTGATAGAAATCTACATTACAAACAAATATTGTCTGGTGAAAAAACACTTAGAGGCAAAAAGTTAAAGATCTCTGTTAGGATTTTTTCCAACATGGAGTCGGCTCTGTTCAGTTCTTGCACCTAAATTTGGACCATTCTGAGCATTTCCACCAAAACTATATCAGTTCGGAACCCCAAAAAGCTGGTTCCCAGCAGGAACCAAAAATAGCAAGTTTTCCTTTGGAATGAAAGTGGCTGCGTCCAATTCTACAGATTGTTGTGCATTATGCAACTCTCTCTGTTGACAACATCCATGATTACACCGGTTCCTGCTGGTGAAATGCACGCTGGTTTGCAAGATTTACAATGTGAAAAGTTAAAAAAAAAAAAGTCATTAATCATAAGTTTGAGATGTTTCAGCAGGCCAGACATTAAGAATTGTGGATAGGGGGACAAAATTTTCCAAATTGGACTCCAGCATCACCACCCACCAATCTTTAGTTCTAGTACCAAAACAAGAAACTTCAAATAAATACACTCTTGGCCACTGACCTTGTAGTGATGCAGACTCAGTCTGTGTTTATCAACCAGATCCAGTGTTACAGACTCATCCACGCCTGCTCTGTTTTGGTTAAAGATACTCAGTATGATCATAAAGCACAAAAGGTCAGGAGGGTTATTTCAATATAAAGAGAAAAAAACAACTTTCAAAATGGTCTGTAACAGTTATATTCTTCCTTTCACCCTCAAACAAAAGAAGGAGAGAAAATGTCCTCCAGTGAATGAGAGATTAGAGAAAGGTATTAAATCAAAAGATCAGTTCATGGGTGAACAAATCAGTTTACTCTTCATCTCTCAAACTCAGTGTGAAGGGTTACATTAAGCCGAGTATTGGTCGGTTTGTGTGCACAACTGAAATACTGTACAGGGCAGGGGTCTTCAACTACTTTGTCCAAGGGCCAGAACTTTTCTAAGCAGACACTATGGGAGCTGGACTAGCCTATTATTGCTTCTTTTTTTTCACTTTTTTCACAAATGAATGCTATTTGTATTAACCTATATAAATATGAACAGACTCTTAAAAACATGGGAAATCCATAATGATAACTAGAACTTCAAAATGCTCTCCACCAAGGAGTTCACTGAGTCCTGATCGGCAGGAAATTAATCAGTTTTATCAGGCTTTAACAAAGAAGTCAGGCATTATTTGGCTTTTTTCCATCATTCTGTGAGGGTTTTGGGTTATTTTAGGCTGTACATTGCATGGATCTGTGAACAGTGAAAGAAGTCGGTTACCTGGTTGAGAGGAGTTACGTGCAGCCTGTGTCAGGTGTTACAGCCTGTCACCTCTCACTGTGGCTGCTGCCTTTTGTTCCATTCTTCTCTGACATACCTCAAAAAAGCCGAAAACGACCGTCATCTCCTTTTGTAAAGGCTCTTTTGATGAACGTGTGCAGTAAAGTTAAGTTTACTGACAGGGACATTGTAGCCTATTTCCTGTGGCTACCTCAAAATAAAAATCATGTCTTGTTTCGTCAGCAGAATGATTTCAGTATGAAGATGCAGCAGAGGGAAATGTTCGGTTTGCGTTTGTGGTATTTTAAAACCACATTAACTTAACATAACATGTTTTGATCACCGACCCCACAGAGCATTGGGCCGGGAGATCGTCTGTCCCCCATCATGCACTCTGACAGTGGGCCTGTGTTTTATGAGGCCTTTGGTAGCTTGGGGCTCAGGGCAGTTGCTGACGTTTGCCCAATGTTAACCCACCTCTGTCTGTAGAAATAGATACTACACATCTACTGCACAACACATGCTCATAGAAGTTGCAGTTTGGTTTAGGCAATGAAACTACTTAGTTAGGTTTAATCCAGGATCTCAGGGAGGGTGTCATGTCGTCTATGATACTGCAGAAAGACCTCTTCTCGTTAGGTATGGTTTAGTTGTGACGACAGAAAAAAAGCAAAAAGCAAAAAGCAACTCCTTTGAAAACAACAATTACCTTCTAAAGAGGTTAACATAGATGCTGTTGAAGCATCACTTATTATCAGAATTGTAGAGCAAAGACCTAACAAAAAGAAAAGTTCCTGCAGCTGGTGGTTGTGTTTGGTTGAAGTTACCCCCTGATAGGTGATGATAGACAGATCATTCATTCAATCACTTGCCGAGCAAAAGTGAAAGCTGAAAGTGTCTGCCTTTTTCCGAACGCTTACTGAGGACGACTTCTCAGATGGTTGTGTAACAGCCCATCTGGTGTGTCAGGTTCATTGTTCCCTGAAGAGAAAAGACCGTTTGTTGTTAGATTCAGGTGAGCTTCAAGATAAAAGCCATTTCACTGTTTTACTGCTCATTATACGAGATTACTCATTATATTGTCTGACAAACGTTTCACCACTGCTGCAGTATTTTTTAGTGCCAAGTCCACATGGGCTGGGTTCTTGCATGTCTATGACACATGACATGAATAAACATTATTGTCAAAAACATTAAATTAGTTTGACTAAACTGTTCCCAGAAGTCATCTTTATGTTTGTTTTTATTGTCTGCTGCCCTCTTGTGTGCTCTGTTTTCTCTCTTTTTACTATTTCTCCTTTTTTCATGATAAAAAAAAAACACATTAACTTAGGCTGCCTACACATGATCAATGATATGAGCTATGTACACTGTAAAATGGTGCACAAGCAAAGTGCACAGACAGAGTGTTCAGTAGGTTTACATCTCCAATGAGTGGCAGGAGGCATGGAGGCATCCAGAAATTTTAAAAACAAAACAAAATATGTCAAGGAAAGAACAGGTTTGGTTTAACACAAAATACACTTTTTCACATAGAAAGTACTTAAGCATACCTTCTCAGTTCCCTTCCCCCTTTTGACTCAGTTGTCACATCCTTCCTCCCAACCTGCTTCAGTCTCTTAGTTAAAATACAGGAACCACTGGGGGCTTTATTCAAATTAGGGCTCACGAAGAGACGCCTCTGTTCAGGGACTCAGAGTCTCGACTCCCCTGGTTCTCACCTGTCTGTCTTTCTTATACCACCTGACATCGGTCTATCATCATACTCCTCCGTCCATCCATCCACAACCCTGACTTCTCCATCCCTCACCCTTGAGTCCCCCATCCTTTCTTGCTCAACCCTCACCCCTATCACACAACCCTCACCCCCTTCCCTTCATGTCTTCACCTCTCATTTCTCCCTCCAGACACGCAATCCATCCCAGCAAACATGAGATGTCTGCCAGACTTGCAGATCATGTCTATATCGCATCGATCAGTCTGTCAATATCTGGATGTCTAACTACAGCCCCTCTTGGAAGTTGACATGTAGTTCAATATTTGAACATCTGGCAGGGAGAAACAACAAGTGCAGGAAATCAACATGTGATTGATAAATTACCTTATTTATTTGTGGTTAAACAAATAATTAATATGTCTAATTTATCAACAAAATATTTATTGATTGTTTTTATTAGATTGAGTGGGTGTGTGAGAGTAAAACAGGGCAAAAAGTCCTCTAGACGTCAACATTGGATGTTCAGAAGATGTCATAATAAGATGAAATTAAAACTTTAATTCTGGCTTCTTAGGGAGTATTTCTTCAACATAGGACAAGATGACGTCTCTTGGACTTATCTTTCCTCAGTGGGATCCCTCCTACATCATCTTGGCTCTGCTACAGTCATAATATGCAATAAAGTAATCTAAATCCATATTGTCATTGGCTTAAGTGGATGTAGTTTTTGTAGTTAGATGGGTGATGAATGGTTTCCAGGCTTTGCAGATCAGTACATCCCTTTTCTATATCTAACCTTCTCTAAGTTGGGTAACACACTTTGAGTGTGCATATTCCAAAAAACACATGACAAGGTAGCACATCACAAGTCTTCAAGTCAAGAACGACAAACCACTCACTCAGTAACTTGGTTTTTGTGTTTAGCACTCCACTGAGAATCCCGTTGTTGAAGTGCAACCTCCCTTTCCAAATAGAGTTTGTGTGGTCTTGCTGAAATGTGCAGCAAAACTGGTTCAAGCAATAATATAGATGTGGAAATAACATTAGTCACTGATAACGTAGTGAATTTTTATTGTGAGCTAAGCAGTAAGTAAGTGAACATCTCATCGTTCACAGGTCCCGACCGCACTGATATTCTTTTTTATTATTGGGCAGATAACAGTAACAAAACAAATCACCAAGCAACACACAACCAACCTTCCCTAACATCATCTTGTTGTTACAAGGAAAATAAAAAAGAAATCCTAAGACAATTTAACAAATAGACAAACATAATACAGTCATTGTTATAATAAAAAAAAGTGTGATGTAAACTTGTAGGAAAGAGAGATCGTGCAAATATGGACCACAGTGTCGAAGTGATATAAAAACTCTTTGAAGTGTATAAACTACACTGCAGACTGGAGGAAACTATCTATTTGTTTCAGTGAGAAACAAATACATAGATCCACTAGTCTTGTTGATCTTGTTCTCATGGTTTGTTCAATTTGAACTGGAAATTTGAAATTTCCGTGTTTCAAGTCAGAGTATGTCAGTGCTTTCTGCTGTGGTGTAAAACATTCAAAGCAAATTCAAACAAGTTATACAGGCCAAAGCAGCCATTAAAATTAATACCGCACAATATGATATTATATAGACTCCAGCGCCCCTGGTAGGAGAAGGTTCCACTTAAAATTATATTGAAATCAACATGAACTAGTTCATTTTAATCTCCGTGAGCATAACTCTGAGCTAGCTCCTGTGAAGTGTGAAGTTGCACAATACTGTATTCAGTAGACATTATTCAAAAAGAGCTACAGCTACATTAAAAATCCTATTGCAGACAAAGAAGACTATACTAATCCAAAGGTGTAACCTATTTTCTAATATTTATATCCTTCAAGTAATCAAAATAACCCTGCAGGGGGTATTTGATTTTAACCAGCTTCAAGTGAAACAGGACATCTTTCAGCCATCTGGCCTGACAAGGAGGTCTTTCCACTTCAGCAGAAGTGTAGTGAATATGATCACATTGTGCACATTAGATGACCATTTTGCATTGATGCCTAAGAGGGCGGTAATAGGTTGCACATCAAGTGATAGTGATACCATATGCTTCACTTAGAGATCCAAACACTGCCTTCCAAGAACACCAAGGCTGGAGCAAACCCAAAGCATATGAAACAGAGTTGCTGGAGCCACCCTTTATTCTTTCCTGTTTAGTTTTAGAAAGGTGGGAGTGATTGATTTTTAAATTGGATAAGACTTTGTCTGCAGGGATGATTTGTGCCATTATTGCCTCCCACATATCCTCAAATAACAGGCTGCCCAAGTCTTGATGGTCGCACTTCATTTTATTTTTTTATCCTTTGTTCTCATCAGACTGCTAAATGACATCCTTTGTTTGTTCTACAGAGAGCATTAGACATAAAAGGTGCAAAGGGAAAAAAAATAGAAGGAAGCCATTTAGGAACTGATGATCAAGAAATGTTAAGGCATCATCCGTCACAAGTCATTTTCAAATTATGTCGTAGATAGCTGCCATCTCATTGGTTGGTGTATTGGAAGGTCACTGATAAACGGGGACAAAGCTGAAGCTGATTGATGTTTGAGCACTCCGGTGAGACCTGTAAAGATAGCGCTGCCAAAAGGCTCGGCATCTTAGCCTTCTTCATGTGGAAAACATGGCTCGCCTCAGCTCAAAGAGTCTCTGCTGCCAGTGATGTGTGGAAGGCCTGATGCAACACTTAATAATGTTCAAAGTACATTCAACAAGAATATGAATGCAACACTTTTGTTTTTTTCTTTTTTTTTATTCTAGTCCAAGGAAGGGTGCACTGTTTTTGATTCAAGTCCCCGGGAGCGTCATGCAAATTTGAATCGGTCAATTTAAAAACAAAACAAAAGCAAACACAGGACAGATGCAATAAAAAGGTTTGGTTCACAGGTAGTCAGTCCAGAGAAGCAAAGGTATTCAAAGACAGTAGACAAGGACTGAATAAAATGCAGTGAAACAAGGTCTGTACCACCAGGAAAACATAAAGATTAAGGCTGGAATGTATGACTAAGGTTGCTCAGACAAACTTCATCACAAAGACCCTATACACAAGGGAGGAGGGATAATGAGGGACAGGTGAAACTAATTAGGCGGGAAACAAGGCCAGGAAGTGAATTATCTTAAATGACAGACAAAAGAGAGTATACCAAACTAAAAAAGGAAATATTAACTGAAAACTAGAAAAAAGGAAAACATGACTTTTAATCAGAAAACTGGGATGTGATGAGTTGTCAGTCAAATTCCTGCAGTTTGACCACTTCTTTTTCTCATATAGCTATATCGTTACTCTCAGGGCATGACAATGAAGTAAAAATGGATACTCTACAACAAGCATGTCAAAACTTTTCCATAAAGGGCCGAGTGGCTGCAGGTTTTTGTTCTAACCAATCAACAGCACGCCTGATTCGACCAATCAGCTGTTTGAAGACTGAAATTAGCCGATTGAAAGAGTCGAGCCTGGTGTGCACCGGTTTGGTAGGAATGAAAACCTGCAGCCACATGGCCCTTTATGGAATAGACCCAAAACAACATAAAAGATGCAAAGCTCGCAGCTTTTCAGTTTTAGGTCAGGTCCCAGACAGCTGATATCAGTCTGTCAATGAGCTTGAACAGTTACAGGCTGGCCCTCATTGAGAAAGCAGTCTGACGGCGTAAAATCCAAACACAGGCTGTCCTCAAAAAACTGTCCTCAAAAATAAGCTTTATCCACTCTGCTCCTCTGTCCTGAGGCTGGGGGCTGATGTAACACTTTGTGTTGGTTCTCTGACATGGTGTTAATTAGTTTGTAGCCAGTAAATGTTTAGTCACTCAAAATTAAAAATATGTCCTAACCTGACACACCAGATGGTTTGTTGCACAGAACCATCTGGGAAGCTGTCCTTAGAAACTGTTCGGAAAAGGGCAGGCACTTTAAAAAAAAAAAAAAACACTTTCAGGTGAGTGGATGAACCATCTGTCTATCACGTCTAACACGGGCCAACTTCAACCGATCAGATCAAACTCTCCCCGAAGTCGGCAGGGAGAAGAGCGAAAAGCCTTCAGTGTCGTTCTTTGCTCGTCTTTCAGTGAGGAAATACTCTCCAGTTCAGTTCAGAGGTAGAGGGGGCATGACTTTGCCCTCCTGGGAAAAAATTTGGTATCTGATCAAACTGAATGGCCTTTTATTATGACCAGTGTAAGGCACACCTGTCAGGTGGATGTATCATCTGCGCAAAGCAGCAGCGCTCATTAATACAGATTTGAAGACATTTCTGAATAAATTTTGAGAGAAACAAACCTTTCTAACCCGCCCATAACACCGTTTGCTAAGCAAAGTCTTATTCTACATTCGCTGTCTTATTTTCTGCCTCATGAACAAGCAAAGTGACCTGTCCTGCCCATCATGAATACAATTACCCGCTGAGACACCTAGTAAGCCGTCTTTGTCCCTGACAGGTGGATGTGTTTGTCCAAGCTTGTCCACCTGTTCACAAGAGTGTGATTGTGTTTTCGTGCAGGTTACAGAGGAAATGGATGCTTTTGAAATGAAGTGCAGCCACTCAGTGAGCCCGGGGCGATTCCTCGCTCCCAACCTCCTGCTTTGCATGATAAATATTTCATTTCTTCTTAAGTCACCTTTGTTCTCGGCTCCCCTCTGCATGTGTGTAGGTGTGTTACTGGTGTGTGCGAGAGTGTGACTCCCGGATTACCTTTTGCTCATCCTAATTGGGCCACAGTTGAGAAATATTCATGTTTAAGTAATTTCTCCTCTGGAATTGATATGAAGGACCACTGAACTGACAGCATGTTCAGTTTGCTCTATGAGAAAAGAAGAGGGGTGACAGAGATGCTCATATCGGATTCAGAGCCCGGCGGCTGGCGTAGGCCACGAAGTGAGTCCCATACATCCAGTCTGGAGTCCAGCATTGTCTGACAGACATGAGCACTTTGCTGTGCCGTCACTGTGGAAACCCAGTCATCCCTCAGTTTGGCCTTTATCCTTCCCCCTCCGGCAGAGCCACTCACTATACTATATCTGCAACTATAAAACTCATCTCCTCAAGCAACCTCTCACATCCTCCTCTCAACATGATTTATATTCCTCAATCTCCGTCTTCCAACTTTCCCCACTCGGTCCCATTTGAGTTCAGTTCAAGCCACAGAAGCAGGATATGGTCTGAAGATTGTGACGCAGCTATTTAGGAAATATTGAGCGAAGCACAGCAATGGTGTTATTGAAGAAAAGCAGTTAGTGAGGTGAGAATGGTGACAGTGTGAACGTGGAATTTCCCAGTGACCATGAGAGAGGCTGCTTTATGCTGCAGCCTGCTTGCACAGTGTAATATAAAATATCATGGTGGCACTGCTGGAATCAATAACACTTCAATTTTTAACAAGATTATAACAAAAACTATATTTCAATCAGTTCAGTTCAAACGTTTTATTTTCCCAAGTGTGGAATTTGACTTGCAAGTCAGGGACACAGGATTAAAAAAACAGCACAAGTACAGAAAATCCAGATAGAAAGACATGAAGAATAGAAATGTTGAGAGTCCTGTAGCACTTGAAGCGATTTAAATCCACAGCCTGAGGGAAAGGTTACAAATCTACAGTGAAGGGGGTGGTTTGAGTCTAACACAGTTGTTCCCAGAGACTGGGTTGGAACCCACAAGTGGGTCGCAGGAGATTTTATTTGGGTCACCGACGAAACAAAAGACTGTGGAAGAAATCCGGCAAATTTAAAATTTGTATCTGCAGTACACATTTTATAAAGCATTCAAAATGTGTATATTGGGGGCGTGCACTTCACATACTGAGGCCACTGGTCCTCTGCAGCAGTCACTGGTTTGATTCCTGCCTGCGGCCCATTTACTGCATGTCACCCCCCCACACACACCTGTCATATCCTCAGCTGCCCGTATCCAAATAAAGGCAAAAATATATATATATATAAAAAAAAAAAGTGGATACCGTTTACCTGATGAGAGGAAAAAACAGCTTGCTAATTCTGCTCTTATTTTGTCTCATTTATGCTTAAATGTCCTGTATTGTTTTCCTGATAAACTGAAATAAAACACTGAGATGGCCTGTTAACTCAGCCTAAATGACAATAACATTATTGTATATTCAAAAACATGTGAGGTGATGCAGAAAAAATGGCAGTAAAAATGGTCAAGAAAGTTCATTTATGCATCCATTTTTTAAAAGTGGAAAAGCTTTCCACAGTTATAGGGGCATAAAAGAAAGAAACTTCAATTCAGAAGGTGATTGGTTGTATTTTTCTGTAAATTAAGGAAAATTAGTGTGAGAGTATTTCCCTTTTCCCTTGTTTATTTTGTCGCAGCCCACACACATCTCCCAGTTTTCATCTTATTGCTTTTTTTTTTGACAGTGGCAACTGGTAGTATATAAATCTTCAAGATGACATTTACTCTTCTGTGTTTCAAACACTGTGACGTAATCATGACATCGGGGCGAGAAGGGTCTATATGGACGTGGCCTTTCAGAGAACCTGCTGAT
Organism: Lutjanus erythropterus; assembly: GCF_056507025.1. Lineage (NCBI taxonomy): Eukaryota > Metazoa > Chordata > Actinopteri > Lutjaniformes > Lutjanidae > Lutjanus > Lutjanus erythropterus. The sequence goes on from NC_139319.1 coordinate 9,225,377, forward strand.
CAATGACTGCGGTTAAGGGGGTCGGCGGGACGCCTGTCACTTTACCAGCCACCTTTACAATATGGTTCAAGTGTTTGGGGTTTTTTTATCCTTCATGATCAGGTTACCACACCAGATAATCATAGAAAAAGGGAGAACAGATTCAATAAATGACTTAGAAAATGAGGACATCATTTTCCTTTCTGCATCTACATTTAGCTTTCTAGGAAAATACAACGTGTCCCCTCTTACAGAGCACTTCTGAATTAGCATCAGATTTCAGGTCATTATCACTTCATTGTGGTGTCTTACAGGAGTCCATGGGGTCTTTCTGTGCAGAGTGTGTATGTCTGCCACACAGTTGTATTAAGAGAAATGAACGCATGGTGCCCTATTGATGGGCTCACAGCCAGTTTGTTTGTTGGGTAAACTTACGGTGATCAATCATCCTGTGATCTTAAAGATTTTGACAGAGTCGGGTTTCAAAACAAATCCGACTGCAGAAGTGAGTGTCAGCGAGTCCCAGTGGACTCGATGGCCTGTCTAATATCTCCTTTTATTCTCCTCTTCATTTTGTCATCCAGTGTTTTCCAAACACCAGAACCTGAGAGTGTGACACTTCAGTATTGATTTCTTTCTACCTATTATACCCTCATATGTTTGACCTTGTTGTAAAAGCCTTTAGTCAAATCTGATGTCAGAAAATAAAACTTTCATCAGTTACCATGAGAAGTACACCATCTCTGTGTAAAACCCATTACTCTCTGTAATATACATTTAAGGGACACCCCAAAATAAAAATACATACATCTAAATTGTTGCCTTCTCTAGAATATAATGGAACTAGATGGCATTCGACTTGTGGTGCTCAAAGCACCAAAAATGCATTTGAAAAAAAAAACATCAAAGTCTTTCATCATCAAGTCTTTCCAGAAATCGTGACCTGTATTTTCCCACCAACCCAAACCATTTTCATTCCCAGGTCGACAAATACGTATCATTTAGCATCTGTATGAGGTGCACCAAGCCTTCGTCTAACTCCAATGTAAATCAATCCACAGCAATATCAGACGCCAACACATTCTCATCCCAGCACGTTGACTACCAACGCTGCTTTGTCACGCCCCTCACTGTCTCACACTAATGCACAAGGTACCCTTCAGCAGCTGTATGGGACATTTCTCCCAGAGAGCCTCTTTTAACACATGATTAGTGCAACAATCACAGTTTGGGTGGGTTTAGGAACAAAACTACCTTGGTAGGTTTAATACCATGTTTTAGGTTAAAATAAATATGTTACATATCTCATATGATGAAAATCACATCACACATTGAAAGTTTGAAGGTACATAATGTTACGTAACGTTTTTGTTTCATATGGGACATAAATCCCCGCCACTTGGGTGGAAGTCCTATGTTTGTTTGAGTTACTCATCCATCTCATGTCCTCTGCCTATGGATTTCTCTTTCTTTATGTTACATCAAAACCCTAGTGCATCTCACACAGCCATGAATGGGTTTACATTGATGTCATTTGAAAGCCCAGTGCGTCTTATATGTCCACTACCAAGTACCTTGTGTGTCTGTGCACTGGCAGTACTACAGTACTCATGAATGAGAGGCTTGTGCTCATGACAGCGTGCGATGTAAACATTTATGGCGTCCTCCCCGGCTGAGCTTCCTTCCTTTGTTGTGGGTTGCCAAGTTTTGGAGATATCAGCCATATGGATCTGCTTTCTCTCGTTTTTATGGAACTAGATGGCACACGGCTTGTGGCGCTCAAAGCACCAAGAACTACATTTTAAAAACTAAACAGCTATGTCTCTTTCTAGAAATCATAATAATTATTACTCAGGATAATCCACAGACCTTTTTGTGAGCAGTTCCATGTAGGAACTACTTCCTTTCCACTACAAGTCCTGTCATGTAACTGTTAACAATGAAGTCTGTGGATTATCTTGAGTAACTGGGTCATGATTTCTGGAAAGAGACATTACTGTTTAGATTTTTTTTTTAAAATTGGTGCCTGGAGCACCATGGGCCAAGAACCACCTAGTTCCATTATATCTGAGAGAAGGCAGACATCGCTACAGCCAATATCAGATCACACCAAAGGCTCTACAAACCACAGGAAAACTGTGTTTTTGATCTGGGGCTCAACTGTCTCTTTAAATAACACAAGTGGAATATAAGCACATTTTGAACTAAAATGGGTTCTACATCTTGACTTGTTCTTAAAGTGAATATATGAATACATAAATTTGCCAGCTCTAAAAATATGAAATTAAAGCTACTATAAATAGGACTTCACCAGGGATCACATGTAATCCTGCAAGGTGAATCCCTCTATATGCATCACTGTCCTTTTTCATGCTGTGCAGACACTTGCTGTGCAATAATGAGAGCACGAAAGTACAAGGAGCCTCATCCTCCGCTCTTACTCATCTTTGAACTCTAAACCTCATCCTGTCCTACAGTAGGCTGCGTAAGACAAGTTAGCGACCACGTCACAGGCCCTCTTTTATCTGATGGCTACGGGCTATAGGTTTTTCCACCCATGTTTCACCAGGCAGTTTCTGGAAGAACACTGACACAAACAGCCAGGGGGCGTAGTTAGAAGAGAAAGGATGGAGGGAGGATGGAGAGAGGGGAATATAAATGTGCGTGCACGTTTGTGGAAGAGGAGGAGGAGGAAGAGGAGGGGGAGGCAGGATTGACTAGCTGTGCCAGTGTAATTCCCCATGGCAGCGCAAGATGAATTTTCACTTGAGAGTTTGTTACACATTGACATGTCGATGAGTCCCTGTCCATTTCACGCGGAAGACATATGAAGCTGCATGATGAGTAAATCACATCAGCTGCCTCCTCCTCCCCTCCCCCCAGCCTGAGTGAACCATCGTCCGTCTTTCCGTTGGATTTTCAGAGTAATAATAATGGATCCACTAATGCCCTTCCATACATGCATTTGTCTGTGCATGATGAGTGTGTGTGCATTTGTGTGTGGGAACTACAAAAAAAATAAAAAAAATAAAAAAATAAACATGCCTTTGAGGATTTGTGTCCATGAATGTGACATGCTGCAGAAAGAGGCTACAGCACCATCTAGTGGGGAGAAATGCTCGGACACATATGAACTTGTCCTACATGTGCTGAGCAGCAGTGGTACAAACTCCCAAACAAACAAAAATACCATGTGTGTGAGAAAATGCTTCATGGAACCAGCTGGAATTGTCTTAAGGGAACTGCAAGTTACAAAAAAATATTACAAGAAGTGGACTGAACCCAGTTTGGCTGAAAGTCAATGAAGATAAATAATACTTGCAGCGGAGAATGACTTGAGTTCATACGCTATGTGGAAAAAAATGCAAGAGTGTAATTACATGTGCTATTCATGTTTTTGGCTGATACCATCACACCACCAATCTGACGGTGAGAACATTTGTCTCATCTGCCATTTCATAATGCCATTTGTTTTGACGTTATACAGACATAAGCAATTATTGTGTCGGCTCTTAAATACAGTGGCAGGTGGTTTCTACACACTGAATCATGTGTGAATTATTAAGTGATGGATTCGATTTAAGGACTAAATTATTTTAGATGCAATAAAATCCTAATTTAAAACATCGTGTGCTTCAAACAAGCGGGTTTGTTGGGAAGCTGTTTTAGGAACTGATGAACAGGAGTGGTTTGGGCATCATCATCACAAGTAATTTTCAGATTACGTCCTAGCCATCTTATTGGTTAGTGCGGTGGTTTTCAAACTGAGGCCTGAGGCCAACAGTGGTCCTCGAGTAGATTGTAGAGGGTCCCAAGAGGGGAGAAGGCAAAGAATATTTGAATTTTCATTTAATTTTTTGGGAAGTTTTGACAACAACGAAAGAAAAAGAGCAGGATGTTGGGATTAACTGTACTTTATAGTAATCCTAGTTTGATCACTGACTAATCAAACAATGATAACTGCAAATTAAAATCAATTATTTTATTTACTTAAGACGGGTTTTGATTACTTATCTTCAGTTATCTAAAAATAAACAAGGGGATTCTTAAGACAAGATCCTTTCAAATTAGGGGTCTGTGGTCCGATGAACATCTGTTGTCTTATGATGAAGATGAAAATTAGGAATTGAAAAAAGGGAGAAATTGAGAGACAATTTCAAACTCTGCCTAATGTCACACCTCTGCAGACCTGGCCAAATACTATGTAAAAATAGTGTCAGTCCATTTCAGAAGAGTAACAGAAATTGTAGCAGCCGCTCAGATTGCTTTCACGAGGATGACAGGCTGTTAGACAATCTTTATTTGAAACATACTGAGGCCTTTAGGGCCTGGTCTAATGTGCATGTAGAATCCCATGAAATTAAACTGACTGCCAACTGTTACTCTGTCAGGCAGCTGGATTCACAAAATGACAAGATCACATGAGAATTTCTCTTCCCAGGCTTCAAGTTATGCACATCTGGACAAATCACAGTGACTTGGACTAATAAGCATCTATGAAGAACTACTGGAGGCTACAGGTGTGACGGCAGTACCTCAGGAGATCAGCTTAGATGCTGCTATAGCATCAGTTATCAGTCATGAGAACTGGAGAGTATTTCTTCATTGAAAGAAGCGCAATGAATAGATCTGCAGGCTTTTATTGATGGAAAAGATGTTTTCACTCTTCTCCCTACTGGACTCTCTGATTGGTTGATGTTAGCCTATGATAGACAGATGGTTCATACAATCACCTGTCAAGTTTTGTTTTGTTTTTTTTCAAGACAGTTACAAAGGACGTCTCCCCAGACGGTTCTGTGTAACAAACGCATCAAGTTATGCCAACAGTGAAAAGTAATTGCACTCAGCCTTTGCATAAAGTTTGTGGAACCTTTTACACATGAACTTAAACCATTGACAAAGTGAAACCCACCCTGAAAGCTGAAAAGAGAGCTGAAAATGGAAGAAGCCATTATCTGTGTGCATTATCCACTTCAGTATACCCCTCCTCTGCTGGAGTATTAACGCCTTCACAGAAGAGATGCAGCATATTTTGCAGTTAAGTTGTGACACAGGAGTGGATGTGCTAATAAAGCTCCTTGAATTATGTTAAAAGAGCAGTGTGTAGGTTTAGTGGCATCTAGCAGTGAACTTGCAGATTGCAAACACATCTTCTCACGCTGCTCTTCCAAGCGTGCAGAACATAGCCTACAGTGGCAGAGAAACTTATGCAAAGCTCATAAGGGTTCCTGTATGAACGTGGCAGTGCAGCCTGACACCCTTTGTGCAAGAGGGCCCACTTCTAAGGTAACGGAAACTCAGCTATACTTATTTTCAGGTGATTATACAATAATGGAAACATTCAGTTAGTCACTGTCTGCAACCGCTTATCCTTGAAGGGCTTTTGGGGGCTGGAGCTTATCCCAGCTGATACTGGGCGATAGGCAGAGTACACACAGGTCATCGCAGGGGTGACAGAGACAGACAACTATTCATGCTCACGTTCACACCTATGGACAATTTAGAGTCACCAATTAAGCTATTAACCTGAATGTCTTTGGACTGTGGGAGGAAGCCAGAGCACCTGAAGAGAACCTATGCGGACACAAGGAGTACATGCCAACACCACACAGAAAGGCCCTGCCCTGTCCCGAACTCAGGACCTTCTTGCTGTGAGGCCACAGTATTAATCACTGCACCACGGTGTCACCCACTAATGGAAACATACTTATGAATATTATTTTCCACTTCTGCCAATAAATCCCTGTAAGAATTTCACACTGGAAGTTACTGATTAGCAACGAAGAGCTCTAGTTTTGCATAAGAAACCATTAAATAAATGATACTGTGCCACTTTCATAGTAACATTTTATCAATTTGGCTATGATAACATTGTGCATTAGTAAACAGATTAGCTGAGACTTGACTAAAAAGTGAGCACTGACTAGCCTAACAGGTTACTGATACCATTTTATGATCATCTGGGTTGCCATAGCTTGATCAATTCAACAGAAAATCTGCACAAATAACTCAGGTTGTCTTGTACTTCAGATCGATAACTTGAGCTCTTTCCTCAGCTCCGACTTAAAGGAGTCAGCAGGGAAAACCATGTTGGTCTCTGAGGCTGCTCAAATAAAAACACTCAAAGTATTTCAGAGGATTAGAGCAGCTTTTGTCTACAGGACTGTAAAGTGCCTGGAACAAACTCCAGATATGGTCTCACAGGGTCAGCGTGGATTAGTTTAATCTGACCAGAGGTTCGCCTGTAGATCTGGTCTGATGCTCAAAGTCATCCTTTGATTGGTTTCCACTGATTCGTCTTGTCATGTTTGAGTCCTGAGGAGTATTAAACCCATAGATGGCTACATTTGGAGGGCTCTGGGTCTCAGACAAGGGGGGTTTAGGAGCAACTTTGCTCACTGTAAAGACTTTTAGGGCTTAATATACACACATGCCAGTAAACACACATACTGTATATCCACAGATAGTCAATCAAACATGCAAACATGAACAGAACGCTAACGCAGAGCTAAAAATGATTCTACGTGTCCCCAGGGCTGTTTGCCTATCAGTGTCAGTGGAAAGTGTTGCACTATAAGGGCAGCTGATTTTCTGTGTGAGTGTGTGTGTGTGTATGTGTGTGAGATAGAGAAAGAGCTGTTGTTCTCACACTACGATGACTCACTGGTGACAACAGACGCTCTTCTGACTTATTTTGGTATTACTTATCATTGATTCGATTTGCTCTCTTGAGGAGATTAAACACACACATGCTCTCACACACACACACTCAGACACACACAGTGCCATGCTTTCACATTCCCTCCCTCATGCATTAGTGAACACTTAATGTTTCACTCAACATTTCTTCTGCTTAGCTTCTGCATAAATAAACGTTGGTGTCTTCCATCTTACAACACTGTATGTAGTTAAAAAAAATAGCTACCCGTTAAATTCAGCATAATCATGTTGTAGTTTGAATGAAATACAGTGGATCAACCTGTAATATGGATCAGAAAGTTTGGGACAGAGTCATTCCTACAAATTATTTGCTTAAAGTAATCAAGCAGTCTGCTTACAGTGTTAATTTTAGGTCTTTTCATACATGACAACATAAGGAAAACTATTTTATAAATGCAGTTTTTCTGTTTTCTTTTTTACTTCACACCCATAATACTTTGTCTTGTGATGACAGGCCACCTGAGGCTGCTGCTGCATGCACACTGAAGTCATGACTTGAAAAAGAAAGCCAGAAAAATGTCTCCTCATAACTTATGACAGACTGCAAAAAACAAGCCAATGAGAGCAGAGAAACTAAAGCAAGCCATATTTTATATGCAGCTCTGAACTGTATGATGTATTAGAATTATACACAGTAAAGTTATTTAATTTGTGCAGTAATTTTAAAAGTGTATGGAACATCTGTACTGTAATCTGAAACAGTTGATAAAAGTCAGTAAAGAGTGGTGCTGTCCATTTCATTACATTAATAATATAAATATACAAATGTGAATTAGATGGTAATGTGAAGAAATCGAGAGAAACAAAAAGAATTTCTGTTTAAATAATAATATTCCACACATAAAGGAATTCATGGGATCATAAATCAAGCAAAAGTATAATTTAACTTGTTTAAGTTCAATTCTAAAGGCTGCAAGCAAGCTAGTTGGTGTCAAGTCTTTCAGCTGAGTGATTCTCCACAAACCCCAGTTTTTGAGCAAAAACCACTCAGCCTCTGTACAGTTCATAAGGCTATAAAAAGTTGTCAGTTTGCTCTTTAATGAAGATCGAAGGTTAAAATGCTGCCAGACTTTAATGGCAATAAAAAGAACAAATCAATAGAAACTTCTCAGACTACTTCTTCACTGTCAGTTCATATGCTTTATATTTCCAGAACAGTGGAACAGTGAAGCTTCAGGGCTTCAAGACGGCTGATATGAAGAGATAAAGAAGCAGTGCATTTAGCAAAAGATTTAACAAAACTTTTACCACCATACATACTGAGCATATGGATATACAGTGATGAATTATGGATTATGTTGCATGGGTGGTTTAAATAATCTAGTAGTAGTCTGACACTTTGGGGAAATATTATAATATACACTGCCTGGCCAAAAAAGAAAGTCATACAATCCAATATTTCATTGGACCGCCTTTAGCTTTGATTACGGCACATGCCATGGTATCATTTTGATAAGCTTATGCAATGTCATTTATTTCTGTCCAGAGCTGCATTAATTTTTCACCAAGATCTTGTATCGATGACAGGAGAGTCAGACTCTCAATGGGGTTAAGGTCAAACATAATGTTGCTGAACCTCGACCTGAGCAACTGAAGCAACCGCAGATCATAACACTGCCCCCACAGGCTTGTACAGTAGGCACTAGGCATGATGGGAGCATCACTTCATCTGTTTCTCTTTGTGCCCTGATGCCCCCATCACTCTAGAACAGGGTAAATCTGGACTCAGACTACCTGACCTTTTTCCATTGCTCCATTGCTGAGTCCAATCTTTATGCTCTGTAGCAACCTGAAGCCCTTTTTTACCCTGATTGTCCTCAATAATAAGTGGTTTTCTTAAGGCTACACAACTGTTTAGTCCCAATCCCTTGAATCCTCTTCACATTGTGTGTGTGGAAATGTTCTTATTTTCACTATTAAATATAGCTGTGAGTTCGACTGTTGATTTTTTTTACGATTTGATTTCACCAAACATTAAAGTGATCTTTGATCACGATCATTCAAGATTTTTTTCCAACCACATTTCTTCCTGGAAGATGATGGCTCACCATCATCCTTCCAGTTTTTAATAATGTCTTGGATAGTTCTTAACAAAGTTTTAGGAGTTTCATCTCTTCTTTCATCTCCTTAGCTGTTTTCTTTGTAAAGAAATAATAATTTGACCCTTCTGAAACACCTTTTCCACAACCACAAGATATGTGTTCTGACATGTTTGTTTAAGAAATGAAAATAGTCTCACTGCATCAGTTAGGGTTAAATAACTTGCTACCAGCTGAAACATATTAATCACTGCAGTAATTATCCAATGGAAGACTCTTATCTATTTGCTTAGTTAAATCTAGGTGGTGACTTTTTTTGACCAGGCAGTGTATAAAGCCACAGCAAGCAGCTGGTTATCTTACTTTACCGTAATGACCAAGAAATACCTACAGCATGTAAACAGTAAAACCACTTCCTAACTGGAGGTGATGCAAACAAGCAAGTAAGGTGATTGTTTCAGTCTGTCCCATCCCCCCCAGACACGCAGATCCAACTCAAAGACAGTATACTGTTATTCTGACTACTGCTCAAAATATTTAACCATAAGTTAACAACACTTTAACAGCCTGGCTGGCTGCTGGCTGCTGCAGCACATGGCGTTTAGTCCTCTCAGTTCATCAAACAAAAGTCCCAGGCAGAGTTCTTCTTTATGTCATGAGCCGCAGTTACCCGAGGGTCAGCACACGACTGCATACGAAAGGGGAGACTCTAATCAGGAAACAAGCACCAGCTGTGCCAGTTAACTCACCTGATACCACTCTCATGAGCCATCCCCCACACCTGTCTCTACCCTGAAGCTGACCACTAACTACATCCACCTCCACGATTTCCTAATCTGCTCTGTGCATCAGCAAACAGGCTCAGCAGCGTGTCCGCTCACCCTGGTCCTATTTTAGAGTTTTGTGCACTTACTTCACCTCTAACATATTTTATCTGGTCAAAATCGCTGCTAACATCCTTGAAGTCTCTATCTCCCCACATCAAAGCAGTCAACAGGGAGAAAGAGGAAAAAGGTTTAGAAGCTGCACCTTTTTATTATGAACCACAGCAGCCTTTTTATGGGAATAACTTCAAAAAGAACAAGGTTTAGAAGGGAAAACAGGGACTTGTTGGAAGTTCCTGGTTAAAAAAAAAATTTAAGGAAAATTAAAAACTTTATAGAATTGAAGAAATTTCATTAGTTATGAATAAATAAGTTACATATTTACCTCACTCATCTGCATCAGTAATATCTGGGCATTTTTTTGTCCCCCATCAGCTGGAGTTCACTCACTCACTTCCAGTTAGGAAGCATTGAGAGTAGAGGCTCTGTTGCTAAAATGGCATGACATGTGAGGACAGCATTATGACTTTAGGACTCAAAACCCAAGGTTTGAAGACTTGGGACTTTACTTGGGACTTACGTCAAAGACTGTCAAAGTCTTCCTTTAAGACTTTTCAACTGGCCCCCCCTCCCACACACACACACACACACACACACACCATGAAAATGTCACCACACTACAGGCCTTTATCACACTTTTGTGTCCTCAAAATACACAGTGTATGGTAGCTGTCATGGAAACTACAGCCTGGAGAACTTGTAGCCTCTCACAACTTTAAAGACATTTGACACAACCACAGCCGCCAGACTCAAAGGACAAACATTTTACAGCCACGTTGGTTATTCAAGAGATACATTTCACATGTGGCATGACTTTTAAGGAGGGATTAAATTACTTATGTTATAAACTGCTGTATAATGAGAGAAATGGGAAAGATTAGATAAACCCTGAGTTAAATATCAGAAATATGCAGTGCAGTCTAGTGTGTGTGTGTGTGTGTGTGTGTGTGTGTGTGTGTGTGTGTGTGTGTGTGTGTGTGTGTGTGTGTGATCAGTCCATAACGAGGATGTAATTGGCAGCGTCTGAGTGGAGATTTGCAGGTGTCAGACTGATGCAACACATCTCTGCTGCCGGCTTGTTTGTACCTCGCTGATAAGATAAGACTCTGTCACTATCACATTCACACACACTGAAAGGTGTCAGCTCCTTTCATCCCCACAGATTAATTCGTTGCCATATTTGAAGCGTTATTATCGCTCGCACACCTCGCACCACGCCAGAAACAAACATGCTCTTGTTTGGCAACTCTTGTGAGGACATGACATTGATTTTTCTTCCTCATGTTGGGCTTTAACCTCATTTTGTCCAAGCAGCAGCTTCACCGGGGCTGTGTGAGGTCTCGGTAGAGTGGAAACAGGACGGTGAATTAACACTGATTGATTTATTGACTGTACTGACTAAACTCATCACTGAATTCCCTGATCGTCGCTGTTAGTTTTCAGGATTAAATAGCTATTACGATTCATTAAGAGGCTGTTTTTCAATCAGTTCATCAGATACCATAATCGTTATGTGTCAAAGAGCAACAAGCTGTGCAGTTTAAAATGTCTATCTAATGGATTTGGGCACTGATGGTTTAAAGGATAGGTCTGGTGTTATTTGTCAACAAGTCCAATGCAAAGATCCAAATCAACAGCGTCTTTCAATACTTCCCCTGTCTATCTGTGGTACTGTGGTAAAAAATTGGTAATTGGGTAGTGCAGTTTTCAAGCAAGCTGAAAAGAAACAGGAGTAAATAGTGCTGCTTTGTTAGGGGACTGCTGATTAATATACAATATTTACCAGAGCAGGGGTTGGGGCTGGGTTAGGGTTTGGGTTCAGGGTTCCTTTGGGATTTTTTTTGCACTGGCCTATGGACCTGGATTTCACCCAGGGCGAAGGGAAGGCGGAGAAGGATCAAATATAGGTGGAATGGTGGGGCTGTAGGCTCAGGAGGTGGCAGTGAGGGGTGAGAGTTGTTAGAATAATACTAATAACTTGCTTCCTCTGGCTTGGTAACTCACACTGTCCACTCCACTACCCCACCTGGGAGACCGGGGATTGCACCCAAGTCCCAGCCAGCAGCAAATCTAGGTTTTGAAGATTGCAGGTTTTCCTGTGCACTCAGATCACTGTATGGTTCTGGAGAGATGGGTAATGTATCGGAGTGTGAGTGAAACAATTTTTAAAGGAGAGGCATCAACTTGGGGGTTGGGACAGCTCTTGCATCCAGCACAGATAAAATCTGGGGAGGGGTACAAACCCTGGTTCAGGTAGGAGGTGTGGGGTTTTGGGGCTGTAGGGGGTGCTGGAGGCAGAGGCCACCCACAGTCTGGGGGCAGAAGGGTAGACTGATAGTTGAGGGAGCGGGGACAGCCAAAGTGCTGTTTTTGACTGAACAGAGGAAGCGTTTGGAATATCCTCTTTGGAGGAGGCTAAGTACAGTAAAACCTGATTAACTGTGATTTTATGATACCCTTGAAGGTGTGTTTGGGATGATAACTGGCTTTTTGGAGCAGTGCATGTGTATCTATGGGTTTGAAGTATACTTTGGTGATCATTATTTTGTATGTGGTGTTGATGGATTGGGAAAAATGGTTGTACCTAGAAAACTGACACTGTGGGTCAATGGAGTATTTAACCTTTATGGATGGGTGGCGGCTGTTCAAAGTGTCGATGAATTCCTGAAAAAGTGCAAAGCGAAAGTACGAAGGGCTGATCCTGTCACTGTGTCTGCCTGGAATAGCGAACGTACACAAACAGCTAAACTAACGTTAGCATTGTATTTAGCTAACGGTACTTCGTAAACTCTGCCTAATCACAAGCCTGGTAGCCTAATCTGACTACTGACATTTCGCCAAGCAATACTCTTCCTGCCGAGATCATGGTATGATTTTAATGTGGTGTTATACGGTTCGGGGAACTCGGAAACACAGAGAATGAGTTTTTATTCCATTTTCTTTCCCTCTGTTTGTATGTGTCGCTTCTGGTTACGTCACATTCAGCTGTTATCTCATTGGTTGTGCTTTGAAAGGTCAGCGGCAAACAAGGTCAAAGTTCAAATAATTTGATCTTTGGCCAGGCAGTGTGGAGTTGCCAGGCATTTATTTTACCAGATCAAATTTTGTCTGAGTCAAGCCAAGTTCTCAGGCAGTAACATTACATAAGTACAAGTAAGTAAAAGGTGACAGCAGACAAATCCACATTGAGTCTCAAGTCATGTGAAGTCTTCTTGTAAACAAACAAAAGTTATGTTTATATTCAGTGTTACTCACCAAAACACAGTGTGTTAATTTCTTGAGATCTAGCAAACATGTTGAATAAGGAATTCCCACCCTCATTTAACATTTGCAAACTCTATTTTGCTTCAAAGTTTGAAATGTGCATTCTTCGCATTACTTTCTAGCAGTCTTCATCTTCCCTGCTGCATTTCTTTGCACACTACCTCCACCTGTAGGCCACTGGAATAATGTGAAACCACTGACAGGACTGTGTATGACGTCACTTGTGTCTTGAATCTGAAGTCTACCGCTTTATATATCTGACATCATCCTTTCTCATCAGTGAGGCCGTGCATCCTTTGAATGGTGGAGCAGTTTGAGACGAACCACATACCAGAAACTTGAACATGGAACATTAAAAATGTTGATTTGAAATCGAACTTCAACTTTTTTCCCAAGACAACACACAAATTTTAACAATAAATCTGACTCTAAAGCTAATAATGTAAGTCACATATGATTTATTACTGACAGTGACTTTGTCCCCATGTGCAAAAGACGGATCTCAGCATCATATTTTAATAATTAAGTGATATAACTGAATATTTTGAGGCTTCTTGGCAGCAGATGTCTGGACTTGACTTGCGGTTCCAGCTGCTGTGAGCCTGAATTATAGTTTGTTTGCAGATGCATAGTTGTGTTTCATTTGTTGTCTGTTTTTACACACTGAGCTGGATGATTTGTGGGGGGAGTTTTCATAGTATTACATTTTTATAGCATGGCATACTATAGATGTAAATGAATCCATGTTCCCATGCAGCCACATTTACAACACACACACTCACAGGGAGGTCACCAGTTGCCATAAGTGTCATGTGCTGTAAAATAGAAAGTCTCTTTTAGCAAGTAAAATTCAGTTCTCACACACTGAGGGCCAGCAGACACTTTAACCAGATACGTATGTTAAAGATTGAATAACAGCTGTAGATTTATCAGTCTGTGGAGGCAAACAAAACCTGATCTGCTGCTTCACCCCCCCCACCACCACGACCACCATCCTCCTGTCCTCCAATTCAGTATTCACTTACAACAAAACTTTTAAAGCTCTCATGAAGTCAGAATCAATGTTGAAGTGTTTTATCACATATGTTGTGCACTATATGTGACCTATACACCAATATCTGGTCCAAAAATCACAAAAAGTCCCTTTGTAGGTTGTAGCTCGCGGCTACTCTTAATGCTATTTCAGAGTTTGTCTTTTCCTGGAAAATGATTAAAAACTATTGATGACTCATCCTGTACCAAATTTGCTTGCAGTGAAACACTTTCTCACTTAACTATAGAACAATAACATGTCATACTCTGTAAACCACATCCACCAGGGGCTGAGGTGATAACAAAATAACTGCAGTTAGCTAAAAACAGCAGATTTCTGTATGCCAAAGGATTATTTTAGCATCCTGTGTCTAGCAGAGAGGAAAAGCTGTATTGACCTGCATATCTAAGCATCTCCCCTCTCACCGTCTCATCCTCTGACCTCGCTTTTCTGTGAGAAATTATCCAAATGAATTGCCAGAGGTGAAATACTTTGATATTTTCAACTATTTGATCAACTCACCAGTTAAGGTCATCATTTAAGCTAATAAGGATCAAACCCAGACCTTTCATAGATGGATGAAAAGTTTCTCTGGACAAATTAGCAACTATAACTTTGGCATAACATTACTGCTGATGATGCCTCACGTCTGTTTCTACTTCCCCCCCCCCCTCCAAATTTTAGTTTTTCAGTTCTGAAGCTATATAAAAAACTATGTTCTTCACCGTTTTGATGGTGCATTCCACCACACAGCAGCTTTTAGACTGTTATTTGGTTGCAGCTGGAAAGTGATAAGAGGCACTTTCATGCAATACACAATGTGGGTGGGGCTTGAATGCTCTCTGTCTTTATACAGTTGTTTCTGGGGAACGGGTCCCGGGGACTGTTCAAAAGCAAATTTCTAAAGTAGCTTACTGTACTGTTAGCTAACATTAGCGGGCAGCAGAACCAGGTTTAGCAGTGTTCACTGGGAGTTCTCAGTCTACGATGAGTTTAGTTGCATGGCGTTTGGGTGTAACACACAGCGCTACTGGCTTCTGTAAACGCCGATCAATGCCTGCTAGCAGTCTCTCCTTAGCTGCCTGTTTTTACAGGGAACGTAAACAATAAGCGTTTGGCTAGCCGTTTCATGGGAACTTTAAGGCCCTTTCCCATCTCAGATGATAGAAAATCTCACTTCAAAAAGATTTTGGTCCATCAATCAAAGCAGAGACACCACACAGCCACTGATGCTGAATGGGGCTTTTACCTGTTTCAATTTCATATTAGTTGAGGAGATTCACTTTCTAGTTTGAGACGATGACAGTGACACCATGACAGCGCTGAGGCTCCACACACAGACCAGAGGCTCCGCTGCATTTGTCATGGCTGAGAGTTGGTTTCACAGAGCCTGAGGACGGAGCTAACGTTGTTGAATGTGTGTGTGTGTGTGTGTGTGTGTGTGTGTGTGTGTGTGTGTGTGTGTGTGTGTGTGTGTGTGTGTGTGTGTGTGAAAGTGAGTGTGTGTTGAAGGAGGTCAGGGCACACGGTTTGGATTACAGCGACCGGGGAAGCAGGAGGTTAAAGGGTAAACCACCAGGGGGAGGGAGAACAAATGAGCTGTTATATTTCAGGGGTTGGAGGGAGATCGCGGAGGGCAGCGGGTGGCTGATGTGAAGGCAACAGGGTCGAAGTTTTTAGCTGGAGGTGACGAAAACAAGTTTAACCTCTGTAATGACCAACCAGCTGGTCAGTGGGGTTTCAAACTTATGGTGTGCAGCCAAACACTGTTCAAATCTAACTTTATTTCAAATTCTCATGGCGAGGCAGGTTTCCTAATATGCTAATATTCGAGTTTGAATTTTGGGTAAATGTGTGTAAAACTTGGTACAAAACATACAGAATATATTTGATGGAATGGGTTTGAATATTTCACTTAGTGAAAACATCGTAGACCTTAAGATAAGGATTAAAAGAAGCCAATACAGAATATGAATGCAAGGATGTCACAATGGGAAATAAAACACAACTTCTCAACACAACACCTTATGTTCTTAACATATGGCAGAATTGACAATAAAGTTGACTTTGACTAGTTGCTGAGAACATGTGAGAAGACTGTCAATTATGTTGTACTGAACTGTGGAGTTAAACTGTTTCTTCTTCAGGATTTTTTGGACAGATGTGAAATATAACTTGATGATGCATTGGAGCCCTGCATGCCCCAATAAATTATTACAAAATACATTATGTAATTGAAAATATATATTTAATAGCAGTCACCTCCACTTAGGAAATAAATAATATGCAATGACTCAGACATCTGAGCAGGATACATTTGGGGAGCATAAACAAAACCTTTAAATGGTGTTATTTGGTAAATGTTAACTAAGTGGGAGTTTGGGAAATCAAATTAAAGAGGTTGGACTACATTTCATGGATTCCATCCCTCTAGCATCTCTGCAGCGTGCAATGTGAGCAGCGTCTTCAGTGAGGGAGTCTAGTTGCTGGTGACTTGCTCTGCTAACATTATTGGATAGTCCTGTGACAGATGCCTTTTAA
Source organism: Lutjanus erythropterus (assembly GCF_056507025.1). NCBI lineage: Eukaryota > Metazoa > Chordata > Actinopteri > Lutjaniformes > Lutjanidae > Lutjanus > Lutjanus erythropterus. The sequence goes on from NC_139319.1 coordinate 9,241,837, forward strand.
GTAATTTTTGTTCAAACAAAGATAAAGTCTACTGTGGTGACTCCTGCTGTATTCACAGCAGTGTCTATGTTTAGTGGTATTCAGCGGAGGGATGTCTCAGAAACCAGCGCCTCTGGTGACACCTGGTCCCAGTGCTTCCAGTGTATAAATCTGGCTCTGTGACTCATTTGCTGTCTGTCTTCCTCTCCCTACAGACACCCCCCGACAGTGATGAGGCGTCTTAAGTTCCCTTTGTTATCCTTATGGTTATTTAATGCATTCTTCAACACACACGCGCACACACCGTTCTCAAACTCCACACACAACCTACACCACTGATCTCACTGACATCCACACCTCATGCATTTTTCTCAGCTGTTATGTTGGAATTTTCAGCTATTTTTGTTAAACAAATAATTAGTTTAAACTGGTGTATTAAAATGGTCCATCTCCAAACTGGGGGCTCATCTGGGATTAACAGAATAAAAGATAACGAGGCTGTTTACTGCCTCAAGTGAATAAACAAATTCCCAGACAGATGCATAAACCTATATAGAGAGTTAGCTAGCTAGCTACTTTAGCAAGCTTCCTAGCTAATGTTAGCTTGAGACAGGTGATACTATTGTACAGTATTTAAAGCTCACCATCAGAAATGGGTTTCTGAAGTTGTAAATTAATATAAAGTGGATGCAGAGGGGTATATCTTACATGGTAACAATCAACTAGCTATCATCCTAAGCTTTAAATGTGTGCAAGCTCACATAAGTTAGCTACTGTGAACTTAAATAAACTTAAACTTAATTACAGTGATGGTTGTGTGTGTCACAGCAGATTCGCCTGACAGAGTTAGATTAGCCTTTATTTTCTGCCATAGGAGAAATTTCTTGTAGATTTGAGAGAACACAGTTGACACAAACGTATACAATCAAACTGCAATTAACATACAGTGTCACCCCCAGATCCATACACCCAAAAAGCAAATACCCCAAGAGTATTGCATGATGACCCAAAAGTCCAATACAAATTTGCTCCACAAATGCCCCACACAAGTTTGTTTATATCTATCTAAATATCTATCTATCTATCCATCTTGCTGATTAATCTGTGAGTCCTGGGAAAGTGTTTGCATTCGCCACCATCAGATACATGAACCTCTCGCCCCTCATATTCTTATGTTTTCTTTTCATTGATTTGTTATTTTCCCTTCACCCTTTCCTCTTTGTGTGTGTCTGTCTGTGTGTGTGTGTGTGTGTGTGTGTGTGTGTGTGTGTGTGTCTGTACACGTGTGTGTGTGTGTGTGTGTGTGTGTGTGTGTGTGTGGTGATATTAATCCAGACAGATTAGATGTCTTTTGGCACAAACCCAAATGAAACAGCAGTTAATTTCCCCTCTTCCTTTCTTACATTATTTGTCTTCTTCGGCACTAGTTGTGTCTCTCACCCTCACTGTTACACTCAAACAAATACACACACACACACACACACTTACACACTGTGCTTTATCATCATGTCAATGCCTTTGATGTGAGTGATATGTGGAGCTGATATGCAGTGAGAGTTCAGTGCGGCCTGTGGGATGATCGTGGGAGAGGTGATGGCAGGAAGTGAAGAAGGTGATGAGAGAACAGAAAATCATATGTGACTCTGTCTGGTGTCATGTACTGCATCACAAGATCAGCAGTATAACTAAATATTACTGCACTACTGAATGAATCAGCCTCGTCTTTATAACCGTCCCTTCACCCTTTACAGCTCCTCTATTCATTTCCCACCCAGCACTTCCATTTTCATAAGTCCCGAGTTTCTCACAATGGCTGGTTTTATTATGTCACACACAGACTGTTCACTATCCTGAGAGCCTCATATGCACATTCACAGACACCACACACCTTCAGAGGTACTTTATAAATGTGCTTACTTGATAAGAAGCCAAAGATACTGCAGATGTAGCATCTCTGACATTACTCGGAAGGCTTGGATTTGGGGTTTTAAAAACTTGGCCCTGGCATTTTTTCACTTGGACCGGCCCCATCCAATCCCATCTCACCCAGCAACAAAGGATTTCTAGGGCAGGTGAACTCAATTAAAACCAACTGCACAACCACCAAATTCACTGCTCTCAACTACAGAAGAGAAAAGTTGCAACCACCTCTAATATTGACAGAAGCAAAACCCAAAAGCTTGTTGTCAAATACAGCAAATGCAGGAAGACTTTATAAGCTTACATTAATCATGAAATAGTCTTACCCTATACCGTGCATTTTTTCGTGGCTCTGGTGATATCGTGGAGGATTGTGCACGAAGCAGAGATCAAAATATTGGTCAGTTCACTCCCAACTTCCACAAGAAAGTGCCATCAGGTGTTATAGTCCTCAGTTCATTTTTAATGCCAGAAAGTGTCCGTCTGACAGTTATGGTATTACCCAGTTTTCATACATCTACAGCTGAGGGGTGTACTACAAAGCAAGATGAATGGGTTAGTGAGGTCACCATGGTAATTGATGCTGAACTCATAGCATGGTCTGGAGCAGCAGTTCTGTTCAGAGTTTCAGACTAAATCAGCTCTAAACAGTACAGTTTTTTCACTAATTCTTTCCATGACTGTTCTTTATGAGCAAAAGGGATTGTCAGCTAAAGGAAGACCATATATAAAATCGCTGAGCTGTACGTTAGTAATTTCACCAAACAAAGTTGTGCAGTTACAGCATCACAAACTGTATGCATCACATTGCCATGGGAACCTCAGTTTGGTGATGCAGAAGGTAGCGGGGAAGAGTGGTGCATCATACTTTTTACTTGAGTCGATTTTTAGAGAAAAATCATCATGCTATTTTTTGCCCTATTTATTTATTATTTAATGCTTTCATGAGGCAGGTCAGCTGGTCCCAGGTCTGCTGACACGCTGTTATATCCTACCTCTGCCAGGCCTGCACATGACTCTGTTCAAAGCAGCATAATGTCTGAAGCTACAGCTGGAGTAACATTAACATTATCACTTTCAAACAGCGCCAGGCGGATTAACAGCACATAGTGCAGAGGTCTGACGTCAGTACATCAGCTGACAATGAGCTGACAGAGAGCAGTAAGTGTATCTGTTAATGCATATAAATTATATATAATAATATAATATATACACACGCTGTTTTGCTTCAGAACTACTAATACTGCTTTCTCCTGTAAAGTAAATATATAATACGGTGTGGAAGTGGTGTGCATTTAACTTGTCATGCTCGTAGACAGATGAAGAGAGACAGAAAAGTGGAGGCCAAAATTTGTTTTATTTCATGTGGACATGACTGATACATTTCAACCAACGATGGTGTCAAGAAACAAACACGCCTGTATTTAATAAGCAATTAATGATGAAATGTCACACCATTATCTCCTAATGAGTCTCAATATTTCATCTGATGAGACATTTTCAGAAAGATAACAGACTGTTCTGGTGAATTCTATTACACACATACACCTGAATTTAGTGATTTATTTGCCAAATCATAATCAGTGTTGGGCAGTAATATACTTTTTCCAATAACAAGTAGTGTCAGGGATTACAATTTCCAAAACAATAATCATATTACAGTTACTCTTTCTAGTAACTCGTAGGCTCTGATGATGACATGTGCGTGCATCAGGTCAGGGCAAGTCACGTCAGCCGTTAGCCAAAAAGCTGAAGAAGGATGGAAGATGAGGGAGAGAGATATACTTTCCGCAGGTTGAAGTACTGTCATTATTTTGAGTTTGTTTGGCTCCTTGAGGGAGAGAATATTCAGTGATTTCATCTAATTTTAAGGTCACACTCAGAGAGGTCTTTGTTTCCACCACAGCTGACATTTGGAAAGCTACAACGAAAGCTTTCTGACAGCTTTTTAACAGTTAACTGGATCAGCTGTTCGACTTCAGGGTGATTATGATTATGATTTGGCAAATAAAAAAGTAAATCCTATTTGCCAATCAAGCAAATAAAAGAAAAAATAGTATGAAGAGTTTGCCGATAGCAATGAACCTACAAATATCACCAGAATCTATAGCTCTCCTCAGCTTTATGGGGATTTATATTGAGTTTTCACTTGTTGTTTCTCTCCGTGTTCCACAGCTTTAGGGTTTATGCTGTTACCATTCTTTGGAGCGGATGTAGCTCAGGAGGTAGAGGGGGGTCTTCTATTATTCTGGAGGTTGGCAGTTTGATCTCCAGCTCTTTTGTCCACATGCCAAACTGTCCTTGGGTAAGACACCAAACCCTAAGTTGCTCCTGATGGACAGACCAGCACCTTGCATGGCAGTTTCATCTCTATCAGAGTGTGAATGGACGTACAATGCTTTGTTGCTTGAAACGTGCTATATAAGTGCAGTCCACTTACCAAGTCATCACTGACAACTCCAACCACAGCAGGCAGCTGTTTTTGGCAAGAAAGAAGCTCTAAAAACCCACTGTACACTGCCTTCGCAGCACCAAAAAATAGACAGACACAATCAGAAACCAGCAGATGGACATAATGATCTCATTTAGCAGGTAAAGACAAAAATACTTTGGAGTTGGTGGAGACCAGAATAGATCTGAACGGACAGAGAATTGGATGGATTGGGTTGCAAATACATTTTTAAGGTGGCCAGAAACTATCCTGATGCACCAAGTGGTTTGTGACAAAGAAACATCCAAGATGCTGTTCCTGGAAACTGTTGGAAAGGGGCAGGCACTTTTAGAAAATGCTTGGCAGGTGACTGGATGATCCGTCTGTCTGTTACCATGTACCACATGCTAACTTCAGTCAGGTCAATGAACTAGACAGGAGAAGAGCAAAAGCATCTTTTCCAGCGAGAAGAGCTTTCAGTGCTGTTCTTTGCTCATCTTTCAATAAAAAGAAACTCTTCAGTTCTGATATAACTGATGCTACAGCAGCATCTATACTAACCTCATTAAGAGCCACCATTGTTTTCAATTCTCACTGTCGTCACACCTAAATTGCACCTGTAGCTCTGAGTTTTGATGCTCACTTGCCCATTGTTGGTGCTTTCGGCAGTGCACAGGGGTCAGCATGGGCACCCTGACTGGTCTGTGGCTGTGCAGCCCCATACGCAACAAACTGCGATGCACTGTGTATTCTGACACCTTTCTATCAGAACCAGCTCTAACTTCTTCAGCAATTTGAGCAACAGTAGCTCGTCTGTTGGATCCTGCCTGTGAGCCATCGGTGCATGTCATCCTCCCTCTTCCCCTTTCTTGTCTTCAGTAAAGCAGTCCTATCAATAAAAACACCAAAAAATATATATAAAAAGAAAAAACAAGAAAATCCTGCCCAAGATGGCTCACAAGGTAAACAAGATATGTGACCTTCTGTTGCCCAAGTGACCGAGGAAATCAATAGTTGCAGGTTTAAATCTGAGTAAGAGCTTATCCAGGTGTCTGAAACCAAGATATGATGTTTATATGCACAAAACATAACCTTGATACTCCATAAATTAGGATAGTAATATGAATGTGCTCACTGCTTCTGGAAAGAGGTGCTGCTTTTGAGTTTTATCAGTGCCAGAAACAGAATTTGACTTCCTTGCACTGTATTGACAACAGAAATCTCAGAAATGAATATCTCCAGGGCTGTCGGCGACAAAAGATTTTCCTAGCTGACTATTAGTCATTAAATATGACTGACAGCCAACTAGTCATTGCATGTTTCTGATATTAATTTATTTATTTATATATTTGGGGGGCATGAAACGGCAAAAGCAGATTTTTGAATGTGTCTGAACAACCAGTCTCACTGTTCAAAACGCAGGAAGTGCTCATAGACTACATGTGACATATACTTAAAAATTAACTTGTTCCTCTCCTGCTTCATGCTTCCTGTCCCCGACTGAGCCCATCATGTCTTCATCGTCCTGTACATCACCTCAGTAAGGTTACTGCAGTGTTTCCCACAGAATAACAATGTAACTTAGTCAAGGTGGGGGACTGAAAGTATTTGGAATAAGACATTACCCCATTTCTAGTAAGTTATTTATTATTTCACCTTTGTTATTCTACTCAATTCTCCACCAACAAAGTCTGTGTGGGAAACACTGTACTCTTTAGGGTGTTTTCAGCACTGAAGAAGAGTACATCAGCATCATCAACTAGGTGACATTTGTTTATGTCTTGACCATAAACAGTGAATGTCAATCACAGTGGAGTGAATCTCGTGATATGCCTGTTATTGTTAATGTTTTGGAGATGTTGTCAACAACGACCCTCTTGCCTGCCTTCCTGCATCTTCCTCTATAGCCTTGCAGCTCAGAGGATGAGATGGGCCCAGTTCTGTGTTTTTGTCCAGGTGCTTTCATGCCAAATGTGGACTGTGTCCGAGCACGCACAAACTGTGCTCCAGACTACTTTTTCAAACGGACTCAGGCACAGATGAACAAACCAGTGACCACAGTGATCACACTTATCAAACGCACTGGACCGTGATATGAGCTAACAAGCTAATGGTAGGTACAGCACCATTAGTAGCACTGCACTAGTGATTTAAGTGTTACAAGAGAAAAGATCTGTGATGCAACAATCCCCTGGGCGTAGCAGTGAGGTGCAGCTCACAAACGGAGTTTGAGGTTTGTTTGTTTTGTTGTTTGGGATTAACAAATAAATGAAAACATGGTTGGTTAAGACTTTTCACCGGCTAAGTGTTTAGTCGACTATTTGAGGGTAGCTTTAAACAGCCCATCCAGGAAATTGCGATGTTGCGATCGCAGCAATTCACAAAATTCAACCAATCCCTGTGAATTCTGCACAGCCTTGCAATTTTGTCCAAACTGCAATTTCCTGCAAATTTGACATCACACTCATACTCACATCATGTCTCAATGAACCTAGTAAATTGGTTTTATTGTTCATGAGTTTTTTTGTATTTATAGTTTTTTTTTATTTTGTTACTGGTTTTTGTACTTGTGAGCCTTTTTGGTGAGGTTACTTATAAGATCCAGAATAGAGTGTGGTTTTGTTCTCTCTGGAAAAAGTTGCCTTTGATTGCAATTAATTATGTTTTTTTTTTTTTTTTAATCACAACTTTTGTTTGCAATTTTCATTTGATCCTGCAATTTCCTTGCAAAAACAATAAAAACATCAGAATTTTTTGGAAAAGCTGCCATGAAGTCAGGCATTTTAGGCCACAACAATCAAAAAAAAACAGCCCGTGAAACCCTGGAGAGACTGCTGAAATGTCTCAAAACCTGAACAAAGAAACCCAAGGATCGGAGATTTCCTCTGTCTCTCTCCACCTCAGTATACATCTCATACTCTGTTTAAGCTCAGCAGAATTTTTATGCATCACCAAGCCTGTAGTCACACCTGTCAATCACACACATCTGTCTGTTTCCATTTCACATGTCTCTCAAACAAACACACACACACACACACACACACACACACACACACACACACACACAATGTAATTCACACAATGTACACAGCAGAGTCATTAAAATAACTGCTGTGAAATCTTGTGATCGGGGATTCCGCGCTTCAGTTCCCTGCGGATCATACACTGTCTCCAACTGCTCCTGGGAGGCGCCTTTGACCCACGCACACACTCACGCAGTCACACACAGAAACACACACACACTCTGGGTGGTATGTGCAGTTGCGATATCATTTAATGGACTCACATGGTCCAAGTTAATCAGCTTTGCGTAAGTAGCTGCTAGGTCATCCATGAAGATTTATTCCTGTTTTCGATTAATCATATGATTATGACTCGCCTTTTCTTTGGTAGCCCGGGCACTTGTGTGGCTCTGAGGGCTGAGTTATCATCATTATCATCCTCATCATCATCAGAAGCAGCAGAAATAGCCTTAAAACGCTGTTATCTACCATATAATAATACCATGTCAGGATTAAACATTATTGACACAGTTTATTATTCCAGCTGAGCTCCAACAGTCAGACTCTTCATTAGGACCAGTAACAGTGAGATTATACAAAGACCACACACACACACACACACACACACACACACACACACCAGTACTTTTCATTAACATATTGACTGTGCAGTATCAGTCCTTTTATCCAAAACTGAGGGAAGTATTTTAATGAGAAGCACATGACTGTACAATCCTGGTTAAGATGACAAGACCTCTTGTTGTAGCTGTGCGCGCACACACACACACATACACACACAAAGTCTGCTCAGACACCCCCTCACACACACCTACTGGAAATTGCCAAACATCCCATATAGTGAGAGGAGATTTCTCTTGTCTGTGAGTTTTTTTGTCCAGGAAAAGAAACAGACCGCCTTGGATAGATTAAAAACACACACATATTTCACTGCTAATGGGCTTTTAATTGCATTACAGTACGAAAACAGGCGAATGATGTGAAACACAAGCAGTGAACAGGGAACTTTTGGCAGGACCACACAGTCGTCTGCATCCCTCCTCCTGGTACGCAGCGGAAAGTACCTAACATGGCACCGAATCAGAGAGATGGTGAAGCACAGACTCAGGATGAGATAATGAATGTGCTGAACTAAAGTGAGAGGATGGAGAGAATCAAGGGGAAAAAAGAGCCGGATGGATAAAAATAGAGATAGGAGAGCATGAAAGATGTGCTCCATCAGATTTTTCGAAGGGATTTCTGTTTCTCATTGAGGCCAACAAATTGCCTTCTGTTAAATGTTAATCTTATTCTCCTTCCTTCTCATTCTCCATTTTTTTCTCTCTCTCTCTCACACACACACAGAGTACACAAAGGCTGGGCAGGTTTTTCCATCATCAATAAAACATTACTGATCTGAGCCTGATGAGAGTGGGAGTCTGTTTGGATCCATCTATACTGCTTCTTTTCATTTCTTGTGTGTGGAATGGGAAATGGGAATACCCTCAAAAATCTCTTAAGTAGACTGACACTTCAGGCTGAAAGTTGGTTTGGATAACTTTGTTGCTCACTTTTCATGAAAGACAAAAGCTTGGATTCACAGCAGCTACAAGTAATGGACCGTTCATTAAGCCCCCCCTTCAAACAGCAGCTGTCCAATCATAGATTAGCAATGGTAACTATGGCGCCACAGGTCTGTCAAGCTTTGCACTTCTCTACATGTTGTAGTGGTGCGCATGGAGCTCTGAGACGAGTGATCCTCTGCGTCTCAAAAGTGTGGACGGTGGTGTCTTTTTGTAGTCTTTCAAAAATATAAAAAAGACAAGTGCACACGTGCGAGGAATGGACTTATCTTTCATGTCATCTGCTCTAATGTAAGCAACAAACGTTAGCATTCCTAGCTAACTCAATTACGACCTGCAGTAACATTACCTCCAGCCAAACATATCTTCAATACCCTTGTATTTTCAAATCTCTTGGTTGGTGTATCATCAAAGTCGTCCGCCAACAACACACCTCTCTCTGGCACGCTAAGTCTACGATTGGTTAGCTTAGCTCGGCTTTCCTCCTGGGGTGATCGTGGTTCTACTGCTTTGGCTGGGGTCCGCCGCACTTATCTAATCCCTGTGCTTCCTTTTGCGACATCAATGATCATATTTCTGTCAGCTGTATACATATACATGTTGTATTTCACCAGTGTTTGCTGCGATGTAAGCTAGCTTTAGCCTCAGTCTTTTATTACCAATGTTATATCATGTACTAAGGCATAAAGTAACTTTATTTATTTTAGACCCTTTTACAGGGTTCTCTTTTTAAAATCTGGCTAATGGAAACTTTAAAAAGTCAGCTGGTAATGAACTTCTCAGCTGCTCGGCAGTTTAAGCATTGGCATTAGCTTACATTAGCCAGCTACAGTTATGAAATCTGCTATCTGACACTTCTCATTTCTAGCTGAAGACCATGAGTAGCAGGGTCTTGAGGTTATCTGGTCACTTCCTGTTTCCTCCTGGTATATCTTCCCTTGCATGTCTTTGTTGTCTTTACTTCCTGTCTTTGTCTGGTTTCCCGCCCTTTTGTTTTCACCTGTCTTGGACTCTTGTTTGTTACTCTTTTTTGGACTGAATTTGTTTTTTTTCCTGGTCTCCCCAGCTGACTTTTGTTATTTTGTGTTCCTTGACTTTCCCCAGTAACTTTATTAAAGTTATCTTTGTCCATTCACCTGTGTCTCAGCATTTTTGGGTCGAGCTCAGAACAGAGGTTTGACAAGAAGCTGCTTTTGTTTATTTCTATGTGGAATTGAAGACTTGAATCTGGTACCATTATCACTGTGAAGTACACTAACAAGACTAAAAGTCTACAGACATGTTAGCTGCTCCATGAGACTGTACCTTAAGAACAGCAGCAATTTGAGCTAAATGCTAATGTCAGCATGCTATCATAATCACAGTGACAATGCAAACACAGTGATGTGTAGCAGATATAATGTTTATGTATTCACCATCTTAAGTTTAACTTATTAGCATGCTAGTATTTGCTAAATTTGCATTCAAGACAAGGTATAGCCATGCTGCTAGCATTAGCGCTGTCATCTGTTAAGCTGAACACTTAACACTATCTTTTCCAACTAAATTCTCAGCTCACTGGCTTACCCTTCACAAATCGCATTTTCAGTTTGCTAGTTAGCAAGATGAACTTAATGTTTGGCCGTGTTTCTCTACGGTGAATGGGACCAGGCAGTCTTGGCTCCAATCAACCACTGAAAAAAGTGAACAAATCTTTTTAATGAATTAATTATGCACTGAAAAGAGCCCACTACCTAACATGCCTAAAAAAAACAACTGACACACAATGCTACAGCTTTTGAGCCTCGAGGGGTCTGAGGCTCCAGTGCTGCTTTCACTTTTTGGTAATTCAACCTTGCATACTGAACCTTTGGACCAAGAGTGGACAACTGGATTTTGCTGCAGGAGGAGTTTGAGAAGTTTGTTTAAACGTTTTGAGAAGTTTTTCTTGATGTTTCTGCGGGTCTGCTGTGAGTCCCAGCTGACTGCTGTCCTCCACACAGCAAACAAGCTACAAAGCCACCTTTCAAGCCTGCTGAAAAGACAGTCAGTGAAGTATTCCTTTTAACACACACACAGAGAGGAACAAATACACAGATGAATTGTTTCCTGATCCTCATGTTTTTTTGCGGGGAGGAGAAAAGCTTTAATCAATATCACATTGTTGAGCAGAATCCCCTGAAACCGTGACTGACGCCACGATACCCACAAAGCTCAATCCCAGACTGCGACCTGTGACACATCTTACTCCCCCTCCTCCTCCTCCTCCTTCTCCTCTCCCCCCAACCCTGATCGCTTGCTCTTTCCCCCCTTTTTCCCTCATCACCACTCCATCCTCCTCGCCTCTAGATGTGGTCTGAGAGCAATCCTTCGCTCTGGCAAGAAGAAAGGAGGAACACATCCTCGTCGTTTCTTCCCTTTCCCACTCGCAATCACACAGCTCTACAGTTTCTCCTTTCACGGGAATAACCACACTTAAGCCGCAGTCGATCTACGATTAATTTCGACATGAAAGAGACTTTGAAAACTCAAGAATGTGAAGCTTCTTTCTGTCTGTTGTGCAGTTCGGACAGAGTGAGAGGAAACGGGAGGGAAAAGTCCCAACTTGAGGCTTGGAAAACTATGACCTTGCACTCTGAATCCTGCAACATATTGACGAGAAAATCAAACAAGAGGGGAGAAAGCAAGAGGGGAGGGAAAACAAAGAGGAGAAGGAGGTTTGAGAGGAAGAAATCAAAGAGAGGGGGATTAAGCTATGGAAAAAACCAGAGCTAGACTGTCCCTGTATGTTACTGTTGTACATATCACACACACACACACACACACACACACACACACACACACACACACCCAACAAGAGCCATTATTTTGCTCTAAACACACAGACAAAAGGGGGAAAAGAGCAGTGCACACACATACACACAGCTTCTGACAAGACTATAAATAGAGATTCTTCTATTCAACAACCACAACATTCCCAGATACATAGACACACACACAGCTCCAGCTCACACTGCGGCTGCACTGATATGGTTTTTAGAGGAAATTAAAGCCATCATAGAGAGGGGACCTTGTGTGTGAGTGCAGCTGTTGTGCTCCACATGATCTCCAGTAGGATGCAAGTGAAGACAGTAAGCTGCTCTTATCTCTGAAGGGAAGGAATAAAGAGGTTTTCATGACAGAGACAGACGGCAGAGGACAAGCAGAAGAGGAAATAATGAGAGGTCTGGTTCTCTCTGCTCCTCTCCTGCTGGTTGTCTCAATATGTGTCGGTTTCTTTGAGTTATCAGCAGCGTTTCCTCCATGTGTCTGTCAGAGCAGGAAATCTGCCTCTGTGATAAGAAATGAATTGAAACAAAATCTCTCTTTTTGGCCAAAGCTCTTTGTTTAATTTCCATGTGGGAAACCCCCTGCGTCACGTACAATTTAATGTCAGCATCATACTGATTTTTTCTTTTTTCACGATGTTAATTCAGATGGATGCACACTGTATGTATCTCATTAATCTAAAATGCAAGTTTTATGCTGTCATCTTGCATTAATAACAACACTTTCACTAACTTTCACTAGTTGAGCCACAGACTGAAGAAAATCTTGGGTTTACCAAAAACTAGCAGTTAGTCCAACAAGTGGTGAGATGTTGCTGTTGGGTTTGAAGCTAGTATTGCTATGCTAGTACACAAAACAAGCACAGTAGAAACATGAGATGGGTTGGACCAGTGTGTAGGGTTTAGAGGCATCTAGTGGTGAACTTATAGATAACCAACTGATTACCACCTGACACACTCTACCCTTCCAAGCATGTAGGAAAAAAGTTGTGTGAAAGTAGCAAAAACTTGCAAATAACAGTTTTTGGTGTGTCCTTTCCAGGCTACTGTAAAAACAATGGCGGCTCAACATGCTAGCCTCAATGAAAGAGGATGGCTCATTCTATAAAAACACAACAATTCTTATTTTCAGGTGATTATGCACTAATGAAAACATACTTAAATATATATGAGGATTATGAATATTATATTCCATATTCTGCCTAATCTAATAGATTCCCCTAAATTTTACATACTGAGCCTTTAATTACGTATCTTTAAAAGCATCATTATGATGCACAAAGTACCCTTTAGCTTCTTTATGAGACACTGCCAGAAAGCAGTTTTAACATGTGGTCAAAAACTACCGGGGCAGGTTTAGGATAAACCATATTTGGGATTATGATGTCACTTGAAGTCACAGGAGCGGCTTGCAAGACGAAAGTCACATGACGCAAGTAACTTGGCGCACGTAGGACACAAACCCTGGTCTCCTGTGTCAAAGTCCCGTGTTTGTTCTAGCCATTCATCCACCACCTCTATACAGCATGAGGGAGTTTCTCTCTCTTTATTCTATGTCAAAAGCCTGGTGTGTCTCTTTCAGCCACTAACAAGAGCACTGTGCATGTCTGGATGAGTCGCCGAGGGATGGTGACAAAACGTCAGCATTTATCAAGTTTGGAATGAGAACAGGCTGGAGATAAACAAGTCTGTAATTCAAATCAACTGCCAGTAGCAGAAAGTAACTTTTGTTTTTAGCGTGACAAAGATGGACATGGAGATTCAGCCTTTATTTAATCTTACCACTATTTATACTGGTTATGAGTTCTAACAAAAGCAATTTTCAGATACATGTTGTGATAAAATCTTTCCTATCATGTAAAATTACTTGTTCTGGTCTGCAGTTAATGGCGTGCAGTTTCATTGTTGCTGTAACTTGAATGCTACATTACTTTGATGTCATCAAGACCGATCGCACGGTGAACCTGAGAACTCAGAGCACTGAAACACAAGAAAATAACCTAAACAAAAGCAAATTCAGAAAACCAAATTTACAACACTTGTGAAGTATTTAGGGAAAAATGATGCAAAGTGAGAAAACACAGCCAAACGCAGAGACGCTGTCCACAAACAACATTGGAAACTGTTTCCAGGGGACACTAAAAAGTGATGAACACGACAGGGAGATTTTAATTTGATTGTTTTCTGTTTATTTGCACGTGGCTTTTTAAGTTGCACCTCTCAGTGCCACAGTGGCTTTAAATTGGAGTCATTTAGTCTTCAGAGCAAGACAGTGTTTGTCCTAAACAGAGACTGTGGATTATAACCTGTAACATGTCATTTCTATTCATGCTCGTGGTTTGGCTTTAGAGATGTCCGGTGCTTTGTATCAAATTCCATGGCAATCCATCCAATAGTTATTGAGAAATTTCAGACCAGACACTCATATCCTCAGGGGGCATCTTATTAACTTTAACTGTCAGTGTTACCGGTTTCTGAAATTTTATTTTGTGTCATACTCAGACAGAGAGAGTAAAAGACATAGATCAACAAATGTGTCATACTAAAAAGAAAGCAGCTCTATAATCAAAAAGTAAAACAAAGATAAACCAAAATCAACACAGCAGCTCGCCAATGTTTGAAGAGAGGCTGTAGGGAAAGTATTTTAACTGATATGCATTTATCACTCATCTAACTACTTTTCACAGAATGTTTCCTGAAGCCGTCATCTTTAACGTGTCTTTAAGTTAGATTATTTTCCGTGATAAACCGGATGACTAATGCTGCAGACTAACTGATGATTAGATCGTCAACGTTCCCCTGACAAAAAAAGAAAAACTTAACACACATGTTCCAGTATTTCAGCTCATTAACACCTGAAACCAGGTTTCTTTTGCAGCAATAAAAGAGGGGAAAGAGCACTGAATGTTTAGTCATATTGCTAAATACAGCGTTTCAGTTCTGAGAAGCTGTGAAGTTTCACAGTCAAGAAGCATGCAAATAACTGACTGTTTCTCAATAAACCAGCAGATAAAAGAATTCTTAGTAAAATGTTGTTTATCTTTTAATAGCATGAAGCCACAGGATGTGCAGTAATGATTACGTGTTGTGATGCTTGTATGCTTCATTTTAAGATATGTTGCAATCGATACAGTCACGAAACATACATGGGAAGTATTATTCATTCTTCACCTTGGAACTGGTAGTTTGAGAAATGCCAGTAAGTGAACTTTCAGTTTGAATTACTTTGTCAGAGTGTTTAACCACTTCACATAGTCCTCATAGAGCTGCTGACATGCAGTTGCTCTTATGATTTCATTCAGTAGCCTGATATCAGACTGGACTGTCAACTCGTTACATGCAGCACATTTCAGGACTTCTCAGTCCAAACTCAATCCCAACTCAAGTCCACTTATTAGCTTTTTGTTTTTGTCTAAATTTAGTCTTTTCTTTGATGTTGCAATCGGAGCTGCTGTGATGCAAGAAAAAAAATCAGACTCACTCCGACAATAAAATATAATCATCCATCATCAAATGTGCAAACACAAACTCCTGTTTTTCAAGGTCAAAACTTTCATATAGACCCTTTTACAACCGACGTCATCGCAAAGCTGCGTGCGCCAGACCAGACCAGTTATCAAGCTGCAAATGTTGAATTAAACGTTTTACGCACACCAAAATCACCATCATGTTTGGTTGTCGCGTACCCAATACATCAGAATTTATATTCCATGGGTCAACTTAAGTTTTCCAACAGGATCAAGACCGTTTCAGAGCAATCAGTGGCGTCTATGGCTGCAGGATATTCAAAGTGTTGACTGAACTGAAGACGTGATAAAAACTGCGTGTGTTTGCAGCGGCCCATTGACAAGCTGTTGCAGGCCGCCATATTTCCGTTGCCAAACTGCACATGCAGCTTGCTCGTTGTTTTCAAACTGTAAAAGAGTACAGTGTATAGCGCACATCTGTACACGACAGGGTGTTCGACGCACCACGAAACGTTTTGCTGCATTTTGTTGGGTCTGAATGTGACCCAGGCTTGAAACTTTCTGTCCCAGAGGGCAGTTTCAGCGGGATTTTAAGTTTTCCTTATCATACTTCGTGGCATTTCTGTTTTTCTCTCTGTCCTAAATGGACTCATAGTTGTGTTGTGGCATTTCTAATATCTAAAATGTAACATTATACTGACTTTGCTTGAGGGGTCAGGACAGATTATACAGCACAGACAAACTGCACATTATTAGAGAGGAAACATTCCTCAGATGGTTGGTGGATCTGGCAACTTGGCTGCTTGGCACGTCTGTCTTCAATGTGTGTGTGTGTGTGTGTGTGTGTGCGCACGCGCGCATTTGGCAGCACTACACACACTCCGATGTCACGGTCGTCTACAACATCTGTCCACTTGGAGAATTACCCACCAGGCCTCGACACAGAGGAACCCCAGTCGTGTTGCTTTCCAGCGAGAAAATCTGCTGCTCTCATCTTCAGAAACTCCAAACACCTGTAATGTGCTGAGTTAAGACACATGTCACATATGAAAAACCTGCAATAACAGTCACAGTTTATCATCCTGGTCTCATTAAGGTTGTGAGCATGTCAGCAGCAGTGGAATAAAGGCTTATAAACCCTGTGTTCTCTTTCTGAACCACAGTTTTCTGTGATGTTCTTTCCCTCTAATTCACTATTAGATCACAAAAACTTCACCACAAACATGACACACACACAGGTGCTAAACTGCAGGGAAAAACCCGGAGTTGAGAAAAACATAACAAAAGCTTCCACACAGGACATAAGGGCAGAGTGAATATGTTCAGTGAATAAGAAAATAATATGAATCACATACTGCAGCCTTCACAGCCACCAAATCTCAAACCAGCTGAACACCTCTGAGAGATTTTTGACAAAGATGACAGACAGAACTCTCCATCACCAACAAATGAGAAAACATCTTGTGGAAGAATTTCATGTTCCCTACACTAGAATACAAGAGGTCAAGGAGTCTTGAAGCTTATCTGGGGGTTTAAGGTGGACTGAGTCCTTACTAAGACACTTTTTGTTGTTTTTTTTTGTCTTTAATTTTATCTATCTGTATATATACTTTCAGAGACAAGCACATACCACTGCATTGCACTGTGAAATAAGATTCTGGCAGATATTCCCACAAATGGGAACGCCAAGTGCATGAATGTGTTCAGCGGATTTTATATAGTAACTTCTGGCTGGTCCAAGGTCAAAACTCAAAACTCTGCAAAAAGTGAAACTTAGTTTTACTCTGTGGTTTAAACACTTAATCCTCTTTGTTTTATATAGCCTGTTGTCTTCATTCTCACCCATCTATTTTTGTTCTTCCTGTAGATTTGAAAAACAGGCTTGCTACTTTAGTTTTAATGCATTTGAGCATTTCAGCCAAAATGGATGAGACTATAACACATAGCCAGGGTGATTCCTTGGTGTATCCATCAGTGTGTAACACACACGACAGATAAAACAAGATAAAACTGGAAGAGATGGAGACTCAGCTGTGGAGAAAAGGTGAGGTTCAATATAGAAACAGCCAGTAGAAATATCCTTCAAGGGGCAACTTTTTACTTTTATATGCTGAGTAGATTTCAGAGCCTGCAATTTTTCACTTGTACTTAAATAAAGAAGTTGAATCAGTACTTCTACTTAGACAACAGTCTTTTTTACACAAGTATCATATTTCTACTTGAGTTACCATCTCTGGCAAATACCATCAGAGACAAATGCATCCTGTTGCATGTATATACAGGGTGGATAGAACCCAAACAGACCAAAAAACACCACCATAAAATAAGATTCTTGCAGATATTCTCACAGGAAAGAGAAAGTGGGTAAATCTGCTCATCAGCCTTATTAGAGTGCAGTGACCTCTGGATGCTCTAAAGTCAAAACTGAAAACTTACAACTCCTGCAAAATCTCAGACAAGACAAATCTGACAAATCTTGATTTTTAACTTTGACTGTGCAGGTTATACACTTCACGATCTTTGATTTAGGCCTGTTTTCTAACTGCAAAGCACTTTATACACTCTGCTGCGAGTATATAGCAATTTATAAATCAGTTTGCATGTTTGCAGTGGTGAAAACTACATTTACTCAAGTAATGTACTTTTTTTTAGGTACAGTTTTGGGGTACTTGTATTTCTCTTTTCTGCTCCTTTATACTTTTAATCCACTACATTTCAGAGTGAAATTTGTACTTTTACTCCACTATATTTGTGTGACATCTAGTTACCTTAGCAGTACACTTTACATTTAATAATGTAATTATATTATAAAATACAATGCATTCAACTAGTAGTTCCCAACATTTTTGGCTTGTGGCTGCTCACAAAAAGCAGTACCTACTTGAAGCTTCATTTCAGATGTGTTTTTCGCAGCTCCATCAGACTCTGAACCTCTCAGATGGTTTAATTTAAATAACTGTTAAAGGCCAAAGGGGGTAAAATTAAATATTTTGGGGGGGGAAAAAAGTAGATAATATCCTACTAAGCTAACTATACACAAAGTAGTTCAAACTACAATCAGCTACAATCATAAAAAATGTTATTAACATAGTAATTAATTATATTTAATATTACATCAGTTACAGGAGCCAATTTTCCATAGAATGAGTATTTTTACTTTTGATAAGTTCAATTTGCTGATAATAGTTGTGTACTTCACTTAAATAGGACTTTTATATTGTGATATTACTTCTTTTACTTGAGTAAAACGCCTGAACACTTGCCTCTGAAGTCAGTTTACTGTTTGCTGCCATGTGGATGTTCATCCAGAGGCCTCGCCGCCCCTCTGCCGGTTAGCCCCGCCCACAGCTGAGCGCTCAAACCGACCATTGGTCCAACCAGGCAGGGTCCCGCCCACTGGTGGAGTTTACAACTTCACAGTGAAATAAAGGAGTGAGACTCGCAGTGGGAGGTCATCCACTGAAGGACACGGTGAGGACGGCAGTAACTTGTGTCTGCACCGTGGAGAAAGATGTTATAAACTGAAGGAAGGAGTTTCTCAGACTTTCCTCTGTCCATGAATGAAGTTGTAAAACCGCGCACACCTTCACAATGTGGAAACACTCCGGTGGATCAATAAACACCTTCACCTCAGCGGGACCCCGCGCTGTCGCCGCCGCGGTCACCTGTCTGCTCGTCACCGGGATGCTGGTCGTCACCGTCGGACAGCCGAGCAGCGAAGACACGCTGGAGCCTCCAGCAGCTGCTGCAGCGGCGAGCGGGAAAGTTTTCTCGGCGTATTTCAGGAAACTGACCCGGGAGAGGAGAGCGGTACGCGGGCCCTCGCGGAGGAGCGCTCCCCCCGGGCCGGTGGAGCATCTCTCCCCGGATGACCTGTTCATAGCGGTGAAAAGCACCGGGAGGTACCACCGGCAGAGACTGGAGCTCCTGCTGGACACCTGGATCTCCAGAAACATGCAACAGGTGAGGACATACCTGAGAACTTGGAAACAATTCAGCTGAACTTCTTACAGGAAAACATCTAAGATCAGGCCACGCTTAAAGGTGTTAAAAGCATAGAAACTGGATTTTAACTTGAAGATAAAAACATGACTATTATATCTGTGAGAAACCTTAAGAGCCATAGATCACAACATGCTTCAATTTGGAGTGCTAATGTACACCGTAAAAAACTAATCAACTAATCTTTTCTCATTAACTGAACACAAATATTCAAGTTAAACTTCAGTGAACTTAAAAATATAGACAAAACTTCCTCTAACTTTTAAGCTTTTGGCTTGAACTGATGAGTTGAATGAATGTACTGTACAAGGTTCAATCAACTCATTAAATTAACCTTTAAAGAAACATGATTAGTATGTTAGCTGTTAAGCTTATTGAACATGTCTTCTCAAGTACAACTAATTTAATATCGAGTTTATCAGTCTAGAAAAGTTAATTTGTCTTGAATTATTACAAAGTTACCTCAACTTGTCTTTTCTAATTCAGTCAAATTAAAGTTTTAAGGCAGAAAACTTCAAAGAAATTCTTCTAATTTGAAGTCTTGACTTGAAATAATTAGTTGAATGAATGTGCTTAACAGACTTCAGTCAACTCATTAAAGAAACATGATCAGTGTGTTATCTTATTGAACATGTTTCCTTGAGAACAGTTTAACTGATATCAAGTTTATTTTACTTGAAAAGTTTATTAAGCGGCAAATGTTGAATTAAACATTACCTCAACTTAACGCAGTCCACTAACTCTTTTGTTAAGTTAAAACAACTTCTTTATTTTTACAGTGTTGGTTCAAACCATTTAGAAAGTGAAAATCAATAGCCTTGTTATTTTGTGCAAATCCAGGAATAAACAGGCTTCGAGATAACACTTTTAATTTAGTTGTAAATGAAAGGTCTTGTGTTTGTGGGATTTATCAGCTAGCGAAGGGTCACATGCAGGGAACTTCTTCTTACTCTTCCTGTGCCCTTTCATGTCAGACCAGAGATTTTAATTTAAGATTAGAGTTTAAATGTATGCAATCTGCCCCTATGCAAAGTGTGATCCTGTGTTAAAAGCTCCTATATCAATGGAAATTATATATGTATAGTAAAGCTTTCCCTCATCTCCTGCTGCAAGTTATAAACCCCCTGAAATGCGACTGGTTTCTACCGGCTCTTTGATCCAGCCTGCCAGTGGATCGTAAAGCAAAGATAGAGGCCTTTGTAATGTATGAGAGGGAGATCTGAGGGCTAACAGGCAGACCACACTGCTGCTAATGTGTTGACATAATACAGGCAGGGGACATGAAGAGGAAACACTACACTGAAAGACATCAGATGGATGAGTTAACCCTGGGCTTCCTCAAGTGCTCTCTCAATGAGATGCAGATTTCAAGAATGCAACAAAAGGATTGTTCGGTTGTTGTTCAGACTGTCATCGAGCTGCAAAGGCTTAACTGTGGTCTGCATCATGAGAGCCAGCGTCAAACATCATAAAAACTGAGAAGTCGTGGCTTTGAGAAATCTGAGGAAGTTCAATTTCAAAGCGCTTTGCCGTTTCAGAGGTCAGAAGTAGGAAAATACAAGAACAATTTTAAGGCACGTGTTCTTTTCATTCATCTTTCTACCTCTATCCCACTACATTTAAACATGAAATATTGCCATTTATGAGACAGCTGTAAGATTTTATATCCAAAACATCTACTCTAAGCTCACATTAAATTGCCGGTTAGACTTTAATGTTAACCATAACCCAGTAATATGACACTGAGAGGAGCTATTTTTCAGCCTGAGTACTTTCACTGTTGACACTTAACTGCTCATATTTGTGTTTTACTGCCTTTGTTGAATGCTGGTCTTCTGTGTGTGATTTTTTTTTATTGTACCATTGTTTCTTTTACCAAAGTGTATAATCTGAATAGGGCTGCAACATATGGCCATTCTCATTTTTGATTTGTTTGAACATACGATGGGCTTTTTTTTTTTTAAACAGTTTTCCACAATTAATCAAGGAGTCCAAGGTTCTTCCTTCAGACGTCTTTTTTTATCCAACCAACAAAGAGATTCAGTTGACCATCATAGAAGAGTTAGACTTTACTGTGGTCTGCATCATCAAAGCTAACTTCAAACATCATAAAAACAGAGAAGTCATGGCTTTGAAATAATGGAGGACATTGAGGAGGTTAATTTTCAAGGTGCTTTGCTGTTTCAGAGTTTCAAAGTAACAATACAGGTGTAATTTTAAGGTACTTTAGTTTATCTCACTACATTGCAGTGTGATATATTGTCATTTATACACCAGTAGATGTATGTGACAGCTGTAGTTATTTATCCAAAACATCTACTTCTAGCTTGCCTTAAAATGCCTGTTACACCTTAATGTTAACCATAACCCACTCGACTTTAATGTGTAATTTAGTATTCCTCTATTGTACAGCTGCCACAAAAGACCTCCTAAGTCCCACCACTTTTACAGTTCAAACAAACTTGGCAAAATCTCAGTCAAGTTTGTCCTTCCTTGTTTCCTGTACTTAGGTAAGCTATGAGCCAGGCTTGTCTGTGTTGTAAAGAAAACCAAATTGTGAAGATGGTTAGAAGATGTTGCTGGAGGACCTGCAAAATTGGCACAAATACGTATAGTCACATCTTAAGTTAGCTAATGTTAGCAAAATGCTAGTTAAGTGGCTAACTAAGGATGGATGTACTCTCGATACATAGTTAGCTAGCGTTTTGCTAACATTAGCTATGATATGAAACTAGCTAGCTAGCGATTAATATTGCTAATTATCTGGTTAGCCAGCTAGCTTTGTCATAACATTAGCTAAATTTTGTTATGACATCTTTTAACCATCTTGGGTTTTCTTTTCAACATGGCCGAGTCTGGCACATAGCATATCCAACGTTAAGTTCCATTTACCTCAGAGGTCTAAAGTCGTGGTGGGAATCACATCAAACCTGGACTGACAGTGTTCCAGAGAAACAAAGTCATAAAAAAAAAACTTTTCTGTACTTGATAACAACGCGTTATACACCATAGCAACACCTGCAGGTACTGTACAGATACTGGACTGATGTAATGCCATCTTGCACTTTGAGGTTGTGGTTGGTGTGGTTCCTCCGACTTTCCAAGTCAAGTCCAAAATCCGACTTCAGGAGAGGTTCCAGTTAAAAATTTTAACCAAGACCTCGGAAATTCCAACTTCACAGCTTTAAAGGAACGCACCGTGAGTACAGAGAACTGACCAAGGTTCTGCCAGGTACCAAACTTGCTCAGTTGTTATTGGAGCACAGAGAGGTGAAAAATGCCTCAGAGTCCAAGGTGCTGCCTGCAGATGTCTTTTTTAATCCAACTCACAAAGATTTTCGGGTTACTATCATAGACAAGTAAGAAACCCAGAAAATACTCACATTTGAGAGGCTGGAAACTCTGAATTTTTGCCATTTATGCTTGAAAAATTACCTAAATGATTAGTCGTTGCCAGTTAATTTTTAATGAATCGACTAATCATTGCAGCTGTAAATCTGAAATCTTCTTCCACCCCTGATCATATTAAAAACGGTCTTTTTCCAAGTCATTAAACCACCAGTCCTGTGATGTGGATGAGTTATAACATGACTACTGGATTTGAAAGAGACATGTCGGGCACAGTGGGGGATGGAGCTTCAGCTGTAGCGGCTCACAGATAAATATTTGAGATCAAACGTTACGAATAGACAGCTTTTTGGTCTGAATCACAGTGGTGAGTGAGTCAAAGATGAATCTGTTGCTATAAAACACATGGGACTGTGGTGAACTGCACCCAGCGGCTTCAAAAGCCCGTAATCGAATGCAGACACGACTGTGGAGCGTACAGCGGTCGTTGTGATTTCCATTTAAACCTCTGAGGACTCGCTCGAGTCTCATCTCATGTTGCACACAGGCTGTTGACATGTAAATACACATTACAGTATGTAGGGGAAATCAGCTGGTGTGCGTGTGTCTGTGTGACGCATTCCTGCATCTGCTCTCACGGTCAGGTATGTGTAACTCTACCTGTTTCCCAGACACACCTCTATACTGTAAGACTGCTGAGTAATGAAAATACAGCGACACACACGCGCGCGCTCTCACAGCGTTACCTTCCCAAACGCAGACGCCCTGGGAACTCACCAGATTTCTCATGGGAAGTTAAGAACGTGTCTGATCACAAGTGTAAACACACACACACACACACACACACACACACACACAGAGAGAGACACCACTTTCTCCTGCCTCGGTTGTTGTTGTTTCCTGTGTTGTAAAGCTCAACTCCTGGTGACCCAGCCCCCACCTCCCAAAACCACATTTTCTCTCTTCACTCCGACCCCCCCCGCTTGGCCTGAGTGCAAACACACACACACACACACACACACACACACACACACACACACACTGGTATGGTATGACACAGGCACACACTCTAAGAAGAAGCTGACTGCTCTCTAGAGACTTAAGAGGCTCAGAGTGAAAAAAAAAAAGTCTGACAAAAACTCACAGCTGGCTGGACTCTCTCTACCACAGGCAGTGATGTGATCACACAGCATTTAGAGCAAAGATTTATTATTGAATTCGTGCTGCATGGCAGGAAGGTTGCAAAGTGGAATCCCTCTGAGGCGGATCTGTTCACTGGGAGAGTGCAAGCAGCAAAGTCAAAGTGTTAAGACATTGGATTTCTAATGAAACATCGACTGTGAGGTTAAACTTCTGATTTTAAAGCTGCATATTATATAAAGTACGAGTTATAGCCCCTTTAACAGGCAGTAAATAGACAAGAAGCAAACTTTAAGTTAAAGTTTGTTTTGGTGTCAAATCCTTTGCAGTTAATTAACGTCTTGAATGCTTTAATACACAAACATAAGGAGACTCTTGGCGTCCTCTCAGCTGGCGTTCTGCCAGGCCTGCACTGCAGCAACCCGATGAGTATTGATCTGTCGATTCGCAGGTCGAAAGTCGTCTTGGCGTCTTACGTTGAATGTTTAAGTGAAAGTTTTATAGACTTCAAGGACGCACAGAGCCATTCTTTTAACTACTTTAGATGGCCATTTTTCATTGTTAAGTGGGTGTTATCTAGATATTGAAAAGCAGTCACTGGCAAGCTGATGAAACAACAGTAACAAGATGTCTAAAAACATTTGCTTTGCAACCACGTTTGGTCAAGTTTTAAAGGACCAGTGTGTAAGATTCAGAGGATCTATTGGCAGAATATGGCAGAAATAAAGTATAATATTCCTAAGTATGTTTTCACTTGTGTGTAATTATCTGAAAATAAGAATCATTGTGTTTTCGTTACCTTAGATTGAGCCATTCATAAATACAGAAGGAGCGGGTCTTCTTCTGTGGAGTCCGCCATGTTAAA
This sequence comes from Lutjanus erythropterus, assembly GCF_056507025.1. NCBI lineage: Eukaryota > Metazoa > Chordata > Actinopteri > Lutjaniformes > Lutjanidae > Lutjanus > Lutjanus erythropterus. The sequence goes on from NC_139319.1 coordinate 9,266,378, forward strand.
CCACCTTGTTTCTACCCAGACCAGACAAACCAAACACTGGCTCTGGATATGGCCTTTGGGGTTTTAATCAGGTTTTGCGACCGCTGTTGGTTTTTCAACACGCTTGGAAGTGGAGATTGAGTATTCACTTGGTTGCAATTTACAATTTCACCACTAGATGCCACTAAATTCTACACACTGGCCCTTTAGCTGAATGTTTCGAACCATGTTAGCAGCTTTGCTCTGTACTTCAGCCTCAGTATCACTACAAGAAGAAGCAGCACTGTAATTTTTGAAAAAAAGGAAAAACTTTTAAAGTTAAACAAAAAAAAAAACCCACCGAACTGTGATGGTGGACATTCTACCAAACATCAGAATGCCAGCATACTCATTGTGAACAAGTGGCCTTGCTAGTGTTAGCCTTTAGTTCAAAGCACTGCCCACCTAGTCTTGTTTAATCTGCAAATCAACCAAAAAAAAGCTTAAATGATTTTCACATTTTGTTCTACAACCTAAAATATGTCAGTAAATAAAAATTCCAGATCTTTTTGGGCTTTTAGACTCAATTTTCATAGGACAGCTGAAGACATGTCAGGAAAGGGGGTGAGAGAGCAGGGGGGCAACATGCAGCAAAAGGCAGCAGGCGGGAGTCGCTAACAAATGGCCACATGAGACTCCAGAGGTTTTCTGGGACGTTTACGTCATCACGCCGTGCAAGAGTCACTTAGTGGTTGTGAGGTGAAGTCAAGGGACTGTGAGTTTGTTTAGCTTTTTATTTCTGGTGATTGTATTTACACTTAAAAATATGAAGTATCACAAACTTTTGTTCATCACAGAGCTTATTTTCAGCACTAAACCAAAATCCTGTGGAAAAATCCCACTGGCTTTTTTTGGAGTGAACCAAAGCAATGCCAACTTCCTGTCATGTCATCCCTGCAGCACTCTATATGTTCATCATATATGTTGTCCTGCTCCTTATACTGGGGGACTGTGTATAAAAAAGGATTACACGTCCTTCACTGTCCACCCAGCGTGGTTGTAAACAGTCTAAAATGAGAGCTGCGATTCAGCAGTTTAACCTCGTTGTCAGAGCCAAGACAATATTTACAGACAGCTCTGAATGTGCACCCAGGGTGTGTGTTTACTTCCTGTGGAAAGTTGAGGGGTCTACACGGCTTCCTGAGTGCGCAGTGACCCTCAACCCTGTCACTCGTCACATAAACACTCATGTACACACACACACACACACACACACACACACACACACACAGAGCTACAGCTGCTCTGCTGCTGATAGACAAGAGGCTAACCTTTGTTTTGGCCTTCATCCAACATCAGCATTGCTTGCCGCTCTGTATGTGTGTGTATGTGTGTGTGTGACGAAGGAAACAGGTGGAGCCTCACCTGAAATCATAAACAGTCGTCCACGAACAATGATGGTGGAGCAGTGAGAGCTTCTGTGTGATGGTGTTTGTGTTTCCCCGCTGGTCACTACAGGCTGCTAGAATAACATGAATTGTGTGTTTGTGTTTTTTTCCACAGACGTATGTATTCACTGATGGAGAGGATGAGAAGCTGAGGAAAAGGATGGGTGAGCTGCACACACACGTACACACACACACACACACACACTCTCAGTTTCGCTGAGTAGCAGCAGCAGCGGTGTTATCTGCAGTCTGTGAGCAGGAAAGCAGGAACCAGGCTGCTGACTGAGCATTACTGTGTTTCCATGAAGTGCAGGAAGTCATTTCAGTTTAATCAACAGGCCGTTCCTCTTCTCGCTCATTGAATTGTTTTACTTTCAATGAGGTATTCTTCTCACTATCGCGCACATTGTACGACTCAGTGCAGAAAAATGTATAATGAGGGTTTTCATGAGGTTGTTTTCAAGCAGTTGAGTTTTGTTTGGATCAGTTTTTTGAAAAGATTTCTTGTTTCTGAAACCAGTCAAAGTTCATCAGATGACCATCTTTCTTTAATTCTTCTGCATTATAAGTCTTTAAAGGGATAGTTCTGAGTTTGAAGTGAGGTTGTATGAGCTATTTAACCATAATCAGTGTATTACCTACAGTAGGTGGCAGTTGATGTAGAAGCAACAGGAGTACCAGTTGCTTACTGCTTTACCTCGCCGTTGAACAGTGTTTTCTGACGAGAAACTACCATTATAAAAGTCAAATATCACTCTCTCCAAACCTACCAGACTCCACTGGCGAAATCAGTAATTTTATATTGCAGAACAGGGAAGTTGCTGATCTACCGCTGTTTCAAGTCAAACAATAACACAAACAAACTAAGTGATTACGTGTTTCAGAGGGTTAGTTCAAATTCACCAAAGTCACACAATAACGCAAACAAACTAACAGATTGAGGCAGTGGTCAAATGACAACTCCTGTATTCAGCGAGGTAAAATTACTGATTTTTCCTATGGAGTTTGGTGGGTTTGAAGAGTGATACTCGGGTCATACAAGGTACTGTAGGTAATACACTGACTCAATAAGTATCCCCCCTTAAATAATCCAAACTATCCCTTTAAACCATTACCATGTCAGAGTTGGTCACTGATTTCTGTTTGTTCTTCATTCAGGAGCTCACCTGATCAACACCAACTGCTCAGCGGCTCACAATCGTCAGGCCCTCTCCTGTAAAATGGCTCTGGAATACGACACTTTCATGAACTCGGGCAAGAAGTAAGTAAGATACGCTCGACACACACACACACACACACACACAGTTGTCATAAGCACTTTACTAACTGTCAGTGTTGTCGTTTCAGGTGGTTCTGTCACGTCGATGATGATAACTACCTGAACGTCGGCTCCCTGCTGAAGCTTCTGTCTCAGTACAGCCACACACAGGACATTTACATCGGCCGGCCGAGCCTCGAGCGGCCAATAGAGGCCATGGAGAGACTCGGCACCACTGACACGGTAAACTTTTATCTAATACCCAGTTAATATTAATTACTGTTTTTTATTACACAGCTTTTTAAAGTAATCTATTCTGATTGATCAATAACAGCATTCTATGTTATTTGGACACAGCTCTGATCATAGACTCTCCAGGAGCAATAAAAAACATTTTTAAATGAATAATGCATTTTTAAAATTTTGCGTTCAATCAAATTATTGATTTTATTTAGTACATAGCTGAGAAAGAAGCAATATAATGTACAGTTAGCAGGTCATTACTGTGAAATAAACCCTGAAGGTGGTTATTCCTGCAGCGTTATCCCTTACCTTTTACATTTTTGATTGTTATTGTATAGTGGTAATTCTCCCATACACATACAGTCATGCAGATTAATGTCTTATTTAACAGATTTCTCCTGAAACATTTGATTATTACTCTAATTTAAACCATAGCAACTGCATGATGTTAAGATTATTGTTATTGTTATGACTTTACATCCATCTTTGTTTTGTTTATGTGTGTATTATGTTTTGTTCTGCACGTCTTTGTCTGTCAATGTGTATTTTATCTCTGTTTCCATCAGTGAATTTAGTACTCAGTGTTTTGCCTAGTAAAAATGAATAAATGATAACATTTTTACTCTCTGCTCCATAATTAAAATATGCATCTAGATCTCTTTCCCTGCACGGTCTTTCTCCTCTTAAAAACACACTTTAAGTTGTGCAGTCAAAGAATTAGTGATTAAAGAAATATCAGTTCACGCTGGTTTTCTCATGGGATCAACTGCCTACAGAGTGAGATCCATATTGATTTGTCCTTCACGGGTCCCAAGGCTGAAGCACAACATTCAGTGTATGATTACTGCTCCTTCATTCATGTTGTATGTGTGTGTGTTTGCGCGCAGAAGCAGGTGCGTTTCTGGTTCGCCACCGGAGGAGCAGGATTCTGCCTGAGCCACGGCCTCGCTCTCAAGATGAAGCCCTGGGCGAGGTGAACCTTCACTTTGATACATTATGAGATAATATCGGCGCTGTGTCAGCTATATCACCAAATCTCTCTTTTTATGCTCCTCTTTCTCTGTGAAGTGACGGCACTTTCATGGCGACAGCTGAGCACATCCGCCTCCCGGATGACTGCACCGTGGGTTACATCGTGGAAGCGCTGCTTGGCGTGAGCCTCATACGCTCTGCGCTGTTCCACTCGCACCTGGAGAACCTGGGACTGGTGTCAGACATACGCAGCCAGGTACACACACACACACACACACACAAACAGACATACTGATGTACCAGCCGTCTAACCTGCTTGTGTTTTTGTGTCTTGTGTGTGTTTAGGTGACGCTGAGCTACGGCACAGTGGAAAAAAGCAGAAACACTGTCAACCTAAAAGGAGCATTTTCAATAAGTGAAGATCCTACAAGGTAAAATATCTGTGTGTATCATTTTATGACAGGTACGCCGGAAGGAACTCGGTACAAAACAGTGACACGTCTGGGACTAATTAGTTGTTTGGATGATAAAATGTCAGAAAATAGTGGGAAATGCTTGTCACAAGTTCCAAAACCCCAAGGTGATGTGATCAAATTGTTTTGCTTTGTTTGACCATCAATCCACAACACAAAGACCTTCAGTTTATTGTCACACAAGACAAAGAAAAGCATCCAGTCTTCACAATAGAGTGCTGCAGGGATGAAGTATCTTTGCTGTGGTTCCTTCCACAAAAAGCCAATGGGATTTTTCCATTGGATCGGTTCAGAAAATAAGCTCTGTGGCAAACAAAAGATTCTCCACTTTTGATTTCTGAAACATAAAAGCAATCCCCAGAAGTAAAAAGATAATGGTAGACTATAATTAGCTTATAGTCTACATCACAGTCGTGTGACTCAGTGTCACCACCACTTAGTGACTTGTGTGTTTAATGTCCCCAATAACAACTGGAGTCTCATTCAGCCACTTGTTAGAAGGTTTATGCCATAGAAGAAAACTAACCAAAAACCCATCGACTTCTAGAGAAGGGATCCAGAAGTGCTTATATGCTAACTCATTTACGGATTTTAGGACTCTAACAATGGAGCAAGCTTGATACCTGACTGAACCCCAATCAGCTATCTCCTTTCCTGTTTTCTGTGTTTAGATATGCTATGTGCTAAGCTCGTCTATGTTGAAAAGAAAACTTTCTTCATTATATAGCCACAGATTAAGTAAGCTACTGTCACAAAATTCCCTTTAACTAGCTATCTTATCTAATCCTTACCCAGCAAGTTAAATCTGATAACTAGCTAGCTAACGATTGATGTAGATGGATAAGTAGTTAGCTAGCATTTTGCCAGCATACGCTATCAGACGTAAGCAGCTAGCTAAGTCCAGTGAGAGTTGCTCTTCTGGCGTGCAAGCCAAAAAAAAGTTTTCTTGCCTCCGGGTTTACTTCCTGGTTATGTGGAGAATTTTTTGTTGCAATACCGCAAGTAACCACAGAGAAAGATTGGCGGCAAGGCTGAGTGGCAATGTCCTGTCTAGTTCTATTATAAGTTTATGGTAGCTAGCTAGCATTTTGCTAACAATAGCCAACTTGAACATGTCCCACAGCAACAACTTTTAACCATCTACAATATGTGTTCTTTTTTCAACATAGACGACCCTAGCATATAGCATATGTAAGTAGCAGAAACAGGGCAGTTTGACCAGGTTTCCAGAGCAAAAAGACTTGGATGGGTCAACTGAGAAGCTGGAATTAGAAAATGTTTGGTGTTTTCACATAATTAATAGTCTATGAGCTACTGTAGCTACTGTCAAGCTAACCAATTAATTAGTTTATTGTTTCAGTTCTAATAATTTTTCTCCCGTCCGTATAACTTTAATATTGTCTGTTTAAATGTACCTTTGCTAGATGCTATGAAAAAATAGATAAAACTTTTTTTTTTTTACTTAAGCCTTTGAATTCAGGCCCTGGAAATGGCAGTATTGTTTTTCTTTTCTTCCAGAAGATTCAGTCTAACACAAAAGGTGGCCTTCGCTGCGAATATTTCCAGCACGAGGACAATATTACATCACTGAGAGGAAAAACATTCATACTGACAAACAAAAGAATTCAAAAGGATAAAAGACAAACTGATGTTATCTAAAGTCTAAAGGACATTAAGGGGATTTACTCTGTATATGTCTCTCTTCCCTTCTTTCTTTTGCTGTTGCTTTGTCCTTCAGTCAGTACTGTAATTGTATCATTGTGCATTGAATTGGGCTAATGGTCATTAGTTCTGTACATAGTCAATAGACACTGATGGCAGTGTGCCTAGATGGCGGGAGGGAAGACTAGACGTAATGAGATAAGCTTGCTGACCTATTAGTGGACGGGTTAATTGAAAAGATTGAGAGCCGGTCTAAACAATCAATAGTACAAACTGTATATTGTATTTTTGTCTGTTTCAGGAAAAGCTTTAGTTTTAAAACATGTGTACTACATTTCTCCTTTATGTAAGCACTTCTTGTTGTAAATGTTTTACTACTATGACAGGTTTCCTGTCTTTGTTCATTGTGTGTGTGTGTGTGTGTGTGTGTGTGTGTGTGTGTGTGTGTGTGTGTGTATGCGTGTGTGTATGCGAGGACTAATTGTATTCACCATCTTATTTTGAAATCCCCAGTTGGCAGCTTCCAGGCATTGTGACACTCATTTCCGTGTCTTTCTCAGGTTCAGGTCAGTGCATTGTCTGTTGTACCCAGACACCCCTTGGTGCCTCAGCCCCCGGCGACTCTAACACTCAGCTAGAGAGACACGGGCAGACTGATGGAGGAGGATAAAGTTCACGTCTGCCTGAACTCAATTTTCTCTGTTGGAGGAGGAAATCATTGCAGACATCCAGGAATAAAGAGAAGGAGTTTCAGTGCTGCCCTCCGCTGGCTCCACAGGGCTGAGAAGACTCTGAAACATGGGGGGACATTAATGATTTCCTCCCGTCCAACAGCAGGCTGAGGAGGAGACTAACTGTTTAGGAAGGACTGCGGTTTTATGAGCCTACACCTGAACTCTGTTGGGTGTCAAAAGGCCAGAAATTGCAACAAAAGAAGAAGACTACAGCTGGAATTTTTTGGATGGAAAAACAATGGAGAGACAACAAAATAAAATGAAGGTGGCACAAGAGGAAAGCAGTGTTGTTAAATCCAAATCAAAAGGTTTTATCTTATATATGGTGGATGTCTCAGCTCCAGACCTGCCTTATCTGTCCAGCATGCTTGTTAACACTTTAATAGATTCAGTTTGCTGGCATCAGCTGTGCATTGAGCTTAATACCATCAGCATTAAGTACTGATGTGGCTTAGAGGGTAATTATGGTCTTTTGCAGCTTATTTCTTTATTTTTCATCCTTCATGCGAAGATTCAGGAACATAGCAACACAACTATGGAGGTTTATTTGGAGGTGAAACTGAAGTGAAATGCTGGAAATGATTCCATTGCATAAAACTGTGTGTGCATACAACTATGGTAAATAGAGTGGGTTAAAGGAAGTTGTCTGTAAACACCTGCGAAACTCACCGTTTGGCTTCATTTGCTCTTCTGAGTGAAACCAGTTTTATGCTCAACACGCATGCAAGGGTTCACACAATGTAAATTTCTTCATTAGACGGTGAACACAGATACTTGCATGCCCTCAGTTTGTTGTGACTGTGCAGACCTGTTCACACAAAAGACACAGTCCTCCTGTTTAATGTAGCCTGTTCTGCTTTCCCTCATATCCTCGTTCGTTTCCAGTGTCTCCTCTGCATTTTCTCAGCTGTGAAAGATGTGAATATGTTACTTGATTGGCCAAAAACACCCCCACATGCCCCAGTGTTAACCAGCCTGGATTCAGTACATGAAGTGAAGTAATCGACACGGAGATGCTGAGGGAACAATCATTCGTCATTTTTCAGCTTAATGAGGCAGAAAACATCAGGGGGCTGCTGATGGTTTTATAGAATCCAGGCTTCTTATCTGAAGTTTGATCTTGTCAGTGTTCAGTGTTATCTTTTCTCTGAAGTATATCATAATGACTGAGCACTGTGCTGTTTTATTTCTGCCGTTTGCAATTCATCATATGATAAAAGGACATTACAGAACAAGTTTGACATTTTAGGAAATGCGCTCATTTGTTTTCTTGACAAGAGGGAGATGAGATTGATACCACGCTAAACATGAAGCTGCTGGTGAGCTCAGCTAACTGGAAACGGCTATCCTGGCTCTGTCCAACACTAACACACTGTAAAACCACAAGTGGTCGTGTTTTACACTTCAGTTTGTAAACAGATTAAAGAAGACATGACCAGGCTAGCTGTTTCCTCCTGTTACCAATCCTTATGCTAAGCTAACTGGCTGTTGGTTCCAGCTACATGAGAGTGGTAACTTAAAACTTCAGTCATCTTTCTCTTCAAAAATGGCACAATATTTCTTAAAATTAATGATATATTGGATTAAAAACTCTACATTAATGTCATATTCTGAACTCATCCAGTGAGGCCTCCGTTACAAGGTTTGTCTAAAAAGGTGGATATCACCTGTCTTCATCCATGTAAATGGATGGATTCTGATTATTATTGAGCGTTATAGAGTAGCGGTGTAACTAAGAAATCCCCTTTGAGGTTTTATTGACACATGACTCATGTTGGGTCGTCTTCTATCTTTCTGTGAATTGAAAGCAGTTGTTACAACTGAAAGGAAGTCATTAAGTTAAATTCTGTCCCTTGTTAAATGAATGTATATGATGAACTGTTGCTTCTGAAGCGTACATGCTCTCTCCAGTATCTGGACTGTATGAAGAACATTATGGTTGAACCTGATAATAAAGAAAAGTTTTTGGTCAAATTCTTGAGTGTGAGATTGTGTGCTTGCGTCACTTTTAGGGGATTTCAAATGGGGTCGTAAGGGACATGACTAAGAACTTTCACCTCTGGCCTTGTTTATGAGCTGTTCTTGTCTGGAGACCAGCCCCCACAAAGCTCCACCATCCACACACACACACACACACACACACACACAGAAACAACAACAGTCGTCTTATCTGATCGAGTCCTACACATGGCCCTGGAGAGATAAAGGCAAAACATTAGCGGACTGCATGCCTCTGAGTGTGTGTGTGTGTGTGTGTGTGTGTGTGTGTGTCTCTCAGTGTGAACTCGGAGATGTCTGACTGTGCCGACTGGTGGGACCACTTTCACAGATAATGATACACAGTAGTGAGTTTGTGAAGTTGTTCTGAGGTTTAACATGCTGCTGGGTGGACGGTGACCCCTGCTGGCTGCATGTGGTACTGCAAAGAGTAAAAAACGGTTTTCATTATTGCAGCTCATGATTGCCAAGACACGTTCCCTTAAATTATTCCCCATTTCCCAAAACACAAAGACATAACTGCATCTTCACAAACTCCCATGTCAAAACCAAACTCTCCACTCCAAACAGTGTAATTTTACATCTAAACCAAACTTTGCCCTCAGACAAAACAACAAAACCATCAAATACACACAAAATACCCATTACACACTTAGTCCAGACAGCCTCACACAAATTGCACTATAAACAAACACAGTAATTGTGTCCTCAGTGTGTTCTGAATGAGAGGGAAAAAAATGGTTTTAAGGAATTGTGTGAAGTTTTACAAAATGTCTAAATCATGGAAATTGTCTATGGTCCTACCAAAAATGTCTTTTTCAGTGTGGGCTTTTTTTTTGTGAGAAACAAACCTCACACAAACTACAAAACAAAGTCTAACAAATGTTTATTGCTCATAAAAGCCTCCTCTATAACAAATAAAAAGTTTAGAGAGGTCCAAATGGTGGTTCAAATGTGTTTAACCATATACTGGTGCCACTTTTTTGCTTCCTAAAATAATAATTTAAATCAACATCATTATAAACTACCTGGCCAAAATGGTCACACACCCTAATATTTTGTTGGACCACCTTTAGCTTTGATTACGGCACACATTCGCCTTGGCATTGTTTTGATAAGCTCAGTGTCACAGCATTTATTTCCGTCCAAAGTCTTCTTAAGCACATCCCAAAGATTTTCAGTGGGGCTGAGGTCTGGACTCTGTGGAGGCCAGTCCATGTGAGAAAATATTGTCTCATGCTCCTTGAACCACTCCTTCTCTATTTGAGCCTGATGAATCCTGACATTGTCATCTTGGAATATGTCCGTGTCATCAGGGAAGAAAAAAATATTCCATTGATGTAAAAACCTGCTCACTCAGTTTATTCAGGTAGCGAGCTGACCTCATTTTTTGGGCACATAATGTTGCTGAACCTCGACCTGAGCGACTGAAGCAACCCCAGATCATAACACCGCCCCCACAGGCTTGTACTGTAGGCACTAGGCATGATGGGAGCATCACTTCATCCACCTCTTTTCTTACCCTGATGCCCCCATCACTCTGGAACAGGGTAAATCTGGACTCAGACCACCTGACCTTTCTCCATTGCTCCAGAATCCAATATTTATGCTCCCTAGTAAACTGAAGCCTTTTCTCTTGATTATCCTCACTGATAAGTGGTTTTCTTAAGGCTAAACAGCTGTTTAGTCCCAATCCCTTCAGCTCTCTTCACATTGTTTGTGTGGAAATGTTCTTACTTTCACTATTAAACACAGCCATCAGCTCTACTGTTGATTTTTCTATGATTTGATTTCTCCAAATGTTTAAGTGATCTCTGACCACGATCATTAAAGACTTTTTTTCCGACCACATTTCTTCCTGGAAGATGATGGTTCATCACTGTCCTTCCAGGTTTTAATAATGCGTTGGACAGTTCTTAACCCAGTTTTAGTAGTTTCATCAATCTCCTGAGTTGTTTTCTTTGCTTGATGCAGGCCAATAATTTGACCCCTCTGAAACAGAGGAACGTCTTTTCCACGACCACAGGATCTGTCTTCTGACATGGCTGTTAAAGAAATGAGAAGCTGCTCACTGCATCGGTTGGGGTTAAATAACTCATTACCAGCTGAAGCATATTAATCACTGCAGTAATTATCCAATGGAAAGCTCTCACCTGTTAGCTTAGTTAAATCCAGATGGTGACTGGTTTTTTTTGGCCAGGGAGTGTATTATATACTTCTGAACAAGGCAACATAAATTGTCACTAATACAAAAATGTTGGCATTGATTAATATGAACTTAGAACAAACTTATTTAAATATCAGTTGACATTGCATTTTTATATGACCTTCAAAATATTCATGAACATTTAAAAAAAAAAAAAGGCTTGCAAGAAAACTACAAGGTCATTTTGACCCACTGATGCATCCAACTCAACTCTCATGTAAAATAGTATGTTGTTGACTGCAGACAGCACCGAACAATCTGTGTGGACATCAGAGAAGAAGACATACAAAAATCAATTTTTTAGCAGGGGTGGCGATGGGAAATTGTGGCATCAAAGAGCTCCTGCTGCAGTTTGTGTGGGGTCACTGTCATATAATGCTTGCAGCACATGTAAGATCAATTCAATTCACTGCTGTAAAAACTTGTCACTGAAGTAAATAGTGGCATGTATGGTTTTCCCCCAGAACAACCTCTTTACACGAGAAACACAATATAAAAACACAACACATTTTCGGATGCCCTGAACTGGAATTGTGTGTTAACTGGGTTCCAGCTGTGATGACTTGAGGTAATGATACTGAATGTCTGTGCTTTCCAAATGAGCACATGGTGCAGGCAGTCAGATACACTCAAGAAAAATATAAACGCAGCTCCTCCTCCTCCTCCTCCTCGTCCTCCTCCTCCTCCTCCTCCCACACAGTAGGGGCCATCTGAGGCTTCTTTTATGCTCAGATGCAATCGAAGTGTTTTGCCAACTGAATTTTCAACAGAGGAGACGTGAGCAGAACCTATTGGTAATTAGGGTGTGGCATTTTAAAGACCAGTGTTTTCCAGATGAAGAAAGTGTGAAAACTGATGTGATTTCTGCTCAGACGTTTGCAAAGATGTGATTTAGAAATTACGTAGCCGTAACAGAAAATGTGGTGTTTTGTTCTTTGCCCTGTAATAATATTGTAAATAGATTGGCAATGCGACCAAGCCTCTGAGTAGGCAGCCTGCTGTGTTCACATGCTTAATTACCAATTATAGGGAAAAGGGTGTGTTCTGCTGGAAGAAGCCACATGCAGGAAAAGAGTTTGACACTGAAGAGCTGCAGTGCAACATTAAAGTATTATAAGATCTCATAAGTTTCTGGTTAGAAGGCACACACAATGTGTTTGTATTTCTTTTGCACTGATTATATTTTCTGTTTGCACATTAATTTTTGAACTGATAATATGCTTGTTTATTTTAATTTAAGCTTTTCATAGCGTTTAACGGTTAGAAGAAGATGTTACTGGTGTGGCTTATCTGTGCCGGAGGAAAAACTTTGGGAGCAGTTATAAATTAAATTTGAGTGAACACAGAGGAAACGTGCAAAGGGTTAAGCAGTCCTGGTGTCTTGTTGTTGATACATGAGCTTTGAGTTTTTAGACTTGTGTGCATAGTTCAAGTTTTTGTTTGCATGCATTTGAGAAAAACTGTAAAAATGAAACTGAATGATAAATGTACTATAAAATTATGCATCTAATAAACAACACTTAAGTAAATTAATTTCCATGTATTTATGATATAAAACAATGGGACAAAATTGTTCATACATAAAGAAATAAATCATACTTAACTCTGCCTCAGCATCCCCAACTGACCCATGACCAATGATCTTAGTGTTTGCACCTGGGGAATTGTGTGTTAACCAGGTTCCTGCTGTGATGACTTGAGTTAATGATACTGAATGCCTGTGCTTTCTAAACAAACATGCTGCAGCCAGTGATATATAAAGCATTTGTGTGAAACAAAAAACAGTTCTGCGAGTCAGAATCATGTGTGAAAACAGGAAAAGAGTTGTTTTAAATCTTGGGGGAAAAGGATCTGTCTTTTGGCCAGAGGCGTAATGGAGTGTTTAGTGAAAAGGTCCAGTTATAGTGTGTAATCACTCAAGAAAAAACTAGAAACTGGCCAACTTCAGCTCATCCCCAGACATTTTTTATCATAATACTATGATAATGTTATTTCAAAGTTTCTCTCAGGGTCTTGTAAAGGTCCATGGGCTGTGCAAACCGGGGACAAAGGTGGAAACCAGCCAAGAAATTTATCATTCTATTCCATAACAAAGCTGAATAAATTGCATTTTACAAATATATTAAAATATTGTCAGTAAATTTAACTGGAAACTGAGGTTTTAAGTGCATCATCAGACCTGTGACGTCCAACATGAGCTTCCACATTTCCACTGGGCTTCTCACTTTTGAGTTTTAACAGTAAGTTTCAATTAAAATGGTTAAAGGACCCCTCTAACTGTAGGTCATGACAAATTGTTTCATCAGCTGTCCTCTTTTTTCCTTATGTTTTTGCAAATCTAAAGTAGGTTACCACCACCAGAAATCGCAGACAGGCATGAATTACCCCTGTTTAAAAGCTCTGTGTGTGCTGACTCATCATTCACACACGGGGAAAACCATCTCAGGATTTAAAGAGCAGCAGTTGCCGAACATTTTCTTTTGCCTGAGCTCATTTTCTTTGTGCGGGAGTTTGCAGACAGCTGCTGTGGTACATGCTCGTCTGAGTCAGTCACATTCTGTTTGACTCTGTCGCCTTCAAACAGCATAAAGCGTGTGTCGCCAGAGGTGCAGTGGATGTTGTTTTGACAGCTACATCAAAGAGCAAATGAAACGTACTGTCACACTAATATGTCACAAATGTCAGCTCTTTTGCACATTTTTTTTTATCAGTGCATCAGTTACAGTGGATTCTCTGTATGTGTGACTTTTTCTTGCAGTTGGCATCACCACGGTTTTAGGATTTGTTGAGCCAGCAAATGTCAAACTTGCTTCACCGTACAGCCCTCAACTTTTTAGAGTTTTACAGTGATAATACATGCAATTAATATGTATAGAAGTAGTTTAATCTGTTGTATCTGTTCAATCTAGCTGTTATTGGTTTCTTTATATATCATCATAGATACCATGTATAAAAAACTTTGCAGGAGGATGACCAGACGTCCTGAAAAATTCAGGATCTTAACTCAATCTTAGCTGCTGAGAATGATTCTCTTCATATTGTCCTCAGATTCTGTAACTGATCTTCATAATATTAATAAATTATTGGAATTAGTGTCTGATTTTACTCAAAGTTATTCTACTGATTTTATTTTTTCTGACGTGATTTGCTAAACCAGGCTCTCCTGTCCCAGATTTCACCCATTCTCATCTGGTCACTCGACTTTACAGTCATTGTCCCTAGCTTACAGAAAAACTATAAGAAAACTACACCTGAAGCCATTTCTGTGGAGTCTGCTGGGTCATATTTGTTCTCCATTAATGGGATTTTTTTTTTTTTTTTTTAATTCTAAGTGTAAGTCTTAGATGGATGCATTAAAAATAGAAGTAGATGGATATATTTTATTATGCTTTTAACCCAATAGTTTACACCAACATTACTCAGATTGGCTGATCAATGGTTCCTAAACAGAACTGCAATGATTAATCAATTGACTATTAAATTACTTGCTAACTATTTTGATAATCAATCCGTCATTTTGAGTCATTTTAAAATGTCCAAATTCTCTGATTCCAGCTTCTCAAACTGAATATTTTCTGCTTTTTTACTCCTCTATGATGGAAAATGTATTATCTCTGGATGAAGCAGTGATTAAAATTTTTCACCATAGTCTGATTTTTTTTTTAATGGACCAGACATCCAATTGATTAATTGAGGGAAAAAAATCAACAGCTTAATTGATGATGAAAATAATCATTAGTTGCAGTCCTACTCTTTAATATCCATGCCTTTACTGTTTTAGGTCCAGCACTATGGCACAGCCTGCACCTCATTGTCAGGTCAGCTGACTCTGTGCCACATTTAAAAAAAAAACACTGTTAAAAACCTACTTGCACAGGCTGGTCACAGTTCCCACTGGTTTTATCTGTCTCTTAACTTTGTTTTGTTTTTATTAACACTGCTTTTATTGTTGAGTAGCTGTGTAAATTGTATTTTTATGTGCTGTTTTATGCTACGAATTAGCATGCATTTCTGTGTACTTTGCACTGTTTTGCTTGTTATATTGCTTTTACTGATGTGCATGTCTATAAATTGTATTTTACTTGCTTTAGTAACCGTGAAGCATCTTCTAACTGCTGTTTTCAAAAGGACTATATAAATAAAGCTTACTCATCTCACTTACTTGCATTACATGGAGTTATTCCTGAGTGTTAAGTGATGGAGATGATTAAAATATGGTATCTTTGAAGAAAGAAAAGAATAATTGACCTTTTTCAGAGGAGATATTTGGACAGGATTTAAAAGGTTAAACCTATGATGTGCTGCCAGTGATACTAATCGATGTTCTGTTCCATCAGTCAGAGTCGGGGTCCTGCTGTTCTCGCTCTGTGACACTAAATCAAGCTGGATCTTAATTAGTATCATAACTCGTTATTTTTAATCAATGGCTGCTGTGAAAAAAAGGTTAATTAAGTTAAAAGAATCCAGAATTTATTTGTGTATACTGAACAATTTTAACAATTGATGGGTTAAATGAAAAAAGCGTTTTTGTTCAGTGACCGATTTAGTGTCTTCAGGGAGACACAGACACTCCTGTTTCTGTACGCTCACTGTCTGGGAAAATCACCAGACATGATGTTGGCAGTAACCTGCACCATCTGGATTCACATTTTTGTTACTACACTGATCCTCATTAAATCCAGTAGTACTGCTGCACACACACAAAGTCTGAAACATTCCTCGCAAATCATAGAAGAAGTCTGGATCCACAGAGGAGCTCAGGTCTTGAATGATGTACTTGTGCTGAAAGACCACTAGGCGGAGACAAAGGTGAGAAAATGTTTTCTCACCTTTGACTGTAAAATCCACTGATAACAGTGTAACAGTGTCTCACAGCTCCAACTATGTCTCAGCAGACCTACATGACATCAGTGAGTCAGTAACAATGATTCATAGAAGAAAACATGCATTTATTGCTATAGTTTAAATATACAAGGGAGGTATTTCAGATATGTCTGATGTTCTTCTGATCATATTTGTTATCTTTCTATGAGGAAGTTGGGAGTTAAATTACAGGCCTTTCCTTTTGATTTTGCTTTCATACTTTTAAATTTAAGACAGTACTCAGGTGAACTGCAGAACAGAAGCTGAAGACTAACATTTCTGAATTCAGGAGTCCAAAATGCAACTTATACTGTATAAGGTCACCTTGACCTCTTTTCCAATGAAATGTGTTGAAACTGGTGGTAATAAAATATGAGCAACTAAAGGTAGTGAGATAGTGAAGTGAAACACATCATCAAACATCATACAAGCAACTGCAAAAACAAATGGAGCCCTTTAAGATTAAAATGCCACATTAAACACATCATTTTACTTTACAAAATACTTTGGTAAATGTCGAGATGTATTGAGACTAATGGAGGTATTTGAAATGAATCACATCGATAATAAAATGATAGAAGCTGAATGGTGGTTTTAGTTGCTATAAAAACCAACATGCCAACATTTTACTCTTTCCCTTCAAATGGTGGAATGTAACTTACATTCGAGTACATATACTCCAGTATTTTACTTAGGTCCAACTTTTATAACTTTATAACAAAAAATAGTCTGATTGGGGCCCTTTATCATTTTTGCAAAGTTGTTTTCAGTTCCATTAAAAGAGATTTAAAACTAATCACAGAAGTGAATGTCAATAACGATTTTTTTTTTTACTTGATTTCTTTTAAACTTTTAAACTATTTTTCAGTCTTCCATTAAACATTTTATGACCCCTGAGATTTAATTTGTGACTAAACTAGTTTACTGTAGATAAAGTTGTTCAGCTTCACCTTCAACCTGCATCAACAGTAAAATACTGTGTACACATACATGCATCAATATTGACAATCTAATGAGTCAGTCACAGGACATTTTACTGTGAGAATAAGTACTTCTACTTTTGCTATTTTAAGTACGTGGTACTGGTACTTCCACGCAAGTAACAAATTAGAATATTTTTTCCACCACTAGATCTTTCAAAACATTCAGTTTCCAGTTTCTAACAGCTGAGATGTTGCAGACCTGACAGATACAGCTGTTGCTTTTTAATCTATCAAGAGCCAGTGCAGACATACAGCATTTGTGTACTGTGTTTGGTCTTGGCCATTTAGGAGCACTAAGCCCTGATAAGACACTGCCAGATACAAGTAAAAGACTAAAACAAAACATAAACTTCTTTTTCTTCTGTTTCATTCACTCACATTAAAAAGAACCCACAGTCTTGATCAGTACGTTAAAGTTGCTTTAATTTCTTTTTTTTAAAACATTTATTCCAGGCTGAATGATATCATTACCACAGTTTTGACATGTACATCATTAATATCTTAGTTAAACCATCAGAAAATAAAAACAGCCATAGAAAACATTGTTTGTCTGTTACATCTGAACAGAGGTGTATTTGAAGTCCTGTAAATACCACACATACTGTACACACAAACATTACTGACTCTGAAACACAAGCATAGACCTTTTTTTTCTCCATCATGACACACTGTACCAGATTGGTTAAATCCCAGAAAGCATTGCACAGGAATTCAAATACAGCTTTTAAGTCAGGTGTGCTGCAGACGACACTGGAATAGTTTTATTAAAACATTGCAAGACAGAGAGTCATTCACCATTAATAAGAGAGGAAAAACGCTGCTCTTGCCTTTATTCTTCTACAAAACAGCTAGCTATTATTTTATCTTTAAAGTTTGATTTTTACAAGACAGAGAAAACTTAAAAAAAAACATGTTGTGATATGAAGAGTGTTGTAAGAGTTTAAAAACATTATGAAAGGCCATTAATCAGTGACTAGTCCCACGGATCTTAACATCGTTTGCATCGATGGTGCAAAAAACACTGCAAAGTACTAGACCATAGGTAGCATTGTTACCATAACATGGACATTTTCTTTCTAGTAAAATCACACATGTAAGATTGTCTCGCTAATACGAGAAGTGGTCATTGATTAATAAGAACATATTAAAATGCTGTACAGGAATGGTGGTGGGAAGGTATTTGAATGTTAGGGCTCTAATTACTAGATTCCAGGTTTCTACCAACTACATCGCCCATAATGCAAATGGTTATCGGTGTGATGTCACAGCAGTGGGCGGGCGTGTAGTTACTACAGCTCTAGAGGTGAATGTAAACAGGACAAAAGTAGGGAAAGATGGATTTTATAAGAAACTGTGGTGTGTGTGTATTAGATGCGAATGTCTGTACAGCACGTATGTTATATGTGTGTGTGTGTGCATCTGTGTGTGTTTCAATGTGTGTGTGTATGAGAGGGCATGCGCGGCGTCCGTGTAGAAATGACTCAGGCTAGATAGGCTGGCCCTTGCTTGCTGCCAGTCAGACACACCGATCACTGTACTTACACACAGTAACACTGAGATAGAGCAATAGCCAATCACGCTGCAGTGATGTCACACACACGGATTCACAAATACAGTTTTTATACACTGTACAAAGTTCAAAGGGATAGTTCAGATTATTTGATGAGGGATTGCATGAGGTACTTAGACAGTCAGTAGATGTCAGATGTTGGGCACCTGCATGGAAGCTAAGCAATGTGCTACTGTGGACGGGGTCAGCGACAAAGCCATTTAAAAATGGTCCACCTAAAGAAAAAAAAAAATCTGTTTAAGCATATATCATATTTAGAATAATTTCACTGCTCTACCTTGCCATCAGACAGCATTTTCTGATGGGAAACCGCTATTCTGTATGTAATTATCACTCTCTCCAAACTTTTCCAAACTCCATAGGCAAAATCAGTATTTTTACTTGCAGCGCACGAGAGTTGCTGATCTACCGCTGACAGTTTATTTGTCTTTTTGTGTGACTGCGGTGAATCTGAGCTATCGTTTTAAAACACCTAAGTCACACAATAATGCTAACTGAATAAAAGATTGAGGCAATAACTCCCGTGTTCTGTTAAGTAAAATGACTAATTTTTCCTATGGATTTTGGTTTGATTGAAGCGAGCAATATTTGGCTTAAATAACAGCAGTTTTCTGTCAAAAAAGGTTTACAGGCTGCAAAGTAAAGTTTTGAAAATGTTCTAAATATAGTGTACACTTCAACTGATATTGATTTTTTGTTTTTTAGGTAGACCTTTTTTAAGTGGCTAAAATAATAATTTTGCTTCTGACCCTGTCCACAGCAGTTCATTGTTTGGCTTTCAACACTGCTACTCCTGTTGCTTCTCCAAACTGGAGGCCTGCTGACTGGCATCTAGAGTAGGTAATACACTGACTGACCTCGTATAACCCCACTTCAAATAATAACTATCCCTTTAAGAGCGGGAGGAAAAACCACTGGCAGTGTCCCAGGCAGTTTTACTTCTCCATCTCGCAAAAGTCACCTTGAAGAGAATTTGTGCTTGTGGGTAAAAAAAATAACATTAAAAAAAAAAGAGACCGCTGTTGGCTAAAGGTCAACCCAAAGTCACCAGTTAACAAAATAAAAGCTCAGGAAAAAACAAACAACTGTATAGAAGAAGAAAGAGAATACTACAGTTGGTCACAGTATCACATCCCGAATTAAACTTCTGCTAAAACATAAAAAAAAAGAAAAAAACACCCACTTTTTTTTAACATTTTAATGTAACATTTGTCAGGGACCTTTACTTTCAGGATTCCAGACACAACTTCCATTCATTAATGAAGGAAAGCTGTTTTATTTTTACTGCTCTTCATATTCCTGATCATATCCCTGAATGAAAACAAAACATTAAAATAAAATAAAAAGTTTTTCCGTCCCTCCTCAGTCCTGATCGTCTTCTGGGACCGTGACTGGCTTAACATAGCACCTTGCAAATGCGTAGTCGCAATTCTCAGTGAGTCTTACTCCATTTCAGTCCGTCGTTTTCCTTTTTTCAAGCGTCTTTCCCGTTCCCTTAGTATTTACAGCCAGAGGGAAAACATTCCACATGAGGTTTTTTTTTTTCCCTTTTTTTTTGAGACTTCTGGAGGCAGTAGGAGAAGAGGACAGAATCAGGCATCCCTCATTATTCAGAGTTTTTTGGCACAGGTTGAGCCTTCTTTTGTCTCTCGTCTCTCGCTCCAATTCCCCAGAATTCAAAACAGTTACTCCACAACAGGATTCCTGGCTCATATTCAAAATGCATTAGTCGATGCGTGTACTGTATGTGCACGTAAACAAATATGAGAGAGACATGGACACATTTTTCAAGCTCACGATTCAAGTCTTAGTTAGACGACAATGTTAAGTTTAAGAGAATGTAGTTGGTACTTTTTCTATCTAAACATGGCTTTCTGATTCACTGGCTTATTATTTATACAGATGTGTCCACCTATGTGTGTGTGTGTGTGTGTGTGTGTGTGTGTGTGTGTGTGTGTGTGTGTGTGTGTGTTTGTATGAGAGATACAGCAAAAGTTTCCATGATAAACACGCAGCACACCACATTTACCAGTAATGATTCAACAGTCTACTTTTCATGAAATCAGAGTAAAGCACACGTTTTACTATTTACAGCTCTGTACAGTGTGTGTGTGTGTGTCTGTGTGTGTGCATGTGTGTGCGCTTGTTTGTGTGTGAGTGTGCAGTCTGAATGTAAAAGCATCAGGATGGTGAGAGTGGTGGAGCTGTCTCCACTGGAGGGCGGTGTACGGATCCCAGTGGAGGAGGAGAAGAAACTGCAGACGGAGCAAAGGCGCTTTAACTGCTGTGCATTGTGGGTATGTGAGCTGATCCATCACAGCAGTGGTGGAACAAGCAAGTGATCTCATGGGATGGACTTAAAAATTTTTGAATAATTGTGGACGCAGATTTTTGACCTTCAAAGTGCAGTCCTTTGCTGAGGTGCTTGGTTGATGAGTCCTGGCTGTGGTGTTTCTGGTGAACCGGTCGGTGTTGGTGAGAATCAGCGGACCCTGACAAACTGGGGTCTCGTTGGTGCTTTAGTACGCTGAGCTCTGGGTGAGCTCTGCTGAGTTGGATCTGATCGTTGGCTGTGAGAACTGGATTCAGGCAGTTTACTGGGGCGGATGATCTGGTCTCTAATGGACTGAGGACTGTGGTCGGGCAGTGGGGTGAGGCCGGCTAGCCGGGTCCAGTTGGTCGTTGGGAACAGAGCGTCGGTTCTGGTCCGGTCGGTTGGTGGCCAGGTACTTCGCTCTCATACTGGAGGTGTACTGAAGAGGTGGAGGACAGGAAGGACGGTTTGTGGAGACAGAGTGAAGAGTGGTGGGTGACAGAGGGAAATATGTTGGGAGAGAAATCGAAGAGGGAAACAATTAGAAGCAGGAGGGAAGATAGAAAGACAACAGGACAAAAAGAGGAAAACATGGATTATGATCAAGCTTTATTTACACTGAAGGAAAAAAGTAATATAGAAACAGTCTCACAGTTAAAGGCGTAGTTCATCCCAAAATCAAAAATACATATATTTCCTCTTATCTGTAGTGTTACTGATAATTTTGGTGTGAGTCACAGAGTATAATATAAATATTGGCTGTAAAGATGTCTGTCTTCTTTCCAATACAATGGAACTACGTGGCACTGGGCTTGTGGTGCTCAACCACACTCAACTCAACAGAAATGTCTCCTTCCAGAAATCATGACCTGGTTACTCAAGATAATCTACAGACCTTCTTGTAACAGGTTTCAAGTAGGAACTATTTTCTTTTGACCAAACTACACCGGCAGACGGTATCACTGCACTAGCTAGCTCAGTGGTGCTAATGTTGCAGTTCCGCAAGGAGGATACCATTAATGTTTACATCCTGTACTGTCATGTCGGGTTGGGTATCATTTGGACTCCAACGATTCTGATTCTGTTCATCAAGTTCAGTTCGACTCAATGCTAGTTTCACAATTTAACAAGACAAGAGGACATGCATGCATTCAACTCGCATTTTTATGAGGAGAAGACACATAGCAAGATCAGTATGAAGGGTCTTAATCACAGGTTTCATGACAATACGATTTTATATTATGATTTGTTTCAATTCAGTTCAGGGGTCTGCGATCACTATCAATGTCATATGTCCATTTAACACAATCAGTTACATTTATGTCAGTTCACAAAAGGCAACTAAATTGTGATTAGACAATTTTATGTCTGAACTCGATGTGTCATTACACCGCTAGTCAATATATGATAGGTGTTTGCAGTACACAGTTTACACGGTAATTTTGGAATTGGTTCTCAACGCCCAAACCCACTTTCACAAGCACAAGCCTCTCGTCCATGCGTATTTCCTTCTGCACGGCTGCCTGGTGTAATTCAGTAGAGAGAAAACAGCTCCTACATGAAACTGCTCACAGCAAGGTCTGTGGATTATCTTGAGTAACTGGATCATGATTTCTTTAATTGTATTTTTTGGGCACTTTGAGCAATGCAAGCCTCCTAGTTCCATTATATTCAAGAGAAAACAAAACTTGACAACACACATCATAACTATCTAGATGGATAAACAGCACTTCAGGTAAAAGGAAACATTAATTTTTGATTTTGGGGTGAAGTGTCCATTTTAAATAATGTACATTAGATCAGGAAATGTGAATGAGATAGACAGATAGATAGATAGATAGATAGATAGATAGATAGATAGATAGATAGATAGATAGATAGATAGATAGATAGATAGATAGATAGATAGATAGATAGATAGATAGATAGATATGGGTGATTACGTGTGAGGCAAACAAACACACACATGTACAGCAGAAATACTTTGACCAGTCATTTGGACAGCCGGGGGTTTGATTACAACAGTCACTCATTATATAACAGCTGATTAGGTTTCTGGATGATGTTATTATTGTAAATTAGCATCATTTTGTCAGTGGTTTGTAGTTAGTGCTCTAGTTCTGATGTAGTAGGTTAGCCTGGTATGAGTTAGTGGTCTTTTGTGAGCAGCTGGCTAGTTACTGTCGGAGCTTCTCTGGTTTCCACGTCATTGCAGACACTGGTGACAGGCGAGCGCTCTGGCACAGGACGGCGGCAACAGTCAGCAGCCCTGCCTAAGAATGATGCAGCGTGGCCGTTTTTGGTGGCTGCTACTGTTGGACAGTGGAGGTGGGAAACGTGCTCCTGTGACTGTTTAATGGTGAAGGGTGAGGGGGCACAGAAACAGAGGACACATACACCTCGACAAGAAAATGCACACATAGACACACTGTGGGAACAGGGGGGGGAGCAGGAACTTTAGAGGTTTGGGCTTGAATTTACTCAGGGGCAGAACTGTCAAAAAATTTCAGCTTCATTGCAGGGTACGGAGCAGGAATGTATCCTAGAGGAAGTAATGATGCTAGATTTGTTGATTTAATTTTATCAGTCCACAGTAATGTAAACAGTTGATAGTGCATGGTACAACATCCACAGCTACAGGCCCAGCAGCACCTTGTCAAAGCCAAAATAGGCAACCTGTTTGTGGCAAAAAGTCAAACAAGAGGTGCAGTTCAGTCATCTGCGAGACTGGCAGATGTCTTGTGTCTTTTGGTGTTGAAGAAAAACATGATGCACTAGAGATCTCTTTCAGTTTCTCTCAATGATGTCTGAGCTGTTCATCTGTTGTTACGTGGCCTACAAATTCTCCTCACATAGCACTGACAGCCAGAGTGAAACCAACCAGACTTTTTACATCAGAAATAGAGGACAACTTTGTCTCTAACATGACCCAAAAGTTACACTTATCAAAAGAGACAAGCCTCTCTTTTGATGCAAGTGCAAATCCTACTAACAACAGGCGTCTCTTCAAACTTCCAGATGTCCCAGGCTGCCAAAATGACCTTCATGAAGACGATCCATGATCACGGTCTAGTTTGAGCACAGAGTACACTTGCAGTGGTGTAGGGATGGGGCACTACCTTCCAATATCCACACTAGCATGCTACAAATGCATGCTACACTATGCTTCCTTCATTGCTGTCTCAAATGATAAAATGCCACCTCTGTGGGCTCTGCGGTTTTGAATATTTCCCGGCTGCACCGTGGGTATTGGAAGATAGTGGAGGGAGAGTGTGTTCTAGAAAGTGTGCACTTACAGAGGGTGGAGGGGACTCCCTGCCAATCAGGGGGGTGTTCTCACACCGAGGGTTCTGAAAGTTTGCGTTCTGGCTCCTGCATTATAGAATAAGAGGTTACTGCATGTGGTCACCCTGCCACTGGGGCTCAGTTGTTGAGCTGTGGTCTGCTCATGATTATGACTACATAACTCTCTGACAAATGGCCTCAACAATAATTATAAGTCAGGGACTTAAGCTTGGTTTGAACCACAAAGCCAGAGGTTAAACACCTCGGCCACAGTCCAACATAGTTAACATTCTTTCTTTGCAATGTACAAAAGACAAATATTTAGTGCCAGTAGGACACTGGCTCTTTTATCAGTGCCTTAGAAACATATTTTTTAAAGTACATATTCATAATTTGTAAAAGAAACATAAAATATTCATTTATTAATCTTCAAGTGTCCTTGTGAACATAACTGACAGTAATAGGAGGCCAAATAAGAGGTATTTCCTTAATCTCTGCTCTTATATCTACAATAGTGCAGCTGATCACTGATGTTGTTCAACAAGATATTATAAATGTCTGAAAAAACTGAAGGGACATGGTTCAATTTACAGGATTAATGGGAAGAGATATATATGGGAGAACATCATAGTTCCCACAGGGAAAATAAATCAAAAGTACCTGAAACAGTCCAAAGTTTTTAAACTAGACAAATGTATTTTCTTTACCCAGGCAGCTCAATATAAACAACACACATTAATCATTGTTCAGTATCAAAATAGAAAAGCTCTTTATACATAAATGTATGAAATTAAAAAAGAAGTGTTTTTCTATGTTTTAGTCCATTAACTATAAATGTGTACTTTAAATTACTGCCAAACCATTTTCCAAAGTATAGATCTACTGTAAATTACTGCACTCATTTCCTGGGATTATACAAATTTGTTCCTTTGGCAGCTGGTGGCAATTGACTCTTGTTCTTGAATGTCAGATTCCACAAGTACGACAAGGAAAAATATATGCCCACAACTGTATAATCATGCAATGATAGCTTAACTTTGACTAAAAACAAATACGGGCAAACATTCCCTGCAAGGGCATATTTATCTCAGGCAAGTATCAAGTCTCATTCCATTCTGGCATGGGTATGGGAACTGATGTTTTTACATGTAGATTCTGTCTGCATTACCTGCATAATACAACATTTTAAATGTTATCTGGCTATGTGGAGAATAATTAATCAGTCTAAAACTCTGTTGTGTGCTTTGGAATGTAGTCATCAGTACTGTTAACATACAGGATTTGTTAATGGACTAAAACATGAAAAACACAGTCCTGGTCCGAAAAGTCAAAATGCCACATGACTTTCAGGATAAAGGTACTGTGTATTTACTAATTTCTTGCTGCAGAGTTACCGTTAATCCCTTAGCAGCAAACATCACACTGAATTTAAGCTAAAATAGTAGCAAGCAGTGGCAGACTAGAGATATATATGCTGCATATTTATTTTTATTTTTTTTCATTCAGAGCAAGCAGTCCTGTGGCAAACTGTAGCAAGCAGGTGAAATTAATACTTTTTTGTGGATTTTTGTGGACTGAAACAGGCAGGCTGGCTGATACAGCAGGCAGCCCTCAAAGGGAAAGCTAGTGAAGGGTTCTACCTCACTAAGTGACAAATATTGCTGACAGTGTGTCACAAAGGACATGCGAGCCGTACACAGCAAAAACACTAGCTATGCTAACTCATCGTATCGCAGGCAGTGAGCGTTGCTATGCTGCTAGTCTGGGTCACGGGGGGGCAAGCATCAGCTACCTATGGCAGGCAGTGTATTGATCCTGCTAGCCTCTAGCTAGCGGTGGGTGCTAACTCACATGTATTCAGTGACGGGGGCATTGCTGACAGTGTGGGCGGTAGCGGGCAGGCTAGCTTCGCTACCGTAGCTGGAGCCACAGCTGTAGAGACTGGGCATGTGAACGCGGTACAGGTTATCGTGCACCCCGCCCCGTGAGGCACCCGACTCGTCCTCTCCGTCTTCCTCATCCGTCCTTCAATTGGTCAGGGTAAGGGCAGGGCACGAGAGGGCATGATGGATAGGAGGGGGAAAAGGTAGAGGGGGAGGGAGATCCGAGAGAGACAACAGAGTGTAAACAAGTGGTTGAAGAGGAGGTTAGGAGAGGGGAAGGTGTACTTGTACTATGTGGAGTCCCCTGATACAAAAGACTAGGTAAGGCCATGCCTTCAGCCCCAAAGCAGCTGAACAAGAAGAAAAGGAACATGGGCAGCATTCATCTACAAAACAGGTCCACTACAAATACAATACAGGTCTCTAATATTACTACACAGCCCAGAGTGGACCCATGAAGCTGTTTTGTTGCTTTGTGTGGTTACATCACATTAAAGGGATAGTTTGGATTATGTGAACTCTTGAATGATCTGTGTGTTACCTACAGTAAATGCTGCTCAGCACACCCCCAGTTAGGAGAAGCAGAGAAGAGTACCTGCAAGGAAGCTAAGAACTGAACTGCTGTGGATGGGGTCAGCAGCAAAAGGTAAGTCTGGGCTATATTTAGAATATTGTCACCACCGCCTTTTCTGACAGGAAACCACCATCATATTAGCTAAATGTCGCTCTCTCCAAACCAACCAAACTCCACAAGGAAATCAATAATTTTACCCCGCAGAACACAGGAGCGGCTGTGCCACTGCAGCTTTGATCAGTTAGTTGTTTGTGTTATTGTGTGACTTAAGTTTTTAGATGGATAGCCTGGATTCCTGGAAGTCACACAATAACACAAACAAACTAACTGATTGAGGCAGCAGTGGAACTCCTGTGTTCTGTGTTCTAAAATGACTGATTTTGCCTATTGAGTTTGGTTTGTTTGGAGAGAGAGATATTTGGCTTTTATAACAGTGGTTTCCCATCGGAAAAGGCTGTCTGACAGCAAGGAAAATATATAGCGTACACTACTGCAGCTAAGACACTGACTATCGGTAATTACCTCATACAACCACACTTCAAATAATCCAAACTATCCGTTTTAAGTCGATGACTCTTCAAATATTCTCAAAAGTGTTTTGATACGTAGAAACATGCATTCATTTTCTTCATGCAGCCATCCTCCAAAGAGGAATCACTCCTGATAATTACTGTCAATTTCAAATTGGTCCAAACAATCAAATTTCAAAAGTCAATATTTTCTTTGAAGTACTTCATGCATCACTGAGTGCTCCATGAAACTTAAAGCAAAAACATCAGGAAAAAAGGAGATAATATGGCTGGTTTGGGCAAACCATTTTCAGACATAAAATGGTCAAAAATGTAAACGGCCAGCAACGTAACAGAATGAGGCATCAAATAAGATATGTGCTGATTTGGAAGCTGGATCTCTGGCTACAGAAATGTACGGGTCAGCCACAAAGTACATGTACATGTGCATATGAAGACCCTGTTTTCATGACTATTTTTACTTCTCTGTTGTTTTTTTGAAGTCTATACCAGCTGTTCACGTACTAACAAAGTCCCATCAAGCTGGTAATGTTTCAAAGAGGGAGGGGGCTGTATGAAGAGCTTTTAGCAGGGCCCTATGTTACTGTAACAGAGACAAAAGGCACAAAAGAAGTTACTGCATTGTCTGGCCACCAGATGGAGGTGTTTCATTCAGGCAACCAAAAAAGAGCTCAGCTGTGCAGCCCATCAAACAGACTCAGCAGTTGCAGCACAGTCAGCCTTAATAAGCGACCAACCCCGTGAGCAGTTGTTCTTGGGACATTATGGATTATTGTTTAATACCTGCTGGGCCTGATACTTTAGCATTGCTGGTAATTCACACCCAACAAACAAGCATAAAACACCACTATCATGGCACAGCTGTGGTTCATAATTCAAATTGTTCACCAGGGTGAAACCTATCATAGTCTAGAGCTCTTTGCACTTGTTTTACCTAAGTATTATTAGGTTTCTTGAATGGCTATTTAACGGGCCGTTTATCGGACCATAGGGTCATTTAATACCCTCAATATTCACCATCATTCGCTGAAGCCCAAAGCATTTCCAAATCAGGACAGGGAGAGAGGAGCGAGGGACGGAACAGAAGGAGGAAGTGGGGCACAGAAAAAAAAAAAAAAAAAACGTGGTGATACACAATCTAACACAACAATGGTGCTCCAAGTCCACAGCGAGGAGAAAAGAAAATGAGAGATAACGTACAAACATAGAAACAAACAATCAGCCAGACTGGCAGTGCTAACGGCAAACAATAAAATAAACAAAACTTGCAGAGAAAAACCGGATGGATGCAAAGACAGGCAGGAAGACGCAGGTACAACAGCTCAGGAGGCAATTACACTTAAAGAATGACATGCATGGGCACAGAGTAGATTCTTTAAGGATCCTTCCACTGTTTTCAGGTCATCAGATGAATTCAGTTAGACAATTAAGGAGTTAGACCTAGTAACATGTTAGCTGTTAGTGTACAAATTAACCACAGAGATAGATGTAGGAATGTAAAGGCTTGTGCAAGTCCTGTGAATGTGTGACAGCGACCTTAGCCATGTTCAGACCTGGTATGAACATGCATCCTGGGCGATCTGATCACAAGTGGACAGCTCTAATTAGATCTTGGTACAAGCATACTCCATGCTTAATATCTCAATGAGATTTACTCCTTAGGTATCAAAATTTGGTATAGAATGACACTTTTTGATACTTGATAGTATTGAAGGAACTCCATCTGTACCATAAAAGTATCAGATTTTGATACCCAAACCTACTTGTAACCACAATATCCCCAGACTCCCTTAAAAACTGTGCTATTTTGAGATCTGTTCAGTGAGGAGAAACTTCATAAACTTTGTGAAATGCTGTCTACAACAAATTCATAACCATTGGTTTCTTCTTCTTAATGCAGCATTAAATGCAACACACAAGTTCCTTGTAAAAACATTATGCTGCTGTGAAGAGCAGACAGGGGACACACTCCGTGGTGCGCTGGGACACACTTTCACTTTCTCTGACTCTGTCATTAATGCCTTTCTTTGTCATCTGTGATGTGAAAACATCAGATTTACACACAGTCAGAAGAAGTTAAAGTGTGCGTCCTGCACACAGTTCAGGTAGAAAATCCCAGCACTCCACAGTGGGTCTCTGCTGGGCTCCTGACAGCAGAACTAACAGGTGACTTTTTGTACTGAATGGCCAAATGGACAGTAACGGACATTAAACTGACAAAATAGCCCAAGTGTTTATTTGTATATAGAGTGGGGAAGTGAGATCTGATCACAAGTGGTCACTCCCGATGCATCTGGAGATGCATTCCAACACCTGGTAGAAATGACATACTCAGAGCTGTCCACCTGTGATCAGATAATCCAGAACACCTTAATACCAGGTCCGAACACGCTGTGTGTGTGTGTGTGTGTGTGTGTGTGTGTGTGTGTGTGTGTGTGTGTGTGTGTGTGTATGTGTGTGTTACCTCTTCCCAGGCCAAGTATGTGGCACACTGCACACAATGGATGAGAACATCAGGGCAGTGACAAAGGAGAAGAGAACCAGGTAGATAAGACCCTCCACCCCGTCATAACACAGCCCAGTCAATGCCTGAACGTAGTCCTGCACGGAGAGGAAGAGCAGGGGAGTCAGTTGTTATGAAATTATTGAGGAGTTTTCTCTGCTCTAACACAACATACAAAGTGACTCACCATGTGTAGGCTGCGACAGTCGACCAGAGCAGTCAGCTGGTGAAGACCAACCTCAGTGGAATTCAGCACAGACTGGATTTGCTCAAGACTCCCCTGCACACACAGAAGCAATGGTTACACATGAATGTTCAAATATAGATATCCACCTTCATGTCCGTCCACACACATGCACACGCACACACACCGGATAAACATGTGTGTGCTGGCACTTTCATAACTGCCACTTTCATCACGCTCCCGCTGATGCAAATCCACTCATCCGTGAAAATAAAGACCTACAGATCATTGCGCACACAAGCAAGCACACAGACCTTGGTGTTGGCATAATCACGTGTTGCTGATCTCAGTAGCTCTGCCACATCATCCTGCATCTCCACCAATGCTTTGTGACTCCCTGACAGCCTCTACAAACCATACAGAGAGACAAGAGACACAAACACAGAAAAATACACACACAAATACATCATTTGGTTATCTGCCGTAATTGCTTTACAGGTTTAAACAGGTAAATGAATGAATATGTTCTGATCTTTTTATGCATTCCAGGCCTGGAACTAAGCACTTTTTAGGGCCACTTTGGCCTTTGATAAATAGAAATTTATTGGACATTGCAGCCAGTTTGTATGGCAATATTTCCAAGATCAATGGTGCAAAAACAATAAGTGATAATTATATTGTATGAAGATAAAACAGTATTAGCTGATAATTAGTTTGACCAGCTACTGTCACTAATCAATACAAACACACATTATTAGACAGTAAACCATCAATCAGACCCATAAACAATCAGTCAACGTCAGACAACCTTATCATATTTTAGCAGTTACCCCGTGTTTCTGTAGTCGTGAAAAAATGTTGAAAATGAAAAATGAAAAACAGAATTATGATTTATATGGAAGAGCATTTTCGAACAATGGGATAAAACAATGATCCTGTAAGTCACTGTAATGAGAAACCTTCTCAAAATAATGACTTGAATAGTCAGTTATTATTTTGAGAAAGTTTCTCATTATAATGACTTCCAGGCTCTCACATGAACAGAGCTGAGCTTCCATAGAAGTAAACTAAAGCTCCCTGCTGTCAACTCCCTTAAGAAATATGACAAAAATTCTGCCCTTCACCCGATTTTGTTCATGTCTGTGACATATTCTACTGAGGTAAACATTAAAGCTGTGGTAATAGGTATCATGTTGCTGGTATGATGTTGATGTGACTATCAACAGATCATTTTCATCGTCTCACAACCATGTGTCACACTGAAAATATAGCCGAGACTTCGAACCTCTAGATGAGGCGCCGCTGCAGCCGAGCCTGTGACAAGCTGCTCACACGGGCTCTGTGGCTGCTCTAGCCTGTTAATATGTGCGCCGCCATGAAAAGCATGAGGTCCTGTAATGAACACGAGCTGCTCTGTGTTCCAAGCATGGCAGTTTTAAATCCACTAGTTTCTTTTAAAGGCACAACGGCCAGTTCAAAACAGGGCAAGCTGAACTGGCCGCGTGGGTAGAAGGGGCATTGCGGCCAAACTCCAAGGCATCCATAGCACATCTATAAAAAGCAAAAATCAAAAGAATAAGTACAACAAGGTGGTGAAATTACCTGCTGGAAAGGGTTAATTTGGCCAGAGCTGCACCTCAGGTAATACTGCAGGATATCTGGAAATGTAACAATAAATACATGTCAACAATATAATAATTATAGATACATTTAAAACATACATTTTAATGACAGGACAGAAAAACCCTGTCGCTGTATGTAACAAGACTTTCAAAGCCCAGTATCTCTCTATGGAAGTGTGTTGGCAGCGTTACTCAGGCAAAATTGTGCATGTGTGTGTATGTGCGTGTGTTTTTCTGTTTGTGTGTGTTACGGAGGCAACATCTGTGCTCTACAGAGCGGAAACAACTGACAGACAACAGAACTCATTAGATGAGTGTAGAGAGGGAAGTGAGGGAGGGGAGAGGAAGAAAAGGGAGCAATTGAGAGGTAAAGAGGGATATAAAAGGATGAAGAGCGAGAACAAATCAGATAATGATCCTAAGTGAAAAAGAAAAAATGTGCTCTGAATTTTTTTTTTTTTTTTTTTACATCTGGGACAGGCGGGCAGGAGGAAAAGCGAGCGGGGTGTGAGTGTGTGTGTGTGTGTGTGTGTGCAGGATTGCTGATGCATTGCAGTCAGCAGAGAGAGAGCAAGAGCTTTTAGATACCAGAGTGTCAGTCAAACACAATCCCCTTGGATACACACTCATACAAACACATACACACACACACACTTGCTTCTTAAAATAGAATCAACATGTCAGGGTAAGATTCAACTGTCAGTGTGGAAAATTCAAAGATGTTTCTGCTTATTTGTCAACCTACAGTATCTGCCTGGGAGCAGTTCACTGACCAATCATCTCGTATTCCTTCCTTCTTAAATTTTCAGAATTATAATTAATACTTTTAATCACATGCCATAAAATTTGCTGTCTTTCTACAGTGGTGGAGTTGTTATAAAACTAAGCAGTTGTGAAATGTGAATGGTTTTCTTATGAGATATGGATTGTTTCACCTCTTCAGGCTTCTAAAAAGGTTCAAATAAAACAATCTGAGAAAGACAAATGAGTCTTTTGTTAAATTGCTCACAAAAAATTGACTCATTCAACCTGAAACAAGTTTTGCATGTAGACAGTGCTTTATTTTATGATTTTCATGCCTAAAAGGTTTGGAAACACTGTTTTCCTGCACAAAAACTTTAAAATGGCTGCTAAGGTTCAGTGTGTTGTTTTTTTCCCCATGTCTGCATACCTTGGTTGATGACTGCATTTTCCTTGGTTACCCTGGTGACATAGGTATCCGGGGAAACGCAGAAGTCGCTGGCTGACTGTAAGAGGGTAAGAACACATGACACATCAGGCTACAGTAACATCCACGCTAAAGACGCTCGCTAGAGCAGTGGGAAAAAGATTACATCACTGCGGAGCCAGAGAGCTCGCTCGGCGATGTTGCCATGGTTACACTTACAGCAGCAACTGCCAGTTCCAGGCCGAGAGACCCCCAGCTGATTATCAGAGTCAAAACCCCCAGCAGACACACTCTGAAGGACACAAAAACACATATCTTTGAAGTCAAGATTCAGCGTAGCAACATGACATGCATTTCACAGTTTTAACAGACGCAGATTGAGAGTTGAGAAAGGATTTGATTCGTCCAATAGGAGCAAATTTTGGGGTATGACGTAAAGAAACATACCCAATCAGAGTGCCTCTAGAGTTGCGTATCAGGCCGAAGAGCACCAGAAGGCAAATGAGGACATCAAACAGCAGCAGGCCAAGATACCCCAACCACCTGTGAATATATACAAATTTATCAGTGGTTCATACAAACAGATATACAGAAACACATCAGCCACAAAGCAGAGGGCTGTAGTCTTGGATTGAGCTACAACTTCAACATACACCATGTAGGACATATACCAGGGTCACAGTCAGATCACTACCTGAGGTTATTTTTTGGGCATTTTTGCCTTTATTGACAGTGACAGCTGAAGGTATGACAAGAAAGGGGGGTGAAGAGACAGGGAATGACACGCAGCAAATGAGCCACAGGCGGGATTTGAACCAGCAGCCGCTGCAGAGGACTAACAGCCTCAATACATGGTGCGCACGCCCTACCGACTGAGCTATAGGGGCACCCACTACCTAGTTTTTGTTAAAGGTTTTGGACTCAGAATCACAAGGTCATCAAGCAAAAAGTGAGGATTAGTTTATTCACTGAGCTATCCACATTTTCAGAATTGTATTGTTGCCATGGTTGCTTAAAACTACAGTTCGTAACTTCTGTAAAAAAAAATGTTTTTGTCATATTTGCTGTAACTGTCACTATATCCTGAGAGTAGTACACGAAACAACTAAGAAGTGAAAATAAGGTAACTCTGGTACCTAATAATGCTCCTAATGGTATTTGCAAGAATCCACCATGACGGAACGAAAACAACCTATCACAGACGGCTTCCAATCCAAAATGTTGCCAAATGAGATGTTTTGAGATGAGTTATTTTTATATAGTTTACCAGCTGTAGCTGGTTAACAACTGTATGGTCATTTTAATGATTTTAAAGGGAAAGTTCTGCACTTTTCATGTGGATATCAAGTCAGTGTTGATGGAGAACGTAGTCAGCTGAAGCAAAAAATGGTGATGGCTGTAATGGTGATAAACAAAGCTAAGTTCTCCTGCTCATGGAGCAGGTCTGGGTTTCCATACTCACTACCTTTAAGGTTCTGATTGATGTAACCCAGTACCAAACAGTATCAAAACTTCTCCAGTCAAACAATACCTGCACCTTTGAAAATAGGTCTTGGAGCCATTCAGGCAGTGCGAATATGTACCAGGATGCATTGCACTTGAGCTTCAGATGCCCGTGCCCACGTTGCTGTGTATCACCACCCTAGTTTGCAGCTATTACTTAAACGTTAACTCACAAAAATACTCACCAGCATGCCCCCTGGCTACTCAGAGGCAGAGACTAGAAGCTGAAACAGACTGTAGTCTTACCACTAATGACATCACTGTGGCCTCACTTGAAGCAGGGAGAACAACAGATTTTGCAAAAGGAGAATTCAGCTTTCTCTATCAATACAGCACACACTGAGGAATTTCTTGCTTCAACTGACTGCACATCCTCGTGGACAGTGCAGAATTTTCCCTTTAACTGGCATCCTCCAGCCATTCTGAAAGGAATATTTAGTAATAGTGGTAGAATACAGTATGTATTGTAATCTAAATATGCCATACCAATCCAGCATCACAAGAGTCATACCATTACTTGTTGGTTCTGACCTGTAAAAATCAAAGGCCTCCGTCTTGCGGGCCAAGTCCTCCAGAGAAATCTCAGTATTGGAC